>NC_044315.2:85509350-86219141 GCF_007474595.2 Lynx canadensis
GAGGACCAGCAGGTGTCAACACCTTGTGCCTGCATCCATTCCATTTCTGTGTCCCTTCCAGCACGGGGCCTGGTGCCCAACATGTTTGTTCGGTTGAAGTCAGAACCGTCCCCTGTGTCTGTAGGAAGGCTTGAGTAGGACAATAGCAAGATGGGGAGACCAAATACTCGCTAAGATAAAAAGACCTCAAATTCTTGTTTTGCTGAGAGCTGGAAATGTATGACACTGTACCATTATTGGCTGTGTTCCCTCTTGTATACCCAATCAGCCAGCAAATGCAGATGTTTTTATAACCAGCCACCCCAAGGCCAAGAACTGTTTCAGAAATGACTGGGTATTGAAGGTCAGCCATGTCACATTCAAGTTACTCCGTTCTTCAAGACTGAATTGTACTGACTCACAATGTACAGTCATTCCTACACCTCCACCAGCCCCTAAGCAGCTGTCACTGCCTGGTGCCTGGGATCAGGGACCGAATGCTGGTCTCAAACCAGGTCACGTACAACAGTCACACCCACAGCCAAGCTGCTTCTGCACCTCCCGATCTCTCCAACCTCTGCAAATGGAGGCTGATGATAACTCAGCTGCATTTTCTTTTTGAACTTAGAAAAATGCCTAGCTTGGCTAACTTTAAAAACACAGTGTCTTCCTTGTTCTTTGAGTAATCTTATCACAGTCACAGACCACTGCTTTCAGAAAGCCGACCCCAAAGAAACACCCCCCACCACCCGCTGCCTTGAGTAGGATCAAAGTCAACTTGCTATTCGATAGAATGCCTGGGAGGCAGCTTGTCCTGTGATCAGAGGGTATTTGGGGGAGATTCTGTGCTGTGCACGGGCAGCCTCAGGATCTCTGCTTGGGAGCCTCTCCCCAGATACGACCCTGTCAGCTCCAGGCGAAACTGTTAAATGTTTTCTCCAGACAAGAGCTGCACTTTCTAGCAGCTACTGACCCCCTGGCCCCCGTTAGGGGTCATGATATAGAACTTGTGCAGACAGTGATCAAGGAAGAGACTCTGGACAAGTTCCTCTCCTGCGCTAGCAAAAGAACATCTTCCCTTAGTAGATTTTAATGATCCCTATGGACATAAGCGAACTAGGCTGGGCATGCTAGTCTTTTCATGGTTCTGTGAATGTGTTTAAACATACAGAAACTTACACAAATATTTGCATTATCATTGTGTGATTCAGTCCTGGACCTCAGGATTTCCTGCAGGCCACATGCACTTTTTTTGTGTAACTGAAGTATGATCAAGCATAAAAGAGCACAAATCATAATGCACAGCTCAATGAATTTTCACAAAATGAATGTATCCGTGTTGCCTGTACCCGGATCAAAACACCCGGGGCTCAAAATTCCCCTCATTCTTCTTTCCAGGAGTAACCTATCCTGACTAGTAGTGGCACCATTAGTTTTGCCTGTCTTTGAACTTTATACAAATGGGATCATACAGGGGCGCCTGGGTAGCTCAATCAGTTAAGCTTCTGACTTCGGCTCCAGTCATGATCTCACTGTTCATGGGTTCGAGCCCCATGTTGGCACTGTGCTGACAGCTCAGAGCCTGGAACCTACTTTGGATTCTGTGTCTCCCTCTCTCTCTGCCCCCCCTCCCCACTTGTGCGCGTGCTCTCTTTCTCTCTCTTTCAAAAATAAACAAACATTTAAAAAATGAAATAAAAAAACAGGGGCGACTGGGTGGCTCAGTCGGTTCAGCGTCCAACTTCAGCTGGGGTCATGATCTCACAGCTCCTGAGTTCGAGCCCCGCTTCCGGCTCTCTGCTGACAGCTCGGAGCCTGGAGCCTGCTTCGGATTCTGTGTCTCCCTCGCTCTCTGTCCCTCCGCTGCTCAGATTCTGGATCTCTCTCTCTCAAAAATAGACATTAAAAAAAAAAATTTTTTTTTTATTGAAAAAAAAAAGGTCAGCTCAGACTGCATCAGACTACTGTGCAGCAGACCATTTCAGTTTTGAGTGAGATTGTCAGACATAACTCTCATCTGCTAGAAACAGCATTCCCAACTACAGGAATGTGATGCAGACAAGGGAAATGAGGGTATTTGGAGAGATTCCTGGGTCAACAATATGGCTTGAACCCTGCTGAGCTTTCAAAAAAGGGCCCTGCTTACATTTTTACCTCCAACTCTTTCTCCTGAGTTTCTAAGTCTCTCAACATAAAGGGCCACGGTCAGTCTTTTTGGGGTGTGTCTGAGAATTCAAAAGGGCCTTTCTGCCAAGGAAGTTTAACCAGGAGAGGCACCTAGAAGCTGAAGCAGCAGTACAACTTAAAGAAGAGCTTCACACAATTGACTGAAACGAATGGCTGTCCCATGAGTACGTTTCTAGAACACATCATTGGTACAAGATCGTTGATGTGTTGATGGAAGAGAGATTGTTTTAGGAGACCATGGACTCTCCCATTGGGAGAGGGAACAACATCAGGTACATGCTACTCTTGGCACCTGGGGTATTGCTTGCTGTTGCTCACTTGTTAGAGCTAAAGTGCCTGTTTTTCAGTTCTGTGGAAAGGCAGGGTGAGCAGCAGTTCCAAAAGAAGGTTGGAATGAGGACTCAGGAGGGCTGGCGTGGCAGGGGGCGGTCCGCCTCCAGCAGGGCGGCTAGACTGCTGCCCTCTCAGGAGGGCTCTGTGAATCTGTATTTCCTGGTTCGGAGCCATCTCATCCTAGTGGGAGCCAGCTGGAGCCCGACCTCTTTTTGTCCTTCTTTTGTTCCTGGCTTTAAAACATTTATTGAGCCCTTGCCTTGTGCCCAGCTTGGTGCTGGGCACAGGAACCACAGTGAGAAACGAGACATCATCCCTGCTCTCAAGTCACAGGAAGCCCCTGACAACAGGAAATGCTGGTAACTTCTAAGAATTGCAAGAGAGCAGGACAGCTGCTTATGCCTGACACACAAGGTAGCAGATGCCCGGGAGCCCAGTGTGATAGCTCCCAGGTCGTTGGACATACTAGAGAAGCCTCAGCAGGAAAAGAAGATTCATCCTAACAAACCCCAATATGGACATATGAGCTACTGGTTTTTGTGTGTTTATCATATACACATGAGGCACTTTGCAAGAGTGTTACAACTGCGGTCTCATTATACCACTACTGACAAGCATCTGGAGTCAGAACACTTGTTAGCTCCATTTTACCGATGAGGAGACAAGCTCAGAGGGGTTACGGATCTTCACTTTGCTCAGTGAGTTTTAACCATAGTCCTTAATTTATTGCATGACCAGAAGCTGAACCACCCCTCATAAGACTTCAGGCTTAAAAGGCCTGCCTAATAATCCAAAGTAGATGAGCACGTCCAACTTCGTTGAAACTTCAAGGAGCTCAAGGAGAAAGAAATAAGAAGAAGCTTAAATGAAGAGGAGAATGGGTAGAAGGTTACTCACTTATCTGAGTGTCTTGTGAGTTCCCGGGGGCACACTTAAAAAATAAGAAGTGTTGGGACACTTGGGTGGCTCAGTCGTTGAAGCCTCTGACTCTTGATTTTGGCTCAGGTCGTGATCTCACAGTTCGTGAGTTTGAGCCCGACGTCAGGCTCTGCACTGACAGTGTAGAGCCTGCTTGGGATTCTCTCTCTCTCTCGCTCTCTCCATCTCAAAATAAACAAACTTAATAAACAGGAAGTGTTGCGGTGTAGATTGTCAGCTAAGCCTGGCTTCTATGTTGGGAAATAGCAAAGGTGCCTTGGTTCTGACCAGGAGAAGGAACCAATGCAGAGATGTTGAGATTCTCTCTGAACAAAGGATTATCCTGGACAAATTGAACCCACTGATTAGTTTGGCAATGAATGCCAAGGTTGCTGAAAGACTACTTATTTTCAGAGAGGAGAGAAATCATGTCTTACAAACCAGGTCTTTAGGAATGAAGAAAAGGCCAAGATACCACCATCTTCTTGAGTCTTGACTGACAGGGAAGGCATCAAGGCCTTTGAACAGAGACTGTTCAAGGGGGGTTGGGGGATGAGAGTAGGAGGGAGGGAGGGAGCAGATGAGTTGAAGAGTTTTTCTCTTTAAGTGGCCAGAGGCAAAGATTCCAGGAGCTAAGCTCCAATGATGAAAGGGGATCATTTCAATGATGAAAGGAGAATGACAGTGTCCAGTGGAGGGGAGGGGAGGGGACATTTGGAGGAGGGGTGGGGGAGAAGAAGCTAGGGTGCACCTCCATACTGTGTTGCCCCTTGCATTGCTGCCATTGGTTCAGTCCCTCATATGTTAACAGCTCCTACTGATTCAGTACCCACCAAGCACAAGGCTCTAAAAACCATTTTGCCTCTCCTATCTCATGGGATTCTCATAACAACCATCTGGAGCAGTTACTATTACCATCCCCATTTTATAGATGAGAAAACTGAGGTTCAGAAGTCTGATTAACTTGCCCAGGGTCTCATGTTTTTTGTTTTTTTTTGTTTTTGTTTTGTTTTTTACCATGGGACCAATCTTGGAAATACAATGAAAGAAGCACTGAATCTGAAAACAAAGTCAACCCAGTTCAGGGCCAGGGATGGACAGAGCTGAGACCAGGGGACAGAAAGGACATAGGAGCTAGTGAGGAGCAGATCCTGGAGGAGCCCAGATGAAGAGGACTGATCAGAGCAGGGTAGGTACACAGGGTTGAGGCAAACCCCAGGTCAACATCAGCAGGGAGGAAGGAGATTAAGGTCAGGAAGGCAGGGAATGGTGCCATGGGCCCCTGTTCACACTGTAGTTGGGACCATCCTCTTGTTTGACATAGAGGGTGAGAATTTCAAACTAGTTATCAGACTCTCTCACTGGGTGACGTAGTGTCTTTTCCCCCTTTTCCTTCCCTGTTCACTTTTTCCACAGCCCTTCTCCCCGTCTAACAGGCTATATGTTTTGCCTCTCTTTCCCTGACCATTCCTGAAAGGTGGAGATTCCCCCACCCCGCACCCCATCCACTACGATATCCCCAGGATGTAGAGCAATGTTTGGCACTCAGCTAGCCCTCAATAATTATTTGTTGGATGAATAAATATAGGATGATAATATCACGCCAGGGTTTCTTAGGCCTCAGTTGCCTCCACTGCCCAGCTGATCTGCTTTGAGCACGGTGATCTCACCTCTCCTGTTGGGACTCCCTCAGCCACTGATTTCTGCAGCTTGCATGAGCACGGTGAGGATGCGCGCAGGCTCTAGGAGACAGCACCTTACTCCTGCTCAGCAAGAGCTAAAAAAGCAAAGGTTGGGGTGGCAGTTGACAAATGTCTACATTGGCCAAAACTCATTAGACCTCACTAAAGCTGATTAAGAGAAAAAGAAAGATGGACTCTCCTCCCTCCACAATGCCTGGGACCATCCCACAGACCCACAGAATAGGGACTCTATTCCCAAAGGGCTCCCCTTTATTCTGATTCTGTTGTAAGGAGGAAAGGACTAAAGGACTAGCAAGAAGGAAAAAAGAGAGAGATAAAAAGAAACACCCCCTTGTCAGATCCTCATATTTGAAATCGTTAGTGAGGCCTTCAAACGATCAGATGTCATGACTTTTATTTTTAAATAGCTCTCAACTCAGAAAAGCACTGAAGTCATGTCTAAGGTCAGTGGAACTATTTGCTCTAGGGAAATTTACTTAGGGAGGAAAGGATCCGCCTCCCCAGGTATCTTTTTAAAGAGTCTTGGTCATCAAAGTCCTCCTGCAAAGCCCTCTGACTTCTGAGCGACAGCAAGCAAAGTTTCTAGTCTAGCGTTTGATGGACAGGATGTTGGCTTGACATTAAACACATGTGGTGGCGTGAATGCTCTTCACGTGCGGTTTGCTCAGTTCATTGAAATCCAAGGCGTGCCCAGCGGGTTTATGCCTGGTTTATAACACTTAGAGCACAAAGTCACCTTTTAAACCAGGCTAGATCTTTGCAGATGTCTCCACTGTACCGACTTTAGTCAGACATATGCCTTTGAGAAAAAGCGATGTGAGTTACAACAGTCCCCCTTGACATAGCTTTTAAGAATGCTATTGATTCTGAGATATACTCTGGATTTATTGATCTGCATTTGGGACAAAAACAAAAACACAACCAGATTAAATATACTCATTGATTGTAAGGTGTCTTCTGATTTCAAGAATGTTTCAATGTGTCAAAAGAGGAAATTTGTAAGTCTAGTGACTTACTAACGCAACTCTAAAGACTCCCCCATTCTTGGGGTGCCTGGCTGACTCAGTTGGTAGAGCATGGGACTCTTGATCTCACTCAGATTGTGGGTTCAAACCCCATGTTGGGTATAGAGCTTACTTAAAATAAAAATAAAAAAGATATCCCCATTTTCTTTTTTTTCTTTCTTTCTTTTTTTTTTTAATGTTTATTTATTTTTGAGAGACAGACAGAGCTCAAGCCAGGGAGGGCACAGAGAGAGAGAGAGAGAGACCCAGAATCCGAAGCCAGCTCCCAGCACTGAGCTGTCAACACAGAGCCCAATGCAGGGCTGGAACCCACGAACTGCAAGATTACAACTTGAGCCTAAGTCAGACGCTCAACCAACTGAGCCACCCACGCACCCCCCACTCCCCCATTTTCTTAACCAGAATCCAACACTGCCCTACCACAGTATGTATGAGTGTAAGTATGAAACTTTGCAGTTAATAGCTTTGATGAAAACTAGGAGGCAAAGGCACTGGGCCAAAAGGTGGTCCTGTATGTATTTGTGTACCCTCTTTTGAAGAGCAGCTAGTAGCCTTTTTGCCCAGGTAGCTGTGTCCTACGCAGGAAGTAGGGCAGAGAGGAGCCAAACTACAAAACAGGGGCCGGTCAGGACCAAAGACTATTTACACAGATGGGGAGACTCTGTTGTGAGGTGTGATACAGGTAAAAGAAGAGAAGAAATAGGGGTTCATTCTCTTCATTCATTCACTCATTCATCCACTCATTCATTCTTTGTCTCACTCAGCAAATATTTATTACTGATCATTTAGCACCAGGTTCTCTGCAGGGTGCAGAGGAAATGGATCAGTTAAACAACCCCTGACCTCAAGGAACAAAGACCTAGATGCAAAAACAGGTAACCAACCATTATCTATTAAAGCAATGGATATTTATTGAGTGCCAAGCACTGGAGATACAGCAGGAAAGAAGTCAGAAAAGGTCTCATCCTCATGGAGTTTATAGGCTAGTGGTGGGGGACATATATTAAACTCATAATTGTACAGGTAAGTAATTAATTACCACTGTGGTTACTACAAAGGAGAAGTACAGAATGCCAGCAAAATCAATTAAAGGGGCGGTCCTGGAGAATCAGCCGGAAGCCAAGAGAGACCAGACCAAGAAAAAAAAAAAGACAGTGAGGCAAGACTCTAGAGGTGGCACCTGTGCCCGGTGGGTGTCAGCAGAGCTCAGGTCTAAGGGAAGCCAAGCCCACTCAGCAGCTGGATAGGTGAGCTAGGAGAAGAGGAGACAGCAAGCCATCTCTTCAGGAAGTGAGAAAAGCCTTCATAGAAATGGGTGGGGGCTCTTGAAGCCAGCCTTTCTCCCTTGCTTTCTTGTTGACCAAAATAATTATTGAGTGTGCCATGCTGGAAGCATTATATCATTCTCTTTCTCTTTCTTTCTTTTTTTTTTAAACTTTTTATATTTATTTTTGAGAGGGGAGGAGGGGCAGAGCGAGAGGGAGACACAGAATCTGAAGCAGGCTCCAGGCTCCGAGCTGTCAGCACAGACCCCGATGCGGGGCTCAAACTCACAAACTGTGAGATCATGATCTGAGCTGAAATCAAGAGTTGGACTCTTAACCTACTGAGCCGTGTGGGTACCCCATGTCATTATCTTTTCTGTGTGTGTGTGTGTGTGTGTGTGTGTGTTTAATTTTAGAGAGAGCGAGCAAGCTCAATCAGGGGAGAGGGGTAGAAGGAGAGAGAATCTTAAGCAGGCTTCATGCTCAGCATGGAGCCCAACGCAGGGCTCGATCCCATAGCCCTGGGATCATGACCTGAGCCGAAATCAAGAGTCAGACACTCAACTGACTGAGCCATCCAGGCGCCCCGCATTATATCATTATCTTATTTACCCACAGAAGACGTAGGTCCCCAAATCCTGTACACAGACATAGAGGCCAGTGCTGAGCAGGATGAATGTCTTCCCCTGGATCGGATAGGTCATGGAGCTCTGTGGCTGAGAGGGACCTGAGACCTGGATCTGTCTCACTGCTTAGTGACGGCATTCTTCTGCCCAGTCTTGGCTGTGGGAAGGGAGTATGAATCATAGCCCATGGGCCAATCACCACTGAATAGATGAAGAAGAGAGATTCAAAGGGGTGAACCAACTACCTGGCCCCTATCACACAGGCAGGGAAGATGAGAGGAGTCTCTAAGGAAGAGTGCTCTTCCCGGACTGGGTGGAATACTGACACTACTCTGCAGAGGTGGCCAGGTGGAAGGAACCCTGATCCTCTGAGATGTTCTAAGAAGTCAGTGGACATCTCGGGACTATTTGGAGAGACAGATGCCCCCTGCTGGCCCAAAACGACTTAGGTAGTGAGGCAGTTGGAAGGGACGTACCAATGGGTCCTGGTGAGGGGAGCAAGAATGAGGTAACTCCAAATAATTCATACAGTTTTTTTGTTTTATTTATTTTTAATATATTTTTAAAAGTTTATTTATTTTGAGAGCGAGAGAGAGGGAAGGGGGAGAGATAATCCTAAGGAGGCTCTGCACCCTTAGTCTGTGAAGCCTGATGCTGGGCTCCAAATCACACTGTGAGATCAAGACTTGAACTGAAGTAGGATGCTTAACCGACTAAACCACCCAGGCTCCCCCTTTTTTAAATTTGAGAGAGAGAGAGGGAGAATATCTTAAGCAGTTTCCACACTCAGCATGGAGCCTGATTCGGGGCTCAGTGCCACAATCCTGGGATCATGACCTAAGCCGAAATCAAGAGTTGGACGCTCAACTGACTGAGCCACCCAGGGACCCTGGAGGTTTTATTTTATTTTAAGATTTTATTTTTAAGTAATCTCTATACCCAGCATGGGGCTTGAACTCACACCCCCAAGATCAAGAGTCACATGTTCCACCAATGGAGCCAGCCAGGTGCCCCCAAACTCTGGGGATTTTGAAGTGGGCCAGAACCACGTAGCATAGCCTGATTTCTGACAGAAAGGGTCTCCTTGTAGGAAACAGAAGAGGGAGAGGCTGGGATCTGATAACTTGGCTATCTTGACTCATCAAGTGCTCAGGAATCTGGAATAGGTGAGAAGTGGAGGTCCAGGAGCATCTGTCCTAGGAAGGGAGAAGAGGAAAGAAGGGGAAGGGACTTCACTTACAAGTTACTTCACACGCCATTTCTACTGACATGTGACATGGAGGGGGAGGCTGGGAGATGTGTTTCAGCCATGTGCCTCAGAAGAGGGGAAGGCAGAAGACAGATATTAGCAAACACCAGCTGTCACTGTCACAAATGCTGACCCCCATGATGGCAGAACCACTCTTTGACCGGATGGAAGGTTAACCCCAGACTTTGATGAGACGTGAATTTGATCGCTGCATAAACACTGCCGGCAAAACTGGGAAACTGTGGAGTGCTTTGATGTACTTCATTTTAATATGAAGCCCATACATAACCCTCTAGACTCTTTTTATTTCAAATGGGCTAAAAAATCATTTTTAAAATGCCACCGAGATTATGTGAAAGTCGAAACGCATACACTCCAATTGTGGAGGAGTGACAATTTCCTAACTAAAATAAATTAGTAAGGGTTATGACACATAATCAGCCAAATGACAAAAATAAAAGCAGGACACTGGAAAAATATATGAGTTTAGTGGCCCAAGTAGGTGGGGGCATAAAAATAAATCTGTGAGGGGAATACCCAGTGTCCACTGGACAGATGGCCAGTAACTTTGAGACACATGGCAAAAAGGTTAAACACTTAGGAACATTTTAGTCTTTATGGTCCTTAATGGCGTGCAAATACTGTATTATAGCCAAGAAGATGACCCCAACTCTTACCAATAAAGTGAGCAAAAATCAGTTAAAATGATGAGGCCTACAGCTGGTGTGACGGGAAACAGGAACTCACTCATGTGGGCTTTGTGAGTCAGCCCAGTGGTCCTGAGGAAACCTGGCCCTGACAAGATGATGCATTCCTGTGCCCTGGCGTTCACTGATCTCACTCTTGGGGACAGATCTCAAGGAAATAGCTCAAGAGGAATAGTAATTAGAGAGCATGACTGTCTGCCCAGGTGCCTGCAGTTAGGAACTGGTTACCTAAGATTCTGTGTTTGGAATATTCTGTTGCCATAAGAAGTTCCTGTCTGGAGTCAGAGAGAGAGGGGAGCCCATCCCAAATCTGCCACTTAGCTGTGTGACTTTAGATATGTCACTTAACCTCTCTGAGCCTCCGTTCCCTCCTGGATAACATGGGGATAAAAACAGATTGCTACCCCTTGGGGTTGTGTATTAAAGGAGATAGTGTCTATAAAGTGTCAACACAGTGCCCTGCACAGACCGCTTAACAAAGGGCAGCTGTTGTTATTGGAAGGTGACTACTTGGTAGATCTCAGAGAAAGAGGTCCTGTTTGCAAGGGATGAAGTGGCATCAGGTTTGTATCTTTAAGAAGAGCTGGTATCTGGACTTCTGGTTTGTTTGTTTTTTCACGAAGTCAGAAAAGGGAAAATAAACCTCTGCCACTACTACTCAGGAGTCCACCAAAATGCAAAGGGGGTAAACCTCTTCACACGGGGGTAAAGTCGCCTGAAGCAGAGAGGAAAATGCCGGCCAGGCTGGCACTTGCAGCAGAGTGGGGTCAACCCTGGGGTGTCTCCAAGGATTTGGAAATGCATATTTTTTGAGGCCTGCTCTGCGACACGGGTTTTATAAACCCAAGTTCGAAATTTTTATCTCCCGCTTTGGTGGGGGGGGGGGGGGGTAGGTAATCTGCCCAAGGTCACACGTTAAGTGACCCGGTATGACTGGTCCCCAGGCTGGTGCTGGTAACCACTGCACCTTACTGCCTTCAGCTGTCCTGCCGGGCGCGGCTCGGGGGACGGGAAGGCACCCGAAGGGCTGCGGGATCGAGGGTCTCGGAAGGGGAGAGCTGAGCTGAGGGTGGTCGCAGGCTCCCTGTGGTGGCAGGTCCAGGGTCATGGCCTATACCGTTCCTCTCCGGGAGCCCCGGGGCGCGCCCCACTGCAGAGTCCTCCTCCCACCAGCAGGGGGCGCCGAGGAGAATGCGGGCGGGAGGTCGTGGGGCGCAGAACCGCCGCCGCTCCCTTTCGGAGTTGACATCAAGACCGCCGCTCGCCCGCGCGCCCGCGGCGAGGCTCCGGGACGCGGCCGAGACGGGATCCGGGCCCCCGGAGCTCCCCGGCAGAGGCCAGTCCCACCGCGCCACCACCCCCGTCCAAGCCTGCCCGGAAGCGCTGGCGCCGAGGGGGCGGGGCCGGGAAGCGCTTCCGGGGGCGGGGGGCGCGGGCTGGGGCGGCAGCCGGAGCGGCGGGGACGGGCCTGGCGCCGGCGGCGGCGGAGGGGGCGCCGCGGGCGGGCGATGTGAGCGCGGCGCTCTCGGCAGGTGAGGCGCGGCGGGTGGCGGGCGGCGGCCGAGGCGCGGGCGGAGCCGGCGGGGTGGGGGGCAGCCCTCGGCCGCTGTCCGGCTCCCTCTGGGCGCGGCGGGGCGGGAGCGTCCGCGCCTGGTCAGTCCGGCGGGTGGGCGGGTGGCGCGGGCTGGAGCCGAGGCCGGGCGGGGTCGGGAGGCCCGGGCACCTGCTCCGGCCAGGCGCGCGCCCCGGAGGGGCCAGTCGTGCTCGGCCCTGGAGTCCGGGCGCCGCCGGCGGGGCCGAGGGTCGCGCTCGGCCAGCTGACCCGGGCTCCCCAGCCTCCGCCCCGGGCGTCTCGGGATCCCCTGCTTCCGGGCCCCTCGCTCTCAGGGGCGCTCCCCTTTTGTACCGGGAGGCCGGATGGTTGAGTGCCCTGAAGGGCCTGGCCGGGCCGCGGGGTCGGCCCTGCTGGCGGCAGTAGCGGAGCCCCTGCCCCACGCCACCGCCTTTCTTCAGGTAAACAGGCGGCGGCGCGTCCTGCTTGGCCCTAGACGTCTCCATGGTCACTCTCGCCCTCAGTCGGTCTTCACATTAAGGAGGGCCGGGCTGGGGTTGGCCTCGGGCTGTAAACACTGCCCTTCTCGGTTGGGCGGCTGTGCTTTAGGCGGCACTAGTCTGGGAGTTGTCTTGAGGCTTTCAGCAAGCCATTTCCGCGCTGGGCCTCAGTTTCCCCATCTGATCAGTGAGGGTTTTAGATTAGCTCTCTAAAGACCCCTGTAGCTTTACCGTTCTGTCCGTGTCTGAAATTGGAAGGGTTGTCCCTGGTTCAAGATACTGGGCAGTTTCACTGAAGACTTTTTGCAAATGTGGACTTTTTAGCCACTTAATGCACTTGGTTTCGGACAGGCTTTAAAATGATTCCAAGACGCGTTTGGAAACCTTACCTTAATATTTCATCCCTTGCTTTTGTCCCTAGTAGTAGTCAGTCACATCCCACTGAGTTTTTGCATGCAAAATTTTTTTTGTTGTTTATATTTGCCCATTTTCTCTTTGTTCCTTAGTCCAGGCCCTCTTTGCTTCACATCTGGATTATTGCAACAGCTTCTTAGTTGGTCTGTGACTTCAGAAGTCCCCGCCTCCCCCCTCCTTCCTTTATGCTAATGCCAAACTTAATATAGGAAGTCAGAAAGAGAGTTGAGTGCTTGCTTGATTATTAAATGTCAAGATGCTGTTCCATATGGTGGGGGAAAATAGTGGAAGACCCACAGCCTCCAAGCAGCTTTACCCTAGGTGCTGACACTTTACCTGTGAAAAGGTAATTGATGAGACAGGGCTGTATGCCCTAGAATTAAGAGGAAGGAGAGATGGAGGTCACTAGAGGCTGAGTGGTCAGGGAAGGCTTAGTGAGGAGGCAGGATTTGAGCTGGCTGTTAAAGGATGAGTAGGATTCAGCTAGGAAAAGAGGAATTGGGCCCAGTGATCTGATGGAGTTAGTGAATAGACCAGTCTCCTTGTAGATAAGTGTTCATCTAGGAAGGCAATAGAAGGAAAGATTGGTTGAGGCTTGTTCCTGAAAGAACTTGAACAGTAGGCCCACATTGAAGCTATTTGAAAGGCAGTGGTGAGCAGCAGGAGACTCGGGTGGTTTGTGATGATTTGCAGGAGGGGAAAGGAGACGCTAGGGGCCAGAACAGCTAAGGGGCCACGGCATTGAGTAGTGTCCCCTGTCTGCCGCATTGTGTCCAGCCCTTGCCCACCCTGTCTTTTCAGGACTCTCCTTGGTTTGGCTCCCCCTCACCTCCCGGCACCTTATGGCACCTTATTCCCTGCTTCTCCGTCTGCGCTCTGCAGAACCAAGTTTATGACTGCCTCTAGGGCTTTGCTCCTGTTGTTTCCCCCTTCTGAAGTGCTGGCCTCCTTTTTCTTCTCTGTGTAAATTCTCCATTTCACTTCCTTCAAGCCCTGCTGAAGATCTACTTCCTCCAGAGGGTGTTCCTGACTGCCCTACCCCCATGCCTTTGTGGCACTCAGAATCTAAATCGCAGGATTCTGCATTTGTTCCTTGGTTTTTGAACTTGTGCTTGTACCAGCTGGAGTGGGAGTTCTTGTGAGGGCATTGTGTCTTCATACTTGTCGCAGAGCCCTGGTGGTATCTAATGCTGTGGCCAGACTTTTATAATAGGTGCTCAAACATTTCCTGATTCTTGTTGGTAAACGACTCTTTAAAAACATTGTGATTCCCCTCCTTTTTAAAGGGGAATCTGTTATTAGTTATTAGCTTTCTCTGTTGTATATTAACTTATGTGTAATGCTGCCATTCGGATATTTTTGGCTTTCGTTCTTTTTTTTTTTTTTTTAAGTGTATTTATATATTTAGAGAGAGAGCTCGAGGGAGCGGGGAGGGGCAGAGAGAGAGGGAGAGAGAGAATCCCAAGCAAACTCCAAGCCTCCAGCGCAGAGCCTCACGCAGCGAAACCATGAAATCATGACCTGAGCCGAAACCAGGAGTCTGACGCTTAACCGACTGAGCCACTCAGGTGACCCGGGTTTTCATTCTGAGAGTGCAGATAGCGTGAAACGAATCTTTGAAAGATTAAAAAGTTTACTCTTGATTATAGGAAAGAAAAAAGCCATGTAATTCTTCTGTTGGAGACTGTTGGGAAAGAACGTAAGCTTTGAAACAAGATAGGCCTGGATTTGAATCCCAACAAGGCTACTTACCATCTCTGTGAACTTGGGTAATTTGTATAATGTCTCTGAGCCTCTCTGTCTTCTCATCTCTAGTGTGGGGATAATAAAATCCATCTGATAGAGTTGCTCTGAGTTTTAAAATGGAAAAAATAAAAATGAAGGAGGTAGAGTTTGTGGCTCCTATTAACTGTTTAATACATTTTCATTACCACCACCATCACTGTCATCATCATTACGTGTAAATCTATCAAGGTGGAGAAATGATAGGCTGCTGAACCTCAGCTTCTCTGAGCTGTGAATTTTTGCATGTTTCTGGACCCTCTCCATCGAAGCACTTGTTGATGTCAGTATCCTGAATCTAGAATGCTATCATTATGTTTTATTCCCATTAGTTTCCATGTTACTTTGGTTTAAATCCTGCTTCGTGTTTTTCAGACTTCTTAATTGTACCCATTTAATGTTTTATAGCTGACTGCTGAATTTAGCTTAGTGAAGGCCATCAACTGAATGCAGTTTAATTTCTAATGGTTATTTTCTGGTTGATATTGATGGCATGGAAAACCTCACGGAAGAAAGCGATTCAAGGTGAGCTTTTCTAACACTTCTGTCCTCAGAGGCGGGTCTTCCTGTGTTTCCTAGGTCCAGTGTCCTGGGAAATGCCAGCAGTAAGCAGATAAGATGCCACTTTTGAGCTCTTGGCCTTAAGAAAGCTTACTCATTGCTATACATGAAACACGTCTTTCTCATTTGTGATGAATTAACGAAACATCTATTTGCCTACTTCATAGAAGTAGAAAGATATTGTTGGATATAGTGGACATGACGCAGAGAAATGGCTGCAGACTACTCAAAGTGCAACGTTGTAAACCCTTAATTATCCTTATGCCAGTGTAACGATACATCTTTAAGTGAGAATTCCCGTTCCACTCAAAGTTGATCAGTAAGGGTCCAGTACAGCTACAAACCCTGTATCTCACCAGCGTGCCTGGATTAAAGCCTTACTCTTACAGGAGATAAGAATTCCCCCTCGGGAGACTGACGAATTCAGGTTCAAATCCTGGCTCAGCAGTCCTTAGTGACCTTGGGAAAGGTTCTTTGTCGCTCTGAGTTTGTTCCCTTCCCTGGAGGGTGGGGTGGGCCGCACTATCTCTCAGAAAGGTGTCAGGAATGTTCAGTGAGGAGGTACGGGGCTTACGAAGCCTTCCGCACAGTAGGAGTATGACTGTTCATCCTTGACATTCATTGCAGGTGAGGTTAAAGAGGCCATCCCTCCCCTGCTCGGACAGCTCAGAAGAAGCTTCTGATGTTTTGCCTTGACTGCAAGACAAACCCCACTGTCAAACCAAGCCGTACTCTCAGAATTAGTGTAACTGAGCAGACTTGGAGAATGTTAACGCCTTGGTAGGAAATCTAACAGTTTGGATAAAAATGTTCTTTCAGGCTCACATGAATTAATGCAGTAAGAACTCTAGACTTGTTTTCTTTTAAATTAGGATGAGTGCTTCATGAATATCCATCACGGAATGCCATTTTATTTATTTTTTTCGTGCATTGGGTTTCAGCAGCACCAGAATGTTTTATGCAGCCCTGGTGTTATTCGGCTGGTGCTTTCTAAAGGATTAGATTGTAATTCATGACAGCTCAAGTTTAGTTTTGATCTAGACCCAGGCAGAAATACCTAGAAAAGTTATTTTTATATAGTTGTTACTGCTGTTACCATGCCTGCTGTCCCTAGTGCTTCCATCTGTGGTCTTTTTCGTGACTTTTTGTATGGAATGGAAATTAGGGATCTTAGGTCTTCAGTGCCTGGTAGAGGAAGCCTAGATTGGTTTGTGGCTCTGATTCCAGCAAGTGACTGAATCCCGCAGGTGCAGATCTGGGTTTGGAATTGTGAGCATCTCGATTGAGAATAATGGTATCTCCTGGTGCCTTAAATAACTTCCAGATTTGTAACCTTGCCTTCTTTCCTTAGCAGCGTCACTGGGTATTTTTAAATGAGAGAGTTTGTGGGTTAGATGGGAATGAGCCACCTTGGTAGATTTCACCTGTACCTCTTGGGTCTTCAGCAGGAAGAGTTGAGGGCCGGGGGTGTAGTGATGGCGGCAGCCGGGGATTTTGCGCCACCAGTTTGGTTCAGGTTGAGTCAGCTGACATGTGCCGAGAGCCTCTCTCTGCCAGACACTGTGCTGGGCTCACATAGTCCCTGCCCTCTGGTCACCGCCGCGAATGTGAGCTCAGTAGCACATTCCCAGTTGCTCAGATTTTACACTTGCGCTTTTGTTCCAGTTGCCATTATGGGGAAACACTTCGAGAGCTTTACCCAAGAATGTCGTAGAGGAGATTGGGAGGCCCATGTGGGTGTTTTGCCCAGATGGCATCTAAGCATCCTGTCTCCTCTCTAGGCTCTCTTCTGAACGGGTTAGCCGTGCGGGAAGATGACAGTAGGCTAGGTCCCGGTTTTCATTGTGCAGTTTCCTCACAGCTTGACAAAAGGCATGATGCAGAATTTCATTAATGAAATGATGTGCTGAGGAGAGGGCTGAGTGTGTGGGGTACCTCGTTCTCCAGACCATGTTACAGCACCTCTTTCATAGGAGCAAACAGCAAAACGTTTCTGCTCTCAGCTAAACTTTTTTCTGTTTTCTCTCCCTCAGTAATCTCCTCTTACCACGTCAAGCCTCGGTACAATTTTTGGTTCCTTCCAGATCGGTATCTGATGTTTCTGTACAGCTGCACACCCCTACTTCCCACTACCTGTCAGACAGCTCTATGCAGATGCCCAGAGGGCAGCCCAAACTCCTTGTTTGGGGTTGGACCCACTTGCCTCCTAGGACAGTTGGCGTCCGTCAGTCTCCAAGTCCTGTTGAGTCCTTCTTTGGACTCATGTTCAAGTTGGCTGCTGCCAGAATTCAGTTTGGGTTCTCTAGTGTTCAGGCCCTTCACCTTCCAACAGTGGTTCTTGTCTGTGCTGTGTCACCCCTCAAACCCGGGTCCTGGCCACTACCCCAGACACCCCACATTTCACTCCTATGTTCCCTGCTCCTGCCATCCCTTCTGTTTGAAGTGTTCTTTCTGTTTCTATTTGAAATACAAAGCCCTGTTCACATATTACAAATACCAGGAAGCTTTCCTTTGTTCCGTTTTGATTTTTTGTAAAGTCTTTTTGGTCAGAAGTAATCAGCTTGTCATTATTCCTCATAGCTCTTGGGTTCTGCCTCTATAATTGTCTTCTTGATACACTAATTATCCACTTGCAGCCTATCTTTCTCTTTCTCTAGATTCTTTGGTTTACAAAATTATATATTTTTAGGTAGAATCTTACACATGTCTTAAAAAAAACTTTTAGTGAGAATAATACAGCTATGTGATAAAACATTCGAGAAGTGTAAACTGAAGCCTGTTTCCCTTCCCTTTCCCCACTCCTTAGTCCTCATTCCCAAAGTCACCGACGCTAAGTTTCATGTGATTTCCTTCCAGAGCAGATACAGCAGTGTATATTTATTCTTTTAAGAAAAGTACACGAAGGGGCGCCTGGGTGACTCAGTTGGTTAAGCGGCTGACTCTTGATTTTGGTTCAGGTCATGACCTCATGGTTCCTGAGTTCGAGCCCCACATTGGGTTCTGTGCTGACAGTGCAGAACCTGCTTGGGATTCTCTCTCTCTCCTTCTCTCTGCCCCTCCTCCCCTTGTGCTCTCTTTCTCTCTCTTGAAAAGTAAATAAAAACTTTAAAAAAAAGTACATGAAAAGAATTGCATGTATGCATACATACTGTTCCATAGCATGCTGGTTTGGGGTAAATAATAAAGCTCTTTTTATATCAAAGCATATAGGTTACCCTTTTTAATAGTTGTGTAGTGTTTCATTGTTGATTTTTTTTTTTTTAACCAGTCTCCTCTTGATGGATTTTGAAGTTGTTTCCTTTCTCTTTCTTTTTTCTTTCTTGCTTTTTTTTTTTTTTTTTTTTGCTACAGCAAATAAAAATGCTTAGTGCCCATCCTTGTTAACATATATCGTAACATACTTTTGTATGACTTTTGTAGGCTCAATTCATAGCAGTTAATGGTGGACCAAATGGTGAATTCCTTTTACATTCTTCTGGATCTTCCCAGGTTCTCTCTCAGGATTACACTTGCCAGTTCTTAAATGTGTGCAGGTCTGATGGGTTACAACTGGTTTCTCATTTTTCCTAGTTTAGTCATGAATAAAGCTAAACATTTTTTCATGTGTTCTTTGGTCATTTGTCTTTTCTTTTTCTGTGCAATGTTAATTCCTTTGCCCCTTCTTCTGTAGGATTTTCTGTGTCGTCCCAATCTGACTGACAATATAAATTAGGGAATTTGGAAAGTAGCCCTTTGTCAAATGTGCATGTATTTTTCCTCAGTATGTCATTTACTTTTGGTTTTTGCAGAGGGTATTTTTTTGTCATATGTTGGCAGATGTATTCATCTTTGCCTTTGTGGCTTCTGGGATTTCTGTCATGCTTGGAAAGGCCTTTAAGTCGTTATTATAAATAAATTCGTCCATGCTTTTCTCAGTTAATTTTTTGGTGATAATCAAGCCTTATAAAAATATTGCCATAGAACATAAGAATTAATTCCATTAAATGGAAAATAATGGGACCCTTTTTCCATTCCCTGGTGCTTTATAGGATCGGTAAACATGCAACACCTTTGAAAACTCACGCTGCCTCCCTTAGCCATGTTTCCGTCCACGTGAGCTTCTAGTGTTGCCGTATCTGAGGACTGTCACTGCCTTTTCCCCCTTTTGCTCAAAGTCGGTGGGAGGAGCGGGGTGAGAGAAGAACAGAGTATCAATTATCCCCAGTATCGTTCACTCCTGTCAGGATCAGTCCTGTCTGCTAGACTGTGGCTTTGCTGTCTTTGCAAAGTGGCTTTTTTATTCTAAACCTCCTTCAGGTAAAATGTGTTAGTTCTTAGTGACCTTTGGAACCAGGATTAGGGACAAGATTCCCTCATCTGTTGGATTTCAGAACAGTGCCTTGTCCTGACGCATGGGTGTGGCAAGACTAGACGGTTCTGTAGCTTTTTGGGGTGGGATCTTTAGGGATTTCCAGCAGCGTCACTAACTAAGCCTTGTTGTCTGTGGTCTTGCATCGGACCTTAGTTTTCTTTTCAGACCATGCATGCATGTCTATCTGTAGGACCCCTCTCCTTTGCTTTTTCCCTCCAGTCTGTGGGAGGGGCTTCCCAGGCTGACTTTGTACGGTGCACAGTGTGGGTGTCCCCCGTGGCTTGTGCCCACAGTGCCTTGCTGTGTAAATGTCCTCCCTTCTCTGGTTGCGCAGTCTGCCTTCACTCCCTGGCGTGGGTCCCTTTTCCCGAACCTGCTCCTTCTCTGCTCCTCATGGTTCTGGCCTGCCCCTGGCCTCGCTGGCCTCACTGCTGTCCTCGGTGCTTGGTCATCCCTGGATAGCCCCTCACGCCGGTTGCTCTGGCTTTTTGAACACCAGTCCCAGTGCTGCTTAGGATGCTATTGAACTTGGGCTGAACCTGTGTCTCGGCAGTGTCTGCTCTGTGACTTTCACCTGTAAACACCAAAAGGACCAGTTACTTGAGCCTCAGACCAGTGGTTTCTAATTAATTCAGGCGTTAGCATGAAGATAAGTGTTTATTTAACGGGTAAGGGGCTCTGACCAGGAAAAGCTATGAAGATGGAAAGCATAATATACTTTAGCCGCCGGGATGCCTGGGACTCCCCCCCCCCTTCCCCCAAAGCCCTTAATCTCTAATCTCTATTGGAGATTCTGCTCTAGGAGGAGGGTGCTGTAGTAAATTGCTAGAGCTGAAATTGGTCACAGGGGACGTGCATTTGTAACTTTGGTGGATATTAATAAAATTTCCCTACTTGGCCGCCTCCATTCCCTTCCTCACAGAAGGAGTAGCAGCCCTTGGCAACAAGAGGGGGATGCTTACCACTAGTCCCTGTCCCTTTCCCTGGCTGGCCACCATGCCGGGGGCAGGAATGTAACTTGACGCAAGCTTTCTTCTTCACCTGACTTTTCCTCAGCTCTTCCTGACTTCTGCTGGTCCTGCTGTTCCCCTCCAGCAAATGAAACACGGATTAGGAATTACTGTGTAGGAAGTCTAGATGGGCAGACTTTGGACCGTCCTGGGACAGTTAGCCTCTTGGAGTCTCAGTTTCCTCATCTCTAAAATAGAGGCGGGGCGCCTGGGTGCTAGGTGGACTCAGCGTCCGACTCTTGATTTCAGCTCAGGTCACGATCCCAGGGTGGTGAGATCGAGTCTGTGTCGGGCTCCGCTGGAGCCTGCTTGGGGTTCTCTCTCTCCCTGTCTCTCTGCCCCTTCTCTGCTGTTTCTCTCAAAATAAATAAACTTAAAATAAAATGAAATAAAATAGGGGTAATAGTACTGTCCTCTGTGGGGAGGGCAAGAGGATTCTAGGAAATCATGCAGAGAAGTCCTTTGTGACATGCCTTGTCTTTATCAAGCATTCAATGTTAGTTATCGATGATGATGATGGGCTCTCCCAAGGAAGGAAGAAGGCTAAGGGTGTGGGAGGTGGCCAGTGACCCCCTTTTACAGTTGCTGAGGTTAGCGTGGGGGTGGGTGTCAGGACCATCCCCCTCAGGTAGTCCTTCCCAGACGCTGTTGAGACCAGTGGCGGTGGCGAAATGTCACCGGCTGACCATGACAGAGGCTGTGTAGGAGGTGAAAGCTGCTTCCAGGGGTGTGAATGTATTGTCTCATTAAAGAAATTGGCCGAGCCTGAGGTGTGTGTGTCTACTGGTTGAATGAGCAGAAGAGGACTGAACAGGTTGAGAAGCTGACAACTTGAACTTCCCAGCGGCCCGCTTCAACTAAGTCCTCATCACGTGTGGTTTTTAAAAGAGGTGTTTCACGTTCTTATCCATTACAAACAAGTGAACAAAACTATTGTTAAAATAAATACTAAAGGTGTCGGCTGTGAGCAGCTGTGTGGTGGGAGGAGCTGTTACGGGAGCCGGAGCTGCCGATGAAGCTGATCGAGGTGACGACCTCCCAAAAGCACAGGGACCTGTGGCAGTGCCCATGGGGGAAAAGCCAGTGGGGAGCCTGGCCGGGATTGGTGAAGTCTTGGGCAAGAAGCTGGAGGAACGGGGCTTTGACAAGGTCTATGTGGTCCTTGGCCAGTTCCTGGTGCTAAAGAAAGATGAAGCTCTCTTCCGGAACGGCCGAAGGACATATGTGGGGCCAATGCCAAGAGAGGTGCAACGCCTTCTTATGAGGCTCTCCGGGGAGCCCCCAGCCCCTGGCCCCAGCGTGGAGTCTCCAGAGTTTGCAGCCGCGTGGGGACTCCTCCCCTGTCCTCTACAAAGGAAGAGATTGCTGTTGTACTCCACCTGCAATGTACTCCAAGGTCTTTCGGGGGTTCTCTTCCCTCACCATTTCAACTTTTTTGAAATTCTCGCTCTTGCATGCATCTCCCTTCTCCTTCCCTGCCAGTTTCATGTCAAGCGTCATGTCAGATGCTTCTCTGAGTGGATTCCCAGCCCTGACCCCACTCCCACCCCCACCTCTGGCCTGTTTTATGCTGTTTGGCTCTTTTTTTGGCGGAATAGTCACTGTTGTAAAGGTTTTTAAATCAATAAAATCAGTGGCCTTCAAAAAAAAAAAAAGGTATTGATGAAAATGTCCAGCCAGGGGTGCCTGTGTGGCTCAGTCGGTTAAGCATCTGACTTCGGCTCAGGTCGTGATCTCACGGCTCGTGAGTTCAAGCCTCACCTCGGGCTCTGTGCTGACAGCTCAGAACCTGGAGCCTGCTTCGGATTCTGTGTCTCACTCTCTGCCCGTCCCCCACTCACACTCTCTCTTCTCTCAAAAATAAAATAAAAACATTCAAAAATTTAAAAAAAAATGTCCAGCTGATATATGCTTGTGTTTTTTTTAATTTAAAATAGCAATGCAAATGTCTAGTTTGGGGATGGCTTTTTGCTTAATATAATACGACAGATCTGTGATTAATCTTCTGAATTAAAGAATACTGATTCTGATGTATTTAGTGAGAGGAATAATCAAATTCATTATTGTCTTCTGAAGCAGCTGCAAACTTAGTCCATGAAAAACTAATATATAAATCACATCTCTGCATTATCAGAAATGAATTTCATTCCCACATCTCTCTGAGTTGGGAGGAATCCGTGTTAAGCCTGTTTCCAATTGCAAGACTGGGAGTCTTATTCGTCTTTGAATTCCCTTTGGTTTTGTGTGTGCGGAAGATCGAGAGTGAATGAATATTTCCTATAAATGTAGAAAAGTAATTTAAATTCCCAGTCAGTATGCGATTTAGTGATTGCAATTAAATGTAATACTTGTAGCACATAAGACAAAAGGCTAATTTCCTTAATTTACAAAGAGCTCTGACAATTCAGTAAAAAATGCAAATACAGGCAACGGATATGAACAGGCAGTTGGAAGACAAACTTAGACAAATTGCCATTAAACGTGAAAATAGATGATCAACCTTATTTATAATTAAATAAAGGTACTTCAGAAGCATGAGATGCCATCTTAAACTCATCAGTCTGGCAAAAGTGAAAAAGTTGAATGCTCATTATTGGTAGCTGGTGGGGGGCGGGGGGAACAGGCAGTTCGTGTGCCATTGGTGAGCGAAGCTGCTGCGGCCTTTGGGACATAATTTGGCGTGATCAGTTGAAATGAAACCATGATCCTAGCAAAGTCCTCTGCTTGGAGGAAATATCGTGGCTATGTCAATTTTTTCCTGTTTAGGATATCATTTGAGGCCTGGCTGAGTGCATTGTGACACAGCCTTCCATGTCAGAAGTCAGAAAAGATAATGAAGTAGATGAGTTTGTGCTTCTGTGGAAAGATTTTAAGGTATATTAAATACATTTTTTTTTTTTTTAAAGCAGGGTGCAGGGGCAACTGGGTGGCTCAGTTAGTTAAGTGTCTGACTCTTGATTTCGGCTCAGGTCATGATCTCACGGTTTTGTGAGTTTGAGCCCCACGTGGGGCTCTGACAATGCAGAGCCTGCTTGGGATATTCATTCATATTCATTCTCTCTCTCTCTCTCTCTCTCTCTCTCTCTCTCTCTCTCTCCCCCCTCCCCCTCTCCCCCTTTCCCCCTCCCTCCCTCCCTCTCTCTCCCTCTCCTTCCCTCCCTCTCCCTCCCTCCCTCTTTCCCTCCCTCCCACCTGCATGCATGCTCTCTCTGTCTCAAATAAATTAAAAAACAAATAAAGCAGGGTACAGAACAGCTTATGCTGATATGTGTTTATAATATTCTCTGAAAGAACACTAAGAACTCTTAGCAGTGATTATCTTTGTGAAGAGGAACAGGGGAAGAGTTTTGCTATTCATTTTATATTTTTCTGTACTAGGATTTGAAGTTTGACCATGTGCATATATTTTATTTTTTAAAGATGAAATTACTGAAGCATTGACCTAAGTTAGGTGTAGGCCCACTGGCACTCTCTGCGGGGGAGGAATCAAGACCTACAAGAAACAACGCTGGGAACCTGCTGATACAGAGGAGCCGAGGATCATAGTTGAACTTGATCATCTCATCAAGAGGTTCTGACTTGCTTTACCTCAGGACCACCAGACCTGACAAATTGGGTCATTGGATGTAGAACTGGTGATCAGTTATGTCTTTTACTCCTTTTAGCTTGGTGACGTGCCTAGGACTGAAATTACCTGCAAATTCCCCCGTGTGCCAGAGTTTTAGAAGCCTCTTTCTCTGGAGTGTTACTTGTTAGCAGCTTTAGGCAGAGGGCTTTGGATCTCATTGTCGTGGCCAGAAGGAGGCGTTAATGTAAAGGAGAGGAGAGTGATGCACTTCCTTTCTCATTTGCAGAAAAATGGAATCCCTCTCTTAGGTGTTAATCATGGTCTTTGGTTTTTCTCTCCGGTGATTTTCTTTCAAGTGTAAGATTTTCTTTCAAGTGAAGCCTTACTGTGAAGCTATTTTCAGTTAGACTATTTCGGAAATGCTTGTTTTCCGTTTTCTACTGGTTTTAGCCTAGGACTCTACCTTTAAAAAGCCTGAGCCCTTGGGGCGCCTGGGTGGCTCAGTCCCACTTCAGCTCAGGTCTTGATCTCCCAGTTCCTGAGTTCGAGCGAGCCCCGCATCAGACTCTGTGCTGACAGCTCAGAGCCTGGAGCCTGCTTCAGATTCTGTGTCTCTCTCTCTCTCTCTCTCTCTCTCTTTCTCTCTCTCTCTCTCTCTCTCTCTCTCTGCTCCTCCCCCACTCACACTCTCTCTCTCAAAAATAAATAAACATTAAAAAAAATTAAAAAAAAAAAAAGCCTGAGCCCACCTCCCTTTTGCCCTTGAATTCCCAGCGTCACTATTTACATACCCTTGTGTCGCAACCATGCTATAATGCGTAGGTAACATTTGACCACTTGGTAGGTGCCAGGCAGTATCTGCATTTCTAGAAGGCAGTCTGTGATAGTCAGGGTCACAACTTCTGGAGTCAGACTAAGTTCATCTTTTAACTGTGGGACAGTATCTTAACTGTCAGTTACCTTATCTTGGCAGTATCTTAACCGCTTTCCCTCAATTTCTTCATCTATGAGATAGAAACAATCATAGTATTTCCTCACAGAGTTGATAAAAGGATCAAATTAATATATATAAGGTGTTGGGGTGCCTGGGTGGCTCAGTCAAGCATCTGACTCTTGATTTCAGCTCAGGTCATGATCTCACAGTTCATGAGTTCAAGCCCCATGTCAGGCTCTGTGCTGCCAGTACAGTCTGTTTGGGATCTTCTCTCTCTCCCTCTCTCTGTTCCTCCTCTGCTCTGTCTCTCTCTCTTTCTCTCAAAGTATATAAACTTAAAAAAAATATATATATATATATACATATATATATATATATATATGGTGTTTAGCACAAGGTGAGTACTCGTGTGTAAGCTTTTATACACGTGCAGTGCATAAATTTCCCTCATTTAATCATTACAGCACTCCTGTTGGGTAGTAGTTATTCTGAGACCTTTTCTCAATAGGAAATCAAAGTTAACTGACTTGTCCAAGGTCACATAGCTGTTTAAATGTTCATTGTTATTATTTTTATTAGAAAGTGGCCGAGGCGGGATTCATATCCAAGGCTACCTTTAAAGTCAGTTCTCTTTGTTGCTCCTGTCCCCCTAGAAAAAGTCTTTTAGAGCAAACCATGATCACTATGGACCAGGCAGCCACTGTGCTGAGTGCTTCCTGCTTCTACATACTTGTAGTCGTCACCACGAGCCGAACCGTGAGGCAAGGACTGTCATCATCATTCCCATTTTCAAGACAAGAGAACTGATGCTTGAAAAGATTCTAAAGCTCCTTGCCCAGAGTTTTATAGGTGGAAAGCAGGTATCGTTTGAACCCAGATCTCACTTCCGATTCGTGCCCCTGACAGTTCTGTTACGATCTTTTCCTACCTTAAAAACTGGATGAGGCGTCTTAAGTTTTTGAAAAAATGTTACTGGTTTTTAACGACATTCAGATAGTTTAGAAATGTGTCTAAAAAGATTCATTGAGAGCTGGCAGGGCTCCCGGCTGCCCTGTCCCCCTTCCAGGAGGCGGTAGAGGTTATTGTTGTGGTGCATCCTTCCAGAAGTAGTCTGTGCACATGTACAATGTGTGTATATTGACACAGTGGTGTGTGTCTTTTCACAGCGCTTTGTTCAGACAACACGTATACTCTTGCACACGTCACCCTTTTCCTTGAGCAGTACACCATGGTGATTATTTCATGTCTGAATGAAAAGAGCTTCCTTGTTTGTTATTTTCTGGCTGTATAATAAGTAGTTTTAAGTGTGGATGTCCCATAAGTTATTAACCACGCTCCTCTTCATGGGCAGGTAGTCTGTTTCTAATCTTTTGTCATTCTGTCCGGTGCTGTAGTCAGTTCCTAGGGCACATGGGGAACGTGCGTTTGTAATTTCGTTGGACATCACTAAAATGTCTCCAGAGTATTTGCTCATTTTACACTGTACCACCAGCATCTGTCAAATTATCATCTGGCAGGGATTTGGAAATATTTTTAATTTTACTTTTTTTGGTCATTCCAAGTAATAAATGTTCACTGTTAGAAGTTTGGAAAACACAGAAAAATGAAAAGAAGAAAGTAAAAACATTTTGAATCTGGGGCGTCTGGGTGGCTCAGTCCGTTAAGTGACTTCTGCTTGGGTCATGAGGTGACTGTTCATGAGATCAAGCCCCGCATAGGGCTTGCTGCTGTCAGTGCAGAGCCTGCTTCAGGTCCTCTGTCCCCCTCTCTCTCTGCCTGTCCCCCACTCATGTGCTCTGTCTCTCAAAAGCAAATAAGCATTTAAAAAACTAAATAAGCCATTTTGAATCTTACATTAATGTATGCATTTTGTATATATCTCAGTATTATTTCTATTTATATTTAATATCTGCATATACATACATAATTTTAGAAATCTCCTACTTTTGTTGTTACCTGTATTTCAACAGCTTTATTGAGGTATAGGTTACATATCCTAGATTTTGGTCATCTTCAGTGTACAGATCAGTGATTTTTAATAAATTTATGACATTGTACAGCTATTACCATAACCCAGTTGTAGACCATTTCCATCACCCGTGAAGATCCCTCCTGCTCACTTGCAGTCGATTTGTTACCTGATTTTTTGCTGTATTATTAAATATTCATTCAGCAGATATTTATTGAGTGTTGAGTGTCTGCTATGTGCCAGGCAGTAATCTGGGTGATAGTTAATAAAAGAGATAAAAATCTTTGCCCTGGTGGAGCTCACATTTTGTAGAGCTACCTTTGTGTTCTTCCTTCCAATCAATTTCATCATGACATAGTATTCAGTACATAGGTGTGCTATACTTTAACAATTCCCAAGAAGTCGGACATTTAGGTTGTTTTCATCATTTTGCTATTGTAATTGAACAGACTTATGGATAAATTCTTGTGCCTGTATCTGTGATTTTTGTTACAACAGAGTGCTGAGTCCAAAGGAATGCCCGTTGTAAAGCTTTTGTTACATGTAGTATATGAGGGCACTGAGCCCTTGTAGCACCGCCAGCTGGGTCATTTTTAAATCTTGCCAATTGAGAAAGTTGTGTCTCATGTTAATCTTTGTTTATCAATGAAGTTGTCAATCGCTTTATCTGTATTTGAAGGCTATTTTAATTTTTTTAAAAGCATCTGTTCATAGTCTTTGCTCATTTTTCAATTGTTATATTTGCTTTTATTGGTTTGTAAGAGTTATACTTCTTGGCTGTGTATGTTGTATTTTTCATAATTTGTCTTTTGTTCATTTGGTTTTGGTCAAAAGTTTTTTTAATGTTTAAAATTTATTTTGAGAGGGTGGGGTAGAGAGGGAAGGGCAGAGAGAGAAGAGAGAATCTCAAGCAGGCTCTGCACTGTCAACACAGAGCCCAACACGGGGCTTGAACTCACAGACTGTGAGATCATGACCTGGGCCAAAATCAAGAGTCAGACACTCAACTGACTGAGCCACTCAGGCACCCTCAGAAGGTATTTTTTAGATGTACAAAAATTCTTCTGTAGTTAAATCTGTGTTTCTTCCTCTGGTATCTGTCTTTGTATGTAAGACCTTCTCTAGAAGTTATTTTTGGGTATGTGGTGAGGACGATCTAACTTTATTATTCTATATACATATTATCCAAGCAGCATCTATTTCAAAAATTCTTCCTTTTTCATTGATTGGAAATGGCCCACAGGGCCCATCCTAGTCTAACTTCCCCCCACCTTGACAGCCTCATGTGGCCTCAGTCCTCCCCCTTGCTCGTTGTCCCAGTTGTCCCACATTCTCGAAGGCTTCTTTCCTTCCCGCTCAGGAAGGACGAGTCTCTTTGTGCGTGTCATTCCTTATGTCTGGAAGACTGGACCATTTCCCTGCAGCAACGCCCCTGCCCAATATGAAAGATCTCGTAACTCTTGTCACAATTTATAACGAGAATTACAGCTCCCCGGGACCCCTAGTGCCTGGCACATAGAAGGCAGTACATACTTAAGAGTGAATGAATTGTAGCCTAATCATACATTTTGACATCTAGATGTTTAGCTGGGGTTTTTGTTGTTGTTGTTTTCTAAAATTTCTTCAGTGTTTATTCTAGATCTACACAGTCCAGTGTGGTAGCCACTGGCCACATGTGGCTATTGAGCACTTAAAATGTGATTATTCCAAATTGAGATGTGCTATAAGTGTAAAATACACATAGATTTCAAAGAGTTAGTATGGAAAAAAAGAATGTAAAATGTCTCATTAATAACTTTCTAATATTTCTTATATGTTGAGAATGTTTTAAATGTTAGGTTAAGTAAAAATGTATAAAGTTTAATAATGTTTATTTTTAAACAGTGTTAACTGCTAGAAAACACTACACATGTGGCTAACCTTATATTTCTGTTGGGCAGCAATGTTCTAGATGAATTGTAAAATCATTTTGTGAAGTTACCAAGAATGTTCTTCATTGGGCTGCATTATATTTATAAATTAATTTGGTGGGAAAGTGCCTATAGTATTGCATTTTTCAGAAGCGTGATATGTATCTTCATTTACACATACATATTTTTGTCTTTATCAAAATGTTAGTTTCTTTTTGCAGATCCTGACTATTTTTTGTTTAGCCCCCAGGTATATTATGGTTTCTGTTACTATTGTTGGTTGCAACTTGTCATTATCTTACTTAACTTGTGTTTTATGTACAATAATTTATGAAACGCTCCATTTACTAGATCCTGCCTCTACCAGATTTGTTCCAGTGGTTCACTGTGTTTTCTGTGTAAATAGTCCTGTCTGCCTTGAATAGTAATTTCACCTCCTCTTTTCTAATAGCTTCGGGCCTTAATTTTTTCTTGTCTGTTGCTTTGGCTAGAACTTCCAGAACAATGTTAAGAGTAAGAGAAGTGATGGGCAGACAACCTTGTATCCTCCCAGGCACTAATGGGAATGCCTTATGAAAGTGTTTACCAGAGTGTGCACCAGGGAACACTAATTCTTGGGAATATTTACATGTGTACCTTGGGAGAAGAGTTACACGCTAAAATGAGTGTGCAAACCACTGAGTTAAATAGAATTCTTGTCTGCAGGACTTTTCAGGTGGGTTATTATGCTAATATATTTTTTACTTCCTAGGAGGTAGGGATATTGACACCAACTCATGGGCTTGTGTTCTATTGAATATATTTTGAGAAATGCAGGTATAATGTTTTCTTTCTAAGGATGATGGTGCTGTTGGTTGGCAGTAGGTACTGTTTATTATATTAAGAAAGTATATTAAGAAAATACTCTCTTCGTATTTTTTCCTTACTTTGAAAAGGCATTTAACTTTCTAAAATCCATGTTTGGCATAGTTTTGATTTGGTTGTGTGGTTTTTCCCCCTTTGACTTACTGATGTGGCAGATTATATTTATATATTTCCTAACATGTAGCCATCCTTACGTTTGGTCACAATATATTATTCTTTTAATAGGTTATATTTGCGAGGATTTCCTCGAGGACTTTAAAATCTGTTTACTTAGGTAGGGTTGACACTTGTCTTCTTTATCCTGTTCACCATCTTCTGGTATGAGATTTATGCCATATAAATGGAGATGCTTTAATTTTCTTTCTTTCTTTCTTTTTTTTTTTTGAGATGCCTTAAGTGTTTTAACATGCATCGAAAACAGTGTGAACGGCCTGAAGATCATTTATGCTTTGGCACTTCTGTTTCTTTTTGTTTAATTCTGCCAATTTATGTTACTCTAAAAATATGTCCTTTCCGTACAGATTTCAAATTGATTTCAGTCATAACTCTAGGATAAATAAGGGCACGGTATTCCTCCTTAACTAAAATGTTTTAACTCAAATTCTGACATGATAAAAAAAAAAAAAATCTTGTGTGATCTAGTCAAACTAACTGGTTGATCCTTTCCTGCGAGAGTCAGATTAAATTGCACGTTGTCGTGTCTTGTTACGGCTATGTGGTTTTTCTCCTTTGACTTATTGATGTGGCAGATTGTATTTATATATTTCCTAACAGGTAGCCATCCTTACATTTGGTCACAATATGTTACTCTTTTAATGAGTTATGTTTCCGAGGATGTCCTTATAATTTTGAAAATTTAAAAAACTTTCTCTATGATAATATGCTGTTCAGTGTTCTTACTTTTTTGCTTTCTTTGGGTTTAACTTGTTCCTTTTCTGACCTCTTCAGTGACTTCATGTATATTTATTATTTGTTGTTTAATGATAAATACTTTTAAGGGGTGCCTGGGTGGCTCAGTCAGTTGAGTGTCCAACTGCATCTCAGGTCATGATCTCATGGTTCGTGAGTTTGAGCCCCGTGTTGGACTCTGCTGACAGCTTGGAGCCTGCTTTGATTTCTGTGTTTCCTTCTCTCTCTACCCCTCCTCTGCTTGTGCTCTGCCTCTCTATCTCTCTTTCTCTCTCAAAAATAAATAAACATTAAAAAAATAAATAAATTTGGAAACAAAAATGCTAAATACTTTTAAGGCACTGACTTTCCCTGTTAAAATTTGTTGTTTCAAGATCCTCAACATTTTTTCTGAGAAATTTCAAATATACAGAGAAGTTGGATTTTGCAATAAACACCTGTATACACTCACCATCTATACTCTACGCTTGTTAACATATTACTCTGTTTGCTTTATCACCTATCTATCCATCTCTTTTTTTGGATACATTTTCAAGCAAGCTGAAGACATAAGTAAATTTTACTCCTAAACCCTTCTTGCTGCAGATTTTATGTGAGTTTTCTTTTTTTTCTAAATAGTTTTATTCCTTTCTGATTTTCTCTTTGATTCGGTGCTTATTCAGGAGGTACTTACATTTCAGTTGGTTGGGTTTTTTAAGCACTAAAATATAATTGTTAGATCTGATTTTGTCATATTTTGGTTAGAGTGTGCAGCCTGGGCTATAGACACTTACATGTTTATGAGAGATTTAGTGCTGTGGATTCTTGGCAAGGGTAGCCAGCCTGTCCCAAGGTGTGCCCACCTGCAGTTGGGAGCACTGTTGGACAGCAATATGCTTGCGGTGTGTCCATCACTCTTGTTACTCCTCCTGTCTAAAACTCTTCACTGAAAGGGATTGAGCATTGTTCTGTCCATTACCAATCCAAAAGGATATAAAGGTGTGCAGACCTGAAGGGGAAAAAAGGCACATCAAGACAACAACTCAAATTCTAAACTGAAAAAGGTTTAGCTCCATTCAGTGTATCCAGTGTGCCATCTGCTTGAAAAACACCAATTGGAAACATACAAATGAGGCAGAACATTCTTTACATGAGTTTGCTTATTTTTTACAAAGTATTCCAAATCCTCAGAAGTAAGTGAAACAGGGAAATATTTTTTCTTGAGCTGAGAGGACTTGACATATATAACATGTGATAATTTTGATGAAGATGAATGGTAGGCAGTTGGGGCACTAGGCTGATTGATCTTCAGGTTATCTGACTTTCGGTGAATTAACCAAGACATGAAAGACTGAAAATAAGTAAGAGGAAGAATGCTAAGGCTGACCCTCAGGCGGCATGGTAGCTGCAGTGGTGGTGGTGGTGGTGTTATGTTTGCAAGCTTGTGTTTATGCCGCTTGTACTTAGTGAGGAGTCACTGGTGAATTATGAAACTCTCTCTTTCTGCAGATTACGCTTCATGTCAGTAGAAATGGACAGCAGCAGTTTTATTCAGTTTGATGTGCCCGAGTACAGCAGCACTGTTCTGAGCCAGCTAAACGAACTCCGCCTGCAAGGGAAACTATGTGACATCATTGTCCACATTCAGGGTCAGCCATTCCGAGCCCACAAAGCAGTCCTCGCTGCCAGCTCCCCCTATTTCCGGGACCATTCAGCATTAAGTACCATGAGTGGCTTGTCAATATCTGTGATTAAAAATCCCAATGTGTTTGAACAGTTGCTTTCATTTTGTTACACTGGAAGAATGTCCTTGCAGCTGAAGGATGTTGTCAGTTTTCTGACTGCAGCCAGCTTTCTTCAGATGCAGTGTGTCATTGACAAGTGCACGCAGATCCTGGAGAGCATCCATTCAAAAATCAGCGTTGGAGATGTTGACTCTGTTACTGTTGGTGCTGAGGAGACATCAGAGAGTCGTAATGGAGTTAAGGACAGCAGCTTCTTTGCCAACCCGGTTGAGATCTCCCCTCCATATTGCTCTCAGGTACGGCAGCCCACCACGAGCAGCGATCTTCGGATGGAGACGACGCCCAGCAAAGCTTTGCGCAGCCGCTTACAGGAGGAAGGGCACTCGGACCGAGGGAGCAGCGGGAGCGTTTCCGAGTACGAGATTCAGATAGAGGGGGACCACGAGCAAGGGGACCTGTTGGTGAGGGAGAGCCAGATCACTGAGGTGAAAGTGAAGATGGAGAAGTCTGACCGGCCCAGCTGTTCCGACAGCTCCTCCCTGGGGGACGACGGGTACCACACAGAGATGGTGGATGGGGAACAAGTTGTGGCAGTGAACGTGGGGTCCTACGGTTCTGTGCTGCAGCACGCATATTCCTACTCCCAAGCGGCCTCACAGCCAACCAGCGTATCCGAAGCTTTTGGAAGTTTGAGTAATTCCAGCCCGTCCAGATCCATGCTGAGCTGTTTCCGAGGAGGGCGTGCTCGCCAAAAGCGGGCTTTGTCTGTCCATCTGCACAGTGATCTACAGGGCTTGGTGCAGGGTTCTGACAGTGAAGCGATGATGAATAACCCCGGGTATGAGAGCAGCCCCCGGGAGAGGAGTGCAAGAGGGCACTGGTACCCGTACAATGAGAGGCTGATCTGCATTTACTGTGGAAAGTCCTTCAACCAGAAGGGAAGCCTCGACAGGCACATGAGGCTCCATATGGGAATCACCCCCTTTGTGTGCAAGTTCTGCGGGAAGAAGTACACACGTAAGGACCAACTGGAGTACCACATCCGGGGTCATACCGATGACAAACCATTCCGCTGTGAGATCTGCGGCAAGTGCTTTCCATTCCAAGGTACCCTCAACCAGCACCTGCGGAAAAACCACCCTGGTGTAGCCGAAGTCAGGAGTCGCATCGAGTCCCCCGAGAGAACAGACGTGTATGTGGAACAGAAACTAGAAAATGATGCGTCGGCCTCAGAGATGGGCCTAGATTCCCGGATGGAAATTCACACAGTGTCTGATGCTCCTGATTAAGATGGTAACGAAGTGCACCCAAACAAAGCACATTAATCAATGCATATTTGTGATTTGCTTTGTTGTAATCTTTGGTTTTCCCAACCATCTGGAAATCTCTCTGTCTCTTGGCAGTTTTTCTAAGGTTTCTGGGAGGAACACTTCATTGTGTTTATCCTTTCCCCCGCCCTCCCTCTCCCAAGGAGCTCAAAGCATGAAGGGCAACGTATCCAGGGAAAACACAGGCTGACAGTATTCCTCTTTGGCTGAACTCTTAATCCCAAATCTGCCAGTGATTTAGCTATGCCAACTGGTTGACCCTACATTCTCTGCCAAGAGGCATACTCTCTCGTTGTGTGCACTGGCACCAGTGCGTTTCCACGGAGAGAGACTAGGATGCCGTCAGCTGATACAAATGGGTAACCTTTTCTAATTTAAAATTACTTTTAAGGGGTAGTTAGACAATTTATATATATATATAATAAAGCGATTATTATATATATAGTATATATACATTCTCAAATTTGATTTTATTCTGGTTGAGGTGAATGTAAGAGGAATATATAATTTAATACAATGTGAACAGGGCTTTTGACTCTGTCTCGTCCCCACCCAATGTTAGGGTTTTGCCCCTTTATTTCCCTTACGAAAGAATGTTAATAGGTTTTCATATATATAATTCATTGTGTCCAAAAGCAAGCAAAGCAAATCACAGTGTTCATAGCTCTGCTTCCTAACAAGTACATAAACCAAATGCCATAAAATGTATTCAACTCTAGTTGGAAACCGTTTGGAATTTTTGTTCGTTGTCCAGCAGGTAAGCTGGATGACCCGTGGTGCTGACCTTTTTACATATTGTAGTGTTATATTAGCCAGCCCCAAAGGAGCAGTGGTTTTCAATGTTTTTACTGGCCTACGAATCTACCTTCATTCCGTACTGTAGAAACACACCAGGTAACTAAATCGAATCACTCTACCATGAGTTAGTACTCACACTAAAGGAAAGGGATTTGTAGTTCTGTCTACAAAATTCTCCAAGCAGTGTTGTGGGTTTTTTTTTTTCCTCTTTTCAAACAGCTAGTTCAGGTGCACAGCAACTTTTTCTACATGCAGTTCCCAGGGAAACTGCAGAACTTGGAATTTGTACTTTTTGTAAAGATAGACTCTATGGGAATTGCAAGCAATATATCTATCTTAGTATTGTGTGTGCTAACGAGAGCCTCAGTGGCTCCCCCACTCTCAGTGTTTCCTGCTTAAAGAAACCAACAGTCAAAAAGCCCTCTAAGATACTCTGTGTGTCACCAAATCTGTGTGTGTCACCATTTTTTGGGTCACGTGGTGCTATTTTTATGTTATGTATCTTTTAGGTCAGTATAGTTGTAGAAAATGTGAAATCTAACGGTAATAGTGAATTACAATTTTTTTTTTCCTCTCCTGAGTTTCTAGCTTGAAAAGAGACCTCAAAAGCATGTGCTTGCTGGCAAACACATTACTGTATCAAAACATACCTGAGTCCTATTTGAAAAATGTCTTGTCAGTACTTTCGAAGTGTCTTCAGCTCTGTACTTTGTTTACCCGTCTGCTTCTAGTAAACAAAACAGGCTCTACGAGTTCGCTTTGGTACTGTGCACCCTGACAGAGTACTTTCGGAAGCAATTTGACGGTGAGTTTGTGCTGCGGGCCGCCCTGCCCGTAGGATGTCAGCGCTCCAGACTCCCTGCTGGAGAACCTTGGCTCTGAAGCCCGCAGCCAGTACGTCTCCCCAGGAGAACGACACAAACCACCCAAAAGAAAAATAGGCATAAAAAGACACAACTCGAGAGGCTTAGGAGTTGAAGGAGTACAGAAATGGACGTTTGCTGGTTTTCCATGCTTTTTTGGCTCTTAAGATACCAAGAATGGTGGGAGGTAGGGGGTGTTCGGGGGAGGTTTTGGGGGTTTTTGTTTTTGTTGTTCGTTTTCGTTGTTTTGTTTTGTTTTGTTTTGTTGAGAAAAGAAAATCATTCGGGCCCTTGTGTGTGCTAAGCCCCTGGGGGTGGTCGCTGTGCGGTAGCTCGTCTCTAGCACACAGGATCTGCCTGTTCCCGCGTGAGCGGCTGCGCCACACATCAGTGTTACTACGTACAGATGACACTCTAGTCCTGCTGCTCCCGAGGAGCGGCGTTTGCTAAATCGGGTATATAGTATGCCTTTTCCTGTCAAACTGCCTAAGTAAGGGGTGCGCGCTCTCCCTGAAGCACTCGCTCAACTCCTGTCAAAGCTGCGTGCCTCAAGGGGAGGCCGGACCCCCAGTGTTTACCCACTTAAATATGTTCTGGGGTTTCAGGTAAACGTTTGTGATTTTTTTTTTTCCTTACGCGAATACGTTGGGTTTTGATTTTTCTTTTAAGAATTAAATGCAAAAAATTTGTGTGGTGGTAACAAGTTAAGTTCGTGACAAGAAACGCCCAAATGGAGGACATGAGAGGTCAGGCTCAGGGAAGGAACACCTCCTTTTCACTCAGGCTTGGGGCCTTCTGAGAGGTTTCCAGAGCATTCCGCGATAGATGAGACAAGTCAGGAGGGGAGAGCACTTGGGGCAGGTACCTCGAATATCCTGGTTCTTGTCACCGTTGTCAGTCTTAACCTTATTTACATGGAGTTCTTTGTATTTGTCAATTTGTTTCACTGGTTTGAGTTTACCAAAGAGTGACTTATCCAAAATTGTCTTTGACAAAACTATACATTGCTTTGATTGTACAGTTCAGGTTCAACCATTGTAATGGGACTGTTAAGGGGCAGAAAATTGATTGAGTTTCTCTCTAAGAACCATGATTCCGCATTTTGCAAGTTCCACTTGCTCCCATTCATGTTGCTAACACTTTACCCTTTCCACTGCTAGCAGTGTTAAGAATGAATTCTCAAGCCATAACCCAGTACTGTAAGGTTCCACAGGGCTTCGAGGAGGCAGCGCGTAGGCCAGCACCGAGCTGGGTAGCCTCTCTGAGCGAGCACGCTGTCGTGTTTCTCGGCGTGCGTGGCGGGTGGAAGGTTAACTCCATTCAGATCGGGCAGCAGCAATCAATTGTGCCTTGTCACAGGAGGATGTGCCAGGAGGATTAACATGGCCACAGAACAGAAACGTTCTCTCCCCGAAGTTCCCTCCACGTCTCCGCAGACGAAGTACGCTGTGTAACTCCTTAGAGCAACTCTTTTTTTGGAAAGCAAAGTCCCTATCTCTGTACAGGTTTAGGTTAGATGTTTCGTTTCTAACAGATGCAAAAACCAATTCAGATAAAAGCGATCTGTGAAGAAATCTTTTACAGCAAAACATATCCTGAATTCATACAGGTCTGTTCATAATTGAGTCTCTCCTTGAGCTACCTTTTCAAATACGTAGACAATGTGAAGACAGTGACAGCGTCCTTTTCTATAGGTGTTTAACCTGCTATTACAAACTGTGAAAACAAAGAATTTTATACTTTACTAACGTTTGTGGGTTTTAAACAGTTCCTTTCGTTCTGATCAGTTCTTTCCCCTCTAATTTCTACTAAAGCTGTAAATACATTTAGAAATTATATTTGTAAATACAGCACACGAAGACAAGTTCCTTTTTTGGTTAGCGGAAAGCCTCCCAATTGGCTCTGCTTTGGCAGTTTTGGTTTCGTGTGTGTGTGTGTGTGTGTGTGTGTGTGTGTACGCGCGCGCGCGTGTGTATGGTTGGTTTTGTTGTGTGTGTGTTTGTGTGTTGTTTTTTTTTTTAATACAGCAGAAAGGATACTGTCGGTTCACTGTTAAGCAGAATATACTGTAGAACTAAATTGAAAATTTTTCAATCTTCCAGAGCATGAGTAGATGTCTTTTCTCATGACAGCAGTTATAACCAAGTCTTTGTTTCTCCCTTAGCCCAGACCATAGGCCTGCATATGTTCGTGTGCGGTTTTGTTTTTACTTTTATTTTGACGGCCTAGACTCTAGGAAGAATTTGCAGGAACACAAAACAAGGGCTGGGGGTGGGGGTGGGGGTGGGAATCATCTCTGTGAATGAGCTTTACTTTCAAGAAATCAATGTATTTTATTTTAACAACTTTTTCTATTAGTTACTGTGATTTTTGTTGTTGTCTTTGTTATTGTTAAATTCTGTAATGGTTTCCTGTGAAGCCTCCACTGAAAGGGACTCAAATATGCAACACCTAAACTATTTTCCAAGGGCACATGCCCCTTGAATGGTGCTTCTAGACTGGTCAGGGTTATTTATTAAATTTTATATATGAAAGTATTGGGGAATTATGTAAATTCTTTATATGGAACTATCTAGTTCATAAATCATAGATTTCATATTACTCAGTGCAACTGAACTGAACGTTCAGAAGAGTCATTCACATTGTTCCAAATTTGTAATGGTTGTCACACGCCACACACGTCTTCTTCAGTAAGTGCCAGAGCGTTCCCACTGTTTCTGCCCAGTGCCCGACTTCTCTGCCCGGAAGAGGACCTTGTTTCCCCCGGTTCCCCTCTGGGGCTGGCACAGACAGGGCTACCCTAGTTCTGGCTCCAGCCCTGGAGTAAGCCTTGCAGCAGATTCAGTAACCAGACCTCTTGCTGCCCCTCGGTGACAAGTATGCTGTGAATTCAACCTTTGGACTTGCCGCCCAAGCCCTTGGTTGCTGCCCTGACTATAGTAAGAGGTAAACTTACCTGGTTTCTTTGAGAATGACCATTTTCCTAATGTGAAAACCATCTCTCTCACCACTTTTATTAGTAGGGCTAACATTTTTTTCCGTTATAAATGGTTGAGCAATTTGAATGACTTAACACAGTGTCATTATCTTGCAATATAAACTGGTAACCTCACAAGTCCACACTTCATCGCCATATGAAGTAAATGAAGCTAGCTAAGCGGATGCTGTATCAACTAGTAACTTGCCATTAAGGATTATTTTATAGCATGAATTTAAGACTATTTATTCAAATGATATTTTACTCTTGTATTCATTTTGTTTAGATTTGTGACATGAATATTTCAGTGCTGCTTAATTTTGTTCTGAATTCTCGTTTCTTGCTTGTAAATGGCTTTTTTATGGTATAAAGTCAATGGAAATTGCTGTTTGTAAATAAAAATGCTGCTAGAGCAAATGTGCTGTGGCCTCGCTCTGCATTTGCCCCTCCGGCCTCCGAGAGTCCCGCTGGCTCTGCCGACGTCTGCCGTGGCATAATTTCCGTAACCGCTGCTTTTGAGAGGTTGGGATTTCACAAGAAGCTCTTGTGCCACCGCAGTGCCGCGAAGAGGAGAAAGAAGTAGGTGTATTTCTATATACCTCTCTCTCGTGTGGTGAAGACTGATTGTCGGGGGCCGCTGTGTGCGCCCGGTCTCCCCTAGAACGAATCGCTGGTGACTCCTGTGCCCACGTGCCTGCGGAAGCACCCCTTTGGCTCCCCGGGATGTGCCGTGTTCACTCCCGCCGCAGAGCGTGGAGCCGTACGCGTGGTTTCCGCTGCCTCCAGTCGTCTTCTCCCTGCCAGCCAGTTAACTCGTCCTCAGATTTCAGCTCAGGCCTCCTTCCGTCAGGGAACCCTTCCTACGGTCAGGCCCCTTTCCCACTTCCTCCTGCCCTTCAGAGTATGTATTTCTCGTGCGCGCGCGCACGTGCGTGTGTCCATCGTTTATTTACATTCTAGTTAGTTAGCATATAGTATAATACTGGTTCTAGGAGTAGAATTTAGTGATTTGTCACTTACATCAGAGCGCATATTTTAACTGATAATAGTATAGTGATGTGTTCACTTAATGTCTCTCCCTCTGGCCTATGATGTCAGCTTCATGACAGCAGGGATCCAGGACCTGGCACTGCAGCAATAAGGGTGGAACGAATGAGCAAATAAGTGCCTGTGTTCTGGGAGGTTCGAGCAGGGAGGGCAGCACGGCTGGGAAACAGGCAGGGATTAAATTTGGCTCCTAGTCTGCTGGAGCTGACTCGTTCCTTGCTCCTCGCTGTAAAACAGGGCCTCCCCTCTCAACAGGGCTCCTGTTCAGCCAAGTGGGCAATGAGATGGAGGGCAACGAGATGGACCCCGGTGTGAGAGCTCTGCGTAGGGACTAGCTTCACGTGCCAGGTGGGGGGGGGACTCCCAAGGCAATCGAGGGCTCAATGGGGAAAGTGCATCGACTTCAGGTCTGACTGCTAGCCATGCCTGTGCCTGACCATGACGTTAAGCAGGTGCCTCACCCTCTTTCGTCCCGGTTTATCCATAAGATGGAGTTGGACTCTCGTGGCTCAGATAATTTGTGAGGCAATGGCTTCCGATAGATTTGATTTCTCTTTAAGGCTGGAAAGGCAGCCCAAATCCAGAGTCTGGGGCCAGCCTTTCTGGACTGGGGTAGAGGAATATCCCAAGGGGATGTGGTTCTTGAAATGGGAGCACTGCTTGAAGCAGATCCACTGAGTTGGAGCAGGGGTGTGTAGACTGTGTTGAGCTGCTTTGCTGACAAAGGCCACCGCCAGCAGCTGGCTCTTTTCATTTGTCCTGAAGGCACGATCCTTTGGTTTCTTCCTATTGTAATTCATACAACTGGCCGAACCCTTCTGGCTTCCTTATAAAGTTTATGATGTCCTTTATAATGTCAAAGGACAACCAACAATCCCTAATTGCTTGGCTGATTTTCATCCCTGTTTCCTGGGCCATTTCCTTGAAAGCCCCTCATGCCTGAATGACTTTTATGTTTAACGTCCTGTGATGTTTTCCTTTTGTTTTTCACAACAGACCTAACTTGCATACCTTTTGTCAGCAAATACAGCTCAAAACTTTTCAGAACACAAATAGCAGAAAGAGGCCACCTGGAAGGAAACGTGCAGAACACGTCAACTTGGGGTCATGCCCTGGAACCCTCACCGGGAGCCCTCACTGGGTGATTGCTGTCCACTGCTTGGCGGAAGGTGTATCATGAAGCCTGCTGACCTAGCTGTCGGTGGTCGAGAACGTACTATCACTCTAGAGGGGGTGGGAGGAGAATCGTCTACGTTAATGGTGGATTATAATGCACTCACCCACACGGCCGACTTGGGCAGAGCTGCATCCCGTTCCTGTCCCATCTGAGACAACAAATAGGTCCCCTGCCCTTCATCTTCCAAAGAGGTTGCTTACTAGGGCTTTCTTTTGTTCCCGCATCTGACCTAATGGAGCTTGGACCTAATCAGTCTGACGGAGCCTCTAGGGGACAGTGACATTCCCATCTGTCCTGGCTGGCTAGGTGTTGCTGGCGGTTGTGGTGCCTCCGCAACATCCCCCCACCCCCATGACTGTGTCACAAGCCCACCTCAAGCTTTGCTGCCAGGGCAGTGAGGTCCCGGCACTCGGAACATTTCTTCATCCCTTTTGGCCTTGGTCTTGGCACTCTGATCAGCCCTTGGGCACTTCTTTGTGTCCCAGCACAAGATTTGCCCTGTTCTTCCCCACACTCCTCTGGGCCCCAGTGGTGGCTGTGTATGACCCAAGCCTCCAAGCTAGAATGGATCCTGCCAATTGGCTCATACCACCTTCAGGTGCCGTGTGTGTGTGTTTCTTTGAAATGTGCAAATCAGGGGAACTCATTTTGAATTCCGCCTCCTTCCCCGGACTGCTCAACTTGGCAGGGAACGACCCTTACACTCTCGTAAGTGGGAAGGCTCCGCCCAGACTACTTGCTCCCCATCTCCCAATACCGGAAGTCCTACAGCAGTAGCCGTCCATCTAAGTAATCTCCAGTTGCTACTTGCTTGTGGAAATTGGCTACCTCTCTGGAGACTCTGCATCTTTGATAGCTTTCCATGATAACGTCCTTATCCTGAGCATAAAGTTTGCCTCCTTGGAGTTGGACCCTTGGCCCTCCTTCCACTCCCCAGGACCACACATGCTTGAAATATTCAGTGAGAACATTACGGTCTCCCAGCCATCTCTGGGCTTCTCTAGGCTAAATATGTCATGGGCTATGTTCTCTATGATGTGGAGAACGAAGGCAAAAATTTAGAAAGAAATTGAACTACAGCCTCTTGACCTGTACTTGGGACAGGCAGAGTGACCTTGCTCAAGGAGCTTAGCCACCTCAAATGTTGATACTTTGCTTAAGGCAAAAGACAGCCTTAACTTGACATTAGCCTGATCTTCAGGATCCTGTAAGTCTATTTTTTTTTTAATTTTTTTTTCAACGTTTATTTATTTTGGGGACAGAGAGAGACAGAGCATGAACGGGGGAGGGGCAGAGAGAGAGGGAGACACAGAATCAGAAACAGGCTCCAGGCTCTGAGCCATCAGCCCAGAGCCCGACGCGGGGCTCGAACTCACGGACCACGAGATCGTGACCTGGCTGAAGTCGGACGCTTAACTGACTACGCCACCCAGGCGCCCCAGGATCCTGTAAGTCTATTTTAACATATGAAAATCCCTTTGGAAACTTCCTTTATCTCTACACACCACCCCCCCACCCCCGCCAAGATATATGTTAGCAATCATCCTCCAAACATAGGGCCCACTGATACACATCTGAAGGGTCTCATGGCTAAGGTTTTACTAGACAGTAGTAAATGACCTTACCCTAACAACAGCTAGCCCCTCAAGGTCCTGGAAACATTGCTTCCAAATTCCTTAGAGACTTACGCTAGCCTAACCCCTTCCCAACTTAGAGGTATATAATCAGTTGCTCCTTACAACCCCAGTGCAGCTTTCTGCTCATGGGTCCTGTCCCTGTGCTTTAATAAAACCACCCTTTTCGCACTGAAGATGTCTCAAAAATTCTTTCTTGACCGTTCACTCCTGAACCCTAACATTTCATATCATCTGAAGTCTAGGCCAAGGGAACATTCTTCCCTTTTCTGCCTGCCCACCTCCCTCCACTTCAGAGCTTTCACAAATATTATTATGAGACGTGTTTCTTACAGAATTTTGTTGGAACTGAGGTGGTGGAATCCACAACTTGGAAGAACACTTCTTTGGCAAACACATTACTTTCGTGTGACTTCTTGTAACTAGGCTGTCTCTGCCAGGCATTCTATTCATTGCACATCCGGATCCCTGGAGCTGTTTTCAGCAGATTTTGTTGTTATTTTTTTACCCCCTCCAAAGCTTCACTCTTTCCACTTCTCCAAATATTAATGTGAGCGTCAAAAGCCACCTTCAGTTTGGGAGATCTGGGCTCTGAGAATGGATTCTTGCATCTGGATTTCCTGAGGCTTCCTGGAACATTCCCTTGGAGAGCTTTTCTCCCAGTGGCCCCCGATTCTCTCTTGTCCTGCTCTCCAGGGTGCTCTGGCTTTCTTGACCTCACAGGCCGCTGGCACTGACTCAGTTGAGCAAAGGGATGCCCGCCTTGTGTGTATTGTAGAGGGAAGGCAGTGGGGGCGTTTGCTGGTTTCATCTCACTTCCTCTTTGCCTTTTTCAACACAACTGCCTCCCCATGCTCCGGCCTTGCTCACCCCTACTTGCCTGCCAGCCCCCAGCCAAGCTGGTGGTGAGATGGGAATGACATCTGGAGTTCAATCACTAAACTACTAGTTCGTCCTTTTCCTCCGCTGCTTGGTCCCCCTTTCCCCAGGGTGGCCTGTAGGAACCTCCTGCCACCAGGCTCTGGTTGAAAGGCCCCACTTTCGGGATGAGCAGCTGCAGACCTTGTGAGTACTGGCGACTTCTTCCACCTGAAGGTCAACCCAGCACCTCTCTGCCTACAATGTTACTTGTGGAAATATTTCCCTTTATAAAGTGTCAGGTGCTATCTGGGTATGATGGTCTAAGCTCAGATGGAAAGAATTGGGCTCTGTGTGGGTAACTGAGGCTTGTAGCCTCATTGACTCCCCCTAGAGAGCCAATGACATGGCCTGGTAACCCTGAGTGCTCTCTGAGGATAGAGGACCCAGAGACAGGGTATTCTACACCTGAGATTTGTCCTGGGCACTAAGACAGCCATTCTGGCAGGTTCTGAATGGCAAACTTCAGATGGTCTGACCGTGATTCCAGGACACCACTCCCTCCTGCTGTCTCCTGAAGGCATTACATTATTATGAGCCTTTGCCAGCCCTGGTGCACCGTGGAAAAGCATTGCAGTGCTACTAGTCTGGAGCACCTGGGTGGCTCAGTCGGTTGAGCAACTGACTTTGGCTCAGGTCATGATCTCATGGTTTGCGCCCGATGTCAGGCTCTGCACTGACAATGCTAGGCCTGCTTCGGATTCTCTGTCTCCCTCTCTCTCTGCCCCTCCCCCTGCTTGAGAGAGAGAGGGAGACACAGAATCTGCACCAGGTGCCAGTCTCCAAGCTGTCAGCACAGAGCCTGATGTGGGGCTCAAACCCATGAATCGTGAGATCATGACCTGAGCTGAAGTCAGATGGCTTAACCAACTGAGCCACCCAGGCGCCCCAACACTAAAAAAAGAAGAAACAAAAGAAGGGCTACTAGTCCTCCACTGGGTATAAATTCCATTTCCTTGGCTGGAACCAGTGGACATCCTGCAAGTGGAGACCTCAGGCTTAGGGCTAATATTGCCTGACACTGATTTTGAGATCCCTTAAGAATCTATATCCTGCTGAAGGGAGGAGACACCAACAGAGACCCAATCTGAGGGAGGAGGCCCAGCTAAGTGAAGAAGAGGCCAGACCAGAAACAAAATTCAGGAGAATGAAATAGTTAATTGTAGAAAAATGAAGCCATGAAGGAACTAGTTTTTTTAAAAAGGAGGTGATGACTTATTTGCTTTTGCAGTGGGGAAGATCTTTTTAAGGATAAGAAATGGAAACAATAGATTTGGCTATACATGATGTAAAACATGTTTACTGAAAGCAACAACAACAACACCAAAACTGCTACAAGTTTAGAAGTAAACCTTGGCAATATATTGAACAAGAATTTATTTTTTAAAGTTTATTTACTTTAAGACAGGGAGAGAGAGCACACAGGCATGGGAGGGGCAGCAAGAGAGAGAGGGAGAGAGAATCCTAAGCAGAGTCTACATTGTCAGCATAGCCGTAGGTGGGATTCAGTCTCACGAACCATGAGATAATGACCCAAGCCTAAATCAAGAGTTGGATGCTCAGCTGACTGAGCCACCCAGGCTCCCCTATAGAGCAAGAACTTTTAAAATTAATTTAGGGGTGCCTGGGTGGTTCAGTCTGTTGAACATCCGACTTCAACTCAGGTCATGACCTCAAAGTTCGTGCGTTTGAGCACCGCATCGGGCTCTGTGGTGATAGCTCGGAACCTGGAGCCTGCTTTGGATTCTGTGTCTCCCTCTATCCCTGCCCCTCCATCGTTCACATTCTGTGTGTGTCTCTCTTTCAAAAACAAACATTAAAATTCATTTAAAAAGGACAAAGGGTCCAATTTCATTTTATTTTTTAATTTTAAAGTTTTACTCATTTATTTTGAGAGAGACAGAGACAGCATGAGTGGGGAAGGGACAGAGAGGGGGAGAGATAGAGAGAGAGAGAGAGAGAGAGAGAGAGAGAGAGAGAGAGAATCCCAAGCAGGCTCTGCGCTGTGAGCACAGAGCCCAATGAGGGGCTTGAACTCACAAACCATGAGATCATGACCTGACCTGACATCAAGGCTTGGACACTCAACTGACTGAGCCACCCAGGAGCCCTGAAGAGTCCAATTTTAGAAAGGGAAATGACCTAAAGAAACAGTCCACAGAAGAATTTATACTCAAGGCTAGTAAGTTCATAGTAAAGATGTTTTACCTCCGTAGAAAGCAATCAAAACAATAATGAGGGACCATTTTCCTACTTATTCAGGGGTAATACCCAGCATTGATTGGGGGGGGGGGGATGAGAAGACATACCCTGATGTTGGAAATATAAGTCCATGTAGCATCTCTGGAAGGTAGATTGGTACCATGTTTCAAAATTTTTAAATATGCATTCCCTTTGATACAGCAATACCACTTTGAAGAATTTAACTTAATAAGACAATATAATAAGTAATGATCTAACAAGATGTATAAATTTACTCATTCTAGTGCTGGTTATAATATTGAAAAATTGGAAGCCACTTTAATGTTCATTGGTAAATCTGGTACATTCCTACAAAGCTATGGTAGGGAATCATTTAAAATGGTGATATAAATGTGTAAATAAACCTTTATGTCATGGAGACATGTCCATGACATATTGTTGAGTGTGGAAAAACAACTTACAGAGGAACATAGGTTGTGTGAGACTATTTAGGTTAAATTGTATGCATGTACATACAACATATGATAGATGTCACATTATATAATAATTTATACATAATGGCCTCTATGACACCTATGCACATCTGTATTTATTGAATGAAATCATGTATTTCATGAGATGAAACATAGTAAATGCTTTGTAAATCCTAGTAAATAGGAGGTGAGGGTGGATAGGGTGACTGGAGACAGATGTTGAGGTATATTTTATTTCATATTAAGAAATTCAGATTTTACCCTGTGTCCATGGGGAGGCAGTAGAACTCAATTCAATGAATATTTATGGAGTGTCTACTATAGAAAATGCCAACGTTGAAATGGCTTTTTCATAAAGAATATCACTGCAGAGAGTGAGGCTTGTATCAGGGGAAGGTCAACCAGTTGGCTCTCAGGATAGATTGCCCTGGTGACTTCACCAGGTCTGGAGCCAGCCTTCAGCCTTGACCAACTAAAAACTTGACTTTGGAACACAGGGAAAGTGGGGCTGAATCTACTGACTTATAGTTGCTAAGTGTCAAAACTAAAGTATAGAATTAGAATGCTGCCATATTGGGGTGCCTGGGTGGCTCAACTGGTTAAGCATCTAACTCTTGATTTTGCTCAGGTCATGATCTCACAGTTTGTGATTTCAAGCCCTGCATGAGGCTCTGCGCTGATAAAGCGGAGCCTGCTTAGGATTCTCTCTCTCCCTCTCTCTCTGCCCTTCCCCATGTATAAGTCGATGTGTACCGTGCAAATGCATGTTTTACAAGGATCAACTGTACTGTTGATTAGTTAACATCGAACTCATGACCAACAGCGCTATAACTCATGCCTGAACTGTTTATTTAACACATGCACTTTCTCATTCAGTCCCACCACAGCCTTCTTGTGCTTAGGAACACTATCCAGCACTTCAGCATTATGCCCAGGGATAATTTTAAGTAGTTAAATCACCAAAAGAAGCACAAAAATGAAAAACAGGGTGCTAGATAGGCTTCAGGAACGACACTTGTGTACCGTGGGAGCATTGAACATGAAGGTAGATTGTCTGCTTGTTTTGACCTCTGCTGGGAACATGCACATCAGGTGACTAAAATTTTTTATGTGTCTGTGAGTGATCTCAAAAGTGCTGTATTTATTTTGGGATTACAAATAAATTTTAGCAAGAGGCTAATTTCCAAATACAGAAACCATTTAATAGGGTAACTCTATGTGCATGTCACCATGCCCCCTTCTACCATCCACTGGGGCAATTCAGATATTTCCATGTCACTGAGAATTGGCCATTGTTTTCCTCAGGCTTCTAAGAGCCACTCCGGTAGCTGGGGTCCGTGCTAGGATGTTAAAGAAAGTGTCCTAAGAACATGTTCCCGAGTTGATGAATTCTTGCCTGTCTAGACTTGCATTCCAGCTTCCTTGATCAAGCACCCACAAAATCCAACCTGAGGGGTACTCCCCTGTCTTTTTTCAGTACATGATGGCTAATTCTTGCGTTCTTTAAGTATATAGTCTATTTTTCCCCTTATCAGGTCTGGTGCATTCCTGAGCCAGATTATGCTGGGATTTAACCCTAACTGCCCAGCCTGGCAGCCTGGAGAGGAGGTGGGGGCTCCTGTCGTCTGTGGGGAAGGGCTTCTGTAGCACCTGATAGCACAGTGGTGGCTCTTGCTCTCACTGAGTGGTGGCTTGCTAGCTTGGCAAGCCCAGAGGGCCCTGGGATGCACGTTGCAGAGTCAGTATCCTCAGGGACGTACATCCAGATATCCCTGTCCCACCTTTTAGAATCCTAGGTTTTCCCTACCGGGGGGCCCTGACCTTTGTCCAACACTCACCTTGGCTATGGGAACCAAGAACTACAAACATCTCTGGAGCTCTAGACTCTAACAATTAGGTCTTCAGCCTGCCATTAAAGTGTCTGTTTTCCACTACCATATGTGATGAAGGTCTCTTTGTAAGCTGCTTCCAGAGTTCCTCGGCTCTTCTCCTTAGCCATTAACTGCTCCTTGATAGCACCCAGTCTCTCATTATCCTTCTGTAATACAGCTTAGGTGTAACCAACTAACTTCCTGTCTCTGTAGACATTGTTCTCCCCATATATTTTATTTTCAAAACCACTTTATTTGTTTGTTTATTTATTTATTTTAAGTAGGCTCCATGCGTAGTGCAGAGCCCAATGCAGGGGCTTGAACTCATGACCCTGAGATCACGACCTGAGCCAAGATCAAGAGTTGGACACGACCAATGAGTCACCCAGGCACCCCTAAAAAAACTTTTTTATTTTTTAAAAATCTTTATTTGAAAAAATTTTTAATGTTTATTTTTGAGAAAGAGAGCACAAGTGGGGGTAAGGGCAGAGAAGGAGGCACAGAATCTGAAGCAGGCTCCAGGCTCCGAGCTGTCAGTACAGTGCCTGATGCAGGGCTTGAACTCACAAACCGTGAGATCATGATCTGAGCCAAAATTGGACTCTTAATGAATATGGGGCTTGAACTTATGACCCCTAGATCAAGAGTTGCATGCTTTACCGACTAAGTCAGGTAGGCACCCCTCTCTCCATATATTTTACATGCTGGCATCACAGCACCTACCACAGTAATCTCCTCCACAGAGATATTTTCCCAGGTCACCAACAATGAAATCTTCAGTATTTGAGCCATCATCTCGTTCCAAGGACTATCTGTGTTTCCTCAGGAGGGCATCCTCTGCCTGCTAGGCAGTGGGTAAGCCCGTCCTAAATCGACATCTTACCACCTGTCTTCCCTGACCACTCCTGGGAATTCTTGTGCCAGTCCGGATTCATTGGGAAGCAGATGCCACACAGGATCCAGCATGCAGTGATTTTAGTAGGGAGCTCAGGAAGGCTGAGAGAGCCATGAGACTGTGATGCAAACCTGACCCCAAGGGAAGGAGAAAGGGAAGGAAGTGTGTGGAAGCATCCCGTACTACCATGCAATCTAAAGGAGGTTCAGCAAGGCTGTTGAGGAGTCCTTGAGCCAAAGATGACCATCAGAGGACTATCATTGTCACCCAGGGGCAGGCATGCATTAGAGTCCCTGCAATGGTCCGTCATTGGGTGCAGCCCATACATAGTGTTGCCTTAGTGCAAATGCTTTGTTGGGTTTCATAACGCAGCAGCTGGGCCCTTGATTACATAAGCTCCTGATAGTCAGAGGTCTGTATTCTCGTGGCCACTAGAGGATTAAACCACTTTTCCTCAGGAGAACCCTACAAGGTAGGTACTCTAAATATTATTACCTTCGCATACATGAGAAAACTTGTCTAAGGCCACATAGCTGTGAAGTGGCAAAGCCGTCATTATTTTCTAGAACAGACCAAAATGAAAACTTTATTCTCAACTCCCGTTCTTACAGTCTCCCCTCTACTGCCCACGTTGATGGCTGCTTCCCCTTGGGGGCTTCTCACCATTGCCACTGCTATCTGTACCCCAAGGATGGTGCTCTTTTCCAGATCCTATCCTCTGCCTCCTGATACCCCCAAAGACATAAGCCCCCAGCATCTGGAGGAGTTCTGCATTCCAGAATCCTCCTTGTACTGGGGGCACACTGATGGCTTCTGCACAGAAGCTGCCTCTTGGGCACCAGGACAGGGTGGGCTGAGCCTCTGTATTATACATTCCTGCATAGCAATTTTATCACAAATGTAACAGCTTAAAACAACACTCATTTATTATCTCAGAGTTTCTGTGGGTCAGGAATCAGGCTCAGCTTAGCTGGGCCCCTTGCATCAGGGTCTCACAAGGCTGTAATCAAGGTGTTGGCCAGGCTGCACTCTCATCTGAGGCTTGATAAGGGAAGGGTGTGCTTTCGAGCTCATGTGATTATCAGTATCATTCGGTTCCTTGCAGGTTGCTGGACTGAGGGTCCCAGTTTCTTGCTGGCTGCTGGGTGGAGGTTGCCCTCAGTTCCTTGCTAAGTGGTTTTCTCCATAGAGCAACTTACAACAGTTTGTGTCTTCAAGGGCAGCAGGAGAGAGTCTCTTAGCAAGATGGGTTATAATCTTATGCAACATAATAACATCCATCCTAAAACCTTTGCCTTCTTCTGGCCAGAAGCAAGTCAGATCCTGCCTACACTCAGGGAAGGGGATCACATAGGCCAAGGGCATCAGGAGGTGCAGGTTGTGGGGGCCACCCTAGAGTCTGTTTATCACAGCTTCCCTGTTGATCAGCATTTTTAATGAAAGCAGCTCCTTGGACTGTTTCAAAGCTTGGCTCTCCATGAAGTACAAGTCTACCCAGAGAGGCAGCTGGCCTGGGAGATTGCCCCTTGGTGACTTCTCCAACCCTCCTTTCCTCCTGTGGTTCAAAAGTTCCTTCCCTTCATTGAGTGACTCAAACATATGAAATGCTGCAAGCACTCCACCAGTGCATCACACATTAGACAGTGGGCAATGCAGACACCAGTGAATGCAGCTGAGATCCTCTCCATATCCTGTTACACGGTGTTTGAGCATGGGCGTGACATGACTGATCTGACTTTACGACAACTTTTTAAAACAGCTTTATTGAGATGCAATCCATACACTATATAATTAAAAGTGTACAATGCAACGGCTTGTGGCATATTCACAGAGTTGTGCAACCATCCCCACAATCAGTTTTAGAACATTTTCATCATCTTAAAAGGAAACTCCACATGCCTTAGCCAGTACCCCCAACTCTTCCATCCCCCCAGCCCTAGACAACCACTAATCTACTCTGTCTCTATAGATTTGTCTGTGCTGGACATTTCATATAAATGGAATCATATGTGATCTGCCTTCTTTCACTTACCATGTTGTCAAGGTTCATCCATGTTGTAGCATGAATCAGTACTTTGTTTCTCTTTATAGCCCTTTGTATGGATATGCCACATCTTATTTACCCATTCATCAGTTGATGCACATTGGGGTATTTCCACTTCTTGGACATTATGAATAATATTGTTATGAACATCTGTGTACAAGTTTTTATATGGATGTATGTTTTCATTTGGGTATGTGTCTAAGCATGGAATTGCTGGGTCATATGGTAACTCCAAGGCTAGCCTTTCAAGGTACTGCCAGACTGTTTTCCAAAGTGGCTGCACCACTTTACATGCCTACCAGCAGTGTATGAGGGTTCCAATTTCTCCATCTCCTCACCAACTTTCGTAATTGTCCATTGTATGTGTTATAGCTAGCCTAATGAGTGTGAGGTGGTATCTCATGGTGGTTTTGATTTGCATTTCTCTGATGGCTGATGATATTGAACATCTTTTCATGTACTCATTAGCCATTTGTATACCTTATTTGGAGAACTATCTCTTGAGATCCTTTCTCATTTCAAAATTGGGTTTACGGGGCATGTGCGTGGCTCAGTTGGTTGGGCATCCGGCTTCGGCTCAGGTCATGATCTCACGGTTTGTTGAGTTCCAGCCCCACATCGGGCTCTGTGCTGACAGCTCAGGGCCCGGAGCCTGCTTCTGATTCTGTGTCTCCCTCTCTCCCTGCCCCTCCCTGCTTGCATGGTCTCTCTCTCTCAAAAATAATAAACGTAAAAAGAAATTAATAGATGCCATTTGGCAAGCATATATTGCAAGCACTGTCCCAAACTCTTTCCGTGTTTGCCCTACACCACACAGGTAGCAATAACAATAGCTAATGTTTATTGAGCTCCTGTTAGGTACTAGGCTCTCTTACACATATCATCTCATTTAATCCTCCCAATAGTCTTTCTGAACAGGCTGCTGTTTTCAGCATACTCATTTTTCAACAAAGAAACTGAGCTACAGTGACGATAAGTAACTTGGTTACCTGCACACAGCTTGCTGAGTTTGGACTCAGGCAATCTGTCTCTCCAGCTTTTGTACTCAATCACAACCCTGTGCATTTCTGAATCCAGGGGCTTTGAGCAGAACTATTGCATTACATTGTCTTTTGCTCTCCTTAAGTAAAATAAGCTATCTTTTTTGATGATGATGATTTTCTTAATGCAAAATGGCTGAAACTTCCCTCTGAGGTCCCTGAAAACTTAGAACTGGTTTAATTTCTACTGACTTTCTTTCTGTTTGATCGTTTCTTTTTTTTCTCTGTAAGTTTTGGGAAACACAAGAACCAAATCTTTCCATACTCGGACGTAACTTCTAAATGAATTTGAAAATTGTCAAAATGATGTTCTACATGTCTTTGTGCCGGAGAATCAATGGGAGTAAGGGAGGATGTGGGGGCTCCTTACTGTGGTTCTGGACTTGCAGGGTGTCACAGACCTGACTTCGACTGTGTTTGCAACTTGTTACCTCTGCGACTGTAATCAAATGACTTGACCTCCCTGCCTACCTCTTCGTGTCTGGCACAGAGTAAAGGATGTGGGAGCAGGGAGACAAGGGGCAGGCTCATTTCCCCGCTTTGCAATTGTGTGGTCTTGGGCAAGTCCCTTCACCTCTTGGGGCCTAATTTTCCCAGCTGTAAAGTAAATGGGTTGGACCCCCCGCTCTCTGAGGTTTCCTCTGGCTCTGGCGTTCTGTGTTCTGTGCCTACCTCTGAGTTGAACAGAATGAGCATTGAGGTGATGTCTCTCACAAAACCATTTTTTTGTTGTTGTTGTTCAAAACGATAAATCCTAGGTAGGGATTTCAAGGGGAGATTGTAGGAGGCCTGGAAGGATGTACGGGGAATAAGATGCACTGCTATTTCTAGGAAGAAAATGGGCGTGGCAGGGCGCTGAGAGAGGTGTGCAGACCGCGGAGAGCATCCTTACAGGCTGAGAGGGCGTCCTCAGGCTGGAACTGAGGCCGAGGCCAGCGAGGACCAAAGCTGCAGCGGCTGCGCACTGGCGCTCCCAGCCGGCCGATTTGCGTGTCCCCGCCTCTGCCTCGAACTGGTTGGGTGGGCTGGTCTGGCGCCGCGCGCCGATTGGTTGGACGGCCCGCCGCTCAGGCCCAGGAGCGGACGGTTCCTACTGCGGCTGGGCACCGGCTCCGCTCCCGCGTCGGCCCGCGCTCCAGCTGCGCCCGGCCCGGCCCCGGCCTGGCTCGGCCCGGCCCCGGCCTGCGAGCGAAGGCGCCGCTGCCGCCTGGGCCGCTCCCAGGGCCATGAGGAGGCGGCGGCAGCCACTGCGGCCCGCGTCAAGGTGACCGGCCGGGACTGCAGCAGCGGCGGCGAGAGCGGGCGGTGAGAGGAGCGGCCCGTGGGGCGGGGCGGGGCGGGGCCCTGAGGGCCGGGCCGCAGGGAGCTGCAGGTGCGGGGGGCGGGACCCAGAGGGGCCGCTGGGCCGGGGAGGGGCCTCGGGGAGGGAGGCGGGGCCGGGGGGCAGGGGTGGTGTTGGGAGGGTTCAGGGGCGCGGGGGGCCGGGCCGGGGGCCTTAGGCGCGCTCGTCCTGCGAGGGGTTGGTGTGAAGGGCAGTGGGTGTCGGGGTGGAGGTGGGGACAGGCCGCAGGTGTTGGGGGCGGGGCTGGTGGAGGCAGTTGGGCGGGGAAGAGGGGGCTGCAGGTGTGGGGGCGGGGCAAGGTGGGACCACAGAATAGGCAGTAGGAGGGGGCTTGCGAGGTGAGGTCTGAGCTGCTGGAGAGCCCGGGCCTGAAAAAAACCACAGGTGCAAAGGGCGGGGCCAGGGAGACCTGCAGGGGCGGGGGGCGGGGCACCGAGCGGTTGCAGGTCCGGAAGCGGTGCCTCAGGTGACGAGCTGGCGGAGGGTGAGTGGTCTCCGGAGCAGGGAATGCAGCTCTCTCCGTTGTAGTGGGGTTTGGGTGGGCGCGCGAGCTTTGGGCTTTCTGAATATTCTGGAGGCTTCGAGGGTTGCCGCTGGGCCAGAGGGGTTGGCCGGGCCTGCCTGTGCTTCTCTTGAGGCTGACTTGGATCTTAGCTCGCCCCGTTTATTAGGCTATGACACGCTGTGCGGTAAGTGGGGCGCGTCGTTTTTCACGATCTCAGGGGCTTTCCCTGTGCTGTTGCAGGGGGGCCTGCCTCGATTGGGGTCGGCGGTTGGCATTCATTTGATGATCAGAAATGTGTTTGAGAAATGTTGCTTGCTGGAAGAGTAGTTAGTGTGAAGCTTGAAGGGTCCTGGTACCAGATGCTGCTGCAGATCTTCCCAATGGCAGTCTCCAAAAGACTGACATGGCAGCCTGGTGAGGGGGGAGAACAGGAATGAGGGTTCAGAAGCGTTTGCCTCTGTGCAACCCCCGGAGAGTCTTTCACCTCTCTGAGCTTTGTGTCTTCCTCTGCAAAACGAGCATCTATAGCAGCGCGCAACCTGCCTTGTGTGCCTCCCAGGGGACTTGTGAGGTTAGGATGGAAAAATGCTTATTGAGCAAATTATGGGCTAAAGTTATGAGTCTCCTTCCTCTTGCCGATAGGGAGGTTGGATTCACGGACTGGGGGTTTAAAGAGAAGGGTATTTCTAATAGACCATTTTCTTGTTTGAGTTTGGGATGAGGTTTATGGCAGAGAGTGCCCAAAAGACTCAGTCCTGTCTTGGATCAAGGCCACTGAGGGATCTGTGGCAGGGAGCGATGGCAGGTGGAAACCGAGGAACATTTAATTGTTTGCTGACCTTTAGACCCCAACCCCAGCGAGGACTCTGAGCTGGATCATGAGGCTTAGGCTTGAGCCTTATGGAATTCTTCCTCCCCATCCAAGTAGGAACTCTGATTTTACCACGTTCCAGAAGGAAGACACTAAAAAGAAAGGAATGTGAGAATTTCATTAGCTTCCTACAGGGGCAGAGAGAAGAAATCAAGATGAGAGGGCTCCCTCCTATCCAGAAGATAGCAGGGAACCCATGTGTGTGACTTTTTGGTGCACAATACCTCTACTCACTAGCAGTTTGAACACACTGTCATTTCTCCTACCTGCATTGCAGGAGAAAGAGGCTTCTCCTGCACTGGCCTGCATTTTTCTTTACTTTAGGAGGAATGGAACTTTTGGAGGCCAACCACTGTGGCGCTGGCCTATTTCGCTACCTCTCAGCTGGGTGGTGGTGGCCCAGTGGCATCATGGGAATGGCGTCTCAGGGATGGGTCCTTACTGGGGCCTGGGCTTGTGTGGCGGGCACCCAGAGGGTCTAGCAGTTTGCATGTGTGAGTTTTCCCTTTCTGGCCTGGCAGAAACTGTGTAAATGGTTCTCAGAGATTGCTGCCCTCTGGATAACCATCATGCTCTGTGGGTTAAAAGGAAAGCCCAAACTTGGTGGCACACAAAAGTTAGAACATGCGTTGCATAATGAGGGGATCGTCTCTTTGCTTGTTATTGGAGTGACAATACCAATTGTTGGTTGGTTGAGAGAAACTTCATCAATAGAAAATATTGAACCCGAAGCTCTTTGCGATATGGCCCCAGTCTACCTTTTTAAATTGATTTTCCTCTTCAGTATGGAGGGTGAAAGCTCTGGCTTGGAAGTCAGGTGGGTCAGGTTGGAAGTCTTGTGCACCAGTTTCTCAACTTCTCAGAGCTTTGTTTGCCTTATTTGTGAAACAAGGATAATCATGTCCACATTGAGAGGTTGTTATGAAGAATAAATGAGACAAGGTATGTGAAAGCACCTGATATATTAGGCATTCAACGTTAGGGTCCATTTCTCCCCTCCCTGCCTACTCATCTTTCAACACAACAGAATAGCATGAGGCATGTAAAGAGAGCAGGACTGGTAATTCTGAGGCCTTCACTTCTTGTATAACCTTGAACAAATCTCTTTGCCAGACCTCCATTTTCTAGGCTGAGTGAGGATGGTGTGAGACTGAGAACATCAAGCGTTGTGCTTGCTCCGGCATTCTCATCAGCATGCTGTCATATTTTCCTGAAAGGCAGGGGGGAAGAAACTAATGAGCTGCTGTTTAAAAAAAAAAAAATCTGCCTAACACTTTGCCTAGTGCGTAGTAGGTGCTTATTAAATACTTGTTGAAGGAACAGATGAAGGGATTTAAGAAGAAGGTGTGGCACGTTGTCCCTGCTGCTTATATGTATGTTGTATCTCTGTCTTCAAAATGCTATTGATTTATTTGCAAAAACCTATTGCAACATTAGTGAAATTGGCGAACCTCAGCATGAAAGACCAAAGCTGTTTCACAGTTCTGTTTTACCATAAATGAAGTCCACCCAGCTTTTGTTCATAAGCATACATACTTCTTCGCAGTTGCAGTTATATGTACGCGAGCATTTGGAAGAAGCCTGGCAAAAAGTGGTTTTTTTAAATGGTGTTTTTAATCTTATTTTTTTAAGAAGTAAAAAAAAAAAAATATCACACATGGCTTCTCTTTTTAAAGGCAGGTAGTTCATGGGGCGCCTGGGTGATTCAGTCTGTTAAGTGTTCAACTCTTGGGGGGCGCCTGGGTGGCTCCGTCGGTTATGTGTCCGACTTCAGCTCAGGTCATGATCTCATGGTCTGTAAGTTCGAGCCCTGTGTCGGGCTCTGTGCTGACAGCTCAGAGCCTGGAGCCTGCTGCAGATTCTGTGTCCCCTTCTCTCTCTGACCCTCCCCCGTTCATGCTCTGTCTCTCTCTCTCTGTCTCAAAAATAAATAAACATTAAAAAAAAAAAGCGTTCAACTCTTGGTTTCAGCTCAGGTCATGATCTCACGGAATTCGTGAGCTCAAGACCCACATCAGGCTTTGCACTGACAGGGTGGAGTCTGCTTGTGACACTCTCTCTCTCCCTCTCTCTCTCTCTCTTTCTCTCCCTCTCCCCCTCACTTTCTCACTCACTCTCAACTGCCCCCCCATCTCTCTTGCTCTCAAAATAAATGAATAAACTTTAAAAAAAAGGCAAGTCATTCAAAGGGGAACAAATTATAAAGGGTCTTTCTTGCCTCCAGCTGCCAGTCCTTCTCCCTAGAGGCAACCACCATTACCATTTTCTTGTTTATTATATATCCTTTCTCTTACAGAAAGAATGGTGTCTGTACATCCTCTTTCTCCTTCATTTATTCACTTGATCTGTTTTGGAAATTGTTCCAACATTGGACTATGTTCCAGTTGGTACACACAGTTCCTTCTTAATAAATGTTTTCAACTGATGTTGTAAGCACAATTTTATCCATGTCTCCCCGCCCTCCCCATGATGTTTACTCAGTAATGGTTAGCAGTCATTGTTTAGAAGAATAACAAGAGACATCCCTTGTTCTTTTCTAGGAAACAAATGGCTTTGGTCCCATTGAACAATAGACTACAGGCAGCCGTATATCTGGATGCAAGGTGGACAGCAGAAAGAGAAAGGAAAAGGGATCTGTTTGTTAGTGAATGAAAACTGACTTTCCATTCAGCCCTTGATTCAAAGTTGAGCTGTCACTCACTGGCTGTATGACTTGGGACAATTTACCTAATCTTTCTGCATTTCAGTCTTCCTACCTGTAAATGGATGATGATAATAAAATCTGCCTTTTGAGGTTTTTGTGCGGAGGAAATGAGATCATGCATACAAAGTACTTGCAGCGATAGCAGGTCTTAGTAGATGCTCAAGAAGGGGTAGCTGCCATGTTATTAATAACCTGAAGTAGCCTCTTTTGTTTTTTGTTGGCAGATATTTCCTGGGCAGTTGAGACTGAGCCGTGGACAGTGCCCAAAGTCCTTGCCCTTGGGATGCTCACATACTGTGCAGGGAGACAGACACCTAAGTCACTGATTACCCAACAGTTGTGGTGGGCCCAACGTTGGGGTGGCGAGCAGTAGAGGGGTCATGGAGTTAGGAAATAGTGACTTCTCCCTGGGTGATTTGGGAATGGCTTCCCAGGTTAAATATCCCTACCTTTGTGAAACCTACTCTGTTCTAGGCACAAGTGACCGCTCCTGTTTGTACTCCCTTGACTTTCATTGTGTGTCTGCCTTGATCAGAACATGCACTGTGTTATAGCGTGCATCGGTTTATGTCTGTGGCTCCTCCCTGCACAGGAAAACCCTCCTGCTGTCTTTGCTGCTGAGTCTTCAGGGTAGGCTCTTGGTGGGCATTGGGACGTACCTCTGGACCAACTGAATGTTGGCAAGCTCTTATTGATAAGTCATTATTTCTCTGGTGAATCCCGGTTTCTGGGCTCTGTTCCTTCACTTTCCAACTACTTGAGTGCTGACTCTGACAGGCATGTGTTGTGCCATATACTAGCTGTAGGCTTTGGGTGTGGCTGGTGGTACTTGTCCAAAGAGTCTTAGAGATGGGAGAGGAAAGAACTATTTGCTCCCGATGCTCCAGGACAAGATAGGGAAGCAGAAAAAAGGACAGCTCTAAACATGAACTGCTCATATTTGTTAAGCCCACCTTGACTTTCCTCAGAGCATGGCTGCTCATCTTTCTCTTGTGGTGAGGTTGTGGAGGAGCAGGCTCAAGGGAGCAGAGTAGTGGTGCATAGATTTTGACCAGAGGAAGTGGACGGTTGGTCAGGTTGGCATCTGTGAGGGGCATCCTGGGGGCATTTTTAGGGCCATTTTCTTAAAAAGAGAGGTGACCTTACTTCCTTTATGCGGGGATTCACTCACCAGCCTTGCTGGGTTCCTGCTTTGGGCTAAACCCTTTGCTGAATGCTGGGAATGTGTGGAGATGAAGGAGTCCTGTCCCTGCCTTTGAGGATCTCATGGTTGGGGGAGGAGCCACATGCAAACAGAAGGTGATCAGAAGGCAACTGACTGTGACAGGAGACCTCAAGTCAAGGGGCCAAGCAGATTCATGCTCTGGAGCCAGGCAGACCTGGGTTCAAATTCTGGCTCTTCCGCACATAAGGCCTTGGGCAAATGTCTTCCTGTTTGTGTCTTGTTTACTGATTTGTTAAATGGGGATAGCAGTGTTACCTAACTTAGGACTCTTGTTGAAGATTCAGTGAAATAATGCAGTGGCACGTTTAGCCTGGTGCCTGATAGAAAGCTGTTCCTACAGACTGCTCACATGTTATTCGTGGTTCTTTTGGAGCACTGAGGAGCACCTCTTCAGTTGTTTTCTCTGGTTTCTAGTATAGTGGTAATGGTGCCAGTGGTAAAGATGATGGCCATGGTGTCTGAGAAACCAGCTCTGAAGTCACAAAGAACTCGAGGAGTTCTAGGGATACTCCTCATGGGCCCCGTTAACCCCGAGTTATGGGTTTGTCCACAAGTGTTTCCTCTCCCTTTTTTTTTTTTTTTTTTTTTTTTTACACAAGCCCTTCTCAAAGGTAGTTTCCAGCCCAGCACCGTCGTGAGCACCTTTTCTTCATTGGATCACCTGCACTGATCAATTCCACATCTTTTCCCTAAGGGGAGGCATAAGCCAGGCTTGTTTCACATGCACTTATGGAGGAGAGCAGAGGCAATGAAGACCCAGAATGACAAATTGTCCCACAGTTTTTCTGCAGAGCTTTTGACTCCATTATGTTCTCTGTAGGAGATTTATCTCCTGACATCAGAGCTTAAAGTGCAGACTCTAGAGTCAGGCCAATGTGGGTATGGGTCCTAACTCCACCACTCAAAACCCTGGTGGCTTTGGTCAAGTGACCACTCCTCTGTTTCCTCATTGATATAGGAAGTGTGATGATGTGGGAAATAAGCCCACTTGACCCAATCAAAGGAGGGATGCAGTGAAGCAAGGTTTCAATGAACGTTCTTGTCAGAGCGGGTGTCTGACAGACCGGCACACTTGGGGCAGTTACAGCAGAAATTTATCTCCTAGTATGCAAGTTCCTCCCCTGATTCCTCATTGGCTGAATACTACAGAGGTTACAGCCTTACCCAGACATCGCCTATGCCCGTGTAAGCAAAAAGTAGTCTAATTGGAACAAATGTACATTTCCTGAGGGATGCAGAGACTCTCAGTCCCTCCTTTGTTCTTTGGCGCATGCTCATTGCAAAGCCCGTGAAAGTAAGTTCGCGAAACAGAGAGGGGAAGAAGAACCAGGAAATGAAGTATCTAAGGGTTTGGGACTCCACTGTGGGCTGGGTGGGGCGGGGTTCATACATATGTCCAGTAGGTTGTAATGTAATCCTGCTGTTAAGTAGTACAGCTTTTATTTGATGTTTCTGAAAATGAATCATCTCCCGTACTTTTCACAATGGTACTTACCTCCATATGGTTCCTAAAAGGCTTCAAGGTGATCATGTGGAATGGGGCTCGGCATAGAGTTCACACATCATGAGCACCCAGTAGATGTGAGCTGGAATAATGTTCTCTTCATCCATTGTTAGCGTGCTTGCAGAATGCTTTTTTAGGGGATGTTAATTTACTGCCTATGGAAGTTACTTGAGTTATCGCACAAGGAATATGTTAAAACTCAGATGTCCTCGGTGGGAGGGGCTAGTAGGGTCATCCAGGGTGGCAGGAGGAACTCAGCTTGTGTTGGGACTGGATGCAAGTGTGCACACCCACAAAAGCAGTTGGCTGTTGGTAAGGGAGAGGATGGAGTCACTGTGAGGGGGGGCCTTGTCTCAGGCTGGTCCAGGAAATGAAGGCTCGTTTCCCAGTTGTTTCTGTCTCCTTGTTCTGTGACTCCACGTTAAATGGAGGGTCTTTAATATGAACGGATGCAACATTATATTTTTCCTCTTTAAGATTTAAATATTTTTAGGGGCTCCTGGGTGGCCCAGTGGGTTAAGCGTCAGCCTTCGGCTTAGGTCATGATCTCATGGCTCGTGAGTTCAGGCCCGGCGTTGGACTCTGTGCTGACAGCTTAGAGTCTGGAACCTGCTTTGGATTCTGTGTCTCCCCCACTCTCTGCCCCTATCTCACTCACGCTCTGTCTCTCTCTCCTTCGACAATAAACAAACATTAAACAAAAAAATTTAAAAAAATGAGATGAAGATTTAAATATTTTTATTATAAGGTTTTATTTTAAGGTGAAGACAATTACTTGACTAATCAAGAAATTTAAATATTTGGCCTCAACAGTCAAAGATGTCTTTGAAAATCATCTTCTCTTCGTAAAGATGAAAGAAAGACTGATGAGTATAATTAAATTCATGTTTATTGGCTATAATAATTCTCACCCACTCTTGTATAAGCTTGATAATTAGGTCAAGAGAAATCTGTGCTTTTGATACATTTCTCAGTAATTAAATATTTATGGAAAACAAGTTAATACATTCAGGAGAATATGCTGTGTCTCTTTTTGTGGCACTGAAGTTTATTACGTGGAATTGGTGACTTTGACCATTTTGAGGTATTTTTTATTGCGTGTCCTTTCTGTAGCCGTGTTTTGATTTGTTTTTCCTCTGGGCACCATATCTCCAACACTTTCGGCCCACTAGCATTTCTAGACTGTTCCCCCCACAGGCTCCCACAACACCCTCCCGTAGTGTGTCATAACACTCTGTGACTAATGAGGACTTCCTGGTGAACACCACCCCCGCCCCCCTCCCTGCCGGCTGATTTTGTAGAGTAAGAGCCTGCATTTGTTCTTGCCATATCCTGGGCCCAGCCCAGGGCTAGTACAAGGCAGCCAGAATGAGTTGTGTGTGGTTCTCTGCTTAAAACCCTTCAGTGGCTTCTGACCTCCCTTAGAAAAAAGACCAGATCTCAAGCATGGCCTGCTGGGTGTAACAATATGCTTTGTCGTGCAGTGGTTGGTGATGTCTGTCTCCCGTAGTGCTGTCAGATCCTGGACTAGGGCTGTTTTGCTCACCATTGGGTCTTTAGGGCCTGTCATAGCATCTGGCACATAGCAGGTACCCCATAAGTGTTTGTCGAATGAATAAATGAAGTCAACGGTAAGTGTCCAGTAACTGATTTGAATCTATGAAATGAGAACGTTGGATCTGAGGTCCCTTCATTATGAAGTATCTCAACACTTTACAAAGTCTCTTGACACCTGTTTTTTCAGGGTCATCTTGGTTTTTACAAGGCAGTCTTTGAGGTGCATGGGAGAAAATGGAAGCTCAGAGAGGCCAAGCAAGTTGCCCAAGATGTAGCTGTGGGAGAAACTGAGGGCTCCTCCATTGTCTTTTCTTGCACCCTGTGCTGCCTCAAGGTGTGGTTTCTGACATTGGAAGAGTCATAGGTGAGATAAGGAAACGTGTTCATTGAAAAAGGTACTTGTGATAGTTTCTCTTAGTTTTAGTTATTTTAATTTCCTGATAATGGAACTTAAGGAGTGCAATTTGCAGTGAGGGTTTTAAGGTCTGTTTTCATTCTAGGGACTAGGAAACCCTGATCTTCCTTGTAAAGTACAGTAATTACTAATGCATGTGCTGATGGGTTGACAACTAAGATTAGAATTTGTTCTTGTTGGGAAGCTTTTTGATAAGATTAGAAGATTAGAATCTTTTAGATAAGATTTTGATGATTGATAGACAGCATTCTCTTGCTGTTTTCAAACCTGCCAGGTTGCTCTAGTTACCTTATTTCTCTACTTTCTCTCTGGGTATACCTGCTACAGGGCTCTTTTGCAATGAGCACTGTTGTGAACTTTGCACTCATCAGATGTGGTGTCAGTCCGTCCTGAAAGTTAAAGGGCACGGAGTCCACTCTTCCCACTGCTGAGGGTGGGACTTTGCCAGGGTTTCATACTCCATGTCCTGATTCTCCACCCAGCAAATCCTATGGACTTTAGCACATCCATTTGTACATTGCGTTTCGTAACGACTTCCTGCAGGACATAAAACGTTGCACATAGACCATGTTCATGAAGAAGCATTTACCTCTGATGAAAACCTCTGCATTGAGGTCCTTTGTTGAGTCGGAGGAACTAAGTCCTGACTTACTTCGTGGGCAGCTCTGGGGTCTGGTGGCAATATGCATATTGATCTTAGGGAGCTTCATCATGATCTTAGGGGGCTTCTTAAAGGCTGAGAGATTCTTGGAACCTAGTTTTATAAATATAGCCAGTATCCTTTTGGAACAGAGACAGCAGCCTGGAATTATAGAAAAATCACCGGATATGAAGCCAGAATGCAAGTGTGTCAGTTTGTTCTGACACCTGCTTTCCAAATAAACAGGAATATCCCTGATGTGTATGTGTCCTTTCTTCAGCAGGAAAGCCCCAGTTTTATTTTTATCCTTTCTTATTTTATTTATATTAAATGTTTATTTTTGAGAGAGAGAGCGAGCGAGCGAGCAGGGGAGGGGCAGAGAGAGGGAGGGACAGAGGATACGAAGCGGGCTTTGCATTGACAGCAGAGAGCCTGACGCAGGGCTTGAACTCACGAACTGTGAGATCATGACTTGAGCCGCAATCGGGTGCTCAACCAACTGAGTCGCCCAGGCACCTCAAAAAGCCCCAGTTTTAAAATCTGAGATTGCTTTGTGAGGGTTGAGTCAGAGTAAAGAGAGCTGGATGATGTGGAACTATTGTACCAGCAATGAAAGGCAGCCTTATTCCTTGTTCTTGCCTGTCTTTTAGACCTACCTGCCTGTCAGTCTATCTGTCTGGCCGTCCATCCATCCATCCATCCATCCATCCATCCATCCATAATCCATCCATTTCTGTTCAGGGCCTGCTGAGTGTGGGGCCACAGTACAGAAAAAAAGATGAATCTGGTCCTTGCTGTCTTTTAACTCATAATCTAGCAGCAAAGTTAAAGAAGTATAAAAATAAGTACAAAAACAATAACAAGCATAGAAAACATTAACTGAAGCACTGAAGATGGCTACAGGGGAGTAGAAGGTGCCTGCCGACTGTAAACAGGGCAGCTCTGCCTGCTGGGAAGGCCAGAGCCACTTTCCACAGAAAAGATGAGTTGGAGTTGACCAGGTGAACAGGTGACAGCTGCATGGTCATGGTTCCAGTTGGGACAAGGGCATGGCGAATTCCAGACGTTAACAGAGAGCCAGTGTGGCTGGAGTACTGAGTTGCGAGGGAAACTCTGTAGTGTTCACACCCTGGTGGTTGGTGGTCCCGGTGCTGTTTTCTTGACCTGCGCAGGCATCCCCGACAGGCTCTTGCTGACTCCTGTTTTACATAATTCCCATCTATCACCGAAAGCGTCTATTACTGAAACAATACCTGCCATGGTTTCCAAGATAGCAGTTGGGTTTATTTTTATTGCCTTCAAGATTGGTTGCTTTCTTTGCTTTTTGATCTCATTAGTGGTTTTCATTCCACATTTCCTGAGCTCACACCTGGGTTTGGCACCGCAGGCTTTGCCCTCAGGAGCCCACGGACCTGACACACAGGAGTAAATAGATGAGAGTGGTGATGCTGCGTCAGGGATGGCAAGCAGTAGAAATGGGAGCTTGTGGGATGGAACCAGACTCACAGGATCTTAAAGATGGATTTTCAGTTTCCCAGGCAAAGAGGGACACGGGCAGAGGACACAGACTGCAGAGTAACAGAAGCAGGAAAGAACATGCTGTGTGTCAGGAGTGGTGAGCTGCCTGGCATTGCTAGAGGGTGAAGCTCATGAACACAGGGAGGAGACGCTGGCAGGAGATGAGGTCAGAGGTGTGGTTCAGGGTCAGTTCTCAGAGGGACTCGAAGGCAGTGCTTGGGAGTTCAGATGGTGTCCTGTGGCCAGCGGAGTACCGTTCCAGAGTTACGGGAGGAGGAAAACACTGCCGGTTGTGACCCTGGTGCAGAGGATGGTGTGGGGGAGATGAGTGCAGGGCTCTTGCCCCTGAGCTTGGCCATGGGGATGGAGAGGAGGAGGCAGATTTGGGAGAAGCTGAGGAAGAGGCCTCCTTTCTTGCATATTTAGTGGATGGGAGGGCAGTATCAGGGTTTCTCACTTTAGTGATATTAAGGGCTGGGCCAGTTACAGAGATAAGGAACAAGACAGGGGTATTGGGTTGAGGAGGAGGAAGTAGTGAATTCAGTGTTGGCAACAGCCAAGCTGAGTTTGGGAGGCCTGTGGGACAGCGTTTTGGCAGCTGGCCTGCTTGCCTGGAGCTCAGAGAAAGATCTGGGCCAGAGCAGTGGTCCTCAGTCTTTGGAGCATCAGGATCCTCAGTGGTGTTTGGGGGAGAGAGACTGGTCATCTGTATGCTGTGGAGCCTTCACAGGTGGCTCCAATACCCTGCTGGCTAAGAGAGAGAGACTTGGGGTCATCCTTGTATAGCTGGCCCAAAGTGATAGGAGAGAGGTGGGTCACCCAGGAAGTTTCTGCATAGTGGGCACGGGATCCTGGCTGGAGTGCTGGGGAGCACCAGTGCGAGGGATGGAGCACATAGAAGAGTCAGAGAAGGAGCTGGAGGAGGGTCAGTGAGAAAGTAGTAACCTAGGAAGATAATGGTGTGGAGACTGGTGGCTGGGGCATCCCCTCCAGCTCGCTGTCTGCAGGGCCTCTGCCCTGCCCTTGAAGCTGGGTGCCCCAGGCTTCCTGCTGACACTTTTATTTTCACTAATGTTGGAGACAGTCCAACATTAGTTCCTTTTGCTTCTGTGTGCAAAAGACCGAGAGAGGCTCTTGGCTGCGGCCAGTGTCTCAACCCTTCATCTTCCCTGAGACCTCCTCAGGCAGTGCACCGTGCCTGCTACTGCTGCTCTTTTGGTTTGAAATCTCTGGTTCCTGAAGCAGGAAAGTCGGGGCCCCATCCAGTGTTCTGAGGTTCAGGACAGGTCTGCAGCCTCAGTTGGGAAGGGTGTGTGTCTAGATCCCAGGATCGGGAGCTGTCAGAGCTGTGCGAGGAAGTCCAGGAAGATGACAAAACCGTGCAGACTGGACTAAAGTGATGTGGGAGCCCTGTGACTGGGGTTGTGCATTCTCGGTCTCCTGTGTGTCCTGAGCTTGGGCAGCAGGTCAGAGCCTGGTGTACAACTTCCAGAACTTACAGATGGGTCTTAGAGTTAGTGTACATGAGATTTACCCAGACTGCTCATGAAGGGTGTCCTAAATTGACAAAAGTGGAAGTCCACCCCCCTGGTAGGCCTAAATGCCTGACAGAGATCAGCTTACAGAACCCAGTGAAGAGCCAACGAGAATCTGATGTGTGATGCCACATGCATCTTTAAGTAATACCCTGACCCCAAAACCTGGGAGTGTAGGGCAGAGGCGGAGACCTAGTTGACACTGGCCCTGGTGCTGAAAACCACAGCTGAAGAGTGGTGAGAAAGGATCAGGGATAATTGGAGGTGAGTAGCTGTCCTTGATATCAGGGCCCACCACCCTGATATGAAGCCATTTGCCTCTCACAAAAGGAGAAAGAAAAAGGATTAATGTTCATTGGTTGAAAAACCTCAATGTTTAGCAAAGAGAAGGGAGCAGATGAGTGGATGGGAGTACGTGTACCAGTACAGAACATAAAACGCTGTTCAGCTCTTGTGGGATGGAACACAGAGAAGTGGTTCCGAAAATGGGGCTGACTGAACTGGGTTCAAATCCTGCCTTTGCCTAAGGACTCACTACCACAGCCAGTGAAGATACTTTTATTGACAGTGTCCTTGGGTAGGTCACCTGACCTCCTGGGGCCTCACTTGCTAGGGTGAGTTTTCTCACATTAAATGGGTGTGATAGCAATACCCATCTTAGAGAATTTTTATAAGAACTCAGTGGTATATTAGTACAGAGAAGGTGTTTGACAAAGTGTCTATCACAGAGTAATGGTTCAGTAAACAACAGTAGTAATGCTGATGATGATAATATGATCCTTGCGTGAATACCTCTGCTGATTTCTCCACTGGACTAAACCCCACCAATGTAGCACACGTATGATGTAAAGGACTTCAGCAATAATAGGCTCAGCTGTTGATCCTGGATCAATAATTGGAGGTGATAAGGACCAATTAGCACATTAGCCTTAGTCTTTAGTGATGGTATAGATTTGTATCACCTCTTCTATCTTTCTGAGTATTTTGGTGGATATTGGGGGAGGTGGCATTACGGATTATTTACCTAGTGTTTGGTTGTTAATGCCAAAGTCTCATTTTTATGATGAGGCTTGTTACTGAGTAGCCTCTTATTAAATGTTTTTTTGAGGGCGTGGGGGGAAAATGTTTCTTGAATGGATAAGATGAAAATCAATCAGTTGATCAAGCAATCAACTTCTGGCTCTTTCCAGGGAAGTCTACACATAGTAATAGTGATAATGCCATATCTTCAAATGTTGGCAATTCCAATGAGATAGTCTACAAAACTTGATAAAATAGTGATATTTATCTGGAAAAAGAAATTGGTAAAAACATTAAAAAAATTTTAGGGCACAGAAATGGCCTTCATTCTTCTAGATTCCTGTTCATTTCAACAAATGTTTGAGTTTGTCTGCTATGTGTAAAAATAGTGCTAGACCCTTAGTTGGGGGAATATAAAAATTGACATCTATTGGATATCTTTCGTGATACATATTCTCATATAACATTTATCTCTGTCCTTATGAGGGAGCCATTTTTGTAGTTTGGAGTATAAGTGACAGAAAACTAAAATAACAAAGACATAACAAAGATAAATAAGATAGAAACTTCTCATGTGTGAGAAGTCAAGAGATAATCAGCTCAGGGTAGGTATAGAGCCTATATGGTCAGAGACTCAGGTTCCTTCTATCTTGTTGTTCCATCATGAGGCTATCTTGGGAATGACTTCCAAGTCTGAGGTCACTTCAAGGCCTGAAATGGCTGCTGGAGCTCTAGCTTTTGCATCTGCATTCCAGCCTTTGAGGGCCACTTTCCAGAATTTGTGCATGACATTTCTTGCATCTCATTGGCCTGATCTTGGTCATATGGCCACACCTAGCAGTAAGGGAGGTTGGGAAATGTAATCTCTATTCAGGGAAGCCATGTGTCCACCTACAGACCAGAATTTCTGTTACTAAAGAAGGAGAGGAGGATGGTTATTGGGGGCCAGCATCACCATTATTGGCCCCATGTAAAATATGTGGAGTCTCAGAGTAGTTGAGATCAGCCTCATATATATGGCCTATAAATGATTGAACCTTCACAACTTATTATACAGCAGTAATTTATTAATTCCATATGGCTCTTGGGTAAGAGCAGGAAAACAGATTCCTGGAAAAGAAATGATTTCTTTGCTAACATGCACAAGACCTTAATTCATGAGCCATCAGGAGTTACACAATAGCAAGGGAAGGAATGGTTATTACATTGTTGGGACATTTGGCTTTCAACGCCAGAAGGAATTGCTAAGCTTGACCTAAACAGCAGTGGAGACTCCAGATGAGTTTGAGTTAAAGAACAAAACCTGGAGTTAAAGATGGGAAGATGTATACTGAGCTCTGTTATGGGATCTAGGAGAGGTGGGTTACAGGATTCAGGTTGGGGTGAGTTAGGAGGGAGAACTTCCTCTGTCTTCCTTCCTTCCTTCCTTCCTTCCTTCCTTCCTTCCTTCCTTCCTTCCTTCCTTCCTTCCTTCTTCCTTTTTGTATGTGTAATGCCTGAGTCAGAGGCAAAGGACTTTATTGCTAGCATAAACATTAGCGTGTGTGTCCATTTCTCTTCCCCCACATTCCATGGGGGTGATGCCATGGGCCCAGATGGAGGCTGTGCTTCTGTGTCAGGGCTGGGGGCACCAGGTGCTTTATAGCAGGCAGTAAGCAAGCTTGCTTTTCAGCCCTGAGGGAGACATTGTCTCATCCCTCAAAGCTGCCCACTGCAAGCACAACCTTGAAAAGTGGCCTGGGTAAAGGCTGGTCAGAGGTTGCATTCTTGGCCTGCCCAACGGGACATGTTGGAGTGCCAGAGAACATGGAGGAGTGAGTGCCCTAACAGGTGCTTGCCAGGATTAATTGGGATAATATGTGTGCCGATGGGAAGCTCTCGATCAGTGTCATTATCCCTTATGTCTCTGAAAAGACAGGTCCAGCGATGACATGGTTGTTACAGTGTTCCCACCTGGTTTCCAGTGTTTAGACAAGACTGAAGGTTATGGAATTGGTGGGGGGCTGGGCAGCCTGACAGGAAGAGAAAGGCTGATTCTCCATTGCTTGTGTATAGCTCTTGCCTTCCTTTTAAAGTTTTTTTAATGTTTAATTAATTAATTAATTAATTTGAGAGAGAGAGAGAGAGAGAGAGAGAGAGAGAGAGACAGAGGGAGACAGAGAATCCGAAGCAGGCTCTGCACTGACAACAGGAAGCCCAGTGTGGGGCTTGAACTCACAAACTGTGAGATCATGACCTGAGCCGAAGTCAGTTGCTTAACCAACTGAGCCACCCAGGCACCAAACTTCTGCCTTCTTGTATACATTTCTTGTTTTATTTTTTCTTGTATGCATCTCATACCCAGTACATCCCTGAGCCATGTACTCTGCTAGCTTTTGGTAAATTATTTATAATTCTCCTTTTTCTTTTTTTTTTTTTAATTTTTTTTTTAATGTTTATTTATTTTTGAGACAGAGAACATGAACGGGGGAGGGTCAGAGAGAGACGGAGACACAGAATCTGAAACAGGCTCCAGGCTCTGAGCTGTCAGCACAGAGCCCGATGCGGGGCTCGAACTCACAGACTGCGAGATCATGACCTGAGCCAAAGTCGGTCGCCCAACTGACTGAGCCACCCAGGCGCCCCTAATTTTCCTTTTTCTTATATATAATCAAATGAAGCCTATTTCTTGAACTTAATATTTGTGGTTTGCTTAACTTGAAATAAAGTACAGTGAGTTTTTCTTAAGAAATAGGTTATTACTTGTTCTTACATATGTTGAGCAAAGTCCTTGATAATTGGTTCCAAACTAATGTAACTTTTAAATCTGTATGATGTGTTATGAATCTCTATAAAAATGTAGAGCTAAAGGGTGTTGAAAGATGAGCTCAACTACTATCCAGTTTTATAGAAGAGGAAACTGAGGCAAGAGAAGACAGTTACTAAAGAGTGGTCCCAGTTGATGAGTGCCAGATGCAGTGCTGGGCCTTCACCCACAACCCTGCCCAAGGAACCTTGAATCCGTTAGGGTGAGTAGAGAGGAGACCAAAGGGAATATGTGTGCAAATTTTGGGTAAATACCAGACCAGGTCTCACGTGTCCTCATTTAAGGATGAACAAATGGAAGAAGGAACACTGGATGCACTGAGAAGATCAGTGGTGTCAAGGGAAGTCAGTAAGGTGTGCAAGAAACAGAGGAGGAGCAAGCTTTGGACAGAAGGTTTCCCAGCTTCAAAGGTTGTCTTTGTCCTCCCTGAGAAGTCAGAGATGCTGTGAAAAGTGAGATGATGAGTCAACAGACAGAGATGAGAAAGCAGCTTGCGGACTTGAGGTACAGAAGGAAATGAAGCGCATGATGCCAGCATTTGAGACTGTGGCACCGCGATATGTCAAGGGGTCAGGAGGAGACACATTGCCGTGCTCAGAAGGGACAAGAAAGCCACAGAGGAGACCCCAAGGTGTGGATAACAAACCAGCCTGGAGACCAGAACAAACAGCATAGAAGGAAGCCTCAGTTTTTCTGAAGAAGGACCTGAATCTGTAGATTAGAAGGGCTCATCGTGAGCCAGGCAAAATTAGCCAAAATTAGGAGAGGATACCATTACCATCCTGGCAGAAGGAACCTTTAAATCAAAGAAAAAAAAAATTAGCGAGGCTCAGGCTTACCTACAGCATAGGTGCCAGGGGGCAATGGGACAGTACCTGTCAAGTTTTGAGGGAAAGGTTGTGACCAAAAAAAAAAAAAAAAAAAAGAATTCTCAGCCCAGTTTTAGTTCACATTTGGTGGTAACAGAAATTCTTTCCAGTTGTATAAGGACACACCTTGTGTGTAGCTTTTGCTACAACCATGCACCACTCCGGGGTAGGGGGAAATCATTGGAAGGCATGCTCCCATCACTGAGAGATGAGTTAGAATAAAAGACCTGGGCAAGTCATAGGAAAGGATTGGCAGTGGGAGTGGAACCATTCAAGTATCAGATGATTTCAAAGTAGTTCTGATTATGACATAAAATATAATACAAATGAAATGATGGAGAGAAGACAGAACATGAAACCATAATTAACAGAGAAAGCAGGAGTTCCTGGGTAAACTAGGGATCATGCATGTGAAGACACTCTCCACTCTAAAGAACTGTACACATATGAGGGGTAAAAGATATGAAAGCAAGCTCCATGCCATCCAGTCTGCCTGAACGTGTGTTTTCTAGCTAATAAAATGCTGTGCAGGTGTGCAGTGTACCTGGGGCCACTTTTGTGGTGATTCCTCTGGACATCATCTTTTCGAACCACCCTGGAGAGATTTGCTTGGTACCTTCATTCTGCAGGAGGGCATATTGCTGGTGGGAATGTAAAATGGTGCATACTCTTTGGAAAACAATATGTCAGTGTCTCAAAAAATGAAATACCAAATTACCACATGACTTAATTCCATTCCTTGGTAAATACCTGGGAGAATTGAAAACAAATGCTTACACCAGAAGTTGTACATGCATGTTCATAGCAGTAGAAGTGTTATTCATAATAGCCCAAAATGGAAACTACCTAAATATCCCATCCGGTGATGAATGGATAAACAAAATGTGGTACATCCATATAATGGAGTATTATTTAGCTATAAAGAAGAATGAAGTACTGATTCTTGGTACAACATGGATGAACCTCGAAAACATTCTAAGTGAGAGAAACCAGACACCAAAGGCCACATACTGCATGATTCTGTTCTTATGAAATGTCTAGAAGAAGCAAACCCATAGACACAGAAAGTAGATTGGTGGCCACCAGGGAGATGGGGCACAGGAGTGCGTGCTAATGGGACAGGGTTTCTTTTGGGGCTGATGAAAATGTTCTGGAATTAGTGGAGATGACTGTGCAACTTAGTGAATATGCTAAAACCTGCTGAGTTCTAGTGTAAAAGGGTCCATTTTATGGTATGTAAATTATATCTCAATTAAAAAGTAGTTCTTTTCCTGATTATTAAATGTTAATTATGGAAAAGTAAGAAAATAAAGATAGATGTCCCCCCCCCCAAAAAAAAGCCGTCATCTCTTTTTATCGTTTTCCCTTTTTTTTTTTATTGTTGAAGTATAGTTGCCATACAGTGTTATATGAGCTTCAGGTGTACAACATAGTGATTTGTGACTGGACAATTCTATGCATTATTCAGTGCTCATCATGATAAATGTAATTACCTTCTGTCACAATACACTGCCATGACAATATTATTGACTGTATTCCCTATGCTGTATTTTTCGTCTCCGTGACTTAATACTGGTACAATACTTTGTACCTCTTAATCCCCTTTTGCTCATCACCCACCCTCTTCCCCTCTGGCAACCACCAGTTTTCTGTATTTAAGAATCTGGCTTTTTGTTTTGTTTTTTAGGTTCTTCATGGAAGCGAAATTATATGGTATTTGTCTTTCTCTGTCTAATTTCACTTAGCATAATAGCCTCTAGGACCATCCATATTGTCACGGATAGTAAGATCCCATTCTTTTTTATGGATGAATAATATTCCATTGTGTATATGTGCCTACCATATCTTCTTTATCCACTCCTCTGTCAGTGGACACTTGGGCTGCTTCCATATCTTGACTATTGTAAATAATGCTGCAATAAACATACAGGTGCATGTATCTTTTCCAATTAGTGTTTTTGTTTTCTTTGGGCAGTTACCCAGTACTGGAATTACTGGATCATAGGGTAGTTCTATTTTTAATTGTTTGAGGAACATCCATACTGTTTTCCACAGGGGTTGCACCAATTTATACTCATATCAACAGTGCACGAAGGTTTCCTTTTCTCCTCATCTTCACTGACACTTGTCGTTTCCTGTCTTTTTGATGCTAGCCATTCTGACTGGTGTGAGGTGATACCTCATTGTGGTTTGATTTGCATTTCCCTGATGATGAGTGATGTTGAGCATCTTTTACGTGTCTGTAAGCCATTTGCATATTTTCTTTAGAAAAATATTCAGAGCCCTTGTCCATTTAAAAGTCAGATTATTTGGCATCTTTTTGGTGTTGAGTTGTGTAAATTATTTGTATATTTTGCATATTAACCTATTATTGGATATGTCATTTGCAAATATCTTCTCCCATTCACTAGGTTGCCTTTTTGTTTTTTGATGGTTTCCTTTGCTGTACAAATGCTTTTATTTATTTATTTTTTAAAGTCTGTTTATTAATTTTGAGGGAGAGAGAGAGAGAGAGAAAGAGCATGAGCAAGTGGGGGAGGGGCAGAGAGAGGAGGGAGAGAGAGAATCCCAAGCAGGCTCCATGCTGTCAGCATAGAGCCCAACGTGGGGCTCGAACTCACAAAACATGAGATCATGACCTGAGCTGAAACCAAGAGTCAGACACTTAACCAACTGAGCCATCTAGGTGCCCCTGTACAAATGCTTTTAATTTTTGGTGTTGACTTATTTATTTTCATTTATTTATTTTATTTTTTATTAAAAAATTTGTTTCACATTTATTTTTGAGAGAGAGACAGACAGAGCACAGGTTGGGGAGGGGCAGAGAGAGAAGGAGACACAGAATCCAAAGCAGGTTCCAGGCTTTGAGCTGTCAGCACAGAGCCCGATGAGGGGCTCGAACTCACAAACTGTAGGATCATGACCTGAGCTGAAGTCGGATGCTTAACTGACTGAGCCACCCAGGCGCCCCAGACTTATTTATTTTATAACTAGAAGTTTGTTCCTCTTAATCCTTTCACCTGTTTCACCATCTCCCCACCCATCTCTGCTCTGGCAACCACCAGTTTGTTCTTTGTATTTAAGAATCTGTTTTTTGGGGCGCCTGGGTGGCTCAGTCGGTTAAGCGGCCGACTTCGGCTCAGGTCACGATCTCGCGGTCCATGAGTTCGAGCCCCGCGTCGGGCTCTGTGCCGACAGCTCAGAGCCTGGAGCCTGCTTCGGATTCTGACCCTCCCCCATTCATGCTCTGTCTCTCTCTGTCTGAAAAATAAATAAAAAACGTTAAAAAAAAATAAAAAAAGAATCTGTTTTTTGTTTTGTTTTGGTTTTGTTTTAAGGTTCCATATATAAAATCATACAGTATTTTTGTTCTCTGTCTGACTTATTTCACGTAACATAATAATACCCTCTAGGTCCATCCATGTTGTTACAAATGGCAAGATTTTATCAGCCATTATCTTATTCTTAACACTTGGGGTACATTTGTCCAGACTTTCTATGTGTCTGTCTCAAAGTTGGATCAATAGACCATTTTATTCTTCTTTTCTGTCATGAGTTGTGTTTTGGGATGGGCACAGTCCGCAAGCATGTTCTTTCATTAAGTGTTTTAGCCTCTTGTGAGGGTGTTTATGTTGGAAACAGTATTTCTCTGCAAGTAGAAACAGTACACTGAAACACTGAAGTCCAAAGACCTGGGGTCCTGCTCTGACTCACCTTAGGTTTGCGAGCTTGAGAGAGGTGCTTAATTTCAGTCTCCTCATCCTCATCTTTTGAAGTTTTTTTTTTTCTTTGAGAGAAAGAGAGAGAGTGTGAGTGGGGGAGAGGGGGAGAGGGAGAGAAAGAGAATCTTAAGCAGGCTCCACACCGAGCATGGAGCCTGACACAGGGCTCGATCTCAAGAACCAGGAGAGCATGACCTGAGCCAAAGTCAAGTCAGACACTCAATCACCTGAGCCCCCCAGGCGCCCCTCACTCTCATCTTTAAAAGGAATTGCGATACTTACTTTGTGACATCTTGTCCACGAGGATGGCTACCCTTGGGCGGTAGGTAGTGATAGAAGGGGGTGCAGTGGGTTTCTGGGGGTGCTGGTGATGTTTGGTCTCTCCTTCTGGGTGCTGGCTACATGGATATACCGACTTCGTGAGAATTCTTTAACCTGTGTGCTTATAATTGTGCTCTTTTCTGTGTGTATGTTGCACATCTGTAAAAAGTGTACTTAAAACACTGAGAAAAGGGAAGCGTATCAGTCACATTGCACTTATTAAAGCTATTATTAATCATGAGAATGAAAGCTTTTTGTATTGTCGATGAATAAAATAAAGTCATTGTTTTAGCCTATTTATTTCATCTTTATTGCTTTGATCATTGTGTTTGTTTTATAATATGTATAACACGTCGGTACGTTAGAATGTGTAGTTAACGTACAAATAAACATACGTACGTCAAAGGTGTTCGCTTAATATTTCTCCGCTGTCGGTAGCGAAGGATCAGAAGGTTTGGTGAGCTGTGTGGCTCAGGGTGGTAGCAAGGGGGCCGCCGGAGCGCAGCCTGGCTGCTGGAAGCAGGTGGGAACCAGGTAAGCCAGTGGGTGGGCCTCCAGCAGTTCAGTGGGTGTCTGTGTTTGGGTTGGTTTCCCTGTTGCTGGAGCATGAAGCGTGAGACATAGCAGGGTGGTGGTGGGCTGGAGAGGGAGGCAGACGCCAGATCGCCAGGAGGAGGGGCTGAGGGGAAGCTCTGAAAGGTGAGAGGACAAAAGGAAGGGGTCAGCAGAAGAAAGGAGCCAGCAGAGGAGGCTAGGGAGGCTAACGGGATGGGAGGAGACAGAGCCATAAAGTCGTTATTAGGGGCCGAAAGCTGAGTTTCCAGAAAGAGGGACTAGTGAACCAAGAGGTGGGAGAACCTGAGGTCACTAGTCTCTGCAGTTGGGAGGTCTTGGTGGCCTGGGAGGGAGCAGCCCCACTCGTCAGGTAGAGTGTTTCCAGGCGAGTGGTAGTGAGAGGGTGCGGTACTGAGGAAGTTGGGGTGTCTGATGGGAAGCAGCCTGGAGTTCAAGGGTCAGAGTTCTTTTGAAGACTGGGGAGGACTGCAGGTGTTCTCAGGTAGAGGGTAAGACCAAGAGAGTGAAGAGATTGGGGTTGCCAGGGAGAGGTGTCTTAGCCCCGAGCCCAGGCCAGTGGTTGGCCCTGGATCTCTGGCAATCGCCTCTTTCTCAGAGGTGGGAGCAGAGGACCAGGAGAAGATACAGAAACATTTAGGCTAAGGGAGGGACCCAAGGGCGCTGAAGTCAACTCTCCTCAGTGAAGGAGGTGGTGCGGTCGCCCTCCTGGGTGTGGAGTGAGGTGGGAGGGGGGGGTGCTGTGGAGGACAGAAACCAGTGACGGGGGCCTTTGCAGGCACCCTATGCAGGATGCTTGTCTGTGCCAGCGGGCTGCCAAGAGGCCGTCTCTGTGTCGGGACATGCTGGCCGCTCCCTCCCTTGTATGCACACTCTTTTCAACAGCAGTGTGCTCAGAGGGCAGGGGTGTTTGTGTCTGGGTACTCCCGAGTCCCCTTCCTGCTGGGTAGTGCCCGAGGCCATGGCTGGTGCTTTGGGCCTGCCAGAATGCACGTTCCCATAGAGTCGATGCTTTTCTTTGGGGGTGATTCCTCCGGGCAAACCCTTGCATACTTAACACAGCATGTATCCGAAGCATGACAGGAAAGGAGAAGTTTAAGAAGTTTAAGTTGATTTTGATGCATTTGGGACAGGCTTTGCTACCTGGTAGGCTAATGGTGATATAAAATATTGACCTGCGGGAAAAACTGACATTTCAAAGAACAGGCTGAAATCATATCTTACAGCACTGTAGTTGGTCTGACCTTGCTGAGCTTTGAAAAACAAGTCTTACCATATGGAACGTGGTTGTAAATGTAGTTATTCCTCCTACTTTTACAGCGGCTACTGTTTGGAAAGAGACGTGCTGGGATGGTATATCCTGTTGGCCTGGGATTATGAAGCCCCACATGTATTCCTGGTAAGTTGGCTTATGGACCGTAGTCAGATGTGCTCTCTTGAGCAGGGCCGTAATATACAGGCACAGAAAGGTGCACGCTGGTGCAGGTGATCTGGGTGGTGGTGTGGTCAGAGGAAACCTCATGCCAAGTGGGGTCTGTGGGGCTGAGGAGCTGCAGGGTGGCTTTTGGGACATCAGACATCCTCCGTGAGCCATGCATGCAGAGGTTCCTTCTCTCCAGATTAAACTCTGAGGTTTTCTCTGTTGGTTCTTACATCAAGGGCTTTTCTTTTCTCTACCTCCTTGTGCAGAACCTCTTGTTGCTCCCTTGTTATGCTGTTACCTTTTTGCCTCCAGTGGTGAGAAGCTGGATGTTCTGTGTCTGACTCCCCAGTACCTGGGATGACTTCCTTTCTCTCAGCCTCAGTCTGTCCCTGTACTTCCACACGGACTCTTCTCCTCTCTCTTTCCAGTTCAGCTACCCTGGCCCCAGACCCTTCATCAGAAAGGCCAGCTCTTGTGTGAGTGGCTTGGCCGTGGGAGGAAGGGTGAAGGCATATGAAGACAAATAAGACGTGGTCATTGTCTTCAAGAGACCGCACTCTGGTGGTTAGTGCCCTGCCACCCTCTTCCCCTCCCCCCGCCCCCATTCTTGCTCCCTAAGATTCTGTGAGCCCTATCTGTGTGCCCCCAGCTGCTGGGGGCTCTCCTTCCTTTTAAACCCTCATGGCACATATTTTAACTTCCTCGTGGCCCTGCCTGCATTCTGCATCACATCGTGCTTTTTTTGATGTACCCTGTACCTCCTACCTTACCTCCTTTACCAGACTTTAAACTCTTTTTTTAAGAAGTCTTTATTTATTTTTGAGAGAGAGAGAGAGGGAGTGTGTGCATACACAAGAGCGGGGCGGGGGGGGGGCAGAGAGAGAGGGAGACAGAGGATCCAAAGCAGGCTCCATGCTGACAGCAGAGAGCCTCACACGGGGCTTGAACCCACAAACCTTGAGATGATGACCTGAGCCAAAGCTGGACACTTAACAGGCTGAGCCACCCAGGCGCCTCTAGACTTTAAGCTCTTTTAAGGCAGGCAGGGGTTGTGTCTTGCCCATTATTGTATCCCATGCAGTGCCTTATATACGGTAGGTGCTCAGTAAATACTACCAGACTAAAACCAACTTGGACTCTCTTATGGCTCTCCATACCCATCTGCTTTGTGGCCATGGTTCTCGGGTCTTGAGACAACATAAAAGAATAAAAGGGGGAGAAGCAGAGAGTGTCTGCCTAAAAGAATGTTAAGAGATTCTGTATAGGTAGGAGAAATCACAAAAATGTCAAAAGCTGAAGGATTACGATATTTTTCAGATTCTTCTAGTAGCCTTACCCTTCTGTCAACCCATTATCACAAAAGAGGCAGAAGACGGAGTTTCTGATGTTTTCCTACCAGGGCTTCAGTCTTCCTTCATGTTCCACAATTAACTACAATACAAGTAATTCATATAGTGCTTAGAAGAAGCTCTTTCCCGGAAACTTACCTACTGGTGGGATTGGTTCCCCGAGGAGGATGCTGGAGACAGCTGCTGGAGGATGGGCAGGAGCACAAGACAAAACAGACTCAGAGGGAAGTAATCTCCCTGAGGTCGCAAAGCAAGTTAGTGGCAGAGTTGAGATTGGACTCTAGGTCAGTCTTGTTCTAGAAATGGAACCTGTCTCCCTCCACTGTCTGTGCTTTTGGGTCTGATTAGAACTGGATGAGGCACCTGGCTGGCTCAAGTTGGAAGAGCATGCAACTCTTGATCTCAGGGTTGTGAGTTCGAGTCCCATGGTGGGTGTAGAAATTACTAAAAAAGAAATAAACTTTTGAAAATGTTTAAAAAAAGACTTAAAAAAGAAAACAGAACTGGATTCCTGGAGAGGGATGGTGGTTGCCCACTTGCTGTCTGCGGAGAATCTGGGCAGAATTGCCCCCAGTCTGTGCAGGTGCGAGGACTCCTCTCTCCTGTCATCACCAGGGTGGGGACCGAAGGGCAGAGCATCTGCCCCCCACCCCCCACCACCACCTCTCAGCAGGAAGGTCACACTTCACCAGCTCATTTCCCTTGAGCCCTCTTGAACAGAGGCTGTCAGGTCGTCCAGGGCTTCGGGCTTCTGCTGCCACAGAGGCTCAAGCAGTCTGCCATGAACGGGGAATGTGAGAACCTGTATCCTTCAACAGGCAATGGCAAGTGACAGCACATTTTTAGAGACTTGGCCATAGAAAGGAGGGAAGGCCAAGCTTCACACTTGGAGCAGTGGCTCCTTTGAGGCAGGATGAATGGAGAGGACGCTTAAGAACTTTAATTCACAAAGAAGGAACTCCCAAAGGGGTGAGATTGGAGTGTACCAGAGGCTTTCTGGAACTAAAAAAACATGTATTTTGAATTCAAGGATCAATAGAAGAGTTGAAATTAGTGGTTTGGAAAGTCACACAGAAGAAATGCCTCACAACCCAGAACAATAATAAAAAGAAATGGAAATCATGAATTAAAATGTGAGACACTTAGAGGCCTTATCCAGGAGACCTGGCATGGGGGTAATAGAAGTTCCAGAAGGAGAAAAAGGAATAGATGGAGGAGTAATAGAAAAGCATTAGAGGGAAATAGCGGTGACCTGAAGAAAGATGTGATTCTTCAGATTCAGTGGATTCATCCAGTTCATACTAAGGCTAACACTTAACCTATTTTGTAGTAAAATTCTTAAACTCCAAGAAGAAAGAGAAAAATCTCTTGTAAGAAGAAGGAGCAGGATTTTAAAGGAAAGAGAATTAGACTCTCATTAGGCTTCCCATATACAGTGCTGGAGGCTGGAAGGCAATGGACTTGTCTGCAGACTGTTCAAGGGAGAGGGGCTGCAGTCCTCTGTGTGCCCAGCCACAATGCCACTCACGGTTTATTGCAAAAGAAAGGCGATTCAAACATGTGAGGGCATAAAACATACAGTATCTATGAAGTGCAGCTGAGAAAATGCCTTGTAAAACTGTCCAGTGGAAGGACAGTGAAAGCAGGGCAGAGATGATGGGATAGAGGAAGAATGCAGGGAGCAGAGCAGAGCAGAGCAGGGCACCTGTCAGTGCCTATGGCTTATCTCAGTGACTACTGCTGCTGTGCATCGGAGTTTTTATTGTGTTAACTTATTAACAGTTTTTAAGATAGAGGAGAACTGCTGTATGGCAAAACATAATAGGCTGAAAACAAAAATTTTAAACCACCTTTGCAAAACCTAAGGTTGGGAGAAGGGATGAAAGAGTGAAGAAATAAGTGTTCCATGTTTAGGACACTAAAATAAACACAGAGGAAACGAAACATAGAGGCTTTGTTTTTATCTGTCTTAAGGAAGGAGAAATACAGGTTCAGTTTTGACTTTTGGGGATGAGAAGGTGTATTAGGGCTAGATTTGGTTGCATACAGTAGATAACCCCTGCATAAAATGGCTTGAACGATAAGGGTTTATATGTTTTCATCTCATGAAAAAGTGAAGAGGTAGGCAGTGTACGGTTGGTATGGTGGAATCAGTGTCATCCTAGACCCAGGTTCCTTAGGTCTTGCAGCTCTTCCATCTATAGCAGATTGCCTCCTGATTCATAATGGCTGCTTGAGCTCCAGTCATTACATCTGCATTCCAAAAGCCTGAAGGAGACAAGGGGAAGAAGGGTGTGCCCGCGCCCTTTCAGACATTTCTTTTTTTTTTAACATAACAAAAGATACTTTTTTTTTTTAATTGCTCTCATCACCTAGAAAATTCCAAGCATTTTAGGATCTCTGTACACGAGCAAGGGGGATAAAGACCAAATACATATTTCTTATTATGAGTCACAATTTCATAGTGACCCTTTCAGACCTTTCTTAAAGGTCTCACACGGCACTAACATTTATACCTCAATGAGTAGAGCTTAGCCACATTGAGCTACAAGGGAGCACAGGGTGGGCTTAGCTAAAAACAGGAGTTCTCATTCTAAAGAAGAAAGGGAGAAAAAAAGAAGTTGAGATCTCTGCCTCAAACGATAATCAGTAGCAGAATGAATACAAATTAAAACAATAGTTTTCTTTTTTTACCTTTTTAATTAGCAAAAAGTTACAATAAAACCAGTGTTAGCAAGTGAGTGGGGAAGTGGGTCCTCTATGACATTGCTGGTAGGGAGTATGAACTGTTCTAACTCGTGGGGAACATAATCTGAAAGTATCTAATACACTTTAACGTGTGTATTACACGTTAACTTTACACGTTAAAGTGTATTAGATACTTTCTAATTTTTGGAGTGGCAAAAAGGCAGCGATGGATTAGGCGTTTATTACAAAGGAGCCGGCTTTCTCTGTTCCGACATGGGAGAAGGCCACAGTCTGGTGGGTTTAAAAGATAAATTGCATAATAACGTCTCCAGTAGGGGTTGCAAACTGGTGGCCTGTGGTGGCAGATAACCCTGTGCTGGGCACTGTGTTAAGTGCTTTACACAGTGAGCTTACTCTCCTCTCACAGTGAACTCACAAGGTAGGCAGTATTAGATCACCTATATTTAGAGGAGGAAATTGAAGCACAGAAAGACTAAGTATCTTTTTTTTTAAGATTATTTTTTAAAATATTCACTTCTGAGAGACAAGAGACAAGAGACAGCGTGTGAGCAGGGGAGGGGCAGAGAGAGAGGGAGACACAGAATCCGAAGCAGGCTCCAGGCTCTGAGCTGTCAGCACAGAGCCCAACATGGGGCTCGAACCCACAAACCACAAGAGCATGACCTGAGCCGAAGTCGGACGCTTAACCGACTGAGCCACCCAGGTGCCCTGAGACTAAATATCTTTCTTTTTTAAATTTTTTTTTTTCAACGTTTATTTATTTTTGGGACAGAGAGAGACAGAGCATGAACGGGGGAGGGGCAGAGAGAGAGGGAGACACAGAATCGGAAACAGGCTCCAGGCTCTGAGCCATCTGCCCAGAGCCCGACGCGGGGCTCGAACTCACGGACCGCGAGATCGTGACCTGGCTGAAGTCGGACGCTTAACCGACTGCGCCACCCAGGCGCCCCTAAATATCTTTCTTAAGGTCACCCAACCAATAGATGCTAGGCCCAAGGCTGCGACCAGGGCTCCAAAATCTGAACTTCTATCCACTCTGCTACCCGGCCCAAAGAGCACTGTCTAATCTCCCCCTTGGTTGCTTTGTGTGGCCAGTTCAGAGCTTTACAAATGTTCCAAATGGAAAGCCCTAAGTGGTGTAGTTAGCCACAGGCCCCGTGTGTCCTGCTCCTGTTATACCTGCGTCTTCACCGGTGGCCTCATCTGCCTGGGCCCTGCAGGCGCTTGAGGGTATGGCCTTGGTTTCTGGTATGAGTCCCGCTTGGTTATGTGTATTTATGCGGCTTAGCGGAAATGCTTGGAGGCATACACCTTGCTGCTTGCTGTGATTACCTCTGGAGTGTGGAAGGGGGAGGGTGGCGGGGGAAGGGTGGGTTGATGAGTTTTATTTGTACATCTTACTGGATTTGCCTTAGAGCCACAGGGACCTGTGGCTTTTGCAGTTTAAACTGGAAGTCCAATGAGGTAGAATCTATAAATAATTAAATATCAAGAAATATCCCAGTAACTGTAACTGAACCTTCCTTTCTGTCATTTCCTTTGAGATTGTCTTTATAAATGTGACTGTTTAAGCAAGGAGACTTGAGTTTTCCTTTCTGTAAGATGAAGGCCATCCGTTGGAACATGTGACACTTTGTGACTTCCGAGCATCTAGTTCCGGAACCTAAACTTACGTTGACAGCAGCACAAAGGTTGCTCAGGAAAGGGTTTGTGAGCCGTGGAAGCCTCGGGCCAGCTCCTGACACGGCTCGCGTGACCCTCTTACTGGATGTCTTGGAGAGACAGCCGAGTGCTGTGTGCCAGAGCTGTGGCGGTCTGGGGAGGAAGACGAACCCAGATGCAGGACAACTGTGGCAGGTGCCATGGAGGAGAAGGCTGGGTGCTCTAAAAGCCAGTGGGAGAAGGACATAACAGAGGGGGTCCCAGAAGGGTTCCTGGAGGAAGTAACATCTAGATTAAGACTGGAGAGGAGAGGAGGGAGGATGGCCTCACGGCCCCAGTGAGAGACAGCAGGGCAGGCGTGGCCGCTGGTGACCTCGGGCAGCATTTTGGCACCTGTTTGCGCATCTCTCCTTCCTTGGCTGGAAGCCGCCTCCACAGGGCTGGCAGAGGGACTGCAACTCCCAGCACAGAACATGCTTCCCCATAGGCGGGGCCTGTGGTACCTCTAAGCCCCCTCTTTCCTTCCCCTGTGAGGACCACAGCCCTGACCACTTGGGAGTGGGTTTGAATGCAAGGAATCGGTGGGTGGGGTGGGGGAAGGAGTGCACAGGAAGCAAGGACAGCAAGGCTAGGATGTGATGGTCACATGGGCCATGTGATGTTCACATGGGCTGGCTGGGCTTTTAAGATCAGTCTGTAGGGAGCCTGGGAGGGATCTGGGCTGGAGGGATTGTTAAGGCAAGTTTCACCTGTTCTTAGTTGAGGCGGCTGCTGGGAGGTAACTTCCACCTGGGTCCTGCCTGAGCCCCGAATGTTGCTGTGCTCCCCCGGCCCCTCCTGCCTCAGGCATTAGCCCCGGTATTTGCACCACTTCTCCCCGCCCCACCCTGCGGGGGTGTTTGTACCTGCGGGAGGGCCTTGTCTCCTTCAAGTCCTTTTGTGCAGTCCTTGAGCCTTTTTGGGGGGCAGCAGAACCAGATGGCTTGGGGGTGCTGTTGGGGTGGCTCAAGCATCACAGCCTTGCTCTGACCTTGCCCCTTCCCTTCCACAGTAGGCTGGGGGAGTAATTCATCCATTTTTATTGAGAACACAGCCGACTGCTGGGTTCTGTGCTGGGGACTGAGGCTAAAATAACCGTTGGAGAATCTGCCCTGTGCCGCGCACTGCCGTCAGCACTTACCCACAGAGGTGGCCTCAGCTCAGGGACCTCACGCACACGGAGCACTCAGGCGAGTGCTGCACAAGCTGGGGCACAGAGGGGGAAGTGGAGCTTAGAGAGGCCCTTGCCCCCTGCCATGCTGGTGGTAGGTGGAGAGCTGCATTCAGACACAGGGTGTCGCGCTTATAGGTGCCGTCCCTGGTGGCGAACGAGATGGGTACAGAGCTCGTGGCCCAGCAGGCACATGCTCAGGGATGACGGCAGTTCCCCGTCAGGGTGACAGGTGCTGTGGCAGGTTAGTGGAGGGCGCACAGAGGAGGGGCTCTCGACCCAGACCGAGGACCAGAGGACGGAGAAGGGACCAGTGTCCCAGGAAGAGTCCTTGGTGTGATTAGCATCACTGCCCTGTCACCCGGGACTTGTACCTCAGTCTCCTCTGGGCTTTGGTGAGGAGGTGCTGGCTTAGTGGCCTGTGCCCATGCTCAGTTAGTTAGTGATTAATCACGGAGAGCAGCTACGTGGCTCCTGAGCCCAGCCAGACTCTTAGGCACTCTCACTGGGGAAGACCCGTCCTCTTCCACAGGCTGTGTGACCTGAGTTTGTCACCACAAATTCCCCAACCTTTTGGGGGACACATACGCAGAGGGCCTGGTTTTATGGATCTGTGCCCCCCAACCCACCTCTCTCCACTTCTGCCCTCGAGTACATTCGTAAAGGACTGCGCCCTTGTAGTTACAATGGAACGTTGTAAAAACTCTGAAAATCCAAGCTGAATAAATCCTGCCTTGACCCTGCCACCCAACAAACCAGACTGTATCTGTGCCACCCATTTTCTCCCCAGTCCCTGTCCACGGGGCAGGTGGGGTTGCTACAATTGTGCGCCTTGCGGACGGACTTCCTTGATGGGCCGGGGAGGACATTGCTCGGCTGGAAATGGCCACCAGGTGGTGCCAGAGCACCAGGCGCCCGACCCCACCCTCCTGCGTCCGGACTACCTGGCCGTGAGCCGTGCTCCAAGTGCACGTCTGTGGAAGTTCACTTTCGGGTTTCTCCCCAGATGCCGTGTTGCTCACAGCCTCGTTTTATCACCTACTTGGAAAGAAACGGAGCAATACTGAAAGTACAAAAGTACTGAAAGTACAAAACGTAGAAAGTAAAAGTGCTATGCACTGACACCTTTCGCAGGTGACGGTAGTAACAGTCGTGTCTTTATGTACGTGTGTGCGCCCACACGTGTGCATACGTATTGGAAAGCATGTCCAGATGTCACTTTCTCAGTGAAAGCACTTCTCAGCCCTCGCCATTGAAGATTGCAACCCCCCCTTCCCCTCTGCCTGGCCGCCCCCGCCCTGCTTTACCTTTTTCCTCTCTTACCACAGCTGACTCTCCGTACACTTTTCCCTGCGTGCTGTATCGTCTGCCTCCTCCACCAGCAGGTACTGGGGGATTTCTGGCTTTTCCTTCACTGCTCTGTGCCCAGCACCTGGAACAGTACCTGATCCAGACTAGACTTTCAGGAAATACTTGCTGAATGAAATAATAAGGGTGGCTGTGTCCTGAATTTGTGGCCATCTTTCTCTGTCCATAACTATTTGTCTGTCGCATCCTTTCCAATCATCCTTTCCATCCCCATCAGTGGATGTGGTCCACCTACCTGTACTGAAACACGCCAGTGAGGCTTTCCAGTGTTTTCTTCTCTTTTTTGCAGGTGGTGGTATGGTCAGTGACTTGCTGGAACACACTCTCTGGTCGGTTGCCCGTCTGATGATTTCCTTGCTTTGCTCAGACTCTGGGCTAAGTGCTTCCCAAATAGCATCTTGTGTGGTCCTCACACCTATGAGAAAGGTGCTGCTGGTAGCTTCTCTCTTTGCAGGTGGGAAGTTGGGGCTTAGAGAACAGGCTCCTGGCCTGGGCCACATGTCTGCTGAGAGCTGAGCCAGGCTCTTGGGGAATTCCTTCCATATTAAGGATCTTACTACATCCTCTCTCATGACATTTCAGACACACATTTCCCCAGTTTCTTTTTTGTTTGTTTGTTTGTTTGTTTTACATCTTTTATGTCTTTTTAAAAATGTTTATTTTGGAGAGGGAGAGAACAAGTAGGGAAGGGACAGAGAGAGAGGGAGAGGGAGGATCCCAAGCAGACTCTACACTGTTGGCTCAGAGCCTGACGTGGGGCTTGATCTCACTAACTATGAGATCATGGCCTGAGCTGAAATCAAGAGTTGGATGCTTAACTGACTGAGCCACCCAGGTGCCCCCATTATGTCTTAAAAAAATTTTTTTTTTAACATTTTTATTTTTGAGTCAGAGAGCAAGTGGAGAGGGGGCAGAGAGAGGGAGAGGCAGGATCCGAAGCAGGCTCCAGGCTCTGAGCTGTCAGCACAGAGCCCAATGTGGGGCTTGAACCCACGAGCAGTAAGATCATGACCTGAGCCACAGTCGGCTGCTTAACCTACTGAGCCGCCCCGGTGCCCCAATGATGTCTTTTCTTATACAGAGTTCTAATTTTTTTTATTGTAGTTAAATCTGCTGATGGTTTCCTTTGTTTTTCTGGCTTTAGTATCACCCTAGAGAGAACTTCTTCACCCCAGGGTTATTAAAAAAAAATAATGGTTAGCGTTTCCTCTGGTATTTTTATGGGGATTTTGTTTGGTTAAGTCTCTAATCTATCAAAATTTTATTCTTATATATGATATTGGGTAAGATTTTAAACAAATCCCCCCCCCCTTAAGAGAATAGTAAATTGTTTTGTCAACATCTATTAAGTGATCCATCCCTGCATGCTGTTTGCAATGCCATTGTGACCAGATGTTAATTCTCACATGTATTTGACCCTGTGCTCTGGGCTGCGTTCTGTCCTGCTCATTCATTCATCTCTCAGTGCTCTTTATCCTCGACCATGGCTTCCTGGCAGGACAGATCACTTCTCTTCACATGTCCTTTTTTTGAAAACTTCTTAGCTTTTAAAAATTATTCTTCCAGATGAAATTTCAAATCAATTTGTTGAATTCCAAAATGAATCCCCTTAGAATTTAGAATGACCTTGTATTTTATTTATAGATCAGTTGGGGAGAGTTGATGCTTTTGCAATATTGTCTCTTTATTCAGAGGAGTGAAATCTCTCTCCTTTAATTTGTCTTCTTTTTTGTTAGGAAAACTTCATAATTTGCTTCAAATGATTTCTGTACATTTCTTTTGAAGTTTATTTGTAGGTATCATTTGCTTGGTAGACTCCCAGGCCATTGCCTTTTCTAGCTGGCTGTTGAGACCAGAGAGACCGTTGATTTTGTGGCCAGATGTCTGACACTCATAGCTTCTCTTCTGTCCACTTCCATTCGCTGCAAATCTTCTAGGAATTCTTAACTTCTGGTTTGGTGATGTCATTCTTCCCTGTATTTCAACACCGCAACAGATTTCTTGTTCTTTTGTTTTTGTTTTTGTTTTTCATTTAATAAGATTTGGTGAGGGGAACGCAGATGTGTGGACCCAGTACATTGTCTTGGAACTAAGATCTGTTTCTGTGGTTTGTTGTGAACATGTGACTTTCTCTGTGCGCTCTGGTGCCCCGACCCCTGCCCCTGTCACCCACTGCTGTGTGCTCCATGGGGGTGTGGGATGGTACTTGAAGACGGTCTAGGACCAGGGTATTCTTCCTCAACTTCTGGCTCCTACCTCGTGGGGCACACCCTTTATTCCTAATGGGCTTTGTTGTGCCGCTGCCCAGATGTTTTTCACTCTCCTTCTCCAGCCAGACCTCGCCCACCCCGCCTCACTCTTAGCTGACTTCCTTCCTGTTTCAGTGGGAAATGCCAGGCTGTGCATGATGAGTCAGGGCTCAGTGGTGTCTGTCAGGAAGGCCCAAGAGTGTGGGTGTCCTGTTCTGTCAACCTGTTCCTCACCTTGATATTTCTAAAGTTCATCCTGATGACAAGGAAAAACAGCAAAGGGGAATTTGAATTAAATGACCCTCATGAACCAGCCAGTCTCTGGCACAGGGCTCTCCAGTCAAAGCTGGCTGAAGCAAGTGATGAGCTCTTTGCCCACTGGGGCTTCCCATGCTCCGTAAACTTGACCTGTACCTGGGGTCCAGGCCGGGCAGGTGTACTTAGGGGCGTGTGTGGGAGTCCCACAGGTCTCACAGCAGCAGTGGGGAAGAGAGGGGCCTTCAACAGGTGTGTGACTTTTTGGCTCTTAGGGATGGTCCGAATGGATGTGGCCCAGTCAATGAGCTGGACTGTTACCTGTCAAACCAGTAATTCCTCTGCCCTTGGCAGGGACTAAGAAGGAGAGAGGGACCCCCTGCTCCTCACAGTAAACTGTCTTCCAGCCTGCCCCATCGTCTGTCTACTGCAGATAATGTATGTTTGGCCCACATGTAACGGGTGTGAAATGCCTTAACCTCAGCATCCCAGAGCTGCAACTCTCAATTAATGGTTGGCACGGGAAATGACAAGCCCCTGATGTTAGGCCTGATCGTGGAGCTTGTGTGTGTGTTGGGGGTGGTGAGTGGGGTGGGATATGAGGGTGCAGAATTGCTTTTTAAATTTAACTTTTTAGGGGTGCCTGAGTGGCTCATTCAGTTGAGCATCTGATTCTTGATTTCGGCTCAGGTCATGATCTCACGGTGCGTGAGCTCAAGCCCGGCATCGGGCTCTGCGCTGACAGTGAGGAGCCTGCTTGGGATGCTCTCTCTGCCCCTCCCCTGCTCATGCGCACGTGCACACACTCGAATACATATTTAAAAAATAAATTCAGCTTTTTGTTTTGAAATCAGTTTAGACTTACAGACAAGTTGCAGAACAGTACACAGCATTTATGTGCATCCCTCACCCAGCTTATATGTGAACAGCTTACACGGGCTTAACACAGTTATCAGACTGACTTAGGTGATGAGTTAACATAGGTACCATGCTATGAACTAAGACTTGCGACCTTTTTCAGATGCCACCAGTTTCCTCCCTGATGTTTCCCCCCTAATGTTCTTTTTCCGTTCCTGTCTCAGTCCAGGATCCTCCCTGCATTTAGCTGTGAGGCTTCATTAGTGTCCTCTGGGCTGTGATAGCTCCCTTTCCAGAGGGTCACGTCAGGTCCTCGTGGGAGGAAACGTGTGGTCTCGTCCTTGTACTACTGCTGCAGGTACCTATAGGGTCAAAGTGTCTCGTCCTGAGAGACGTCACCAAACCCCCGTGTACTGGCGCCCCCCGTGCCAACCAGGCTCTCCTGTCTCCCCAGGGCCACCCTCCTCCAGCTAAGGTCTGGGTGGCAGCCGCCCTTGTCCCTGTCTTCCGGGGGCAGGGGAAGCAGCCACCACAGTCCCACCCTTGCCATCTTCTCTGAGATATGCTCTGTCAGGTGTGCCCTCTGTCTCTTGGATTTTTCATATTTTGCCCTCCACGGACTCCTTACTTTGAACCTGAGAATATGCTCAGGAGTCACTTTGAATTCCCGGAAAGCCCCAGTCTCCATCTCCTGCTTTCCCTGTTTCCTCCCCAGCAGGCTCCAGGAGACTCAGGCACTTCTTAAGTCCCTTAGCGAGCCGGGCTTTCCCTGACTGGGGCCCAGGGCCCTCCTGCCGTCAGACCCCAGGCTGTCCTCAGCTCTGTCCTGAATTGTTCTGTGTGATCTTAAATTTTTTTAAACATTTGTTTATTTTCGAGAGACAGAGACAGAGCATGAGCAGGGGAGGAGCAGAGAGAGAGGGAGACACAGAATCCGAGGCAGGCTCCAGGCTCTGAGCTGTCAGCACAGAGCCCGATGCAGGGCTCGAACTCATGAACTGCATGATCATGACCTGAGCCGAAGTCGGACGCTCAACCAACTGAGCCACCCAGGCGCCCTGGATTAGTTTCCTTCTGAGAACCTTCCCTGGTTTTATGAGAAGTGCAGATTCTTTACTCACATTTCTTTTGGTGCCTCAACTTCAGCGCGATGTCTTGTGGTCTCATGCCAAGAGAGCCCTGCCCGAGTCTGCCCGTCCCCGGGGAGGGTGAGCGTGTGGTGAGGGGCGCCAGCACAGACGTAGCTGACGTTTACCAGCCGCTTCCAGCCTACACCGACCTGGCGACCCCTTCGACCATCTGCCATCTGCCAGGTCGGGGAGGGAAGGAAGGTGGAGCTGGGTCAGGTCAGGCAGCTTGCTCAGGGCTCAGAGTGAGTGAGAGGTGAGAATTCAAATCCTGATTTGTCCGTTCCCGAAGCCACAGAAGTACTTGGCTTCACCTGCAGCTGTGAGCCTGTGGGGGGTGAGGGTGTCGAACTCGGGGCTGCTCTAAGGCCTCCCCAAATCCATGTGTGCTCCCAGCTCTGTCAGGCTGAAGAATGAGTGCTGTAAATACATCTCACTGCACTCCAAGTGGATGTAGACATTGCTGTGATTCTTAGACCGCAGATTAATTTAAATGTGTTAGTGATTTATAACAGCTTTTTGTTACTAAGGGTTTTTCTTAGTCAACAGATGCCAAAAATAGAACTATTTCTTTTTGGTGTTAAAACGGATAGTTTCTTAAGTACATTTATGTGTATATTTGTACATTTACTTGTATCTCTGTGTGTGTGGATGTGTGCATAAATGCTTCCCTACCCTAAAAGGGAACTGTGTGACCTTGGGCACAGGGACTAGGGTTTGTGGGGGACAGGGACTTGCCTTCTTTATTTTAGGCCCTTTTATTCAGTTTTTATAATTTCAGCATGCACGTGTATTACTTTTACATAAGAAATTCAGGAAGTCCTCCTGTTTGAAAAGGTTAGGCGCCCCTGGGCCAGACTATGGTTTCTGAGGACAAGGATGGGCCGTGTCCTCTTCTGCCTCCCTGGCTGTGGTGCTTGGGCTGTGGGGATACTCATTCCGCACCTACCACCTGAATTAGTGGATCGCCGCCTGTTTGCGGGGGGCCCTACCTTAGCTCAGTGAACACAGGTGCTTCCCTTCCCCGGGAAGATGCCCTCGTGCTCCTTTTCTCTGGTGTGCTATTTCACGGGTTTGTCCCTTTCTGTGAGGTCTGCAGACCCTCCACCCCTAAATCCAGCCCGCTTTCCCACACCCTGCCGCTTTCTCTCCTCCATGGGGGCACAGCCGTGGTGGCGCCTCCCCGGCCCACTCTGTCTCCCTCAGCGAGAAGGTGGGATGTCGGAGGCTGAACATCTGGCGGGTGGTTTGGAAGGGCCAGGGGTGGGGGTTGGGGGACGGTGAACGCCGCAGTGAGTGATGGCATTCAAGTCTGACATGTGCTTACGTGGCCGTGGCCGGGCCTCCCTTTGAAAGCCGCCAGACGCTCCTGCTTGCCAGGAAAAGAGGTCTGGCCGGTTTGGAGAGGGTCAGGAAGAGGTGGAGATAACCACCCTGCCAGCCCGCACAAGGGGGACTTTCTTAGGGGGACTTTCTTGAGCTGCCGGCCCGTGGTCCGGCACCACAGTGATGGTTACCTTGGGGGAAGCCCTCTGGCAATAGGAAATGTGCATGCTGTGGCCGTGTGTGTGTGTGTGTGTGTGTGTGTGTGTGTATACACATGTACGTACATACACTTACTGCTCCTGAAGTGATGGAGGGGTTGTGGGCAGAACCCTCTTTGCTTCCTTCCTGTTCGTCTTGTCACAGCTTCTGTTCAGGACGGAGGAAGGTGGAGAGCAGCACCGTCCTCTGAAGCGGAGCTCCGGGTCCGTTTCCATGCTTGTCTGCAACATTTGGAAGAGATCACTCTCTTGTAATTGAACATTCCTGGATATGTGTATTTTCTTTGAAACAGCCTCCATACGCTTAGGAAAAAGTGGTTATTCTGCCTTCTCAACAGTGGTCTGCACCAGACTGTCTCGTGTTATTTTCTTGGTTTCCTGAACCTGAAACATTGAAGGAGAATTCTGAAAGTTTGGAAGGAAACCAACATGGCATATGGGATTTTCCTTCCCTCTCCGGGAGCCCACACACAAGAGCAGATTCTGTCATACAGAAACAAGAGATGAGGGATTGTTCTGTGGTTCTGATACAATTGCCACGTTCTTGCGAAGTTACGTCATGAGAATTGCTTTTTCTTCTGCGGTGTTTTGGTTTCCAAGGAGGCATTAGCAGCGTGTGTGTGTGTGTGTGTGTGTGTGTGTGTGTGTGGTGAGAGAGTTGGAGGATGGAAAGATGGGGTTTTGGTGTGATTCGGATTAAAAAGCCAGGCTCAAAAAGCTGGAGCTCTCCCCATCCTGCCAGCCTGCCCCTGACCAGCAGGGGCCACAGTCAGTACAGGCAGGTAAAAGTGCACCCCCGAGTTAGTTTCATTAATCTCTTGGTACCTCCATTTCCTCACCTGTGAAAAAAAGTTTGTTAATGCACGGAAATCCTTAGAGCCTGAAACAAAGTGATAGATAGTGGTGTGGGAGTCCCTTGAGGCCAAGGGCTGGTCTGATTCCTCTGCACAGAGCAGGGTTTGGGCAGTTTGACCAAGTTTGCTGAACTGATGAGGGAGTGACCAGGGCACAAGACACTGTGGCTGTGGCTGTAGCATCAGGGCCATCCGGGAAGACAAACTCTGTGGGGGTCCCTGCCTAGCTTATTGGCTGCTGTGTGTTAGGCTGCACACGGGCTGGGGTCAGGTGAGGAGGGGGACCTGCCCCCTTGTGCTCCTGGCACACCAGCACCTCAGGGTGCTTTCACGCCCCAACCTGCCTCACTTGCTGCGGGCATCCTCCTTGCCCTCGGCCACCCTTTCCTTGAAGCGCTCCCACTGGTCCTTCGAGACCCAGCTCAAGGGTGCTTGTCAGTGATGTCTTCTTTGACCCCCAGGGTGAACCTGTGATCTGTTACAGCATGTGTCCCCGTGAGCAGCTACTTTGGGGAGTTCTCCCCACTACGCTGCGGGGCCCTGGAGAGCAGAACTGGTCCTCCAGCGGGCTGGGCGGGTGACGAGTGAATGAATGAACAGTTGAGCAGCGTGTGTAGCTGTTACCCACTCGTGGCAGCCCCAAGCTTAGAGGTCATCCTTGGTTCCTCTCTTTTCTTCTCCCCTCGCGTGTGGTCCATCAGCAAGTCTTGTATCTTTCCCTCTGGAACCTACCCCGCCGTGTCCATCCCCAACCCCTGTGGCTAGCAGTCTATGCCGTCATCCTCTCCTACCCCAGCTGGCTCCGAGGCTCCGGCTGTGTCTCTTTTCATTCAGTTCTATGCCGAGTAGCCAAAGTGATCTCACAAACAGTAAGATCAGATCCTGTCACTCCCCTGCTCACAGTCCTCTAGTACACCAGAGGGTTCCCACTGCACTCCGGATGAAACCCACACTCCCGCCGTGGCATCAAGGCCCTTCATGCTCTGGCCCCAGCCTGTCTGTCCATTGCCTTCTGCCCACCCTGGTCCATCTGCCTCCATCACAAGCCTGCTAAGCTCATGTGCATCTCAGGGCCTTTGCACTTGCTGTGTCCTCTGCAAAGAACACATGCTGGTTTTTATGGGCTGACTGCTTCCTGAGGTTTCAGTCAAATTTCACATCCTCAGAGCGTCTTTCCTTGACCACCTGGCAAATACCGTCCTCCACCATCTTTTAGTTTTGGGAGACATTTCTCAGTATCTGAAATTATCTTCGTTTCCATGTGTGTATTTTCTTTCTTTTTAAATTTTTTTTTGATGTGTATTTATTTTTGAGAGAGAGACAGAGCATGAGTGGGGGAAGGGCAGAGAGAGAGGGAGACACAGAATCTGAAGCAGGCTCCGGGCTCTGAGCTGTCAGCACAGAGCCTGACACGGGGCTCAAACTCAAGAACCATGAGATCATGACCCGAGGAGAAGTCGGAAGCTTAACCGACTGAGCCACCCAGGCGCCCCGACCCATGTGTGTATTTTCTGACTTCTACACTGGAATATACGTTCTCTGGGAGCAGGGCCTGCTGGCTTTGTGTCCCTTAGTGCCTGGAACAGGGGTTCTGAACCAGGCATCTGTGAATTTGGATGGGAAAAATATGACATCTTTATTTTCACCAACTTCTCACTGAAGTTTAGCATTTCTCTCAGTTACTAATACAGACAATGAGTCACAGTAATAGTAGTACTTGGGACTTTGTCACCAATAAAAATCACAGGTATTTTCATATCACGTAATAATTATTGACCTCTTAGAATATCTATACTCATAACTACTTTTAAATTATGGTAGTTATTCCACCTCCCAATGTATCTTGTTATATCATGCAATAATAAAGAAATATATATATTCCCTTACATGGAGAAATATGTTATTGTATTATAAATTATTTTAAAATAGCTATATTTTACCCAGGAAAACAATTATATTAAAATATACCTATTTTAAAATAATTTATAATACAATAACATATTTCTCCATGTGGAAGTTGGTTTCCTGCGTGATTTTATGCGTTTAAAAATACTTCCGTGAGAAGGGACCCAGAGCCTTCACTAGGCTGCCAGAAGGGTCCAGGGCATAAACACGGTTCGAAGCCGTGGCTGGAACAATACCTATGTGAAGTAGAAGCTCGACGAATGAATGGTGCTTCTCTTTCCCCATTCAGATGAGACCCTCGTGTTTTCATGGTCGGGTTTCTGGTGGCGTGGCATGGACTTGGTGTTTTGGAAGTAGCCCCGATCAAGGTCTTTTGGAAAGCCCCTCTCACTACCTGACACTGCGGAGCCGGGGTTGGGAGCCAGGCCCACTGCTGTCCTTTTCTTTCAGACACAGCCTCTGCCTTCAGCCTTTTCGTGCATCTGCTGCCTTCACACTCCGGCCGACTGTCCCTGCAGCCAGGCAGATGCCACCCCCCTACAAGTGAGGGCAGAGTGTCTCAGTTTGGTTGACCAGCAGAGACTGGCATCTTAGCGTCCCGAGTTCCCAGGAGAATCAGGTGGCCACTCTGGTGCAGTCAGTCTGGCCTGGGAGGCACAGTCGCCGTCCTCAGAGGCCCGCCCAAGGGGTGGAGAAGCGGTTCTGCAGGAGGGGCCTAGGCCAGGCTGACTCCCTTGATGGGAGTCTGGTCCCCGATGAGGAGTTGGGGCCTGGCCAGGTCTCAGGGACTGAAAGTGGATGGGTGGGGGTGTCCCTGGGCCCTGGAAAGATGTTCTGTTCTGCTTGGTTCTGTTATTTCTTAGTATGTGAAATATCACTCGTCTGAGACATGCTGCCCACGAGTTAGGCTATTTTTGTCCATGGCGAGACTTGCAGGAGTCAGATCTGAAACAAGCGCTCTGTCTTTCTTTCCAGCCCAGGCTGCCCGTGGGGAGCGCGGGGCTGACACGCTGTGGCTGCCGTGCTTTGTGTCCAGGTGGGCTCGAGGGGCGTGCGGTTGGCAGGTCAGGCCTCCGGGAGGAGGAGCTGCACCCAGACACCTGGACTCAGCCTCCGCTGTCGGGTGGCCTGGCGTCCACAGCCGGGAGCCCCTTGCCCGCAGTGGAGGCCTGTGGTTTCACAGAGCGTGATGCCGTGCTTTCTTTAAGCTAATATTTTATTTGTTTATTTTAGGAAGAAAGAATAGGCATAAATGAACAGAACTGTGGGATTAGATTAACACTCACAGTAACCAGTAACTGGGATTGAGTGCTTGGTCTGTGGCTAGCCCGGGCCGAGTGTTTCACATGCATTTTCTCACAGGGTCCTCATGGGCTCTTGGAGGAGGCCCAGGCGCTGGTGTCGACGGACCAGGGTTTGAACACCCCAGTCCCACTGCTCAACTAGCAGTTGCATCACCTCTTGGTGCCTCAGTTTCCCAGAAGAGTCTCCCCTGCATGGGGTTGTCGTGAAGACAGAATGAACTAAAAATGTAGCACTTAGCCCAGTTTCGCGCAGCTGCCGCTCCCTGCGTGTGCTGCTGTCAGTGTTGGACGGGGCACCTGAGTGCGCCCCCCCCCCCCCCCAGCGATGATGGAGAAACGGGCAGAGGTGGCAGCGTCCTTCGGATGGGATGTAGGGGGTGGGCGAATGAACTGTCATGGAAGAGGGTGTGAGAACGAAACGTGGCCTCTGTGTTGAAGGGCTATGTGACTTGAGGGTTTCTGGTGTCGGGTGAGTGGGGAGAGCCAAGGCCTCTGGTTTGGGCTCCATGTTGGGCCCCCCCGGGGCAGACCCGCAGAGTACCAGGCATACTGTGAAAGGACCGAAGCTCACATCAGCCCGGAACTGATGCAGGTTGGATCTACAGCGTCATCACACAGCATCAGGCTGGCTGTCTCCCGTGCCCTCTTCCCCTCGTGACTCTGTCAGGCTTGGGTTGAGTCACTTCAGTCTGGCCCGAGCTGATCTGAACAGAGGCCATCCAACAGGCTGGTTGCTTCTGGCATAGAGAGCCTGGCTGGGTTGGCCCCGACTCCCAGTCCGCATGAGCTGGTTTGTCTGGTCTGAGACAGCCCTGCAGCTTGAGCCAGTCTCATGCTGCCTCTTTGAGCTCTTGAGCCTTACTCTCAGCCTCAGTTTCTGGATTCCCCACTTTGAAGTCTCTAGGTTCTCATGGGGTGTCTGTGGGAAGGTCTCATCTATCTGCCTGACTCCTGGGAGGCCTTCCCTTTGCTCCAGACGCGGGTTCCCCTTCTCCCAGTCCTGTCTCTTCTGCACTGGAAATTCCTCAACGTCTTTTTGCTTATTAATAACCCCTCTCTCGGGGCACCTGTGTGTCTTAGTCGGTTAAGTGTCTGAATCTTGACCTTGTCTCCGGTTTGTGAATTCAAACCCCACGTCGGGCTCTGCCCTGTAAGCTTGAAATTCTCGTTCTCCCTCTCTCTTTTCCCCACCCTTGCTTGTGTACACGCGCTGTCTCTCTCACTCTCTCAAAATAAATAAATAAACTTAAGAAAATAACTCTTCTCTTGTCAGGGGCTAACGTGGTTTGTTTTTGCTCTTTTCATATTTCTTTGATTATTTCAAAGGGATGTGGAAGGGAGCAGTTAAACATGTGAGTTCAGGGTGCCATCGTGAAACAGCGCTGGTGGCTGCTGCTTTCATTGTAGTGTGATTTACATACCGTAAAATTCACCCACTCCAAGTGTGTGATTCTGTGATTTTGAGTGAATTTACGGAGCTGCGTAACAGTCGTGTTGATCCTGTTTTAGAACATTTCCGTCACCTCAGAAAGATCCCTGTGCCCGTCTGCAGTCAGTCCTGCCTCCACCCCAGCCCACCGCTGATGTGCTCCTGTCTCTCTGAGTTTGCCTTGTTTTGGCATTTCATAAAAATGGCATCCTACAGTACAGTCTTTTGGGTCTGACCTCTTTGACTTAGCATAATGTTTCTGAGGTTTATTCATGTTACAGTTTGCATCAGTATTTCGTTTCTTTGTTACTGAGTAGTAGTCCACGGTAGGGAAATATCTCATTGTTTATCCACTCACCACTGGAGGAGCAAGGAGCGTTTAGATTGTTTCCAACTTTTGGCTCTGATGAATAATTCACGTACATGTCTTTGTGCAGACATATGCTTTCATTTTTTTAAAAGGTAGCTACCTAGGAGTAGAATTGCTGGTCATTTGATAAGCGTCTGTTCAACTTTTTAAGAAACTACCAAGCTGTTTTCCAAAGGAGTTGTACCTTTTACCTCCTACCAGCAACGTTTAAGGGCTCCATTTCTCCGCGTCCTTGCCAGCGCTTGGTTTTGTCTTTTTCATTATAGCCGTCCTGGTGGGTATGAAGCGCTGTCTCATTGTGGTTTTGCTTTGCCTTTCCCCATGGCATTCCCCTCCTTTGACATCTGTATGCCTTCTTTTGCTAAAGGCCTCTTGGCATCTCTCGCGCAGCTGCCTTCCAAACCTGCCCCAGCCACGGCTCGGGGTCCTGGGTGACCGCAAGCACAGCTCCTCCGAGGACAGAGGGATTGACAAATGACGGTTCTCAGCCCATCCCCTTTCCCTGCTGGTGAAAGAGGAGTTTGGCCTCTGCTGCTGAGTTTTTCCTCTGAGGAAAAACTTTGCCGACCTGTGCTTTCCCCCCCTTCTCTTTTGGTATAAAAATTATCAAGCATTCAGAAAAGTTGAGAGACTAGTGCAATGAACGCCTGTCCATAGATGTCAGGTGTTAGCATTTTGCCATAGTTGCTGTATCTCTACTTCAGTGTATTTTGCAGACTGATCGGAAACTAAATTGCAAACTCACTTTAGCCCTGAATTCTGCCACAGCGCATCGCCCGGACAGACTCTGCCCTACTTAATCTCCCCACTGATACTGTCACACCCCAGAAAATTAATGGTAATTCGATATCATCTAAAATATCCGTATTCAGCTGTCCCTGGCTGACCCCCAAATGTCATTTATAGCTCAGACTGGTTCTTCTCAGCGTTTGGGGGAGGAAAGGCGGGAAGGCGGACGGCTCACAGGCTGTTGCTCAGGAGGAGATGGCCGGCGAGGAAGATGGCGGAGAGGTTGTGAGGGAGCGGCCATCGTGGCTTCGGAGATGGGGGCGGACGGAGCCCGCAGCACCCTGACCTTGTCGGGCGTGCGACTCTGTTCTGTGCCGAAGCGCTGCTCTGTGATGAGCCCTGGGGCTGAGGCTCCAGCAGGTCACAGGCAGGGTCGAGATCTTTTCCTCCCATCTCCAGACGATCTTCCCCAGTGAGCTTCAGGCGAGACCTTGCTCTCCAGGGTGGGTTTTCTCATGGGCACCGCAGATTCGGCATATATCCCAGATTAAATTCATCATCTTCTTCACAGATCTGCTGCACCACCTCTGTTCCTGCCCTCGATGGGGGACACGCCGTCCTTCTGGCACCTCAAGCCAGACACCGTTCACCCTCAGCTCATGTACCCCGATCACCCTTCCCCATCAGTTTCTGTTGATTTTCTGTCTCTGTTGTCTCCCAGTCTGTCTCCTCTCTGACTCCACTGCAACAGCCTCGCTTAGCTCAGGGGACCTTCATCTCTGGCCTGAATAAATGCAGTTGGCTGCCGGCTGGTACCTTACCTTCTCCTTTCCTTCCCTTCTTGCACCCTCCCTACTCTCCTGGTCACTTTCCTGCTAAAGAGCACGTGGTGGCTGCAGCTCCGTGTCGTTGAGTGATGTGATAAATGCCCTACTAGAGGCATGTACGCATTGGCACGAGAGCATCTGGTTCTGGTTCCAGTGGTCCAGGCTCGGTAACCGGAGGAAACGACATTTGAGCAAGGTCTTGAATGATGATGGATGGTGGGGCTGCGTGACTAGAGGCCCCAAAGCATGAGTTACTTAACCTCTCTGTGCCTCAAACTCCTCACACCTAATGTGGGAGCGATAGCACCTACCTGAGGCGGTTGTGAGGGTTAGTTCATGTACACAAAGTGCGCGGCACGGGGTGAGCGGTATGCGAATATTAGCTGTGATCACATTATTATTGATGAAACGGTCTTGTGCACAGGGAAGCACGGTGGGAGCAGTTTGTACTCTTTCCCTGCTTTCTTTTAAAACAAAGGTCACAAACTCTAGTGCCTGAGAGGGCCAGGCACGCACCCAAATGGTTGCACAGCCCAGGTGCTGTCTGGAAGGCACTTGATCCAGTGCGGGGGCAGCTGTCGCTCAGCTCAGCTGATGCTCATCAAGTAGCAACGTGGGCCCAGTACTGCCAGGTATTTTCATTTTCAAGAAAGGCTGGAAATCCATAATTCCATGTGAAGCTTTCTAATTAAATGTTGTTGATGAATTTTAAAAATACTAAAACCTGTACAAGCCCACGAAACTATGTCTGTGGGTCATACTTAGCCTGTAGGCTGCTGGCTTATAAGCTTTGTTTATGAAGGTCTCCCCCAGGGTCTAGCACAGCTCCCCCTCCAGGGTGGGATGAAGTTGGGTTTGAAGCTGGTTTTTATGAGCCCCTTTTTCCTTGTAGGACTTCTCCAGACAGGTTATGTCACCGACAGAGGCTGCCCTGAAGCTCCCTGTGGCCCGGAGACTATGTACAAGAGGAATGGTCTGATGGCTAGTGTGTTGGTCACCTCCGCCACTCCACAGGTACAGGGGCTGTGAGAACTGGGGCATTTGGGGGGCAGGGGGAATCCTTTCAGCTGACCTAGTCCCCAGCTAAGTCGTGGACAGCAGGGCAGCAAGGCTCCGTGAATACCACCATTTTTAGCGCTCCCGTGGCCTCTGGCCACACCGGGTGTGAGATGTGGGAGGCGGTCAGCCCTGAGGATCAGTGTGTTTTCTGTGGTGGTTCTCTTCAAAGATAAACTATCACCTGCCCGGTCCGGTCATAGCAAGTGCCACATTCCATTTTGGTGGCAAGATGGGATCAGATCTTTCCCAAGAAAAGCTGCTGCCGATTATAAATAAGTCACACATTCCAGAATGAAGTCAGACAGAAGTGCTTCCAACTGGCCCAGTGTTCTTATTTGCCTTACTCAGTAGGAAATGGCTGCAAGGACTGGTGGTCTGAGAGTGGCCTGGGCGGGGGCTCCTGTCCTGGGGGTTTGGGAGCTTGTTTTCCAAGTGCGTGACGGGACAGAGGCGTGCTAGGAGGAGTGGGTGTCAGGCCCAGGGATGCCACCTTGCCGAACGCGTAACGCGTGGCTCCTGTGACAAGCTGGCAAGGGAACACTCAGTGTGGTGAGCTTGTAAGTCCCTCACGGTTGAGCTGGGCTTTTGAAACGATCCTGTGTGATCAGCTAGAACTTCACAGGAACCAATTCATAGCTTAGAAACCTTTAAAAAAGTCTTTATTTTGATCTCTGCCTCTGAAAACACACTTGGGAGTACCTTTTAAAATTCCCTGATGGTGCCGGTATAGATTTGAATAAAGTCCCTGCATTGTCATCAGCACCAGCACTGATGTATTTGGAGCAGCACTGGGTTAAGTAAGGCCCCCTGTGTGAGTGTGTGTGTCTGGGGCAGATGTAACGGGGTGTTACAGGGAAGTTACAACACCTGAGGTCCCAGGAGTGGACTGTGTTCGGTAACTGGAGGAATCAGACTTCTGGTTGCATTTACAGTTTACATTCCATCTCGAGTGGAGCTTCTTTCTTTTCTGATCTCTGTGTGTATGTGCATATATATACACCTACATATACCCATGTACGTATATACTATGTGTAGGTACGTCCGTATGTATATGTGCACGTGTGTGTATATGTGTATCTGGAACATGGCAAGTACTCCACAGTTACTGAGTGAAAGAACACATGTACTCAATTGGTTTTGGTGACTGAATGACCCCACACACATACACCCCATAATTCAGTGTGTATTACACACCAGGCCCTTGCCTTGCATGTTCCACAGGCATTATCACACTAATCCTCACACTCATCTTCACCCCCAGTTTATAGATGGGGAAACCAAGGCAGGAGGGGAGGACTACACTGGCTCAAATCACACAGCTGGTCAGCAGTGGGTGGGGATTCAGAGCCAGGCTTCCGTGACTCAAGCCAGTGCTCTTAACCACAATGACACTACACTGAGGAAAATCACTTAGCCTGCTTTCTGGAAGGTGGTTGAGGAAGTACAGAGTGATTTACCGGTAATCACCTGCTCAGGCAGGGTCTGTGCCTAAGACTGAGGGGCGGGACAGACTGCCAATTCCAGAGGCACTTGGGATTAGTGTTTGTTACTTTTCAGAAGTTAAGCACAGATTCTCCTCAGAGGAGAATGTCCCATCAATTCGTGGAACTTTTTGTTTTAATTAAATTTTTATTTTAATCTTTGTTCATATTTTTGAGAGAGAGAGAGAGAGAGAGAGAGAGACAGAGAGAGAGAGAGACAGAGTGCGAACAGGGGAGGAACAGAGAGAAAGGGAGACACAGAATCCGAAGCAGGCTGCAGGCTCTGAGCTGTCAACACAGAGCCCGACAGGGGGCTTGAACCCACGACTGTGAGATCAGGACCCGAGCTGAAGTCAGACGCTTAACCAACTGAGCCACCCAGGGGCCCCATTCATGGCACTTTTAAAGTAGCCATGTCCACCCCACCCACGCCCCTTGAATCGGCGTCTCCGGGGGAGGGGGATTCTGCCAGCTGCTTTGTAAGCTTCATTTTATATAACCCGTCCCACAGTCCTGGGGAGTAGGTCCAGCAGCTCTGTTTTACAGAGACGGGGAGGTCAGGCAGTGGCTAGTGCGGGGCTGGCATCCCAACCAGGCCTGACGTGAGAGCACTTAACCCTACGATGTGTTACTTCAGGTCACCTCAGGCTTCTGGGTACTGTAACCTCGTTTGTAGAACGTCCAGATGACACAGGCCTGTTGGAACCTACAGGTTGGAGTTTCTGCGCTTCCTTTTAACCTCACATTTTCAGTTGTTGACTGGTGGTTTCCCTCACTGGCCTAAAAACACTCCAGTTTCCAGTAAGATTGCAAGGTTTTTCCAGATATAGCCATTTTGGAAAGAGTGAAATAAAGAAGAATTAATAAAAGCATGTTCTCTAAATCCCGGTCCAAGATATTGAGGTTAATGGAAACCACAAAGTCCCTCTTCATGGGTTGAGACGAATAAAACCATTTACGAATGGGCACAGTTTTTGGGTGGTAAGCTTGATTGGTTCCCCAAAGTAGAATTTGATGAAATTAAATAAAATCTAAGAGAAGGTATGTTCAACATTCTGGGATCCCCGCAGTGTTGGGTTTCATGAAACTGGCCACATTTGGGGAGTTTTAACTTGCTCTTTTATGGGAGACGCTTTCTCTACATGCAGGGCCCAGGGTGTTCTTAACGAGGGGCTCTACCAAATAGAACTTTCGGGCATGTCTCCAAAGCCAGTTGGTTACGTCTCACCTCATCAGCTAACAGGCTTTGAATTCCAAGTGTCCCTTACATGAAATAAGCCTTGAGGGCCAGTTTAATACTTTGTGTAAGAATTTCCTGCAGTGACTTCAAGAAAAAAACAAAGGTGAAACCAGGTGATGTTTGAAAGACGTCATAGAACAGACGATTGCCTCAGGCCTCCTGAGGTGTGAAGGCCCGCTTCTCTCTGAAGGAAGAGTGGGCTGAATCTTTTTACCCCACCAGCTACACAGCGGGCTGGAGGCAGTCTGGGGTAGTGATTGAGGGGATGCGTCTGGCATCACATAGATGCAAAACTAGGTTCATCTCCTGGCTCTTCAGTTTCCTAGCTGCGATACCTTGGGGAAGAGGCATGGCCTCTGCTTCCTAATCTGCAAAATGGGAATAAAAATAGTGTGTGCTCAAAGAGTTCTCAAGAGAATTAAACAAGAGTATTTGTATGGAACAGGGCAAAGCAGCGAGCAGTAGCAGCTTTTGTCCCTGCATGGTTCTGTCACTGTCGTGTCCTCGGTTCTGGGTGTGGGGGCCAGTGATTCTGGGGTCAGCCCGACTGCTCAGGTGGTACCCTCTCTCTCTGTCCTCCACAGGGCAGCAGCAGCTCAGACTCTCTGGAGGGCCAGGGCTGCGACTATGCCAGCAAGAGCTACGATGCCGTTGTCTTCGATGTCTTGAAAGTGAGTCCCGAGGAGTTTGCTGTAAGTAATACGACAGCTGTGGGTGTGTGGGCACCAAAACAGTGTGATGGGGGGGGGGACAGCGAAAAGTTTCTCCGGTTGGAAACAAGCCATATGCCCCATAATAGGGACCATGGGATAGAATATTCTTTTTGAAATGCCAAGCAGCATTAAAAAGGATGCCATCAATCTAGAAATTAACCACCTTGGAAGTCATGCGCAGTATATATGGAAAGTAAGTGAAAGGAGCAAGTTATGGCACAATTAATAGAGAACGGTGCCGTTTTTAAAAAGCATGTACAGCACACACACGATTTATATTTGTGTAGGAAGAGGTCTAGATCTGATGTTTACATAGTCCTAAATATCTGGATATAAATAGCCAAACGTTATTTACTGTAGTTTCTGGTTGTAGGGTTCTGGTTAATTGGAATTTAGTTTTTCTTCTTTTTCTTTATTTGTAAATTGTACATTTTTACAGTGACTATTTTCTACAATGGTAGAAAATAATATTTTGTAATAATAAAATTTTTAAAAATTGTTTCTTCTCCAACAAGTGTGTTTGTGCTGCTCTGAGGGGCAGAGTTGGCTCCTTGTTTCACCAGGACTTGGTTTCTTCCTTTTGTACTTTGAGGGTGAACAGTATATTGTCCCTGGGGTGACCTTGGGCCTCATTGCAGGTACTGTCCCAGGGCAACCCTGGAAGTGTCTCCCGCCACGCCCACTCCTCCCTGTCCCCCTTGCCGGACCAGGCTTTGTGCCCTCCAGGGTGCTGTGGGAGCGCACTGGGCCGCATCTCATCATTCTGCCATTGTCGGCCTCCGGGTTTATTTTGTGCCTTGCTGAGCCTGGCACGTGCGTCACCTCCTTCAGTGTAGCCAAGGGATCATATAAAAAACCTGTGTAAAACTTTAGCAGCTGCCTTGTAGGAGAATGAGACCCTGTGTTCCTCCGGAGGCCTCCAGTGCCCCCTGGGGTCTGGCCAAGCCTCCTCTCCTGCCCCCATCTCTGCTCCCCAGCTAGACCTCTGCTCCTTCTTTCTAACCCAGACTCACCTGGCATCTCCCTGCTGCAGGGCCCTGCATGTCCTTTCCTTCCCTCCTACTGGCTCTTCTCTACCTGTCTCTGTCTCTGTCCTTGGACTAAAGTGGCCTCTCTCCATCACTCTCTTTTCCCTTACCCTGCTCCAGCTTCTTCAATTTCTCATTACTACCCAACATTTCACACCATAGAATAACAGTTGTGCTCTGTCTCCTCCACCAGAATAGAAACTCTTTAAGGACAGGAACTTACTGTGACTTGTTCATTGCTCTTTCCAAGGTGCCCAGAAGAGTGCCTAGCTCATAGTAGGTAGTCAGTGAATACATGTTGACTGAAAGAATTCAGTCTTCAGAGTAACCCAATGAAACAGAATTTAATTAGCTCCTGATTTTCTTTCTTTTTTTCTTTTTTTTAATGTTTAAAAAAATTTTATTTTATTTTATTTTTTTAGTTTTGAGACAGAGAGAGACAGAGCATGAGCAGGGGAGGGCCAGAGAGAGAGGGAGACACAGAATTTGAAGCAGGCTCCAGGCTCTGAGCTGTCAGCACAGAGCCCAACGTGGGGCTCAAACTCACGGACTGTGAGATCATGACCTGAGCTGAAGTAGAATGCTTAACCGACTGAACCACCCAGGCGCCCCATTTTTCTTTTTTTTTTTTAATGTTTATTTATTTATTTAGAGAGAGAGAGGGAGGGAGAGAGAAAGCATGAGCAGGGGGAGGGGCAGAGAGAATGGAGACAGAATCCCAAGCAGGCTTCGTGATGTCAGCATGGAGCCTGATGTGGGGCTCGATTCCATGAACCGTGAAATCATGACCTGTTAGCTCCTGATTTCCTAATGAAGAAATGAAGGATCTAAGGGATGATTTTTTTTTTTTTTTTTGCCTGGATCACATAGCCAGGTGTGGGCAGAGCCAGGTCTAAAACCTTCATCTGCTGACTATTCAGCTAATGCTGGACCGTAATAATAAGGGCAACTCCTATTTTTGAACACCTACCATGTCTAGGTTGTAACACTAAGTGTTTTACGTGCATTATCTAATTGACTTCTCACATCAGCCTTATACATTAGGTGTATTTATTATTCCCAGTATACTGATGAGGAAGTCAGTTCTTAAAGAGAAAAGTCACCTCTTCACACAGATGGTAAGTGTCACTGTCTGTCTGGGATTTAAAACTAGGACTGGCATTCTTGACCAGCACTATCCAACAGAAATATAATCTGAACCACATGTGCAATTTTATTTAATTTATTTATATATATGTTTAAAACACTTTAATTCCAGTATAGTTAGCATACAGTGTTATATTAGTTTCAGGTGTACAATATAGTGATCCAACAGTTCAATGTATTACTCAGTACTCCTCATGATAAGTGTCCTTCCCCTATTTCACCCATCCCCCCATCCCCGCCCCCCGGCAAACCGTCTGTTTGTTCTTTATAGTTGAGTCTGTTTTTGCTTTGTCTTTTTTTCCCCTTTATTCGTTTGTTTTGTTTCTTCAATTCCACATATGAATGAAATCTCTGACTGACTTACTTTGTTTAGCATTATACTCTTCAGATCCATCCATATTGTTTCAAATGGCAAGATTTTATTCTTTTTTATGGCTGAATAGTATTCTTTTGTGTATTTATACCACGTGTTCTCTATCCATTCATCTGTTGATGGGCAGTTGGGCTGTTTCTTTAATTTTGGCTATTGTAAATAATGCTTCAGTAAACACAGGGGTGCACATATCCTTTGAAATTAGTTTTCTCATATTCTTTTTTTTTTTAATGTTTATTTTTTGAGAGCGAGAGAGTGGGGGGAGGAGCAGAGAGAGAGAGAGAGAGAAGATCCGAAGCAGGCTGTTCACTGACAGCTCGATGCAGGGCTCAAACTCATAAACTGAGAGCATGACCTGAGCTGAAGTCAGACGCTTAACCAACTGAGCCGCCCAGGTGCCCCAGTGTTTTCATATTCTTTGGGTAAATACTCAGTTGTGTGGTTACTGGATCATAGGGTAGTTCTATTTTTAATTTTTTGAGGAACCTCTGTACTGTTTTCTACAGTGGCTGCAACAGTTTGCATTCCCACCAACAGAGCACAAGGAGTCCTTTTTCTCCGTATCCTTGCCAACATTTGTCGTTTTCTCATGTTTTTGATTTTAGCCATTCTGACTGGTATGAGGTGATACCTCATTGTGGTTTTGATTTGCATTTTCCTGATGATGAGTGATGTTGAACATCTCTTCATATGTCTGTTGGCCATCTGGATGTCTTCTTTGGAGAAGTGCCTGTTCATGTTTCCTGCCCATTTCTTAATTGGATTATTTGGGTTTTTGGTGTTGAGTTGTGTAAGTTCTTTATATGTTTTGGATACTAAACCTTTATTGGCTATATCATTTGCAAATATCTTTCCCCCATTCGATATGTTGTCTTTTAGTTTTATTGATTGTTTTCTTTGCTGTGCAGAAGCATTTTATTTTGTTGGAGTCCCAAAAGTTTATTCTTGCTTTTGTTTTCCTTGCCTCACAAGACATGCCTAGAAAAATGTTGTTATGGCTGATGTCAGATAAATTATTGCCTGTGCTCTCTTCTAGGGTTTTTATGGTTTCAGTTCTCACATTCAGGACTTTAATCCATTTTGAGTTTATTTTTATGTATGTATGGTGTAAGAAAGTTGTCCAGTTTCGTTCTTTTGCATATGGCTGTCCAGTTTTCCCAACATTATTTGTTGAAGGGACCCTAATTTTTTTTTTAATGTTTATTTATTTTTGAGGGAGAGTGAGGCAGGGCTCAAAATCACAAACCATGAGATCATGACCGAAGCTGAAGTGGTATGCTTAACAGACTGAGCCACCTAGGCTCCATGACTGCCTTTTTCCTACTGCATGTTCTTGCCTCTTTTGTCAAAGATTAATTGAGCATATAATTATGGGTTTATTTCTGTGCTTTCTATTGTGTTCTGTTGATCTGTGTATCTGTTTTTGTACCAGTACCACATGGTTTTGATCATTACAGCTTTGTAGTATAACTTGAAATCTGGAATTGTGATACCTCCACCTTTGTTTTCCTGTTTTAAGATTGCCTTGGCTATTTGGGAGTTTTTTTGTGGTTTCATAGAAATTTTAGGATTGTTTGTTCTAGTTCTATAAAAAATGCTGTTGGTATTTTGATAGGGATTGCATTAAATCTGTAGATTGCTCTGGGTAGTATGGACGTTTTAACAATACTTGTTCGGGGCGCCTGGGTGGCTCAGTCGGTTGGGCGGCCGACTTCGGCTCAGGTCATGATCTCGCGGTCCGTGAGTTCGAGCCCCACGTCGGGCTCTGTGCTGACAGCTCAGAGCCTGGAGCCTGTTTCGGATTCTGTGTCTCCCTCTCTCTGACCCTCCCCCATTCATGCTCTGTCTCTCTCTATCTCAAAAATAAATAAACGTTAAAAAAAAAAAAAAAAAAAAAAAACAATACTTGTTCTTCCAATTCATGGGCTAGTGTTGTCTTTAATTTCTTTCATTGGTGTTTTATAGTTTTCAGTGTACAGGTCTTCTACCTCCTTGGTTAAGTTTGTTCATGGGTATTTTATCATTTTTTGGTGCAATTGTAAATGGGATTGTTTCTTAATTTCTCTTTTTGCTGATTTATTATTTGTGTATAGAAATGCAATGGATTTTTGTACATTGATTTTGTATCCTGCAACCTTACTGAATTCATTTCTCAATTTTAGTAGTTTCTTGGTGGAGATTTTAGGGTTTTCTATATCACATATGCAATTTTATTTTTTATTTTTTTTTAATGTTTTATTTATTTATTTATTTATTTATTTTTTGTTGTTGTTTTTCAATATATGAAATTTATTGTCAAATTGGTTTCCATACAACACCCAGTGCTCATCCCAAAAGGTGCCCTCCTCAATACCCATCACCCACCCTCCCCTCCCTCCCACCCCCCATCAACCCTCAGTTTGTTCTCAGTTTTTAAGAGTCTCTTATGCTTTGGCTCTCTCCCACTCTAACCTCTTTTTCTTTTTCTTTTTTTTTTTTTTTCCTTCCCCTCCTCCATGGGTTTCTGTTAAGTTTCTCAGGATCCACATAAGAGTGAAAACATCACATATGCAATTTTAAATTTGCTTGTAGCCACATTAAAGAAAGGAGTTGAAATTATTTTTTTATTTTTAATGTTTATTATTATTTTTAAAGTTTATTTATTTATTTTGAGAGAGAACATGAACAGGGGAGGGGCAGAGAGAGAGGGAGAGAGAGAGAATCCCAAGCAGGCTCTGCACTGCCAGTGCAGAGCCTACACGGGGCTTGAACCTACAAACCGTGAGATCATGACCTGGGCTGAAATCAAGAGTCAAACACTTAACTGACTGAGCCACCTCAGTGCCCCTGAGATTACTTTAAAAATATATTTTACTTTACTTGGTATATCTAAAATAGTATCATTTCAACATGTAAGCAACATGAAATTATCGAGAGAAGTGAAATTAGATTACCATCAATGTTTTTGACCCAAACACTTTTTGCCAAAAGAAAGCAAAATAATGTAATCAAGTAAGTCAAGGAAAAAAAACGTGAGCCAAAGATTTTATATCCAGTAACACTGACTTTCAGGTATTAAGGGCACAGACTATTATGAACATGCAAGAAGATTATTCTTCAGAGAATGTTATTCCTATGAACGCTTTCTGAGGAATTTACCAGAGAACAAGCTTCAGGCCATGAAAATGATTAGAGAAACGTCACTATAAAGACTGATGGAGAGCAGTGAACACTCAGTTACTGTAGAGTTAAGACCGAATGACTAAGGGAAGGAGAAGGTATGGTGTGTAATGGCCGTGTTGCCCATGTAATAGATGCAGTGTTGACTCTTACAGTGTAAACTGTAAAAAATGTGGGAGGATGGAGAGAACATATACAAAACTTTCATAACTTTTCTCAGTAATTACACTGATGGTGGTAGCATTAATATTGTTATTCTAAGACTGTTGTGTGAATAAAGTAGGATAAAGGAAATGAATAATTATGGGATAATGCAATCCTGTATACCCTGTGTCCTTGAGACCAGGATTTTCAATACGGAAGAAAGGAGATAAGAGATGTAATACAGAAGAAGGTAAGTAAGTTAGGGGGAGAAAAGTATCCTGAATTTGAATTGGAAATATCAGTATGAATTCCAGACTGTGGTCGTGAAATACCATTTACCGCTGAAAGAGACCAGGGCTTCCCAGAGAATTGCTTGATTCTAGGTCTAGGACAGGAAATGTTCAAGATGAGCCTGTACATCTTTCCAATACCAGTGAGGAAGCTATCGAGGACCAAGAGGGTCATGTCAAAAGGACTCAGGAGCCACCTAGAGGAAGAAGCTGCCATTGTCCAGTCATGGGATCCTTTGAGCTTCAAAAGAATAATATTTGGAATTGATTGAAACCCATCAAACAATGGGTCATCACTGGATGACAATAGGGAACAAATTTATTACCTTAAAACCTAAGAAATAGAAAGAAAGAATCCAGTATTTGTCTTACCTTTCACTTTTGAACTTTTGAACTGTACTGGGTAACCAAATAGTGGGTAAGGATAATTTCAGTTAATAAGTGGAAAAGGAATGATAGAATTGGAATACAGTATCATCATTTTATAACCCGAGTGAGTTAATAGATCTAAGCATTGAGCATCAATAGCTACTGACACAAAAGGAGAGACATTATGTGCTTCCTGATGAAACAGCACAGCACCACCTCCATTCCTGCCAAAGGGATCAAACCTGTGTCTGCTCAAGTCTCCGGGTGCAGCTGACAATTTGCAGGAAATGCCAAGGACAGAGGAACATGTTGACCTGAACTCTGAGTGTGGGGAACTGTGTAGATCAAATGGCCTGGATTCTCCAGCAGATACATTGTGAGGAAAACAAGGGATGGAGAGAATACTTGTAGATTAAAAGAAACTTGCAAATACACATCAACCTTTTATTTTATTTATATTATTTTTATTATTATTATTTTTTTATGTAATCTCTACCCTCAGCGTGGGGCTTGAACTCACAACCCCGAGATCAAGAGTCGCATGCTCTACCAACTGAGCCAGCCAGGTGCCGCACGTTAAACTTTCAAGAGTGGGCAAGGAGTGCCTGGGTGGCTCAGTCAGTTAAGCATCCAACTTCGCCTCAGGTCATGATCTCACGGTTTGTGAGTTCGAGCCCCACATTGGGCTCTGTGCTGTCAGCATAGAGCCCACTTCGGACTCTCTATCTACCCCCTCTCTCTGTGCCCCTCCCCTGCTTGCGCTTTCTCTCTCTCAAAAACAAATAAACATTAAAAAAAGAAACGGGCAAGATGCCACCATGATGCCCTGGTGCACACACTTGGGTGATCAAATCGTAAAGAAAGTTGAGGTAAGTCAGGACCTCTGTTTCTCATGGCCGGAGGGAGGGCTTGTGATTGGGATGAGGCACAGGGAAGAACTCTGGGGTGACTTTTCTGAATTGTAGTAAACTATATGCAACATAAAATTTATGACTGTAACCATGTCTAAGCGTACAGGTGAGTAGTGTTAAGTACATTCACATTGTCGTGCACCTGATCTCCAGAGCTGTTTCATCCCGCACACCCGAAACGCCATACCCATTAAACAACTCTCCATCCCTCCTACCCTCAACCACCGAGACTATTTTTTGTGTGTCTGGCTTTTGCCACTTAGCATCATGTCCTCAAGGTTTGTCCATATTGTGACATATGTCAGCATTTCCTTGCTTTTTCAGGCTGAATAATACTCCCTAGTGTGTGTATATACCCCATTTTTGGGGTCCGTTCGTGTGTTGATTGAGGTAGCTATTTCTTGACTGAGGTGGTAATTACAAGGTATTCATCTGATAATAAGTCATCAAACCGTGTAATTGCTTGATGCGGTTTATGTGAATGTGTGCTATTTTGTAATAAAAAGGGTTCAAATCATTTAAAAGGTCCTCAGTTTCTCAGCAGGGGTGCTCGACAGCTAGATTTCCATCCTCCTCCTCAGCAGGCTGAAAGCAGAGTAAAGAGCAAAGCTGGAACTTTGTCATCAATAGTTCATGGACATCCTTCTAGGTCAATATGTATAGATTTAATTCTCTATTTTTTTTAAAAAAAATAATGTTTATTTATTTTTGAGAGGGAGAGAAGCAGAGTACAAGTGGGGGAGGGGCAGAGAGAGAGGGAGACACAGAATCAGAAGCAGGCTCCACGTTCTGAGCTGTCAGCACAGAGCCCGATGCAGGGCTCGAACTTGTGAACTGCAAGACCATGACCTGAGCTGAATTCGGAGGCTTAAGTGACTGAGCCACCCATGCACCCCTAATTCTCTGTTTTTAATAGCTGCATGAAACTCCAGAGTCTGAATGTACCATAATTTTTTTTCTCCCAACAAGTCACTTTTTGTGGCCTTTTTTGTTTCTAGCGCTTGTCTTTCTGTAGGTATACGGATTGTTGTGTCAGCCATATGCTCATCTCACTTTTTAGGATAGTATCTAACTGCACTGCCTGATCTTGGATTGTGAAAAAATTGCTGTAAAAACTATTGGGATATTTTAGCAAATTTTGAATGTGGACTGTATGTAATATTAGATAATACTGTTGTAGCAATGATAAGTTTCCCGAGTGTAATAATTTTATCATTATGTGAGAGCATGGTCTTGTTCTTGGGAAAGAACATGTTGAAGGATTTAGGGGTGAAGAGTCATGATATCTGCATTTTATTCTCGAGTGGTTCAGGAGAAAATGGTGTATATATAGTTATATACATAGAGAAAAAGCAAATGAGGCAAGATGTTAATAATTAGTGAAGCTAGGTGAAAGGTTATAGAGTTCATCATACTATTCTTGCAACTTTTTTTTTAGAAGTTTGACTTTTTAGAAAAAGCAAGAGTTAAAGAACTTTTGTAATGGGTTGCTGCCAGATTGCTTTTCAAAAAGAACAGAGCAGTCTGTAAAGTCCTGTCGCTCCTGGTGGCACTGCTGGACAACAAATGGCATCTTCCTGTTTAATTTGCATTTCCTTGACTGTCATTCTAAATTTGCCCCACACATGTTTCTGTGGCTCTAGGAGTACAAGTAGGAATGTATCTGTGGAGCTGATTGCCCTTTTGTTCTGTGAGCCTTCCTGGTCATGAGCTGGTGGAGTGATCTAAATGAGAATTTAAAGGTATCTTCTGTTACAAAATGTGCCACTCATTTGCCAACAACTTCTTTTGTTTGTTTATTTGGGGGTTGAGAGAGCCTTTATACTAAGGTTGTGGCTGGGAAGAGGGGATTTAGTCACCAGTATTAGAGGGAGAAACACTACATTCAGCATATGTAGAAAACAGTTGGGGTTTTTTTGGTTTTTGTTGTGTGTGTGTGTGTGTGTGTGTGTGTGTGTGTGTGTGTTTTTGCTTTCCTTTTTAGCTAAGTAGCTTTCATTTATCCACACAGTAACCCTCTTTCTTTAGGGCCATATTGTGAAGTACTCCAGTAGGTCTCTCCATTCTGAAGGAGTCACCTCAACAGAAATGTTTTGTAATATGTGGAGATTGCCGTTTCCCTAAAAAGCCTGGGTTTTTAGGGAGTCCTTGACTAGGGTGAAGGAGGGGGTTGGAGAAGGAGTTAGGATTAAGGAAGGCATGGGCTCCTGGGTGGCTCAGTAGGTTGAGTGTCTGACTTCGGCTCAGGTCATGATCTCGCAGTTGGTGGGTTTGAACCCTGATAGCTCAGAGCCTGGAGCCTGCTTTGGTTCCTGTGTCGCTCCCCCTCCCCCCGCCCCACCCCTGCTGGTGTTCTGTTACTCTCTCTCAAAAAAAAAAAAAAAAAAAAAAAAAAAAGGATTAAGGAAGGCATTGCCAGGTGGCTAGCTTCATTGGACATCCTGTTGAAGGCTTTATTTCCAAAGATAAGGAGAAGCCGTGGAGAGACTCGTTCATGAGTGTGCACCTCCGTCCAGGCACGTGTGCCTCACTGTGGAGGCTGTCTGCATTCATTCATTTGTCCACTCATTCATTCACTGTGCTTATGTTTCCCAGTCCGTTCCCATGCAATCTAATATTAGCTTCAGGTGCACAGTGTAGTGATTCAGCACTTCCATACCATGCCTGCTCCTCACGACAAGTGCTGCTTGTGGACCCGAGGGCCCTATTGCCGGGCGTTTTTACAGAGGCCGCACCACATCCCCGGAAACGCTCCTTCTCTCCACGAAGCCCGGGCCTCTCCCCTGAGGGAGGGGCAAGGTCTTCTGAGGCTGAGAGCCACTGTGAAGGGGGACAGGACTGGCCGCCCTCAAGGCTCCATCCCTACCCACACCCTCCCTTTCTGGTAAAACTGCCTGGGTTGGAGCCCCCACACTTCCTGGGAAGGACGGCTGGTCAGCACCCTTTCCGTGCGTGTATGGCTTTGTACTAAAATGACACATTTGTAATCTGAAGATTTTACCTGTGTACGGACATATTCTTGTTCTGGACTCGGCTTCTTTTTTGGTCAGAATTGTGAGGATAAAAATGCACGAGAGACTTCGGAAAACCCTCAGATTGTGTGTTTGGGACCAGCCAGTCTGTTTTAAGTTTGGTGACCTCTGTTGTTGTTTGTTTTGAATAAAAGACCTGAATACACTTTCTGACGTAGGGTCTGAGCAGGGATCACAATATTTGAAACTTCCAAAACCGTGTGAGACGTAAAGCCACTATTTTCATAAATCATTTAGAAATTCGGTAGCAAGCCCTAGAAGTGATGGCAGGATGGAGAGGAAGTTTTCTTATTTTCTCATTAGTGGACTTTTGGTTCTCTTCCTAAATGACATAGCAAACATCCTGCTGGTTCTCCCGGGTAGGGAGTTAACTTGAGCCACAGGACGGATTTCCAAGGCCCTTTGAGCTTTCAGCATGAATCTCCTGTTTCCATAAGGCCGTTCTGTTCCCCAGGATGACAGAATTAATCCAAATGTGAGGGGACTTGGCTAGCAGTCTCCACAGGTCTGGCAGGAGGATCGCCAGTCTGTTTGCACTGCCCGGGACATAGCTCTGGGCCAGACACGCAGACCTTTAGGCCTCCAGGCCTCAGTCGTCCCTTGACACCCAGGTTACAAGGGCCAGACGCACCTTGTGTGGACGTCCAGTGCCCCCTTACTGCTGGTGGGTAGACCCAGAGGTGGAAGGACTCGATTCCCAAGTGCTTCTTCATTCCCAGCGCCTTTGCTGTCCCTCTCCTGAGCTTCTGTTAGTGGCAGCACTAGCCCCTTGGAGGGGACAGAGAGGCTCTCCACGGAGGCCACCTGCTGACTTCCCTCTCCCGCTCAGCCCTGAGGATGGTACGCTTTGGCCTGCATCCTGTGCTTCTCAGGAACCCAGTGCTTTTGGACCACCTTTAAATTATGCCGAGAGGCAACCACAGTTCTGCCCCTTAGCCCCGGATTGTGGTTACACCTGACATACTGCGTTGTTGTCATTTTTCTCATGTATTTTGGACATGAGGCTTTTTTTCATGACAGTATTTGTTGACCCAATGTAACAGCCTCCTTTAAGTGTTCTCTAGAGCAACTTTGATACATGAATATTCAAATGCATCAATAGTCCCTTATTTCTTAGCTCATGTATTGGTCAGGAGCCATAAGTTCACATCCAATACATGAGCCCATCTGTGTGACTTCGCATACATATGATACGTAAGTACAAATGTATGAACACACACGTGGGTACAGTTTACCCTTGAACACACAGGTTTGAACTGTGTGCATCCACTTATATAAAGATGTTTTTAAATAAATACGGTACTGTAAATGTATTTTCTCTTCCTTATGATTTCCTTAATAACATTTGCTTTTCTCTAGCTTACCTTACTGTAAGAATACAGCATATAATTCATACAATGTGTTAACCAGCCGTTGATGTTATCAGCAAGGCTTCTGGTCCACAGTAGGCTATCAGTAGTTAAGTTTTTGGAGAGTCAAAAGTTATATGCAGATTTTCAACTGTGGAAGGTTGGCATCCGTAACCCCTGTGTTGTTCATGGGTCTGTGGTATATATAATCTTTGTGAAAATTCAAAATAGGAGGTGCAGAATGCCTGGCACCTGACAGACATTCTCGGTCTCTGTGTATGTGTTTCTCTCTCTACACCATACATAGATGCGCTCTCTCTACTTGCATGTATGTATGTATGTGTATACACACACGTGCATATCCGTATCTAGAGAGAGCACCTGTCATATGCCAGACATTCTGCACTTCTTGTCTTACATATTCCCAAGGATCCTATAAGATAGGGATTATTGTCATCATTTCCTAGATATGGCGCCTGAGATTGGGAGAGAGGTTAAGTCATGCGTCAAAGAGAATATTGCCGTCAAGCAGTGTTACCCAGACATACACCCAAGTCCTGCTGGTTCCAGAGCCCAAGTTCGTTCCCCTGCATCACGTCCTCCTCTTTGACCTGTGTGCCAGGGGCAGGGTATCTTCTTGCATTAGGAGGCAGCCAAATGCCCTTGGCTCTCCTGCCCTGGCCTGTCACAGAGGTGTCTGTTAACTGATGTCTGGCATCCCAGGTGACATGTGGAGATGGGCAGGTCATGTGAAGTCAGCTCAGTCTCTGCCTTGGCCTGGAAAGATCAGCAAGGATGCTTTCTCTTATTGCTGCCCGATGAGCAGCTAACGATGGGACCAGCCTTTTATTATTTTATTTTATTTTATTTTATTTTATTTTAATTTAATTTTATTTCATTTTATTTTTAAGTTTATTTATCTATTTTGAGAGAGAGAGAGAGACAGAGAGAGAAAATCCCAAGCAGGCTCCACACTATCAGCATAGAGCCTGACGTGGGGCTTTAACCCCTGAACCAAGAGATCATGACCAGAGCTGAAATCAAGAGTCAGACGCTCTACTCACTGAACCACCCATGCGCCCCTAGAACAGCCTTTTAATTATATGTGTTTTCTGTATTTACAGCATTAATGCTTCTCAAGCTAGCTGTGGTAAAGGGCCATTTTTTTTTTCATCTCCTATCTGTTGAGGACTGATACTTTAAAAAAATACAATAAAAATGTGGCAATTTGCTATAAAAGTTCCCAAATGCTTGCTCTCAAATTCTGAAGTTCTCTCGTTGTGGGCTGGTGGAATAAATAGTTTGCGGTCCAGCATGGTCCTCGGATGCATCTTGAGCAGCACTCTACTGTATAATTTAGAGGAGGCTGAGACTTCAGAAGAAATGTACAATTTCTATAAGCCACAGTTTTTTAAAAAAATTTAAATTTAGAGTAATAGATAGTGTCTCTTTAGCATTCTAATTTTTAATATTGTGTCTACAACTTTTTTAAATGCCAAAAGTAATTCATGCTTGAAACAACAACTCACAAAGTGCAAAAATATCCAAACTGAAAATGTTCCCCTTCGTCTCAGTTCCACCCTCCAAATGACTGTTATCAATTCTTAAATTGGGAGTTTGTCTCACATTAAAGAAAGAAGGATGTGGGGACAAGATTTACGAAGGGGGAAGGATAGGAGAGGCATTTTAGAAATTTTTTATTCTGTTCTTTCTTAATTTGTGTCTCATGGGAGAATGTGTTCTTACCCTATATAGATTTAAAGTAACATGACAACTGTCTTTGGTTTACGGTTTATTCTAATACTGATTCTCTTTTGTTACAGAGCCAGATCACGTTAATGGACATACCTGTGTTTAAAGCCATCCAGCCGGAGGTCTGTACTCTGTCCTTTAAATTGCTCTAAACACTGTGGCTGGGAAGAGGGGAGTTAGTCAGGTTTCTTTCTTGAAGTCTCTATAAATGCATTACTCACTTAAGCCCCTGTTAGAGCATCCAAGAGCTTCTCACTCTTGATGGTGCTCGTTCTGTGAGCCAGCTGTTTGAATTCTGTGGAGAATTTCACTGAGTTGGGCCCACTCGGGTGAGGCTGGGGGCACTCGGTGCCCACGGCCTCCATAACCGAGCCAGGCCTTCCCACACTGATTCCTTTTCCCCTCCCTCCTCCTGTGAGGGAACGTTTTTTCTAGAGAGCTTTCTTTTTGTTGATCCCAAATTCTGGTGGTTGCCTTGTTTCTGATTTCAAAACCAGTTGCCACGGCAAAACACGTACATATGTACATTAAAAGCATATGTACATTTTTAGAAACAGCGTATTCAATAAAGAGAAAAAAGTTGGTCTTGGTCTTTAAAAATATCCTGGAAATGTTTAGTAGTTGATAACAAGGCTTTATAGTTGTTTTAGTCAGCGGTCTTTTTTTGTTGGCAAGTGATAGGCATCCATTTCAAAGTAGCTGAATAGGCAGAAGAGGAGTTTAATACGAGGACAAAAGGGCACTTGGTGGAATCCACAGGCATGGAGTTCAGGCAGCTAGAGTGCCAACCAAGACTCAAGCCGTCTCTGCCTCTTGCCTCTGCTGTTTCCTCTTTTTTGCTCTCCCGCCTTCTTTCCTGTCTGCTCACGTGGTCCAAGCTGGCCTCCCCGAAGGGCTCACATTTATGTGATCCTCCTTTAATCCACCTTCCAGACTGAGATGAGTAGCTCTCAACCCAGCCCGGCTGAGCCACATATCTAGTGCTGGTTCATAATCTACGCCAGGGGTATGTGACCAAATAGGCAGGCACAGCTGAGGGGACCCAGCCTGGTGAATGGGGTGCACATTTTAGAGAAGAGGGGTGTAGATGGGGAGATAGGTCAGAAAGTGTCTGCTGCAACCATGGTGTGAATTCCAGAACTATCTTGACATACAACCCTTCTTCTTATAGTATGGTAGCTGTCAAGTCTTTGAGAAAAGCAGCATATTTTAATACAAAGCCAGACAAAGGATTTAGGCCTTCTGAGAGCTGGCATCTGACCTACTGCAAATTAGGAGGAAACTAGTACCACTAGCTGCTCTCAGCATCTATGTGAGGACGTGGCAATGATTTGAATTAGTGTGTGTGTGTGTGTGTGTGTGTGCGCGCACGCGCGCACGCGTGCATGTGCACCTGTGTGTGTGTGTGTGCACTATGTTTATCAGGTTTGGGGAGCAGAACTATGTTTGCTTGTTTGAATTGGCTGACTTCCAATCTTTTACTGTTTTCTTCTAACATGGAATTATCCCCATTCTTTTTAAATAAAAAAAAAAACAAAAAACAAAAAACCAGTCTACCTTTTGGAGACTTCTGGAGGAGTATTTGTATGATGGTTGCCTTAGTTCTCAGCTTGAAGCTGTTTGTGATCATGTTGTCTGCTTGGCTTTGATCTGGAGCAGTTTAAACATTACAGTCTTTATTCTTTGTCCTGAGCTTCTGGGAGAGGAGCCCAGCTTGCCGTGAGCCCTGAATCCTGAACCTACCTGTGCCCAGGGCTGGGGCGGCTGCTCAGGCTTGATTGTTGGAGGGAAAATGGTGGGAAGTTCTTTAGAGACACAATTAGGGGCAGACCAAGACTTTTCCCCGGGGCACTGAGGTTTGGAAGGTGCCTCGTCCAAGACATATCTTGATTCACATTGTGATAAGACATAAAGGTGGTGATGTTTAGCTTTCAAGATTTTAGCTTGGAGCGGTGGTTGTCTATCATGGCTGCACATCAGAATCACGTGGGCAGCCTCTGGAACATGGGGTGCCCAGATTCTACTCTCGGCCATTGGATCTGGATCTCTGGGTCAGAGCCTGGAGCCCAATCAGCCCTGTTTTGTGGAGGGTTACCAGGTACTTCTGATAAAGAGTGAGGATTAAGAACTAATTACTTTGAGATATATGGAGAAACCCCAAACTTGAATGTCTTTGATCTATGTTAGCTAAAAATGGGAGAGTTTGTTGCTCATACTCATTGTCAAAACTGTGGTTAAAAGGAGGACCCTGGGAGCCGTCCCAGCTGTTTTGCTGCTATTGTTGTTAGTAGACTGAAAACTGGAATTTTTCTTCTTGATGATGACTGCCACATTGTGGCTGGACCACCCCAGAGTTGGAAGGACAAGAATGAAGGACAGTTAGCAGTTTGACAAGGCTTCCGAGGAAGCAGAGGCCAGCATCTGAGAGCAAGATGGGCACTCTGAGTGATCTGCCCTCCCAGAAGATGAGGAAGCCTTTGGCCTGGTGCCTCTCAGACCTGCTTATGCCTCAGAATCAGTTGGGGAGCTCTGTTAAAAAAAAAATACAGATACCTAGGTCCATCCTTAGAGATTCTGATTCCATAGGGTTAGAGTGGGGTTGAGGATCTGTGTTTCAGTGAATTGTAGTCACTATTCTATTTGATAGGTGAATTGTCCTTTCCTTAACCAATGGGAGCCCTTCGTGCAGCTCCTGTATCCTTTTAACATGATCCCCTTGGTTTTGATAGCTTCCTGGCACTTTGGTGCAATGAGCTATGTCAGTGTTATGTTGTACATTTCCTGCTGAAGACCTGGAATCAGGTGTCCCTCAGGGCGCTGGTTTCTTTTACTGGTGAATAATACTCAGAAACCACAGTGTGGGTGAAAGGATGCTTATGAGAGGAGGTTGCAGTTGCTTTTAGGCCCTTTTGGTGGACAGGGTTAGGAAATATTTATTTTTGAAAGGAAAAGTCACGAGTTCATAATTAGGGTAGGTGGTGTTCTTTCTCCACAGCTCTTCCTTCCCTCCTCACCCTTGGCATGACTTCCCTGTGGGTGGTGTGTGTTTCTCATCCCATTGACTTTGGGCTTGGCCCTGTGCCTTGGGCACAAGTGACAGCATGCACGTGGCGAGTGAGAGGCATGGCCAGCCCTCTTGGAACTTCCACTCTCCGTGATGTACGGGTAGCTGTTGCTCGTTCAGCCTGAGTCCAAAAATGAGGATGTCATGGATGACCCGACCTAACCCAAAGCCTGCACTCCAGCCTAACCTGGCCCTGCCCCAGTGAGCCCAGTGGAGGTTGGCTGACCCGCAGCCATTCTGCCGACCTCGGAGTGTGAAATTAATATTGCTGGTGTAAGCCTCTGAGATTTGAGGGTCATTTGTAGGCATGTGACCAATATAATGTTGGTCTTTCCAGTTCACATCTAACATTACAGTGTTTCGAGCTTAATTCCCTTGATTTTCATGGGATTTTTTAAAATATAATTTATTGTCAGTTGGCTAACATACAGTGTATACGGTAGGCTCTTGGTTTTGGGGGTAGATTCCCGTGATTCATCACTTACATATAACACCCAGTGCTCATCCCAATAAGTGCCCTGCTCAGTGCCCATTACCCATCTCCCCCCCTCCCCCTGTCAACCCTCAGTTTGTTCTCTGTATTTAAGAGTCTCTTATGGATTGCCTCCCTCCCTCCCTGTTTGTAACTATTTTTTTTCCCCTGCCCTTCCCCCATGATTTCTTTTACACTGACAGTTTGGGTTCCTAACAACATTAAATGATTACGTTTTTGTATTATCCCATCATATATATACACACAATAATTTTAAAAGGATAATATTGGTGTTACTATTACCCAGCAGACTCTTGATTGCAGTTTAACATTTCTTTGCAGTTCTCTTTGTCTTCGGCACCTTTTCTTCTTGTCTTCCCTTCCTTGTACCACTTCTACACCCAAGTGGGGCCCGTTCCTTGACTCCTCCAAAAGGCTTTGGGAAGCACCAGGGCAGAAGGAGGAGGGTTATGCTCACTTGGTTCTGGAGTCTGCCTCCTGAGAGACCCTGTTGGATCCCAGTGCCTGGAACACAGTAGATACTCAATAACTGTTTGCTGAATGAGTGGAGAATGAATGAATGAGAAAAGTAGGGAGCAGAATGTTATCTGGCTGTGTCTGGCACATTGCCAAGGCAGGCACGTACCAATTAAGGGAACATTATGACCAGGGTGCCTGTTTTGTGGTGGAACCACTTCCCCCCAAACAAGGGTTTTGCCTGGTGAGCTCAGCCTTTGAAGATTCAAATTTCCAAATGCTGTTGATAACTAAGGGTAAAACTGTGGCTTCTGCCTGTTTCTGCAAAGGAGACCACAAGAGCATCGGCCCAGGGCTTGGAGGAAGCTTGGCAGACGGTGAGTTAAGGATTGGCAGAGAGCAAGGAAAATGGAAGTTAGCGAGTATGGAGCCATAACTGCCCTGTTCCCTGGTGACTCTATCAAGTGGCCAATTTTATCAAACACTGGCGAGTGAATGCAGATAGAACTTTGCAGCATAATGGCTCACAGCTGGGTTTAACCTCTATGCTGTGGCCCAGAGCCCCATCACCCCCGTGGTGGATTGGGTCGCAGGGGATAGGTGGATTCCCAGCTGGCGGGGCTTGGACTGAAGGCTGCATTGTGAAGAAGGTCTTTCTGAGGCGTCCTGGCGGCGGTAGTCTTGTGTGGTACATTTTCGGGGTGGCATTTTGTCCCCACCAGTACTCCCTCCAAATATCGCGGTCATTGTGCCCAACTCCCAGCCTAGGAAAGTGAAGGCCCAGCAGTTTCTCAGAGGCCAGTGGAGCTGTCAGAACTGGTTTTGTCATTGGTTCCGATGTGAAGTGCATCAAGGGGAAGCGACTGTTCTTAGAATGTGCTGGAAATGGGCACGACCTGTGCGTCATTCAGCCTAGGGGTCTTTCCACACTGGGCCACTGGGTCCACTCACCTGCACGGTGCTTGAGAGCAGGGACTCATCCGACAAAGCCGGGCTTGAGTCCTGGCCTCACCCTGAGGAGCTCAGACTTTGGACAAGTTACTCATTCTCTTTATGCTTGTTTTCTCACATGTAAAATGGGGGAAATCACACTTTTTACCTTACAGTGGGTGAGTGAGAACTTAGTACAGTGCCCGCACGCAATAAGTTCCCAATGACTTGTCGCCGTTTCCTCTCACTGGTGAGCAGTTGGAACAGGCTGCGTGTGTCACTGATGTGAGGTTGTGCCAGCAGAACATTCGGCGACGCCCATGTGGGAGCGCCTGGCTCCAAGGAGGTGATGCTTTGAATAGTGGAGTGGGTCAAAACACTGTTCTGGAGTCCTTGAGGTCCGCGTTCACATCCTGGTCCCCAGGTGGCAGGGAGGCTGAGGTCTAGATGACTTACACCCTGGTGCCTGAAGGCCCTGGAGACATCAGTGGGGAGAGTCACTCTGCCTTGGAGTTGGCACATTGGCCCTGAGCCTTGATGGCTGAAGGGGTGGTTTGGGCAATGGGATGGGAGTTGGGAAGGGCATTTCAGGCAGAGTGGATAACGCATTGAAAAGGCAAATCATATATTTAGTGAAATTTAACACTACATTTGGTGCCGGATGGCTGGGGAGGAGAAAAGGCAGGCCTGCTATTCTCTCGGTTCTGTGCTCCTCAAGGGCACCATTGCCAGGGATGTCGGCACAACAGGCGCTTACCAGAAGGCAGCGTGTCATTCTCTTGCAGCTGGGGGCATGCAGGGTCATGGGTGTCCGGCAGGCCTGAGTATGAAGGAAACGAGCCTTAGTGGGTGCCTGAGTTTTTCCCAGTCTTTTTGCTGCCCCTGTGGACATTGCTCTGTCCCCGCTGCCAGAGTCCCCAGTAGTCTGACTGACCTTCGCCCATTTACTGACTTTCATTCATTCGTTCATTTATCAGTGTGCTGTGCTACATGCTGGAGAGACAAAGATGGAGGGGACACGGGCATAATCCAGTGAGAAGAAGGGACAGATACTTGAACATACAATAGACAAGTATTGTCAGGATGTAGAGGCATCGAGAAGAATGTGGGGTAGGGATGGGCGGGAGGCAGAGCTCTATGTTGTTCGGCTTGGGGATTCATGGAGGGATTTCACAAAGGGAGTAACATGGACAGGTGTGTATTTTAGGAAGTTCATTCTCACTGCCTGAGACAAAACCGACTGGAGTCAGGAGACTGGTCAGGAGCTTTGCAAGAGTGTGTCTGAGGCCGGGGTGGTAGCACTAGAGAGGAGAGGGCCTGGTATTAGGCCAGTTATGAAGCTACTGTGAGGCCAAAGACGAGAAGAAACAGGCAAGAGAGGAGTGGACTGTGCGTTCGGGGAGTGGAAGGAAGAGCAGAGGGCAGAGAGGGAGGAAGAGAGCCTGGAAGCCAAGTGTTTAGCCTGGGAGAGGGAGGCTGGAAGGGCTGGAGAGGGATGTGCCTGGAAGACTCAAGGAGGGCTGGGGAACCAGAGGTCAAGCAGGGGGCAAAGCACAGATTTGGTTTGGAGTTGGGGAATGAGCTGGAGGCCAGGAGGTCACAGAGGGAGAGTGATGGCAGAGTGCGGGGTCTGCGAGGTGGGGTCGCTCTGGAGACTACTTGATGGGATGTGGCTGTGCCTTCAGGGGGCTGCCGTGGGGGCGGCGGTGAAGGTCTCTCCCGGAGAAGGGGGGTATGGTATGACCCGGGGGTGAGAAGGTACACCACCCAGTGTAGTGACGTCTCTGGAGACGAAGGCAGGAGAGGGTAGGAGGAGACTGTGGGCCAGAGCCAAAGGCCAGGGCACTGACAGCAATGTGGAAGGGAGTTGGAGGTGCCAGGGGTAGCCTGGACTTCCCCCAGAGGACGGCTGTGGGCCTAGACTGGGAGCCGCATGAGGTAAGGGACCAGTGTGTCACCAGCACCTGCCACTAGGCTTCAGGGCCAGGGCCTGGCACAGGCCAGGAGCTCAGGGGTAGCGGAAGGCAAGCAAGGGCTGGTCTGGATGGGCTTGGGATCCTGGCTGTGCTCACTGGGGCCCTGGGGGGAAGCTGGGGCTTAGAGAGAAAGGCAAATGGGTTAGAATGAGGAAGAGAGCAACATTAATGGATATTCGGGGACAAGAGGCTTTATCCAGAGAGAGCTTGCATCCCTGTGGGGCACTTACTCTAGAGAAGTTTCGCTTCACCCTTCCTGCCTCAGGGCTCGTGGCTTCTGAGCACCTTGACCTGCATCTGCTGGTCTGTGGAAGGGCTGATCAGCAGGAATGGGAGACTCCCTGCTGAAGCACACCATTTCCTCTGGGCCACATGACACGTTGCAGTGCAGGAAAACACTGCCTGTGGGTTCAGGAACCTGACCCTCTGGCCTTTTGTCTGGATGCCGGGTTGCCTGCTCTGAAGAAGCGGGCATTCCAGAAAGCCGAGGTCAGTGTTGGATGTCAGACAAACCCTGTGTGTCTTTGCTGCTCCTTGGAGTCACAGCATTTGGCCCTAGGAGAAGGGAAGCACGTCGCCAGCAGGCAGTTATTTGTAAAGAGGAGATCAGTTTCGATGACATCATTAAAACCCCTCTCTCAGGTCACATGCTGGGCAGTTTTCTCAGACCATTTATTTCCCTCCACTGTCCCAGCCTAGCCTGAGTCTCTGCCACCTTTCCTTCGGTCACATCTCTCCATATTTAATCCTGCCTCCCAACCTCCGTTCTGTATCCAGAGACATCTTTCTAAAGCCACAGTCTGACCCTTTCATGCCTAGAACCCTCTGAGAGGCTCCCCACTGCTCCTTGGATGCACACCTCCTTCACCCTTGCTGGTCAGGCTGCGTGAGGGGCCAGCAGCAGACCTCCCGGCCTCAGCAAGCCCGAGCCCGCTGCGCTGTGCTGCCCACAGCCCCCCTGGTCCCCCCCCCCCCCCCCCGCCACTCCCGGTCCCAGAGATGGAATGAGCAGGTGGGAGCCCCAGACTGGGAATCATGCAGGTTCCCCTCATGCTCCCTTTCGTCACACCGTCTCCTGCTTCCCGTGCATAGCACTTTTCAGCATGCCAATACTATTCCCTCCATATCCTGTGACCCAGCCCAGTGCCCGATCCTGATGTCACTTGTTGAATGCATTGAGGGTGCGGTAGTGATAATGATGGTATATCTCATTGAATCCTCTTCTGTGCTGTAGTGCCTCCCTTGGTTCAAAAAACTGAATTCGGTAGTAGGGGGGTGGTCCAGGGGCCCTCCATTCGGGGCCAAGACACGGGGTGGATGGCTCCAGCGCGAGGCCCGTCAGCGCTGATGTTGGCACCGGAAGTCTGAGCCACAGCCTCTCATCTGTTAATTGCTCTGAGTTTGCATTTGTTATTTGCTTCTCATTTCCTGGTAGTTGCTCTACCCACCGTAACGACTTCTTGTCACAACAGAAGCAAAGTGGAAAAGGCTTCCCCCAAACTCCATTCAAGATGTGGGCCCAGGTTGGAGTCCCTCCCTGGGCGCCAGAAAAACACTTGGCCTCGTGGGAGGGGAGAGCCGCGGGGGCAGGAATCAGGTATGCCTGCAGACATGGGCCAGCAGCGCATTTGAGCCAATGAAACCACCACTTTGCACCTTCCAGACTCATTTTTTTCCCTCTTCTTGGGTGTGGATATGACAATAGTGCTGGCTAGAGACCAGATTTCCTTTTAAATGAATTAATAACAGGGGCGCCTGGGTGGCGCAGTCGGTTAAGCGTCCGACTTCAGCCAGGTCACGATCTCGCGGTCCGGGAGTTCGAGCCCCGCGTCAGGCTCTGGGCTGATGGCTCGGAGCCTGGAGCCTGTTTCCGATTCTGTGTCTGCCTCTCTCTCTGCCCCTCCCCCGTTCATGCTCTGTCTCTCTCTGTCCCAAAAATAAATAAACGTTGAAAAAAAAAAAAATTTAAAAAAAAAAATAAATGAATTAATAACATAAAACAGAACCTTTGGTGAACAGCTGTTTTTATCCATGGGGACTTGGCTCCTGGTTGTGATTTTGTCTGCAAGGAAAACAAGGTTTGTGAGGACTCTGTGTTAAGAGCAGCTGCATGATTCCAGTTTGATGTGATGGGAGGACCCTAAGCTTCAGAGGCAGGAAGGTCTGCATTTGCAACCCAGCTCTGCTACTCTCTAGCTGTGTGATTGTGGCAGGCCCCTGCACCTCCCTGTGTCTCCATTTCCTTATCCTTAAGTAGAAATGATGTCTGTCCCAGGCAGATGGCTTGGCACATGGCAGAAACTCACAGGGTATTTCTTCTCTTTTGAGAGAAGTCAGGGATGTGACAAAGAGAAAACGAACAACAGTGCTATTAGGTCAAGCTTAGAGGGACCCTGGGCCAGCAATGTGTCAAGCTGTACGAGGAAAGGACTTTCTCTGTCACTGCTGGGGTCCCTTACTCCAGCCATGGTGGCACATTACAGGATCAGTACTTGTCAATACTTGTTGAATGAATGAGAGGCAGGTAGAAAAGCATTTGTTTCTGTATTCCCCAAAGCTTAATTAAGAGCTTGGGCTTTGGAGTGAGAGGATTCGGTATGTATCTGTGTGGCCGTGCTCAGGTCGCTTACTGTCTCTGAGTCTCAGTTTCCATTTCTGTAAAATGGAGTTGATAATAGTACTACTTCAAAAAATTGGACATGAGAACTGAATGAGATTTTTTTCAGCTTGAGGTGTGATAGGTATATAGCAAACCATGCGTAAATAAAGCCAACAATTTGATGAAGCCTTCACAACATTTGTGAAGCCATCATCGAATCAAAACAATAAACATACCCATCACCCAAAAAGTTTCCTCTCACTCCTTGAAATCCCTCCCTCCTTTCCCACTCCCGCTATGGTCTTCTTGAAATTTAGGGAGAATCAGTTCTTAAAATGTGTTCTTGTATTTCAAATTGTCTTGGCTATTCTAGTCCTTTGCATTTCCATATGAATTTCAAAATCAGCTTGTTAGTTTTACAAAAATGCCTGCTAGGATGTTGATTATGATCACACAGAATCTGTAGATCAATCTGGGGACAGTTAACATCTTAACAATACTGGGTCACCCGAACTATGAACACACTATGTGTATCCACATATTTAGGTCTTCTTTAATTAAAAAAAATTTTTTTTAATGTCTATTTATTTTTGAGACCTAGAGAGATAGAGCATGAGCGGGGGAGGGGCAGAGAGGGAGGGAGACACAGAGTCCGAAGCAGGCTCCAGGCTCCGAGCTGTCAGCACAGAGCCCGACGTGGGGCTCGAACTCACAAACTGCAAGATCATGACCTGAGGCAAAGTCAAATGCTTAACCGACTGAGCTATCCAGGCACCCCAGGTCTTCTTTAATTTAAATATTTAAGTAATGTTATAGTTTTCAGTGTGCAGATCCTACATGTCTTTTGTCGGATTTGTTCCTAAATGTTGTATTTTCTGTGCTGCTATAAGTGGTATTTTATTTAAATTAAATTCCAATTGCACGTTGCTAGTTTATAGAAATATAGACATTTAAAAAAATTTTTTTAAGTTTATTTATTTTGAGAGAGAGAGAGAGAAAGAGAGAGAAAGCACATGAGCGTGAGTGGGTGAGGGGCAGAGAGAGGGAGAGAGAGAATCCCAAGCAGGCTCTGCACTGTTAGCACAGAGCCCGATGTGGGGCTTGATCCCATGAACTATGAGATCATGACCTGAACTGTGAGATCATGACCTGAGCCAAAATCAAGAGTTGGACGCTCAACTGACTGAGCCACCCAGGCACCCCTACAGACATTTTAAAAATTGACCTTATGTCTTACAACTTTGCTAAACTCACTTATTTTACTAGCTCTTTGGTAGGTTCTCAGGAGTTTTCTATACAGATGATGAATTCTGTGAATAACAACAGTCTTCTTTGTTTCTAAACTGGATGCTTTTATTTCTTTGACTTGCCTTATTCACTGGCCATAACCTCTACTACTGTGTTGAGTAGAAGTGGTGGGAGCAGATATCTTTGGCTTGTTTCTGGTCTGGAAGGAAAAGTAGTCTTTCATGGTTAAGGATGATGTTAGATGTTGGCTGTAGGTTTTTCATTTGCCCTTTATCAGGTTGAGGCTATTCCCTTCTGATCCTAATTTGCTGAGAATTGGGAATTATCTGGAATGGATATAGATAGGGTTTTATCACGTTTCTTCTGTATCTATTCATATAATCATATGATTTTTCTTTTTTAGTCTGTTACTATAGAGAGTTGCATGATTGATTTTTGAATGTTAAAACCAACCTTGCATTCCTGTGATAAACCCCACTTGGTCATGATGTAGAATCCTTTTTGTATATTGTTGGATTTGATTTGCTAAAATTCTGTTAAGAATTTTGGCATGTGTTCATGAGGAATATTGGTCTATATTTTTCTTTTCTGGTAAAATGTCTTTTTCTGGTTTTGGTATCAATGTAATGCTGACGTCAAAATAAGTTGGGAAGCATTCCTTCCTTTTCAGTTTACCAAAGGAGTTTATGTAGAATTGGTATGCTTTTTTTTCTTAAATATTTGGTAGATTTCACTAGCAGAGCCACACGGACCTGGAGTTTTCTTTTCAGAAAGGTTTTTGTTTTTTTCCTTTTAAATAGACTGTTTTATAGAGCAGTTTTAGGTTCATAGTAAGACTGGGAAGAAAATACAAAGAAAGAGTTCCCATATATTCCCTGCCCCTGCCCCTCCCCCACCACATGCACAGCCTCCCCTACTGTCAACATCCCCATCAGAGTGGTACGCTTCTTGGAAATGATGGTTGTAAAAAAATGTAAAAAATGTAAAAAAGAAAAGATATATCATTTTTACCCAAAGCCCATTGTTTACATCAGGGTTCATTCTTGGAGTTGTACATTGTGGGGGTTTTGACACATATGACACAATGACACATATCCACCATGATAGTATCATACACACTTGTTTCACTGCCCTGAAAATGCTCTGTGCTCTTCCTGTTCATACTTCTCTCTCCCCAACCTCTGCAATTGCTGATTTTTTTAAGTGTCTCTATAGCTTTGCCTTTCCCAGCATGTCGCAGAGTTGGAATCAGACAGTGAGATAGCTTTCTTTCAGTTGGTACTATACCTGCAAGGTTCTTCCACGTCCCTTCATGGCTTGATGGCTCATTTTGTTTCATCGCTGAGTAATATTCCATTATTGGGAATTGCCACAGTTTATGCATTTACCTGTCCTAGTGAGGAATATCTCGGCTTGTGTGGCTTGTGTGAATGTACATTTTCAACTCCTTTGGGCAAGGAGTGCAATTGCTAGATTGTTGTGGAAAGGTTTTTAACTATGAATTCAATTTCTCTCATAGATATGGAGCTATTTAGGTAATCTGTTTTTGTTTTTAGTAAGCTGTGGCTGTGTTTTTTTAAATGAGTTTGTCTGTTTTTTTTTTTTTTTTTAATTTTTTTTTTTTTTTTTTCAACGTGTTTATTTATTTTTGGGACAGAGAGAGACAGAGCATGAACGGGGGAGGGGCAGAGAGAGAGGGAGACACAGAACCGGAAACAGGCTCCAGGCTCCGAGCCATCCGCCCAGAGCCTGACGCGGGGCTCGAACTCACGGACCGCGAGATCGTGACCTGGCTGAAGTCGGACGCTTAACCGACTGCGCCACCCAGGCGCCCCAGAGTTTGTCTGTTTTATATAAGTTGTTAAATGTTTTTCACATGAAGTTTTTCATAATATTCCTTTACCTTTTTTGTTTGTTTGTTTTTTTAGTAGGCTCCACGCCCAATGTGGGTTTTGAACTCATGACCCCTAGATCGAGTCACATGTTCTGCCAACTAAGCCAGCCAGGCAACCCTCCCTTATTCTTTTAATTACCTGTAGGATCTGTAATGATTTCCTCTTTCTCATTCCTGGTGTGGATGGTTTATGTCTACTTTCCTTTTTCCTATCAGTCTGGCTAAGTTTATTGATTTTATTGATCTCAAAAAAGAGCTTTTGGTTCCATTAATATTTTTCTCTTGCTTTTCTGTTTTCTTGTCCATTGATTTCTGTTCATATTTTTCATTATTTACTTCTGCTTACTTTGGGTTTAATTTGTTCCTCTCGTTTTTTAAAGTAGAAGCTAGGTCAATGATTGAGGCTTTTCTTCATTTCCTTTTTTTTTTTTTTTTAATAGAAGGAAGTCTATTTTTTATCTTACTGATTTCTTTATTTTTTTAAGTTTATTTATTTATTTTGAGAGAGAGAGACAGAGAGAGCAAGCAAGCAGGGGGAGGGGCAGAGAGAGGCAGAGAGAATCCCAAGCAGCCTCTGCCTGTCACCATGGAGCCTGATGTAGGACTTGAACTCACAGACTGTGAGATCATGATCTGAGCCAAAATCAAGACTCGGATGCTTAACTGCCTGAGCCACCCAGGTGCCCCTTGTTCATTTCTAGTGTAGGTGTATAGTGCCGTAAGTTTCCTTCCAAGCATTTCTTTAGCTTCATCCCACACATTTTTATTATCTTTTAAAGAGATTTTTATTTTCTTTCTTTATTTTTTTTAATGTTTATTTATTTTTGAGACAGAGAGAGACAGAGCATGAACAGGGGAGGGTCAGAGAGAGAGGGAGACACAGAATCCGAAGCAGGCTCCAGGCTCTGAGCTGTCAGCACAGAGCCCGACGCGGGGCTCGGACTCACGGACCGCGAGATCATGACCTGAGCTGAAGTCGGACGCTTAACTGACTGAGCCACCCAGGCGCCCCTTTTAAAGAGATTTTTAAAGTACATACATAAAGTACATAAATCTTAAGGTTGCAACTCAGTGCATTTTTACAAAGTAAACAAACCATACAGCTGCCGCCACTGGATGAAGATATAGAATGTACCAACGCCCTGGAAGCCTGCCTCATTCCCTCCCAACGCATTAATGACCTCCAAGTATAACCTCTACCCTAACTACTGTCGGTAGTCCAGTCTGTTTTTGAACTTTATATAAATGGAATCCTGTTGCACATACTTTTTACCTATTTTTACTTAACATTACATGCATGAGATTTGGCATGTTTTTGCGTTAGCAGGAGTTGTAGTATCCTTTTGCATTTCTGTATAGTATTCCATTCATTGTGTGAGTAGGCCGTATTTTATTTACCCTTTCCAATGTTGAGGCATATCTGACTGTTTCCAGTTTGGGGCTCTTATGAGTCATATTGCTGCAAACAAATGTGAACACAGCTTGTTAAACTCTCATGAGTGTATTTCTCATGAGTGTAATATCCAGGAGTGGAATTTCTTGGTCGTAAGGAATGTGTGTGTTTGGCTTAATAGATACTGCTACACTGTTTTCGGAAGTGGTCACCCCCACTTGCATTCTCACCAGCGGGTTGTGAGGGTTTCGGTTGTTCTGTCTGCACCTTTGTCAACACAGGTCTCATCAGAGGATGAATTAGAAGTGAGTGTAGAGTTCACCTCCGTGTGTTTCCCTTCCTTCTTGGGTCTTGGGCCCTCAAATCCTGGTGGCTTTGGTGGCTGTCCATCTTTAAGTAGCCAGGCTTTTGTTGTTATTTTATCCTCATTTTTTAAAAAGTCTTTATTTATTTATTTGTGAGAGACAGAGAGCGCACAAGCGGGAGAGGGACAGAGAGAGAGAGAGGAGAGAGAGAATCCCAAGCAGGCTCCACCTGTCAGCACAGAGCCCGGCCAACCCAGGGCTTGAACTCACAAACTGCAAGATCATGACCTGCGCCGAGATCAAGAGTTGGACGCTTAACTGACTGAGTCACCCAGGCACCCGACTTTATCCAGTTCTTATAGATAATCTGATATTAGTTACTTTATCATAAGCAGAAGCAAAAGCCTCCTTTATTTTGAAAACTATCTTCTGTGGGAAAATACGTTATTTTTCTCAAATTATATGCAGGTATCATTCTACTCTGAAAGTGTGTAGGGTAGCATAACGTCATCTGGATGATGACAGTTTTCATTGTCACCGTGTTCTGTTGTCTACTGTTTTCCCCGAGAAAAGAATTTATAACATCGTACCTTACCTTTATGACTCTGTGCACCTGTTTGCATTTACGTCAAACCCGGCTTAAGTTGGGAAGCATCAAATGAAGAGAGTGAGTGAAGCTCACATAATCTTTGGGCTAACTTTCGTAACCCAAATTCAGGCGGCAGCAATAGGACCCTTGGCAGTGATCACGTGACGCCTGGAAAGGGGAAAGAGCACCCACCTCCCAAAGATGCGTGGCGGGGAGGAAACCTTTGCGGGGAAGAAGCCTTGACCTGGAAAGGCCTGCCATTTCTCCACACTTGGTCTTGCCCCAACACAAAAGCCTTCAAACTTGCCAGAGAAGTCGCTCCTGACAGGAGAGAACTTGGTGAAACCACAGAACTTGGACCTGACTGGGGCTGAGCTGTGGCTCAGAACAGAGGAAGGAGATTAAAGCAGTTCCTGTGTCAAACGACATCATTTCTAGAAGAACTGACCTGTCTTCTGGCATTTTGAAGTAGGTCATGGAAAGAGTCAGCAGCTGCGCCGTTGCTTTTGAAATGCGTTGCACAAACTATTAATGATAGCGTCGGCGCATCCAGCTCCTGTTGGTATCTGTTACCTGCAAGTTGTCAGCATCCAAGAAGAATTCTTACATTGTGAACCTCTTTGGGGAACTTCCAAGTCTTCAAGATGGCAAACAGTTTCTTTGCCAAGCTAAATTTTGACCGAAAGGCACGTCAAGGCTATCTGTGCGTGGATGAAGCTTCTGCTTTGTCTGGCGACACATCTGGTTTTGCAGCTTTGATGAAGCCGGGAGGCCCACCTGCCACTGTGGCTGGGACTTTCTGTGCCAGCGTTGATGTCAAAGACTGCGGTGGTCCTGAAAGCCTGCTTTGAAAGCCTGCGATGCTGTCAGTGCTGGGGCCTTGAGTTCCAGCCTTCTCGGGAGGCTTTGCTGTGAAATGGAGCAGAACAGAAAGCTGCTTCGAGTACCCAGGAGTTCGCTGGCTCTCCAAAGGACAAGTCTTGAAGTACTTGACTGAACTTCAAACTGAAAGTCTACTTTTTTTTTCTTTGAAAGTAAAGGAAAATACACAAAACAGAGAAAGAGGAATTCATTCATGACTTGGCTTGCTTTCTAGATATTTTTGGCCGTGCGAATGAGGTAAATCAATTCACCACTATAGTTGTTTCTGAAAAATGGGTGGTTTTGGCCATGCTACCCTCTAGAAGAGGAGACTGGGCTGGACAAGTCTGTAAACTTTCTGCTGCTGGAAGAAATATTTGTGCAGCCTGGGCGTGGCAGAGTCCTGCTAAGCCGTTAGCAGCAGAAATCTGGAGACACCTGGGAGCGGTACCCTTCTCTTTGGAAGGCTGGCGCTACTCAGTCAAATGCAAAGAGGGAGTTTGGATTCACAGTCCTTCACTGGGGACAACCCATCAGTGAAGGAGACCTTTGTAGTCCTCTCCCCAGTGGCTTCAGGGAAGAGAAAATGATGTGGCATCGATTCAGCTGGAAAACTCGTGGAGGATGGTGCTGGTCCTTGACATCTGACACTCGCTGACTCTCATCAGTGGGCTTTGGAGCGATGGTCTGATGGGCCACTGCCTTCCTTTGGGAGTCAGGTTTTCCGCAGCTGTTGGTAAACAAAAAAGTCAGGTTGACTGAATGTCGAGGTGTCATGTGTCAAGCGGCACTGTGTATGTTGAACGTCAAGGCTTACAGTAGTAACTTTGCATTTAGTAGTATTAATTATACCTGTATTTACTGAGTGCTTATTACTATGTGTCAGTCAGCATTCTAATAATTTTACACAGATTGAACCATTGAATATTCACAATGATTTTATAAGGTAGATGCTGTTATTATCTACATTTTCAGATGGGAAGACTGAGGCCACAGAGGTGAATCGATGTCAGGGGTCAGGGGTAGAGCCCGACGGCCTGTGCGAGGTTCCATGTGTCAACTCGCGGTAACTGCCTCTCTGGTGCCTGGCAGCAACAGGAGCCGCATTATGGCTCCTGTTCGCCCTTTTGGCACAGTTGGATTTCTTTTGATTCTTTTCAGGACATTGGTACTAATTTTCTATTTTTGCTTGAAAAACATCGGAGAGAAATAATCTCCGAAAAGATTTTCATTTAGATGTAATGTTAAGATAAATTGTGTGCAACTTTTCACATGATTGTTTGCTCACATTTTACTGGGTAGGGAACCCTTAGTTTTCATTAGATCCTAAAACTCCAGGGCAGGACCATATTTAGTGTCTCTGTCTCTCAAATGCTGGGCACAGTGCTGGGCACATAGTATTTGCTCGGTAAATTTTCACAGATGCACTGAATAAAAAGTTGCTGTGCTTGAAGAGTTGGTCCTCCACTATCTGGAGAACTCCGTTTTTCAAATCACTTCGCTTCCTGACAGTTGATAGAGGATACCTCTCATTCGGTCAACAGTTAGTGACTCAGTGCCTGCTGGAGTGATGCCTGCTGCCTGAATGAGTGACGGCTCCTGCAAATTAATGGCCCCGAATTGTCCATGTTTAGACGGACTTTGCTTGCACACAGACTTAGGACAGATGTGGGGACACCTGGCCATTAGGAAGTGAACTTCACACTGCTATTTGGGGTCAAGAAAGATCCCCTAACACGGGAGCTCATTCCGCATTTTAGAACTCTTCCTGTGGTCCCTGATGTGTGCCTCCTTAAGAAATGAGGGTTGGCCTCTGGAGGGCCCCAGATAGCCTGTGATCAGTCTGGGCTGTTTGGGTTCTGTAGAGGTGCCCCCAGACCTCCACTGGGTGGGAGGAGTCCCAGAGCTACCATGGTCCCTTCCTCCCAGGTGGTCATGGCAGGGTGGCTGGACCCAGGCCTCCACCTTGGCTGGGCTCTGCCCGGGTGGCTGAGCGTGTGTGTGGTGTTCCCAGACCAAAAGCCTACGTTTTATGGAAGTACCTTTCCTCTAGACACTTAGAATTTAGTAGGGTGTATTAAGGAAATTATATGTTTAACTGGAAAAATCTAACTGCATTTTAAATCCTTTCTTTATATCTGGCTGATATTTAAAAAACCATTTTGGTGACTTCTGACTAGGTTCATACCTGTAGGCAATCAAGACAGTTAGGTTGACTCTTTCCCACCCCAAGATGTTTAAAAAAATAAATAACTGTTTAATGGGATTTTGCATGCCAAGGTTTAGGCTGAATGTAAGAGCATAAGAATGGGTTTGCATGTAATGGGAAGGCTAACAAGCCATCCCCCCTCAACCCCCAGCCTCCCTCTCACAGAGTGGTCCTGGCAGCCCCTTCCTGCCTATAAATACTTGGGGTTGCCTCATTGGCATGTCAGCACGGGGGGAGAAGAAGCCAGATGATTTTATGATCCATAAATGCAAGCACCAGACGTGCTCCGAAATTCATTAGTGTTTGCCTGTCATTACAAATAGCCTGTGTTGTTTGCCTTCTGACTAGACGGGCAGACAGGCAGGGCCCAAATGCTAGGGCACGGAGGGCTCCGAAGCCCTGACTCTCTTGGGAAATGAGAGTTTAAAGCAAACTTTTAATTTATGGCTGGAGATTGTTTCTTTCTCTTGAGCGTAGGTCTTGAAAGTTTAGATGCAGATCGGCTTTTCCTTCAGTGGAAAATATGAGGTTCGTGGATAAAACCTACTCATAAAATGAGTTGTGATCTCTTGTTTTTTTCCCTTTCCCCCCTCCCCTTTGCATTGTGGATAAACTTTCTGGAGAAGGCAGGCTTCCCAAACTGTTATGCCCAGGCCCTTCCCTGTGCCGCAGAATTTGCACGGTCCCTCCCCAACCCTGCCCCACTTTGCAGGGCACAGCCCTACCCGGCTGCCCTTCCCTCCTCTTGGCCAGCGTCTGCCTGCAGCTCCCCTACGGTCCATTTCAGACCCCAGGTGACCCCTGGAGGTGATGATGAGGCTGTGGGAGGTGCCAAGTCCTCTGACGTGGAGGTGGCCAGAGCAGCACTGGGCGGTCCCAGCTGCGCATGTGCTGAAGTCAGGGTTTAGGCAGCCTGAGTGTGTGTGGCGTCTGGAGGAAAGGCTGCCGTACAAGGGAGCCAGATGTCTGAGGTCTCTGAGTGGAGTTGTAGGTTTAAATGTAATCAGAAGAGACGTTCTTCCACACAGCCTTCCTATGGCTGCCTTAGGCATCCCTGGGGCCTGCTTGGAATGGTGCTTATTCATTTGTCCTGCACTTAGCACATGCCTGGTGTTCCCGGGGACTGCAGAACAGATGAGGAGTCCTTGGTCCAGTGGGAAAGGTGGGAAATATGTATAAGTAATTATAAGGGCCACATTAAAGGGGACAGACTAAGTGCTGTCTGGGAGGGGAGCCAATACTTCTAGCTGGGGCAGGGAGCAGAGCATTCTGGAGGGGGTCCTGTTTGTTTGTGGCCTGTAGGGCTTGGTATAATTTGGATGTAAGATCAGGAGAAAGGGCATTCCAAGGGGAAGGAATAGCTTGAACAGGTAAGGCCACTGGGAAGAAAGTGGCCACGTGCAGAGACTGGTGAACAGGTTGGTTCGGCTAGAGCAAAGGAGAGGTGAAAGGCATGTGGAAAGTTAGACTAGCGATAGGGGGCCCCAGTGTGAAGGCTTCGAATGCCACACCCAGGACTCTTAGGACTTGGTCTGTAGGCCTGCAGAGCAGTGCTTCCTTCAAGAAGCTGAATAAACAGCAGCCAAAGTCCTGTAGGCCCCAAGGATAGCACACCCCAAGCCAGACCTTTGATTCTTTCCCCGGAATCCTGCCGTGGTCCTGACCTGGTCAGGCCAGAAACGTGGCGCCTCTTACTGGCGGCTCCTCTCTCCCACATTCTCTGCTCCTAGTCAGTCCCTGAACCCCGTCTGCCCACCTTCCACCTCTCTCTGTCCCCAGTGCCACCTCGCAGTTCAGGCTGCCTTCTCGCCTCCTCTCCAGTTTACGTGCTTATTTCCCAGCGGACATCTCTGTACCCACATCTGCTCCCTCCTACTCTGTTGCACACCCTGCAGTTTTCAAATCTCTGTCCGCATCACTGAGCTCCTTCAAAACTTCCACTGGTTTCCCCTTAGGATCAGTCCCAAAACTTCAAGATGGGAGTGCAGGTCCTGTGAGATCTGGCTTATCCCTCCCCAGCCCTCCTCCTGGCCCTCCCCATTCCTCTGCTTTACCTGCTTTGGCTTCCTCCCTCAGATTTAAATTCCTCAGATTTACCTCCAGGCCCGTTCACCTGCTTTTCTCTACTGGGTGTGCTTGCCTTCCATGATACTCCTGTCTATTACCCGGCTCAGGGTGAGTCCCTGCTCCTCACCAGGCCAGCTCCTGTTACACTGTCATCACACTCTGTCCTTGTCCTTAGGTGCCAAGTAGCACGTTCATAATTAACGCCTGTCTTCTCTACTAGAAGGCAAATGCCTTGTCCAATGCTCTGTCCCCAAGCCTTGCACAGTGCATGGCACAGAGGAGGCACTGCGTGAGACTGGCTCTGTGTTACCGATTTGATGGGGGCTGGGGACAGCGTTGAGAAGCTGGCCAGGCCCCAGGGTGGGGGACCCAAGCCACGGTCTCCCTCCGTCTTATAAAAGGTGGTTTCACACCATCAGAGGCTTACTTGTGGCTTCAGTGTCTGAAAGGTTTCCTCACACTTAATTTAAATAAGTATCCCTGTATAGATCAAATATTTGAAAGGTTGGTTTTTCCTTTTAGCCTTTCAGGAGAGGAAATAGCTTTTCTGAAAGCTGTTCCTTCCGGTCTCCTTGTGCACCAGCCATCTGTGGTCATCGTCAGACAGCAGGAATGTCAGAACAGCCCGGCACCCCTGTAATATATCCCACTGTGTAGCCTTGCTGGAATCTATCAAAGTCGTGGTTTGTTTCTCCAAATCCTGCTCTGGCCAGGGGCTTCAGGCTGTTTGTCGTCAAAAAGCAAGTTCTGGGGGTGAGGGGAAGACTCTTTCAGTGTCATGGGTTGAGTGAGACTGTTCAGATGAGTGGACACTTAGCCCGTGGCCCCTTCTGCAGCTCTGCCTTGCTCTGTACTGCAGTCAGCCTGACGCTCCAGGGAGCTGGGCAGAGGGTGTCCTTAGGGCCGGGACGGCCTTGAGCTCCTGTGCAACCTCCAGGCTCGTGATTTTCTATAGTACCCTCTCCACCTCCATCCGTCTTTTTGGAGGGAAGTCTGTCCAACCCCTGGCCCCGTCTGGTTGTCTTAGCTCATACCTCAGTGTCCCTCTGGGACTTTTTTGTATTAAAAGCTCAGGCTCTGGTGTCTGCCATTTGCTCTCTAGATGAACTCCCATAAATTATTTCATCTCCGTGAGCCTCCGATGTCTTATCTGTAAAGTGGGATAGTAAAATCTACAAGTATAGCACAGGGAGTAGAGTCAGTAATACTGTAAGAACCTTGTATGGTGACAGAAGGCAAGTACACTCATCATGGTGAGTATTGTACACTTGAGTAACGTGTAGCATGGATAGATTGTACCACTATATACATCACTAATGGGACGTTGTATGTCAGCTATACTTCAGTAACAAAGAAAAAATATACACGGAATTATTTTAGTAATGACAGAAAAATCGCGCAGCTCTGCAGGGCTCAATATACTATCTTCTCTGTAGGATGCTAGTAGTTTCTTCTATTGCCTCCTGAAAAAGGGGGCCTAGAAAAGTCTAAGTGTATAAAGACATTTTGTTTTGCAAAGAAATTTCCCTTGTATTCAAGTATGCCTAATGAAACACTGTCTGGGGAACATACAGCGTTTGACTTCATGGTTTCACTTTGAGACCCAGACCAAATACAGTAGATAAAAGTACATTGCATGGCGCCTAGAATGTCAGAAACACGCAGTTTGTTGTAGTTCTCTTCTTTTTCGTTCTGTAACCCCTGTGGTGCTATCCCCTTTGTAGATGGTCCGTATTATTCAAAGTGTGGGTGGCAAATCATGGTAACAGTGCTCGGCCAGGCTGACAGCACAGTGGTTAGGAGTCCGAGCTTTGGAGCCATGCAGACCTGGTATGGATCCCAGTTTTGTCATTTATTTCCTGTGTGACCTTGGACGAGTTAGTCATCCTCTCTGAATCTCAGTTTTCCTTATGTGTAAACTGGGGGCAATAATAGCCCTTCCCAGGGCTCCTGGCTGGCTCAGTCGGAAGAGCACGCGACTCTTGATCTCCGGGGCGTGAGTTCAAGGCCCATGTTGGGTGTAGAGGTTACTGGAAAAATGACAGCTCTTCCTGATGGATGCCATTGTTAAAGATTTCGGGACATGCTGTAAGAAAAGTACTTAGCCTCATGCCTGGCGCATAGCGAGCAGGCTGTTAGCTGCTGCTGCTGTTGTTTTATTCTTCTTCTTCTGAGGCTGGGAACAGGACTGAGCTTCTTCTGAAAGGACCCCACTTGCCTCGCAAAATGAGGAAGAGCCGTGGGGCCAGTGGTTGGTCATCTCTGTGTTTCCCGCTGTGTTCTCTTCCCATCCGAGGAGGGTTGGGGCCAGCGATTTGGGTCTCAGCCTCCCCAGATGGGTCCCAGGTGTTCGGTGGCCAGAGCTGCCTCCTTGGTGTCTGAGCAGCCGGTTGTGAGTGCTCCTGGCGTGTGGGCCTTCCGAGACCGCCTTCCAGAACGTGGAAAACATGCGGGACGCTCCATTTGTCCCTCTCTCTCCTGAGTCCCTCTCCTGCCCTGCACGGCTCGCCATCTCTCTCTTCCTCCCTGCTCCAGCTGGAGGTACCTCTCATGGCCACGGTCCCCCCCCCACCCGCAGTTGAACCCTTCCGCTTCTGAACGCCTTTTTCTGTCTTCTCTCTCTCTCTTTCCTTCTTCCTCTTCTTCCCTCCCCTCCCTTTGTCCTCTCCCCTTTCTCTTGCTCCCTCCCCTTCTCTCTTTCTGGAACCTGAGTCTGCAGTGGTCATTTGTGTGTTTTTCTGGTCATGGGTCCCCATCTGCCCCCAGCCCGCCTCCCCCACAGCTGTTTCCTGTCTCCTGCCTCATCACATTGTCATGTCCACTCCATCCCTGTGGGACAGTGTGGTGCCTAGAGCCTCTTACCCCTTCGTGACTGCCTCTCAGACTCATCCTCTTCACACCCCCTCAGAACACTTGGAGAAAGAAAACCACTGCAGTCACGTAGTCTCCAGAGGCAGGTCTTACTTAATAGTGTTTTTATATAAAGCCAGACATGTGGTCTCTACTTCTCTTTGCTCACAGGATGGGAAAACTGGGAGGAACTTACCATCCGGTGCCACTGGATTTTACAGACAGGAAACTGAGCCCCCACGGAGGATAGGACTGGTCCAAAGTCTCAAAGGGGGTTTAGGCACAGCTGAGATTAGAACCCAGCGCTCCTGACTTAAGAAGTCCCCATAAAAGCATGACATCACCCGTGTGAACTGCACGTGTCTTTCTCCATCTTCTCTGAATTTATGTCATTCCATCTGTAACCCAAGTCCTTCTAACAGCTGCAGCTGGTCTACCTAACCTCTTAGTGACAAGCTCCAGCTCCCTTTGGGGGGACAGGGGAGTGGAGGTGGGGGCAGACCTTATGTAATGGGAACATAAAGAACCCAGGTCAGTCATGTGTGGGTTTATCACCATTCGGTCTTCCTGCTTGTCCTGGGCTGACCCTGCTCTCTGGTTCTGAGCTGTCTGGCTTGGCTTCCCACCTCACACTGGCCCTGCGGATGGGGCTTCTTGGCTTGTCTTCTGTTCTTCTGCCCTGACCCCTCCTTTGATTTTAATGTCACGCCTTTGTATATTGGTAAGAACTGTGTTGTCCAAAATGGTGGCTGCATGTGGCTACTGGGCACTTGAAATGTGGCTCGTCCAAACTAAAGTGTGCCGTGAGTGTAAACAACAGACCAGATTTCAAAGACTTAGTCCAAAAAAAGAATGCATGCTAATCTCATCAGTAATTTGTTATATTTTATATTGATTGCAGGTCAAAAAGATAAATATTTTGGATATATTGAATTAAGGAAAATAAATTACTAAATTAATTTCACCTGTTTTTTTCCCCTTTTTATTTTTTTAAAATTTATTTATTGTTGAGAGACAGAGTGCAAGCAGGGGAGGGGCAGAGAGAGAGGGAGACACAGAATCCAGAGTAGCTCCAGGCTCTGAGCTGTCAGCACAGAGCCCAACATGGGGCTCGAACCCATGAACTGTGAGATCATGACCTAAGCTGAAGTCGGACGCTCAGCTGACCAAGCCACCCAGGGGCCCTTTCCCCCCCGCTTTTTAAATATGGCTATTAGAACACTTAAAATACATGGATTGCATTATATTTCTCTTTCTTTTCTTTTCTTTTCTTTTCTTTTCTTTTCTTTTCTTTTCTTTTCTTTTCTTTTTTTTCCTTCTTTCTTTTAATTTACATCCAAGTTAGTTAGCACATAGCGCAATAATGATTTCAGGAGTAGAATCCAGGGACTCACCCCCTACGCATAAAACCCAATGCTTATCCCAACAAGTGTCCTCCTCATTGCCCCTTGCCCACTTAGCCCACCCCTCCAGCAGCCCTCAGTTTGTTCTCTGTATTTAAGAGTCTGTTATGTTTTGTCCCACTCCCTGTTTGTGTATTATTTTTTCTTCCCTTTCTGCATTATATTTCTCTTGGCCAGTGCTGGCTGATAGCTGGTAGGCCTTCCTCAGCCAGGGATCCACGAGAAAGTCAAGCTTGCTGCCTGAAGGTCCATCGGATGTAATGAACGCACCATTCTGAGGAGAATTAAGAAAGTCACTCAAGGCATTTTCCACGTTCTGTGGTTCAGACAAGGAACTTCGACGCACCACCTGTTTTTTCTCATCCTAATTCAAATTCTGGCAGTCTTTCCTCTCTGCCTTGTATGATGATGGCAGTTGGTTTGAGATACATGTTACTAAGCTTCCAAGAGGTTTATTTTTTTCTTTTTAAAATCGCAAATCAGTGTTGCATTTTGCTAATTACTTTTCAGCGTCTGAGAGGATCATATCACATTTTTCTTCTCTGATTTATTGATGTGCTGTTATGTTAACGGTCTTCGAAACATTAGCTTATTCTTGTGTTTCTAAGACAAATCTGCTAGGTTGTACAGGGTCATACTTCTCCTCCTTGTTCTGTATTTGTTAGGTGTCAGGGTTTGGGGCTTTTTTCCGTTACTTTTTGTGCTCTGGAATAAATTATTTAGCATAAGAATTAGGTGTTCTTTAAAAGTCTGTGAGGGCTCACTGGTAAAATTATGTGGCCCTGGAACCTCTGAGTTAACTTTTCCAGTTTCCGACATGGTGTTTAGCATGCTCACCAGACACAGAGAAGTTTTCGTTGGCCAAAAAATGGAAGGCAGTGTGAAGACCGGGTCCGAGCCTGCGTCTTCGCATGAAGCAGGTACTTCCAGAAATTTCACTTTGTGTTTCCAGCAGTGTTCAGGGTGCCTCTGCAGCATGTGAAGGTCAAGATTAAGAAGGATTCGATGGTGGAGTGCCTGAATAGCTCAGTTGGTTAAGTGTCCACCTTCAGCCCAGGTCATGATCTCGTGGTTCATGGGTTCAAGCCCCCTGTTGGGTTCTTTGCTGCCAGCGCGGAGCCTGCTTGAGATTCTCTGTCCCCGTCTCTCTCTGCCCCTCCCTCCTGTCTCAAAAATAAATAAAACATTTAAAATAAAAAAGGATTTGATTGTGTCAAAAACTGTGATTACTGAATTTAAACCACTGTGGAAATAGCAGCAGATGAGATATTGTGGAAAACCAAAGCAGAGAGAAAGGGTAAGCTAAAATTTCCTCCTAGAACTCGGAGGGAAACCTGGAGGGGACCAGGAGGATAGATCATCTCTAGGGGGTGTGGTGCGGTCACAGGAGCCCTGTGAAAGGAGGGCTGGGGTGATGTGAGGTGGTGTATGTAGCGTGGACAAGAACAGGTGTGGAACCGTGGGTACGGCATAAGCTCGGTTTTCGAGGGAGTGAGCGAGCGTGTGTGCACGTGTGTGTGCCCCTGTGCCCGTGGGTGGGGAGAGGCTACCGCCCTGGAGATGGAGGTGCTCTGTGCCTAAGGGTCCAGGCCTCTGAGACTGGCAGACCCGGGTGTGAGTCTCAGCTCTCACGCTGACCCCGTGTGAGGATTTGAGCCAACTACTTGACATTTCCAACGAAGCTTCCCTTTCCTCATCTGCAGAATGGGGCAGTGACAGTACTTATCTCCTAGGGTTGTTGTGAGAATTCACTGAGCAATGGGATAAACAGTTGTGAAATGTTGAGCACTTAGTAAATGCTCAGTAAAACGTTAGCTATTGTTACTCTTGCCATTGTTATTAACCAAACGTGGGTTTCTCTGGGTTTGAGGCTAATGCATGGCTTATATTTTATTTTACAGGCTTTCTGTGTTTTTCAGGTGTTCTGTCATGAACATTTACTAGGTCCCTAGTCAAAAAAACCCAAAGTGTAGTGTTTTCTAAAAGCGAACATCTGAATGCTATTACTTGGAAAAAGCATTTCCCAAGAATATGGAAAGGGAATTGAGCACAGTCCCCAGCGTTAGAGTGGAAAAGGAACGGGTGGCCCCGTGGGCCTCATATTCGGCTTGGGAATCCAACGAGCTGAGCCGCCGGGGGCTGCTGGCCGTTCTGTCCACTGGGGCCCTTTCTCTGTCACATGGACGGGAGACCATTCACAGGGCTGCACTTGGCCGCTGTGCCGCGTTGACAGCTGCTTCTAATTGTGCAGAGCTGCACAGGACTAGGGCTGGAAAGGGAGTGTTTGGGAAATTTGCATCGTCTTCATGACCCTAAATCTACATGTGTCCTAAGCACGGTAGTTTGAGGATTTGATGAAGAGGTGGTGGCTGTGAGTTGTTATTCTGTAGAAATTAGTATGACTGAAAGCTGAGAAAGATGAATTACTGTACTCATTCCTTGACCTCTGTCCCCCAGACGCATACCCTGACGCCGAGGAAGGCACCCATTTGTCCCCAGTGATTCTGTCCCCCTCTTGTGGTTTGTCTGGCCAGGGTTCCGAGGCCTTCTGGAGGCCCTCATGTTCGTTTCTCCCAGGGCCCTGCCTCCTCCCTTTCTCCGCACACAGTCCCTGGCGGGTGTTTATTTCACATTACTAAAGTGAACTGCCCTCCTGTGAGAACATTACACCCCATGTATGCGATTATAGTACAAACTAGACTGCAGTCCAGCTGAAGATCACTTGATGGGTTTACATCCACTCTGCCACTCTCTTGCTCGTGTTATCAGGGCAATAAAACCTACCTAACACATGCGGGAGGCTTTTGGAAGCCTACCTCTTCAGTCGCTCCCTTGCCTTCCCATCCCACTCAATAAAATAAAATCCAGTCCTTACTTGCCCTCCAGGCCGGGCTATGACCTGGCCTCCCATCTGCTTCCTTTCTTACCACCTCTCCTCCCACTGCTCTGCTCCAACCACATTGGCTACGCTGCTGTCCTCAGCCCAGCCCCTGCCTTGGTCTGTTCCTTCATATCATTCACCCCTTCTCTCGGCTGGGAGCCTGCTGGAGTCCCACGTGAGGCCCGCAGCTCTGTCCTGGCTTTGGTGAGGACAGCCTCACCCTCTTCATCGCCTGCATGTGTGGCCGGGGCACATTCAGTCACCTGCTCGTTGTGTCATTTTTCACTTAGAAATGGAAGGTGATGGCAACCGTGCCCACTCTGAGGGTCCTGTGAGGGTGAGACGAGACCCTCAGCACGTGCCAGGTGTTAGCACGGTTCCTGGCACAAAGTCGGTAGTCAGTAAAGCTTACTGGCTGGGCCTTGGTCCTTGTCCCAGGCATAGTTGGAGTCCTGCTGCCCAGGGACTGCTCTTCTGGGCACCTTATCCCCATCAGACTCCAGGGTCTCTCCTGATCTGGATCATCTGCCCCTGCTCCCACCTGCCCTGTGCTGCCTTTTCCCTCATTTAAGACACCCATTGAAAGTACTTATAATGTATCAGACATTATTCTAAGCAATTGACAAATATCACCTTATTTACTTCTTTTTTAACGATTTATTTATTTAGTAATCTCTACACCCAATGTGGGGCTCGAACTCACAACCCCAAGATCAAGAGTCACATGCTCTTCTGACTGAGCCAGCGAGTTATATGTTACTTCTTATAACTACTGCGTGAGGGAGGTGCTGTCCCTGCCAGTTTTCAGATGAGCAGGGTCGGGCCCTGGGGGTGGCAATGGCTTGGCCAGGATCACACAGCCAGCTGGTTGTGAGTCAGCCCCAGTCCATCTGAGTCCTTAACTGCTGTACTCCAGGGTCTCTCTTTTCTCAACCCTCGTGCCCTCCCCATTCACTCCTAAGACCAGAGCCAGCCCCGCTCCTGGGTTCCAAGTGGGAGGCCCCCATGGAGCATCTCTCATTCCTACCTCCAGCCCCAGGACCCCTACTTCCACACCAGGACAAGAGGATGCCATGCACCTTTGCTACTGTGATTTCTGCGAGGGTGACAAGTTCTGAAGGTCCTCGAAGGACACAGCAGCCACTCCGTCATTTGCCTGTTCTTAACCATGTCACCAGAGTCTAGGCCCTAAAATGCCTTACCCCTTAGTCAGACCCCACTCCCAGCCCCCAAACTGGCACCGTCTCCCCCGACTGCCTCAGTGGGTCGTCTACTCCCTGGGATGTTTTTAGAACTAGTTTGACTAAGTGTGATTGTCCCCCAGGTTCTTCTGAAGATCGTTCTAGACTGTAGAATGGGAGGAGGGGGGAGGACGGAGAAGGGTCGCCACTGAGCAAAACTGGTAATGCGGTGCCTGTGGCCAGTGGCAGCCTGGTGGTAGCCCATGGAGTCAGACTTCGTGACCTTTCCTTCACGCGATGCGTGTTCCACGTGGACATGTTTTAGGAGCGTGATTTGGAAAAGATTGTAGTCCGGATCAAGCACGTGTGTGGAAGACCCATGTGTTGGCACCGACTTCCTGTGGCCTAGATCCTGCAAGGGTCTCCGGGGAGGACTTGTCCCACTCCCCAGGTTCTAGAGCCTTACTTACCTCACTGGCCCCAGACACGGTCAGGGTCGGGCCTTTCTCAGGCCACCTCAGGCATCTGACTCCCGGACCCCTACGCACAAGGCTGGCAGCTGGTGACTTTCCTGGCAGTGTGGCCCCAGGTAGCTTCACAGGGAGAGCTGCAAGCAGTGTTGACTCTTGGTGTCACGTAGGAATGATTGCGTGAGGTAAAAGTTGTTTCTATATTGGTTAGTAATGTTTCCCCGGTTTCTTTGTAATAAACATTCTCCTTTGACTGTCAGAATGGGTGTCTAAATGAATCTCATGCTGTTAGGTTTTTCATTTAAGGCAGCTGGTCGGACTCCTTTTCGGTTCCAGGCCCACTGACGCTGACGTTGAGGTCCCTGTGGGACACTGGGGAAGGTGTGGCCAGAGGTGGCTGCATATCCTGGTCTGGAGCTCAGGAGAGAAACCGGGCTGGGCACAGATGTGCAGGGCAAGCCACGGAGGTGGATGTGGTCTTCCAGGGAGGACTGTGGACGGAGAAGTATTAATATAGAAGAAGACCATGGACAGATTTAGGTGGATATGGGGCGGGGGGGAAGTACCAGAAAAGAAAAAAGCAGCCAGAAAAGAAGACTGAGGCTAGGGGTTGTGAGAAGACAGCCGGAGAACAGAGAGCGGAGAGCATGGTGCTGAAGGGCTGGTACAGGCAGCGGGAACAGGTGGGGCTGCTGCCCTGCTGGGAAGCTGTCACCAGTAAGGGACAGAGCAGGGTCAGTGGAGCAGGGGCCTGGGAAGGAGGTGGGGAGGGAAGCGGTACTGACAGCCTGGAAAAGATGTCTTTCAGCAGGACTCTCCTTGTTATTATTCTTGTTCGCGGAGAGGAAGGAGGTGAGGGTGCAGGGAAGAGAGAGGGCTGGAGGGCAAGGCTGAGCAGGGGAGGGGACGGGGTCCAGTGCCCAGGAGGAGAGCGGGTCCCCGAGAGGATAGGTTTGCTCTTCCATTGAAGCCAAGGAAGGGAGAGGACGCAAGTGAATTTGCACATTTGGTGGCAGAAAGGTTTCTTCTCACAGCGCCTGTTTTCTCCCTGATGAAGCCAGGGAGCATCCACATGACAGAAGAGAGGCCCCGGAGGAAGCTGGCAAAGGACCGTACAGGCTCATACTCTCCTTTCACATCCAGTTGACCTCAGCAGAGAACTCAGAGCCAAGGACAGGCAGGGTGCGATCAGGGCCCCAGTGCCCTTGGGAGGGGGCTGTGTGGTGGCCCAGGGACAGCCGGGTGGCTCACCCAGGATGCAAGGCCACCAGCCTCAGCCCAACCCCTTGTCTCCTTCTAGAACCAGCCCTGTCTCCTCTGGTCAATTTTAACTTAATTACACTCAGATCAGTTCCATAGCATAGACCTTTTTTAGGCATTAGTGACTGGAAGAGTTTTGTTCTATTACTTCACATTTTCCAAACCCACTTCACACAGATGGAATCTCTTGTAATCCTATAAGGCCAAACACAGAAGAAACAGTGCCAAGGAGGTTGGGCCCAGGACTTGTTTTAGTGCAGATAGAACGGTCTTATTTCTTTTGACGTCCTGATAAATCTTTCTGCCCTGAATTTGGGAGATTTCAACCCCGAGGAACACTCATACTCCATTCATTCAGCAGATGAGGCTTGGCATCCGCTGTGAGCCAGACCCGTGCCCTGCATGTAACCTCCTTTGCCAGGCGTTACTTCTTTCAGTCTCTGCCACAATTCTGTGGAGTTAATTTCGGTGTCCCTGTTTCATCAGCGATGAAAACAGTGCCGACAGAGGTTAACTTGCCTGAGGTCGCCTCGGAAGTAAGTGGCCGGGCGGGATTCAGGGCAAGGTCTTTTGGTTCTTAAGTCCTTCGCTCCTTCCATTTCATCAAGGAACCCCTCAAACACAATGTTTCACTCTGTTGAGGTTTTCATTTTAAATGTTACGCGTCTCTCAACGTGAAAGGTTCTTTAGGGAGTCGTCAAAACCCTGAGAAGTGTAGTTTTTGAACCAGGGTCTTAGAAATGTTCCAATCAAATAAATTTAGGGCAGATGTATTAAGTACTTGCTTTGGTTCCTGCCTGCATGACATCAGCAAAGCGAGAGAGAAATCGTGATAGATTTTGTTAATAATTTGAGATTGCAACAGGAGCACGGTGTGGGAGGAAGTGGAGGGTGTTTGGAGCTTGCGCTGAGTCTGACAGCAATGCGACCCTGGGAAGGGGAAGGTAGATAACGTTCGCCAGCTACTTGTTATGTGCTCCGTGCCCTGCATGTCTGGATCTCACTTAGTCGTTATTTAATGAGCTTCACAGATAAATACAATATGATACCCATTTTAATATGTGAAAACTGAGCTTCTGAGAAGGTTGTCTTCTGAGATCATGCAGCTGGTGTGTGGAGGCCAGGATATGACTGGGTCTGTCTAATTCTAAATAGGATTACAGACTCTTAATGTGTGCACATAAACACATACTTGTGTGTGCATACATACACATGTATATGTGTAAAGCTTTTGCTGTTTATTAAAGAATTCAGGAAAAAACAAAGGGGTGACTATTAACGAGAAATTGGGCAACAACCATGCCTCAGTCCTTGAAACACCCCTTTTATATCTGATTATAATCCATTGCTTTCCAGGACTGGTTCTGGGATCCACAGAGGAGGGAGGTTCTTGTTCTCACAATTAAACTTTGAAAGGGCAATGATATACATTTGCAAAATAATTAAAGTATCTGTTCTAAAGGGGAGGAGAAGTCAATGTAACTGAGGCAGGTTGAATACATATTTTTGGAACAAGGAGAATCATGGTAAACAGAGGTGAATGCTCCATCTCAAAGAGGTTCATGTCTGCTCGTGAAAAGAAATGAGTCAAGGTATTCATTCAAGAGGATGGATCCTGAGCCCCTTCCTCTTTGCTAAATGGATGTGGTGTGAATTACATGAGGTAACAGGTGAAGTGCCTTGGCCAGCCCCTGACGTGCGGGGGACTCTTGATAAATGGGTTTGTTAACGTTCGTTAACGTCCTTGTCATTACTATTCTTTGGGGTCTGCATTGTGAGGGTGTAAAGGACTGGCAAGGTCAAAGATGGTCGTGTTTTCCCATGTGGGTGACCAGGAGGAGAATGGCGCACTTTATAGAAGTGAGACAGCCGGGAGAGGAACAGAGTGCATAGCCCCCGCTTGGTGCCTGAGTGCTTTCAAGTCCAGGCCATTGATCTTATATCCCGAGCTGTCCATTGCCTCCAGCCAGGCTTCACACAGCACCTGTGGCATAGAGTTGGGTCCCGAGATGCATTGGAAGGGCACAGCACTTCAGACAGAGCTGCTCGGCCAACAGGTTTTGTCTCTGGCCATTCCCACTGCCCTCCCTGACTTCCTAGTAGACCCCTATTCCCGCTGCCAGGCAGCTGGCTCTCCCTAAAGATCTTATTAAAGTTCCAGATGTGTGGCAAAAAAAATGTTGTTAATAATAGCAAGGCCTGATACGAATTTAAAGAAGGTCTTGTAACTTAGGGATAGAGAACTTTCGTCTGCCTCCTTTATTCTGTTCTTTGCCAGCGCTCCCAAGCCACATGCTGAGAACGCTGGCCCTTGGATAATGGGTTTTCTCTGGTCTTCTTCTGCACCCAAGTCATCCTGTTACAGTGTTCCTGTTAACTCCCTTGGGTAGGAACCAGCCTCACAGATGGGTAAAATTTAGATAATTTGATTATTCAAATTATAACATTAAACCTGTTGGAAAAGAGACGAGGCCCTTGAAGAAGATGTTAAAGGCAACCTCTCCTTCTATCCCCCTGTTGGTTGTACGAGATAGGGGAGGGGCTGACTTCAGGAAGGGGTGTGAGGTGGTCCCAGAATCTTCTCTGATTACAGTGGGCGGGGGCAAGGAGGTTCCCTCATGCCAGGAGTGGAGGGTATCACGTGGCCAATGAACTCTGAAATCGTTTATCCATATTTCACTTTAAAATTAAAAAAAAAAATTTTTTTTTTCAACGTTTACTTATTTTTGGGACAGAGAGAGACAGAGCATGAACAGGGGAGGGGCAGAGAGAGAGGGAGACACAGAATCGGAAACAGGCTCCAGGCTCTGAGCCATCAGCCCAGAGCCTGACGGACGCGGGGCTCGAACTCACGGACCGCGAGATCGTGACCTGGCTGAAGTCGGACGCTCAACCGACTGCGCCACCCAGGCGCCCCTCACTTTAAAATTTTTAAGTTCACCTGGGAGGATGGGTCTTTCTAGCTAACACATTATGCCCTCTCGCAGACAGTTTACCTTCAGAAGGGACTTCTGGTCCCAGGGGAACTGGCAGAGGAGGCAGTTTGTGGTTAAGGATATTTTGGCACAGAAGTCCTGGGAAATGTGGCCAGGGTTATGGGGCAAAGTGTCCTACTTTCCATCCTCACTCCTGGGGGTCCCGGGGTGCACCTCCATCTACAGACCCAGCCCTCCTCTCCAGAGGACGAGGAGAAGACTGACCCACCCTGGTGAAGATATGGATGGCCAGGGCTTTGGCCCTTCCCCACCTTTGTGTCCATATTCCAGTTAGATGTCCCTTGTGTGTTAGAATCGCTGTTGAAATTGACTCTGTGCTTCCTAGGAACTAGCCAGCTGTGGATGGAGTAAGAAGGAGAAACATAGTCTCGCCCCCAACGTTGTGGCCTTTACCCGGAGGTTTAACCAGGTAAGCAGTACCCCTTGCCTGTGCGTGGCCGGATAGCGATCTGTTGTCCCCTTGGGCTGGGAGCCCTGCCAGGGTTCAATCCCAGGCACCTGGCCCCAGGTCCAAACCCCTCTTCCCGAACCATCCCGCCCATCAATCCTTTTGCCTGCACGGTCCTTCTTCACAGCAGGTGGAACCAAATACATCTTTTCCTGGGTTTAAATTGCTTCACTGGCTGCCAGTTCCAGCTAAGCTAAGGCTCAAGCACCTTAATTTCCCTGCAGGGTCCTGCACGGTGGGTCTGGTTTCTGTCCACCCCTCCAGTCTCCTCTCTTGTCCCTTTCCCTGCTCCGCAGGCTTCAGCCATCCTGGCCTCCTTCTCTTCCCTGATGCACCCTCTCTGCCCCATCAGGCCCCAGATGTGCTGTCCTCTCAGTTCAGAATTCTTCCTCTCTGTTTAGCCCCCAGTCTGATCTTAGTCTGAGTGTCACTTCTGTGGGGAGCTCTCTGTGAACCCCTCGCCCGTGCGAGGTCTTGCTGTCAGACATTCTCTCACTGCCCCCTGTGCTTCTTTTTCCATCTGGTCCTCTGCTCATCTGTCCTCGCTTTGTGCAGCTCCTTCGCCTCCGTCTTCCTTGCCCAGTCTGTGGGCTCCGTGAAGGCAGGAGCCATATCCATCTCGTTCACCAGTGCACCTCCCGCCACCTGGCCTAATGTCAGGCATATGATAGACCCTCAGTACGTACATGTGGAGTGGATGAATGAGGTGCTCGGAACTTTGAGTGCCCGATGCCCTGGTCACCGGCCCCATACATACTACTGCAAACTGACTTGATCCAACCAGCGCCTTTGCGCCAGTATGAAGATCTGCACCCCCACTTAAGGGAACGATGATGAAGACTTGGACCAGCTGAGGGCAGTGGGCTTCTGGCTTCTCAGCCAGATCTACCAGAATGAGATCTCTGGTAGAAAGCACCCTCTAAGACCTCCCTTGGATGGACCAAACCCCCAAATGGTGCTGTTGACAGTTTTTCTTCCTTCTTGTTTTTCTGGTTTCAAATGAGGACAGTGGTTTAGAAATTGCATAGTGTGCGTGACTGGACCTCGGGGTGACGGGCCTGGGTTTCCTTTGGGCCTTCCCACTCAGAAATGCTGGGCCCTGTGCATCACCGCTGCCCAGCCCTCCCCAGGCTTCCCCAGCCTCGTCTACCACCGGAGGATGGGGAGAGCCTCCGAGAGGCACCAGCTTTTCGTCTGGAGATCAAGACTGAAGTTTGCATTATTGTTGTTATACTAGGAACTAAGAAGGACCTAGGCATCTGCAGTGGGGCTGTATGCACTGTTTGTTTTGAACAGAGAAGTTCTGAAGGCTTTTGTTTTCTTGCTCTTTCTTTTCAAAATCTTTTCCTTTTCAACTGAGCTTAGGCTTTAAAAAAGAAAACAGATGTGCACACACTGTCAGAGGATTCATAGTTTCCTTCACAAAACTATTTGACTGGAAGCCAGCTCAGTCCCACCTCTGGCCAGCCACAGTGCTCCCGGAGGAGGGCCGCTGGGGGCTCTGATGTAATCTGCTTTGCACGCGGAGGTCAGGTCAGCCTGGCAGAGGGTGGTGCGGCTCGTTCTGCGACCAGTTGCATCGTGTCCAGATCAGACCAAGCGGGTGAAGCGAGCCAGAAGCGAAGTCGCATTTTCCCAAACAGGACGCTCTGAGAAATGGTCTTGCTGCCAGCCTGTCAGCTAGCTACTCAGAGCGAGCAGCTCCTGGACACAGCCATTTGGCTTCAAAACTGGCCAACAGCCAGGCCCGGTCAGCCACTGGGGCTGCTTTCTCTGAGATGAACCGATTGGCATCCCTTCCTGGCAGACTTTTATATGTGAGAACAAGGCTCCCCATCAGACTCCAGATAAAGGAAAGCAGGTCAGTTGCCTTTGTGAGCCTCGGTTTCCTTATCTGTAAATGAGAATAACAGTATGACTCACCTTGCACAGTTGCTGTGGAGATTAAATGAAATGGCACACGAAGAGCTCTTAGCACAGTGTCTGGCATGTAGTAAGCGTCCAAATGTTTTCGGGGAAAGTAAGAGAGAACAGGAAGATTAGCTGATTGCAAGGAGGTTGCCCGCAGATATGGGGCTTCTCGTGGCCAAACCAGAAACCCAGTGGCCAGACCCTGTGGGCTTGCCTGCTTTCTCTGTGGGACCTGAGTCCCTTGGAATTTGTTCCTAGAGCTCATGGAGGGATGGCAGCACCCAGCTGAGTTCACTGAGCTGTCTGCTCTGGGCCAGACTCCTATCTCAGCCCCAAGGAGTTCACCACAGACCACAGAAGTGCTCCACCTTTTTTGAATCATGTGTTCTTTTGAGAATTTGAAAAATATATATGCATATGTGAACCCGTTTCCAGATAAATGCAGAGATGTATAAATTTGCATTTAATTTTAGTGAGTTCAGTGCTTGCCCCCTCAAAATGTGTGCACGAACACTTTAGGGGTCTGTGAGCAACAGCCTAAGAAGCTGTGGTCACAGAGAATCAAACCCCTACGGGTTTGCATCCTAGCCCTACAACCTACTAGCTTTCCCATCTTGGGTTGTCTTTTGACCTTTCACCTTCCTTATTTATAAAGTGGGAAGAATCATTTCAAGTGGTTTTGAAGATTAAATGAGAATTGTGGATGTAAAGGGTTTGGCCCAGTACTTGACACATAGTAAACAATTAGCATTAGCTGTAAAAAGGGTGTAGAGTAGTGGGAGCTCTGAACTGAAGGACAGTGAGGCCTGGGACTGGTTGCTGGCAGCAGAGTTGGAATTGTGTCCTGAAGATGCTGAAGAATTAGGGAAAGATGAGGAGGGAATTGGGAGAACTTGGTTCTGGTCTAGATTCTACTGCTAACCTGTTTCAGGCCTCGGGCAAGTCACTTCCTCTCTCTGGGTCTCAGGATCCTTATTGGGCAGGGCCAAAGGTTCCTGGTTCCAGGAAGCTGGGTCCCTTCTCTGGCAGCTTCCTCCTCTGTGGCTGCAAGATGGCTGCCAACAGATCCTGGCTCACATCCTGTTGTGAGGGCAACCCCCAGCAGAAAAATCTTGCCTCCTTTTCAGTAGCTCTGTCATCTGATGTTTAGCTGCTTTGGCAGTCTTCACTCTGACCAGGAAGACATGAGGCTCTGGTTGGCCAGGTCTTAGAAATAAGCCTGCCCATGGAGCTAGGGGCAGGGGGCCTAGGCCACATGAGCTGAGAATGGAGAAGTGATAGTTCCTCAAGAAACTAAGATGTCAGCCAATTAGGAATAGAGGGGAACTTCCTCAACTTGATAAAGGACACTTACAAAAACCCTGCAGCCAACATCATACTTAATGGTAAAACATTGGATGATTTCCCCCTAAGAGTGGTTAAGATGTGCTCTTTCAATACTTCCATTCAGTCGTATTGGAAGTCCTGATTAGTGCAAAAAGAAAAAAAAAAGATATGACGATATACAGATTGAAAAGGAAGAAATGAAACTGACTTTACTCACATATGACATGATTGTGTATATAGAAATTCTCAAAGAAATCTGTAAAAAAATTTACTGTAACTAGTAAGTGAATATAGCAAGGGTGCAGAACACAAGATCAATATACAAAAGCTGTCCTATATATAAGCAGTAAAGAATGAGAATTTGAAATAGAAAGCCCCCACGCCACTTACAATACACACACACACACACACACACACACACACAATGCTTAGGTATAAATCTAACAAAGTACATAAACGTTCTGTATGTGGAAAGCTGCAAAACGCTGATGAAAGAAATCACAGTATATTGAAACAGATAAATATTCCATCTTCATGGTCTGGAAGACTCCCAACTTGATCTATAGAGTGAAGCAAATCCCAATCAAAATCCTATCAAGCTATTTTGTAGGTTGAAAAAACTGATTCTAAAATATATATGGGAAGATTAAAGACAGAATAACCAGCGCAATGCTGAAAAAGAGCCAAGTTGGAGGCCTCGCTCTACCTGATTTCAGGACTAACTGTAAAGCTACAGTAATCAAGACAGCATGGTCCTGACAAAAGAAAAGACACCTAGTAATGGAACAGAACAGACAGCCCTCAATGGAGGAAGGGTAATCTCTTCAACAAAATGGTACTGGAACAATTGGAACATTTTTTTAATGTATGTAAAATAACGGACCTAGACACAGACTGTATAGATCTTTCATAAAAATTAACTCAAGGGGCGCCTGGGTGGCGCAGTCGGTTAAGCGTCCGACTTCAGCCAGGTCACGATCTCGTGGTCCGTGAGTTCGAGCCCCGCGTCAGGCTCTGGGCTGATGGCTCGGAGCCTGGAGCCTGCTTCTGATTCTGTGTCTCCCTCTCTCTCTGCCCCTCCCCCATTCATGCTCTGTCTCTCTCTGTCCCAAAAATAAATAAAAACGTTGAAAAAAAAATTTTAAAAAAAATTAACTCAAAATAGGGTGCCTGGGTGGCTCAGTCAGTTGAGGGTCTGATTCTTGATTTCAGCTCAGGTCATGACCTCACAGTTGTGAAATTGAGTCCCGTGTCAGGCTTCACGCTGAGCATGGAGCCTGCTGAAGATTCATTCTCTGTCTTTCTCTCTCTCTCTCTCTCTCTCTCCCTCTCCTCCTCTCTCCCTCCCCCTCCCCACCTCTGCCCCTCTTCCCTGCTCACACATTCTCTCTCTCTAAAAAAAAAAAACAAAACAAAAAACTCAAAATGGAGCGTAAACCTAAATGTGAAAGACAAAACTATAAAACTTTTAGGAGAAAACATAGAAGAAAATCTATATGACCTTTGGTGATGAGTTATTAAATGTAACACCAAAAGTACAATCCATGGAAGAAAAAACTGATTAAGTTGGGCTTCATTAAAATTAGAAATTTCTGCTCTGCAAAAGACACTGGTAAGATAATTAAAAAACAAAGCACAGCCTGGGGAAATACTCACAAAACACATATCTGGTAAAAGAATTGTATCCAAAATATACTCTTAAAACTCAACATTAAGAAAACAACCCAATTAAGAAATGGGCAGAAGATCTGGACACCTCACCAAAGAAGTACAGATGGCAAACAAACATATAAAAAGATGCTCAACGTCATTTGTCACTGGGGCAATGCAAGAACACTATGCACCTTTTAGAAGAGCTAGAATAAAACAGTGACAATACCAGTTGCTGGCAAGTATCCGGAGCAGTACAAACTCTCATTCATTGCTGGTGGAAATGCAAAACGGTACAGTCCAGCAATTACACTCCTAGATAATTATCCAGCTTCTTTGAAATCTTCTGTATACACATACACACAAATATCTTTATAGCAGCTTTATTCATCATTGTCAATAACTGAAAAGGACTAAGATATCCTTCAATAGGTGAATGGATAGACCAACTGGTAAATCCATACAATGGAAGAGTATTCACCAAAAAAATAAATAAATAAAGGAATCAGCCCTCAAGCCATATAAAGACATGGATGAATCTCAAATGCATATTACTAAGTGAAAGAAACCAGTCTGACATATGTATGATTACTTCCACCTCCCCGCTCCCAGCTTTTTAAAAACATTCTGGGAAATGTAAAAACGTTTTTCAAAAAGGTAAAACTAACGATGATAAACAGATTGATCAGTGGGTTGCCAGAGGTTTGAGACGGGGAGAGCATTGAGTAGGTGAAGCACAGAGGATTTTTTAGGGTGGTGAAACTATTCTATGTGATGCTGTATGATACATAGTGTCATTTGGACACACGACACTGTGCATATGTGGAAACTCCTAGAACTTTCCATCACCAAGAGTAAACTTTAGTGTATTGCAAATTTGAAAAATTTATTGTGGAAATTAATGAAATCTAGAATGGAATACGTAACATAAAATCTAACCACATTATAAATGTATGAAACAACATCACTGAGGAGGGTGAGGTGAAAGGTGCTGAATTAAGTAACTTTGGAAATGAGGGGAGCCTGTAACACTGAAGACGAAAGGAACTGTATATAAGCTCTATACTCTAGTTAATATAGCTGCTTCCCAAGTGCATTGGGTAACAATTCTGAAGCTCTTTTACATGAATACTGGAATTGAACAATTAAGGAAATGGATGGCAGATGGTAGGACCCAGGTTTTTCACTGTTGGGAGTGGAAAGTTACAGATGAGCAAGGGGGAGACATCAATATAAACTCACTTATTTTAATATAGATACAGATGGTTGCATGTAGAAATATTTATAGATGTGTATATGTACATGTTAGTATACACGCGCGCGCGCACACACACACACACACACACACACACGTATGCATGTATTCGCTTGCTCTCCCCGCTGAGAGAACCTAGAAACATTGATGCCCAGTAGCAACAAGTACACCCAGCACCCAGATCTTGTTTTCTCATACCATTCTCTAACAAAAGGAACCAGGGCTCCTTGGAGAAATGGCTGGTTTAATCCTGGGGCAATAGCATCTCGATGAGCCTATAGCATCATGTAGTTCCAGAAAATAAGGAAGTGCTCAAACCAACCAACCAGCCAACCAACTAAAACAATGCTGGGTAGGTCAAAGGAACATAGGAGCCAACTGAAAGAGCTTTCAATGACCAAAGCTGGAATAATTTGAGCAAGAAAATAAATAACAGTATTGGGTTATAATCCCAAGTGTTACGTAGGTATCCATGAGTCTTTTCTGATATAAATAAGTGATTGCATAAATAAATGGGGAAGAATAGGCAAATTTCCTGTGCAGAATAATTCCAATAGCTCACTTCCTTCTATAGTGACTTCTTTCCAGAGTCTGAGGTGATACTATTATTTATGTAAAAGTTTCCTATTAATGGCCATTTCTTTTCTGTTCTTTTACTTTATGAACAGTACTTTGGTGAATCCTTTTACATTAGTTCCTCTAAATTTCTGTGTTTCATAAAACAAAAATTCTAGGGAGAATAGAAGTTTAACATCTTTCAAGTTATATTTAAGTTGCTCTTCAAAATGGTCCTATAAATTTATACTCCCCAAAACAGTGTAAAATAGTACCAGTTTCTCTACATTCTTGGTACAGTACATGACCCACAAGGGGTTAATGTATTTTCCTTAATACACAAAGAACTTTACTAAATCAGTAGTAAGAGGACAGCTGTCCCAATAGAAAGATGGCTAAGGATCTGAGCAGGTAATTCACAGGGCAGATAGTACAAATGGCCCATAAATATTTGTAACAAAAAACTGAAAAAAAAAGTACAAAAGATATGTTAATTGAATAGTAATGGAAGAAATGCAAAATAGAAACAATGAGATATTATTTTGCCTGTTTGGTTAGTAAAAAAAAAAAAAAATTGCAATAACCTCTTTGTGCAGGGGGCTGTGGATCAGCTCAAACTTGTTGATGGATAAACAAATAGACCTTTTGGAGGCCAAGTTTTTATATGTGCTTTTGAAAAAAGGTACACATACTTTTATTCACTCCACCTTACTAGAATTTACCCTAAGACCATAATTAAAAATGTATAAAGATTTTTGTGTAAATATGCTTACCACAGCATTGTTCAGTACAACAAAATAATTAGAAGTAGCCTACCCAACAATAGGAGGTGACTTAATGATGATATTTCCCTAAGGTGGAATATTATTCAGGTGGAATAATATATACCAATTTAACTGAAAAAGACAGACGTATGGAAAAGAGAGAAGAAGGACACAAACCACGATGTCCGTCATCATGGTCTGTGTATGAGAATGAGGTCGCGAATGATTTCTGCCTTTTGTGCCTATCTCTGTGTCCTTTGTTTTCTGCCTTAAACTTCTCTTCAATTTTGTAGGTAGAGAAGAGAAGAAAAAATGTTTGAAACTTTCTTGATTCTACTTTTGTAATGTCTTTCCTACCTGCCCCTTCTCTCCCGTCTCCTTCAACATGGGCCTAGCGCAAGCCTCCTGCCTGTCACTTAGACCATTGCATCAGGTTCCTGATGGGTGTCCCCGCCCCTACAGAAGACTCTTCCTTCTTGGCTTGGAAACCTATGGAAGTCTCCCCATGTAGAATAGCACCTAAGGTCCTTCTTGTCATCTTGTTGCTCCAGACCCCCACATTCTGGCCTTCGATGCCCTTTCCAGCGTTAATTTCCCCCATCTACCTTGACCCCACAGAGCACCCACAACACCAGACCAGTCTGTCCGCTCAGCTCTCCCTGGTCATGGTGTATACAGCCATACCTTAATCCCGTCTCTACCTGTTTGAAGTCTATCCATCTTTCAAGCCCTGCCTCTTCCAGCAAGCCTTCCCCTATCATTACCTCCCCCATGTTCTAGTCCACTTAGGTTGAACTTCTTCCTTGTCCATGATCGCCAGGTGATTTGGGGAGGGTCCTGCCTCTTCCTTTGGTCCCTTCCATACCAGGCAAGGGCTGACAGGGTCTGGACTCACAGTGTCAAGTCTGCACACAGTACAGGCTTCATGAAAATCTGTTGAATTGAACTGACTCAGAGTTGCTTCCGCTTACCGCGTGCTGCAGATCAGAGTCAACTCTGCCATGTTCCATAATTATGCCTTAAATCCGTGTGATTTGGGGGCATGCAGGAATCTATTAAATTATACATATAAACTATCACACTTGAGGTTATGTGGCATAAAAATGTGCGTGTATTAAAATATAAGGTTTATGGGCATGTCACTTGGTGTTCAGAAAGTCTTTCTTCCATAACTGGCTAGTAAAACTTCGGAGTCTGAACTTAATTTTAGGCAATTCCTTGGAAAAAATGATTCTATGGAAAACTGGGCATGTCCTGGAGGCAACCACAGATAATTACGCAGAAAAAAACTTTTCTATAATATTCCTGCTTAACATAAAAAGCAAATTTTTTATTCTTGGTTACTCTTCTCTTGTTTTCGCATTGAAAAGTGACTATTTCAGGGAAGAGAGTAAATTTGGTTGCAGCAGTAAATGTGCCTTGTTAAGTCTGGAATATCCCCGTTTTTCTTTGTAAAATTTAGAGGTTTTACATGCCTTGCATTCCTTTCAACTGCACACAACCAACCCGGTACCCTGCTCAGCCCTCTCTCTCTCTCTTTCTCTTGGTCATGCTGTCAATCCACCCTTGGGTGTCTATGTGTCACACAGCACTGTTGTTACAGTAGTGGGACACTTCCTAGAGGTCCTTGGCACGAAGCCCCTTTTGTGTTGCCCTGAGGTGTCACGTGAGTCAATGATACCCTGGTAGAGAATTTGCTTGTTCCCAGAAAGATTCAAGGGGCTTGGGGATGTTGATTTCTGTGAGAGGTCAGGCATGAACAGTGTTCTGAGCCCAAAGTGCCACTGTGTCCTTCTGGCATGTGTAGTCTTCAGAAAAACCTGTCTCTTCCCCTGCATTGCTTTATGGAACTTTGAAAGATGCTTTTGTATCATTTAACTTACTGGGCGAACCCTCTCCTAGAAAATTAAATTTCTTACAGTTGTGCAAATACTGGTGAATCCTTCTCGTCTTGGGTCTGCCTGGGGATATAGATCTCATGGGTGGTACTGCCCATGTACATATCCCTTAGTCTGGCCACTGGTCCTTCCATCCATCCAACCATCCATCCGTGGTCTTCCCACAACTGGGGTCCTTCTGAGCAGAAATCTGTCTGGTGCATCTCAGAATTCCCTGCAGCGGCTTCAGAGAGATTACTATGTCATGGAGGCCCAGTAACTCCCCTGGACGATGAGGAAAGTACTTGTCTCTCTTAGCACCACTGTGCATGTTGGAGAGGAGGTGCTGAAGGAGGGAGCCATTTGTAGGCTAGATGTTGTACGTAAAGGGACCCTCAACCACATGCACCCCCAGGCTGGAAGGCTGTGCTCTTCCAGTTTCCCGACCTCTGGGAAATCCCCGTTTGTGGTGGGCGAGGGCAACATGGGTGGTCCGGCATTTAACCCCTGTATTTGACTTTACAGGTCAGTTTTTGGGTTGTACGAGAAATTCTAACAGCACAGACTTTAAAAATAAGGGCAGAAATCCTGAGCCATTTTGTGAAAATAGCCAAGGTAAGATGTTTTATTTTTTTTTCCTTCCTCCCTCCCTCCCTCCCTCCCTCCCTCCCTCCCTCCCTCCCTCCCTCCCTTCCTTCCTTCCTTCCTTCCTTCCTTCCTTCCTTCCTTCCTTTTTGTTTCAGAGTGTGTTTCCTCAGTACTTTGGGAGCTGCTTTGCTCTGGGCCTGCTGGGCAGGGTTCAAACAGAAGGCTGTGACCTGACCTCTCCAGGCTGTAAGATGGGCCTAGGTGCCCACTCAGCCTCCCTGCCCCCGTGCACGCATCGCACTGTGGCCTGCTATCCGTTACCATGGCAGCCAGCTATTCTCTTTAGCTGGCCATTCTGCGGGGCCCTAGGGGCTCCCTCTGGGGTCCCTCCATCCTCTGTTTCAGATTTAGCCCTTCCTGGGGGGGGGGTGACGGGTTATGTGATACCATCACACCCTGCACAGTTTTGTCCCCAGTCAGCAGAGCTCATCCCACCGCATCCTGAGTTTAAGGCCTGGGCCCCGTGACCCTGCTGGCTCTCACCCCCACCTCTGCCCCTGCCCCAATAGGTTCTGTCCTTGCAGGTTGTTGAGCACCGGGCTTACGTCTGCACCCCGCCTTTCCCCTCCTCTTCCCTGACGCCTGCCAGCCCAGGCAATGACAGCATGGGCTTCCCCAGACCACTGTCATCACTTCCATGGCCCTGCCAGCTCCTCGCCGTACGCAGCTGCTGACCGTCAGGCTTACCCACGTCTGGGCGGCGCACTGCTGTGCTGTCTGGTTCGCTGCGGGGTGTGTGTGCGTGTTGCGTCCCCACCCAGTCCCCGGGCAAGCTGGCCTTTACTGATTGCCCTTCACGAGCCAGGCACCTCAGCAGCCACCTTCCCGAAATGGTCACGTTTGAGGTTCACTTTGTTAGAAGGCCACTTCCAGAGCGGGGAGGAGGGATGTAGGGAGGTGGGCGTCCGTGCCCGGGGCCCTGCAGCCAGTGAGCTGGGGCGTGTCTCTGCTTTCAGGGGAGCGGCTCTCCCACCCCTCGTGGGAAGGGCAAGGGCATCGATCTATAAGTATGCCCGGGGCAGCAGACACTAGCACGCCCTGTGTGTTCTGAAGAATTTGGAACCGTGCTGGGCTTTGCGATGCTTGCTGCTGGCAGTGAGCTTACGCTGGGCCACGGGAGAAAGCAGATGAAGTTCCAGCCCACCTGGGGCTTTCAAGAAACGAGCTGACGGCGCCCAGACTATCCCTCCTTAACCTCTGCCGTCTTCCAGCGGTGGCTCGTCATCCTGGCCTTGTGCCCTGGCTGTGTTCTTGTGTAGGCTCCCCTTCCTCTGGACCTTGCCATCCCATCTACAAAATGAAAGGGGTGGATTAGGTGATCTCCCAGAGGGCCTTCAGCTCTAAAAGAAACTGTGTGACAGGCATGGCAATTCAGATATGTAGGATGAAATTCACTTCTCTCAGAGAACCTATTAATACACACAGGGAACAATTAGAGATTGTTACAAGATGTATGAAATGAAGTATTAACTTGTGTGGTAAGGGAGAAATCTCAGTAGGGACAGGGCCGTGAGGACCAGGCATAAGGGCTTGTCATTTATTTGTTCACTCCATAGGCCCTACTGTGTGCTGTATGACGTACTAGGGATACGATGGCAGAGACAGGTAGAAGCAAGGGTCCACATGGTCCAGTGCGCTAAGGAGGTGTGCACACTGCTCTGGGAACACACAGGCGGGTTCCCCAGCCTTCCTAGAGCTCTCACCCCGGTGCCGGGCACTGGTCTGGCATGTTGCATGCACCATCCTGGGTAGGGTGGGTGCCATGGTTACCTTCCTTGTTAAGTATGAGGCTCAGGTGACTCGCTGCAGGACACACAAGTGGTGGGAGCTGGGATTGGAACCAGATCTCGTGGTTTCCTCAAACCCGCTCACTAGCCCAGGCTGCACCGGCTCCCGAGGATGAGACGCGGAGCCCCAGTCCTGTTAGGTTTCCCTCCGCGCCAAACCGAGAACGGAGCAGTTACATCTCTGTGTACTTACTCCCGGCTGTGTCCCCTTCTCTTGTCTTCCATGGTAAGGAACTTGTGTGAGACTGAATTGAATCCAAATGTTCTCCCTAACTTGGGGTCTGGTTCAAAGGAGCACAGTCAAGTGACCGAGAAGCCAGAGCTCCGTCTCCCTGGCTGAGCGGGACCGTGCGGATCGGTAACACCTTCCCTCAGCCCCTCTCCTGCCTGGTGTAAGGTAGTTGCAGAGGACCCACGTGGGTATTGTTGGCACAGCCGAGGCCTCAGTATACAAAAGCCTGCTGGGACAGTTCCCATTCGTCTAAAAAAAGGACATAAATGACATTATCAAGCCTTCTCCCGAGCCATGTTTCTGTCCAGCAACCAGACTAGTCAGCTTGTAAAATTTTGTGTTTTAGATGCAGACTCACCTTTTGACAGTTTGAAGGAAAAAAAAGCATATGGTTTCTATGAACTCCCTAGAACTATATTTTCGACATGAGATATTTTTAAGTATAATTGAATTTCATAAATATGACAACATTTGGTAACACTTGAGCATGTTTTGTTCTGTTGTTTATAGCAGCAAAATAATCTATTCCATATCTTTTTTCAGAAACTTCTAGAACTCAACAACCTTCATTCTCTCATGTCTGTGGTATCAGCATTACAAAGTGCACCCATCTTCAGGCTGACAAAAACCTGGGCTGTAAGTTAATTCCTTTGATTTTTGGCTCTCATTTCACTGGGTTGAAGCTCTTCATTCCTTGAGCCTCCAAAGGCTTTCTCTGACTGCCTGCCCTTTGCCCACGAGAGAGGCATCTTCTGTCCTTCAGGGACTTCAGCCCCATTTCGGGAGAAGGAAGTTGTGAGGACGCCAACATGGCTGGGGCCGGAAGCGCCCTCGAGTGGACCTTCCTGGACCCTATGACTTCATGTGTGCTGGCTGGGTCGGCGACATGACTTCTGCCCTCCACTTGGCTGGCATTCTTGTGTCAGGCTCCGAACTGCTCTTGGGGAGGTCTCTGGGCTGATGGTTCACGGCTGCCCTGGGCTGCTGGCTGTATAGCTAAGAGATTCTCTGGAGAAACCTGAGGCCCTCATGTAGGGAGAAGTGATTTTTTTTTTTTTCCTGAAGGCCATGGATAATTTCAGCTCAGAGGTGGAGTCTGATAGTTATATAATTGAGTCTGTAGGAAAGTTTTTCTGCTGTAAAAATACTTTAAAAATATCTCAGACCTCTTTATCCTCCTTAGCTTGGCACAGTGCCTGACATGGGGGAAGTAATTGCTATTTCCATAGCTCATTAGTATTCACCTCCTGGCCCGCCTGGTCCAGGGTCTCCCACAGCCACACAGCCCAAGCCTTTCAAGACCTGTTTATGTCCCGCGGAACTGAAGGAAACTATATGGACTTGTCAGCTGTGTTTCTGCAACTCATTTCCGAACTTCTTTCTGCCAGTCTGTGGGGCTGGGCTCTGTTTCATACTTGGCTAATTCTGGGGCCTTTAAAACACTTAAGGATTATGTTGTAGGTGATCAGAAATGAGCCCTGTTTTTTTAAATTGCAATTTTCCACAGACCTAGCCCTAGCAAAGCGGAGCGAGCAGTCTCAGCCTGGAGTCAGAAACCGGGTTTGTGTTGAGACACCGTTCAGAGCATGACTTCTGTGGGACTCAGTTCCCTGTATCTACTCAGAGGTTGGCCTAGATTAGTGGTTTGACGTCAGTGCTTCGTGGAGTCCCAGGGGTTCCGTGGAGCTGCCTTGGGGGCCACCAGGGGCTGGGGGAGAGGAGGAGGGTGCCAAGCAGACACCTTGGCACTGTTTCTGCCAGAGCCGCTCTGTTCGCATCAGTTTTACGTACTGGGCTTCTGGGTGAATTTCAGTTGAGCAATGGCTTGGGAGATTGAGAGCAAGCTTGGAAGCCGTTGGTCTCTCCCGTTGTTGCCAGCCCTGTGAGTCCCCGAGTCCATCTGAGCCATGAGGCTTTTTTCAAAAGTTGCCTAGAGATTCTTTTCTCAAATGAATTTTCCATTATTTAGATGCTGTTGTTGGTTGTCGGGCTGCTGGGAGCTATGTGCGGACTCGGAGAGATGAGTTACGGAGCTCGGGGTGCACAGACCTTACTGGCTGTGCATCTGTGATCCCAGTGACCCCCATGAGCTGTGTAGTTGGTGAGGCCAGTAGGGGAGCCTCGCAGGCCACCTCTCGCCCACCTGCCCTGTTGGTCCCAGCCCAGTGGTTGGCACGGAGTGTTTGGGAAATGCAGGGGGCCACATTCATCCTCTTTCCCCTTCGTCCACATCACCGCAGCGCAGTGGAATCGGTGGCTGCATTTCTTCCTGATTCTGTTTCCACACCTGCCGTCACAAGCACATAGCACGTCTGCTCTGTGGTTTTATGTACAGTCTGCCTCTGCCTTTCAGCTGCCTTCTTTCACACGACAAGGTCGGATTTTCCTTGGGTCTCCGGGGCCCAGCTGAGTGTCCCCGTGTTGTGTGTCCTGCATTTGTTCAACATGCTGAGTCTTATCCTCCACTTGCTGTTAATTCTGGTAATGAGATTAGCCGCAGAAATATTGCCAAAAAGGAGTTGTTTCCCCTCTCCCCACTTTTCCGTTAATGTGGTACTGGGGAGACCCATGGGCCCACCGAGCAGGGCAGGAGCACAGGAGCCACCACCACAGCAGCACAAGGAGGTCAGTGCTTTTATAGCCTTCATTTTTTCAGAGAAAGAAACTGAGGTTCCAAGAGGTGTGGTGGCCTGACCAAGATGGCAGAACTGGCGAGGACCAGAGCTGGTATGACGCCTTGCTGGGCCGCGTAGTCCGCGTTCTTGGCCAGTGAGCTGGGTGGCTTGTCAGTGACGGAACGTGATGTCGGAATCAGGCTGGGCACAGAGCACGGAGAAATTGGCACACGTGTTTCTTGGGAGGTGAGGCTGGCACACGGGCCCTCAGGGACAGGGTGTGACCAGCTCCCTGAGTGCCATCCCTGGGGTGGCATGAAACCCTGGATAAATGAGAACCCTGGACGGAAGGGACTTATGGGTGTGCCCCTTGGTTGCACCATGGATGACCTCCAGTGAGGGCCAGGTGGTTGTTAGCTGTAGGGCAGGGCAGCCTGTTGACCCGTCCGTGGCTGGCTGCGGGGTGCCGGTAGCTGAGGGAATTGGGATGGATCAGAGACTGACACTGAGCACAGGCTCCCACACAGCAGGCGTTAATAAATGCTGCTGCTGCACAAATGGGGAGGGAGTCACCTTCTATTGGCCTGGAAAACACAGACAGGGTCTGATTCATCCCAGCACTGGGGCCTCTTTGGAATACTGGCCGCCTCAAGGCCATGCGACCTAAGCAATGGTCAATTCTGATTTCCCGAGTACGCACTACCCTGCGGCTCTTACTCATTCTGCAAATCAAACATTTATCGAATGCTTTCTCCATGCCGGACCCTGAGGCTCTGGGCAAGGGCTCTGCCTTCGTGGGCTCTTGTGTTGTTCAGAGGAGACAGACACATCGTTGAGGAGGGTGAACACAAGCCCCGTCTCGCTGGTATTAGAAGACACGGATGAATGTTCGTTGGGTGTGTGAAGTACTGTCAGCTGGTGTGAGAGTGACACAGGAGAGCTAAGGCAGGAGGGTGGGAGAGAGGGTGACGGGGGCGGCGGGAACACGGGGCTTCAGGGCAGGCCTCTCTGAGAAGGAAGAGTGCGCTAAGTCACCACCCGAGTGACACGAGGAGGTGGCCGGGCCGGCATGAGGGCACAGCCGGTGCAAAGACCCTCAGTGGGAAGAAACGTGGTGCCATCAGGAAGCTCAGAGTCAGCGTGGTAGGGGCACTGTGGGCCGGGAGGAGATAGAGGCAAGATGCTGTGGAGGGGCCCATCGGGAAGGGCTTGGAGCCCGGGACAGGAGTTAGGTTCTAGTCCAAGTGCGGGGAAGGGTTTTAAACAGGAGCCGGACACGGTCTGGTTTACAGCTGCTTTTCGTTTTTTTATTTTTTAAATTACCGTTGCTACTTTGTGGAAACAAACTGGGTGGACGTGCAGGGGCCACGATGGGAAACGGGGCCTGCTCAGGAGGTGCAGGCAGCATCCAGGAGTGAGGTGATGTTGGTCGGGGTGGGGAGGCAGCAGCAGACAGGGGAGGAGGAGACCGATGGGGGAGGTGCTCTGAAGGCAGACCTGGCAGGTTCGTGGGATGGGATGTCGGAGGGGAGGAAAGGAAAGGAATGAAAATGATTTCTAGGTTTGGGGCCTGAGCAGTAGGGACGATGGTGAAACCTTTTCTCTGGTCAGAGTGGTCCCGGGAGGAGACCGACTTATTGACGAGTGACCTGGGGGTATGGAGTTCCTGGAGTTTGGGTGAGTCACTCTCTACGGTAATTATAGTCATGTGCTACACATCACACACACACACACACACACTCACACACACACTCGCACACACACGCTCTGCTGACTCCCTGCACGTTCCTGTCGTGATTTGCTCTTTCCTACTGAATCGATCCAGGCGGTTTGACTCAGCTCCGGCAACGGGGGGAAATGATCGCCAGTGGGCCAGGCGGCCTGGTCTGCAGGATGGGGACCTGGGAAGGGAACCTCCTGGGAGTGGGGCTCTCACTCCAGACACCTGTGGGGGGAGGCACAGGGTCATCAAGCTCTGCAGTTTGGAGAACAGCCACTTTGCAGATGTCCTGAGGAGGCACATGTGTGGCGTTCACATATTTCGGGCTTTGGAGGCTTCTCTTCTGCCTCTGTCTGATGTCGTGCCCCAGGGACCCCCCCCGCCCCACCCTGATGTTGTTAAGAAGATGGCCATAAGCATAGGCTGCCTGTTTTATGCTTCCCTGAGCCTTGGCAAGATGGGTGAGGGGGTGAGGAGATGGAGGGCAGAGGAAACCAAGGTTTGCGCCTCCGATCACTCGTTCCTCAGAGCCGTGCCTGCATTGCTTCCCAGAAGGTCCCAGTCATGAACCGTGCTGACATTTTCACCCTCACCTTCCTTACGTTGCTACAACATCGGCTATTTCGTCACCCCCTTCTTGAAAAATCTCCTTCCACCGGCTGAGGCCTCTTCTTCCGTTTCTGACGGCTGGCTCCTCCCTGAGCGCTTTTGTTCCTCTCACCCTCTGGGTGGAAGTGTTCTGTGAGGCTCCGGCTCTGATTCCCGCCCTCCCACCAACTCTCTCTCCCTTGGGATCTCCGGGCACGGAGGACACCGCCGTCACTTCTGTGCTCAGGGCAGGCGGCCTCCGCCACTCAGGCTCAGCCTCCTTCTGCGGCCCTGGCCCCGTGTTCCCACGCCTGCTCCACGCAGCCCTCTGCTCGCATGTTCCTTTCACAGCTCACACTTGGCGTGTCTGAAATCAAACTTTGGTTTCCGGGAGTGATAGGGAGTGCCAGAAGACTCTCTTAGCAGATTGTGTTTTGGACTTTGAGGCAGTATGGTAGACTGAGCTGACGGGGATCAGCCCCGCCCTCCCGGTCGCCCGCTCCAAACACACAAACACAAATAAATGCTGGATAAAATACAACCACATTAAAACCCAAGATGCAAAGCTGAACTAGAAGCCAAGAAAGGGAGGTCACCATGTGCTGGAGACAAAGCACGCTCTCCGAGTCCGCACAGCGAGCGCGGCGAAGGGAAACCGCCGTGTGTAGGCCTCGCAGCTGGCGCCAGGGTAGCTCACGTGTGCCTGGGAGCAGAGGCCAGCTTGCAGGCCCCATGCACACGGGGGGCTGGGACTCAGCTACCCGTAGGAGTCCGAGACCCCTCGAGTGTCACCCATCAGAAAATCTCTGTTCGGCCTGGGGGAGCCCCGAGAAAGCACGAGTGAAAAAGGTCACCTCTGGGAAACTGTCACCCCAGCCTGTACCTCAGGCAGCTCTGGGGTCCGAGTACACATGACCTGCACTGGTGTGGGGACCCCGGGCCAAGACGTGAGGGGCAGTGTCCCGTGCAGATTGAGTATAGACTCCTGAACCGGATCCCCAGGCTCAGGCTTGGACCTGCCTCTGTGGTGAGGATTCAATGAGACGTAGATGAAAAACTGTTTGGAACTGAGTCTGGCACATAGTAAGTGCTAAGTGAGTTTTAGCTGCTGCTGCTGCTGCTGCTGCTGCTGCTGTTGCTGTTGTTGTTGTTATTTGCTCATTTTGACTGTTCTCAAATGAGCCAGTCCTCGTTACCTCTGGCCCGAGATCACCAGCGTCTTTGGGCTGCCCTCCTTGCTTCTGGTGTCTCTGGCCGCTCACACCGCTGCTGGAGTGATTGCCCCAAAACATCTCCAGTGTCTTCGCTTTCCTGATGGCAGCCCGTTTTTAGCACTCCCCCACCCCTTGCTTGGTTGGGGGCTCTGCACCCAGCACTCCTCCAAAGCGGGAAGTTCTGATATAACCATTTTGATGCCCTTCTTTTTAATCGGTCGTTTGGACATTCACTCACCACCCCCAGTTTTATAAGAACGCATACTTTGTCAGCCAGTTTTCTTAATGTTTTATTTTTGAGAGAGAGCACGCGAGAGCACAAGTAGGGGAGGGGCAGAGAGAGGGGAGGACAGAGGATCCAAAGCACGCTCTGTGCTGACAGCAGAGAGCCCGATGTGGGGCTCGAACTCATGAACTAGGAGACCATGACCTGAGCCAAAGTCAATGCTTAACCGACTGAGCCACCCAGGCGCGCCCCATGTTAGCCAATTTTTAACCATCATTTGGATTCCTGACCCTGGACTCCAGCGAACCCTGAGAGTGAGGGGAGATGCATGACAGGGATGAGAGGATTGGGATATCTTGACAGGTATTTTAGGGGGAAACACGTTTGGGAATGTGGTGCTTGAAGAACGCTCACAGGCAGTGAGCATATTCCAGAGCGCAGGGGACATGGTAGAGACATTTTGGCAACGACAGCAGATACCAAAAGGTTTCATACCTACTTCACACCTACTTCCTCACCTCAGAAAACAAACCATAAACCTTTCATCTGTGGCCAGTGGAGCATCTCCCGCCAGCAACATCGCGACTCCGTGCCCCCAGTCACGTGCGGAAGAGACGCAAGAGTTGGCCAGAGGAATTTCCTGTTCGTATGCAGCCACAGTCAACTCATTCTTTCCCCTTTGATTAGTATTTGCCGTTCATGCTTAGCTGCTTGTGACTGGTCCCCTGTTTGCAAGTTGAGGTGAAGTATCAGAAGAGTAGTGTCGTGTGTCCATGGGGTCCAAATGGATACCACATCCAAACGTCAAAAACATACTTTGCCAAATGGCAAGCTGCCATCTCTCTACTACCTTTCCAATCTTTTTAAAATTATTACTGATTTTTTTTTTTATTTGAGTATAGTTGACACAAAATGTTACATTAGTTTCAGGTGGTACACCATAGTGTTTCAACAAGTTTGTATTATGCGACCATCTGTCACTGTACAATGCTGTTACAGTATCATTGACTATATTCCTCATGCTGTGCCTTTTATTCCTGTGACTTTTTCATTCCATAACTGGAAGCCTGTATCTCCTACTCCTCTTCACCTCTTTTGCCCATCCCCCCACCCCTGCCCCTCTGGCAACCATTCATTTGTTCTCTGTATTTACAGGTTGGATTCAGCTTTTTGTTTCTTTGTTTATTCACTTGGTTTCTGAGTAAAATCATACGGTATTTGTCTTTCTCAGTCTGATTTATTTCACTTGGTATAACACCCTGTAGGTCCATCCATGTTCCCGCGTAATATTCCTTTGTATGTAAATACCTCATCCTCCTTATCCATTTATCTGTTGATGGACTTCTAGGTTGCTCCCATATTTTGGCTTTTGTGAATAATGCTGCGGTAGACATAGGAGACCTTTCCAGTCTTGTCCAAAGCAACAGTTGACCACTTGACACCTTTCTGCCAAACTACTGCTCTCTTGAGGATCCCTGTGTGTTTCTACCCCCAGGCCACTGTTCATGCTTTTTTTTTTTTTTTTTTTTTTTTTGGCCTCTGGAACCTCTCCAGCCCTGTCTCTACTGGTTGAAATTCTTAGAGATCCACTTCTAAGACTGCCTCTTCCTGAAGTTCCTCCTTTGCATGTTGGGAGTTTGTTCTCTGTAGAGCCCTCTCATAGAGTCTCTGACCCTTCCCGTTTTAGCTAGGCTTTTTCATTACTCCAGCAGGTTGGACAAAGGGGATGCACGTTCAATGCCTGACTCCTCACCCACCCACAGCAGCTCTGCAGCCTGGCTGGGCCCTTGGCAAACTTCCATTTGGGGACCAATCTCGACCTTCTGGCTCTACTTTTGGGGCTTTGTGGGAAGGTCTGCCCGGTGTTGCCATGAGCAGAATTAAAAAGTATTAGCAAAATTATTGGAGACACATGATAAAAATTGTCCTCTATGATTATACATTATGTTTGTATGCATGTGGTGTATGTATATATATATTTGTGCATGTAAATTGTGCATGTAACTGTGCATGTAAACCGTGAAAGGCTAATTTTTTAAGAGATAAACTCTTGACTCACATAGATAGAAAATGAATACTTGTCAAAGATTTTATTTAACTCATTAATTGGTGACAGAACCAGGAAGATAGTGCCACCAGGAAGATATTATCAAAAGAGAATCCGAGTACTACACTTTCATAGTTAGGTAAGGAATACCAAAGTAATTTTTTAAAGTTTATTTTATTTATTTTTGAGAGAGAAGGAGAATGACCACGCGTGGGCAGGGGAGGGGCAGAGAGAGAGAGACAGGGAGAGAGAATCCCAAGCAGGCTCTGTGCTGTCAGCATAGAGCCTGACATGGGGCTTGACCCCACAAACATGAGATGATGACCTGAGCCAAAATCAAGAGTTGGATGCTTAACTGACTGAGCTGCCCAGGCGCCCCCAAATAATTTTTAAATGGATACAAAATTAGTATTCCCAGGGTGATAATCAGTGACATTTCTCAAGACCTAATTTGTCTTTCTATGGACAGGAATTGTTGGCATGAGTATGTTTTCCACAAGTTAATTTCTATCTTTACAGAGTTTTCAGTGGCCTTAGTCAAAGACAAATCGGGGACAGACAGCTAGCCCAGGCACGTCCTAAATTCCAGAGTCACAAGTTTTCCCTTATGTTACTTATGCATCTCCATTGCTAATAGCCTCCATTAGACACGTGACTTTGGAGCTTATTTTTCAGAAACTGATAGTTTGTATCGAAAGAGGTGAAAATTACTTCTTCTGAGTGTCCTCGTTTCACTCCTTACTCATTCCATACTCAGTCTGTTCAGTCCATCGGTCCATAGATTGTCCACGGCTCTAAAAATTCTTTCCATACCAGCAGTAGACACTGGAATCGAAGTAGAACTCTGAGCCAGTTTGAACATATTTGGAGCAACAGACTCTTTGTTGAAAAGCATTTCCACGTATCAAGAAATGTTATTCTGTTGGAAAACATTTCCACGTATCAAGAAATGTTATTTTCTCAAGGCAAGGGAACAAGATACCAGTGTCCTCATAAAGAGGATTTGGAGGGACTTTTTCTTTTTCCCTTCATGGAGACAGCTTCCAGATTTGAACAATTTACCAGAAGAGGGAGGTTTTCTTCATTAGTCAAATACAAGTGCCACATACAGGTTCCCAGGGTGTGATAAGGGAGATTTCCAAAAGCAATCTATTTATTTCTTCAGGTATTTGACCAAGATTTGTGGTCTTCCTGGCTTTTGACCCTGTAGCTTATGAGTCCCATTTATCCCATGCAGCTGACACTTTATTTAATATTAAATTCAGGGACTTGATTTTTACCTTGTAATTTTAGTATAGTTTGCATCTGTGGTCACAGACCCTTTCTCAATCCTCATGTTGTATATTCTCTCATTTTTCCCTATTTGTAGAGGGTTTACCTGGGTTTAGTTATCATTTCTATAGGTCTGGTATTTAGTTTTGTTTTGTAACCTATCAATTCCTAATTTTATCTGTGAATCAATTTCCCTTACTCCCCCCGCCCCATTTACATAGCTTCTTGAGTTGAGTGTTTAATTCGTTTATATTGTCACTTGCATAATTTGAAGAATTTAAAACCATGCATTTTCCTCTCAGTACAGTTTTGGCCTCATCACATAGCTTAACATATGGTGTTTCTCACTGTTTGTGGTTTGTTAATAGTCCATAATCCTGGCTTTTATTTTTTTTTTCTTTGACCCAAGAGTTACGGGAGTTTTCAAATTTTCCCAAGGATTTGGATTTTTAAGTTATCATCGTTGGTTTTTCCATTCTCTTATTCAACAGATACGTAGGCAACATGCTTTCTGTGTTCGCAGCCATACCAGATGGTATGGGAATGGCGGCGTGAACACAACCAGCGTGGCTGCTGCCTTCATGGGACTCACTGTTTGCTGAGTGAGACACGTGTGATTGCGCAATGAATCCCAAGCATTATAAATATTGTGGGAGAAATCTGAGGGTGGCTCACGACTTCTCAGTTTTTCTAGAAGTGAAGTTGCCTGTTGTATTTAGTGAACTCTTATTTCCTTATCCCTTTTCCTGAGCACGAATGCTTTCAGGATATGTTTGATTCAGGCAGGCAAGTACCTTATTTTCTTGTATGTTTTTTTTGATGGTTTCTTCCTGAGGCTTGCCATAAAGTCTGAAATCTCAAGGACCCTCAATTCGCATGAGGTTTTTAGTGTATACTCTAGTTGTAATAAAAGTTTAAAACATACATGAGTAAATGCTGTTATTTTTTAATAAACCCTATATTTAAAAAATTCAAGTCTTAAAAGAATTTTTTCAGCATATTAAACACAAATTAATTTTAAAAAATCACTAAGTTGCAAAAGGCTTAGTGAAACAACTAGGACTCATTGCTCCTTCCATTCTTGATTCATCCCCCAGAGGCAATCACTTCTGGTTATTGAGTGGTTTCTTCTGGTAGTTTCTGTCACACTTCCACCAATGTACTTTTGCTACAGTTTCTTGATCCATTCACTTTACATAACGGTGACTTCTTTGTATGATGGATATTGGTTTAGTTTTATTGAACCACCTTCTCTCTTTCTTCAAAAACACTCATGTTACTATAGTTAAATTTCTTTTGTTAAAGGAGTATTGAGTGTTTTAGTTATTAAGAATGTGTAAATACAGTTCTTTGTATATGCAAGTAGTAAGTCATGAATAACATGGCCTTCCTGGAATACCTTTTTGTTTCCCTGGCATTTCTAATTCCCTTAAAACAAAATTCTTACTCTAACTACCATCTATCTTCCAGATAATATATACAATGCTATAATGATACAGTATTTAGTGTTCTATAATTATGGTATAATATTATAGTATAGAATACGTATTATAACATATATAATAGTGAATATTTAAAGTTATATAACATGTATAATATCTGGTAGATAGCTGGTATATTTAGTAGATACATACACATATACATATATATAAACTATTATTATGCATATTTTACCATAATTTTATATAATACAGTGGACTCTTAAACAACATGGGTTTGAACTGCGCGTGTCCACTTATACACAGATTTTTGTTTCAATAAATCCAGTACGATGTTTTTTATGTATTTTCTTTACGATTTTCTTAACAACATTTTCCTTTCTCTAGCTTACTTTATAGTAGGAATACAGTATATAATACATATACAAAATATGTGTTAATTAACTATGTTGTCGGTCAACAATAGGATATGAGTAGTTAAGTTTTGGGGGAGTCAAAGTTATATGTGGGTTTTTTTTAAATTTCTTTTAATGTTTTATTTATTTTTGAGAGAGAGAGAGGCAGAGAGAGGGAGACACAGAATCCGAAGCAGGCTCCAGGCTCTGAGCTGTCAGCACAGAGACCAACGCAGGGCTCGAACTCAGGAACTGTGAGATCATGACCTGAGCCGAAGTCGGACACTTTACCGATGGAGCCATCCAGGTGCCCCTATACGTGGATTTTTGACCATGTGGGTGGTCAGCTCCCTAACTCCTGCACTGTTTGAGATTCAACTACATACATGTGTATATATGCGCATATATACACATATATATGTAAAATATAATTTTCAGATTATTTTATTATATATAACAAACATATATAATATTATCTTATATCACCAGACTTTTATATAATGTACAAAATCTTAAAGTTATTTTATTTATTTTAATTTTTTATTATGTGTAATATATAGATCTTTCTCCTCCCCAAACAAACATGCTATCCTGTCCAGTTTTCTGTTGAGCCTTCTTCTTCTCTGGAGACCTCTCTTCCAGGGCTGAGATAATTGCGGACCAGTCATTCTTAAGGCTTAGCTGACCATCTGTCATCCCAGAACCTCCGTTTACTGCTCCTGGATGGGATCCGCTGTTTCTTATATCCCATTATCTTCTTGTACTTGGTTTATTCCTTTATTTTGCTAGAGGAAGTTCTCGAGTAGTTTTCAAATACATGCATGGGAAATAGATGTTTGGAGTCTTCTGGAATCCTGTACAATACTATTCAGAAGTCTGATGCCATCTTGAATTTACTATGTAGGCACAGAGTGGAGCAGATGAGTGAAGTTAACCAGATCCAGCCCTTCTGTATGTGTATGTGAGTATGTATATGTGGGGGGGCGGGCAGTGAGGGTGTAGATGGGAAGTATGTGTATAGAGACAAGGTTAACAGAGGGAAGTGTGACCTGGAGGAGCCTGGTTTTAAATTTCGGGAGCATGCAAATGTGGCTGCCTTTGGTTGTCTCACTCTGCTAAAGAACCCCAGTTGTTGGTTTGAAGTGAATGTGCAGGGTGATTTTTAGGCACATCTCCCAGGCCTCTAACCTCATATTGGCATGGTCATATCCATCGCTCAAGGCACAGATGACAGGCTGTATCTTGCATAGAGGCACTTGACAGGCTAGGCGGGTAGACTGGACGTGGCAGGGGATGTGGGCAGTTCCCCAGCTGGGTCCAGAGAACCAGTGGTGTAAGCATTGAATGCCAGCACGGCTCAGCTGCAGTGTGTGAGGATAACAGGGATTTGACTGCTCGATGAACATGGGTGATTGCCAAAGCACTCAGTGAGGTTCTAGGTTGCATTAGTAAAGAAATGACCTTCTGGCCAGCGGAGTAAGGAATCGGCTCAACTTTACAATGGGGCAGTTCACAACTAAAGGATCTGTTCTGATCTGGGTATATATTGTTCTGTAGTGATTTCTCCTTCTTAAATGTTCATTTCAAATGCTCCTCTCTACGCAGAGCTTTCCTTAACACTTCCCTTGCCCATTATTTATTATTTGTCTGCGTTCTTGGTCTCTAGTTACTTAACACGTTGCACCCTCTCCTCTGTTGAATCGCGTTCCCCATAGATTCTCAGATAAGTCACTTCATCTTTGTGATGTTGAACCTGCTGGTTCTGGCTCCATCTTTGTCGTCGGGCTTTGTAAAGATCAGATGAGTTGTATATCATGGTGTTGTACAAAAAAGCAAATGGGAGAGAGTGTTGTTTCCTGTCCATTTGTTAATCTGATATTGAGTAGCAGCCTCGAATTCGCAAGCTGGTTAAGCAGCTGTTGTTCCTAGTATCTGTGTAGCATCTCTACCTTGATGTGTCCTGAATTTCTCAGTGGGGGTAAAAAAAAGCTTGCTATTTATTCTCCAGCTTCTTCAACACTGGGACCTTTTTTCCAGCTTATTCTTTTGCCTCTCTTCCCTAATGTCCTTAAGCTGTCACTGCTTAGCTGGGCTATTGTACGGCTGCATCCTCTGGGACTCTGGAGGCCAAGGATCAAGGAAGTGGGCGAAGCCTGCCCAGGGCAACTTGGGCTCTCTGACGCATCAGTCATGGCCTGAGTCGGGGATTTGCAGACCCACGTGCTGGGAACTGCGCTGTATTTGTGCAGTAACCCAAAGGGGTTACTTTGGTACAAGAGGCCTGCTTCCCCTGGTGCTAGACAGCTACTGTTCCACTTCTCCATGCTGCGTGATGGGGCAGCTCGACATTGCCCTTCTTAGTGTGATGGATATGGCTGGGCTGCCGGTCCACGTTCTTGCACAGACCATCAGGGTCTCAGAACCAAGCTGGACCAGAGATGCCCCATTTATACTCCTGAGCTCAGCCACTGATCTCCAATCCCGGAGGCCCTGGCTTCTGGAAGCCAAACTTGGGAGAGCTCCCAACATGCTCCCACAGCCACATGCTGTGCCAAAGCCAGTACTCTTTGAGTGACTGTCCCCCTGAATCCTCCTGCGAAGCCAGGTCTCCCAGCCTAGACTCCTTTCCTCAAAGCCGTTTTAAGGAGACTTATTGCCATTTTCTGGCCCTGAGTCTTAACCTGGGATTTGCAGGACAACTGCAATATGAGTCCTTAGTATCAAGTCTGGAAAACCAGGGGTTCAGATTTCTATTCCTTCCTTCTAAGAAGGCTCCTTACACACAATGGCCATCCTTGGTCACCTGGTGACCAAACTTTACATACCAGAGATCTCAGTCATAAAGGATCTTTATGTCCCTGTGGCTACCTTCTCATCCTGTCTTTGCTAAGATGACTGCATATGGAAGAGGAGTTTGGCTTCTTTTGATTAAAATACTGTACCCAGTGTAAATATAACACAACCATAAACTCCAGGGAATCAGGGATAGCCCGATTAGAGAGGCAGCCTGGCTGTGGGCACAGCATACGAGTGGACCGTGTCAAATTTCCTGGGACCTTCAGCAGTGGTGACGATGTTGAGGAAGGAGCAGAAGGCTGCGGACCCAGGGGGAGACCTGATATAGCGGTGCAGTAACTCCAAGTGACTTTTTGTCTCTAATCTGCTTTACTTTGTGAGCTCCTTCTGTCACAGGGTCTGTGCACCCTTGGAGGCAGGTACTGTGCAGGGCACTCTGGCATCATTTAGAACAGTGGACTAGGTAGCTTTGGAGGATATCTTCCAAGTGTGGGATTTGGTGAAACATGACAAAATTGAAGCCATGAAACTTCCCATCTCTGCACGCGACAGCTTCTTGAAATCTTCAGTGGTGTCCAGGATTTGGCATACTGCAGAAGGACGTTTCCTTCAGTCTTTGTGCACAGTTATCCTTTTTCCTTAGCTTCTTCTGGTTTATTTCTCTTCTGTCTCAGACTCTCTATTTTCTTTCCACTCCAGCTTTTGAATCGAAAAGACAAGACAACCTTTGAGAAACTGGACTACCTGATGTCTAAAGAAGATAATTACAAGCGGACCCGGGAATATATCCGAAGCCTGAAGATGGTTCCAAGTATTCCCTATCTAGGTAGGAGTCTGAATTGGCTTTATTATTTATTAAGAAATCTGTTCAGTGCCAAGTGAGATGTTTTTACAGTTTCTAGTTGATAAATTTCCGGAAGAAGTGTGGGCCGTGGATAAAGAGGTAATTGGTTAGCTCCTCAGATTGGAACAGGGTGTGGATACTTCCCAAGGATGGGAACCTCGCTGAGAGCCTTGAAACAAGGGATATTCTGCTTCTTACGTAAAGTAACCTGTGAATCACAAGCCTCCCCAGCCTCCAGCCCGGAAGGGTCACGAGACTTTCAGGTTCGTCCACATTCTCTTGAACTAGGGGAGCTCAGGCCAAAACTCCTCTGTTCTGGTCTCTCTGGGCATTAGTAACGTATTTTATAAGATTTGTATCAACAAAATTATAATGATTATGGATTTCTCTGATTAGAAAATGACAAATGCTCATTGTAAAGAATCAGGAGGAGAAGAAAATTAATATCATTTGTTATCCCATGTAGATGTGATCACTGTTTTCCATCATACGCTTTCATTTGTTTGGGCGCGTATAAAAATCCGTGTTTACAGTGAACATTTAATGTTATTACTTGCATTTCTATATTGTGTCTCAGTCCTGTCGGATGGGTTTGTCGGGCTCGAATTTGCTTTCTGACACGGACCTTTAGACTGTTGCTCCGTTTTTGTTATTAAAATGTTGCAGTGAACACCCTTGTTGCAAAAACCTCATATATAGTTATGATTATTACCTTACAATAAATTCTTATAAGTGCGATTATTGGGTCAAAATGTATGCAAAAATTTGCCTTTTTATGTATGTTTTCGAAACGCTCTCCATAGAGGCTGTGGCAACTTATAGTTTCATGGCAAGGGGATAAAATTTTCTGTTTTCCCATATGCACAAATAATGTGTATTTTCATGTGCACGGGTTTTTTCTTTTCCTTTCTCTCTCAGTTTTTTATCTTTGCCAATTTGATAGGTAAAAAGTACTTTTTACAGTTTGGGTTTCATGGTTATGCTAATTTTCTGGAAAAAAACCCACTTCTATCTTTTTATAACCTAAAAATAGTATTATCAACAAGGAAATTTAAGATTTCATGGAATTGTCTCCCTAATATTTTCAGAGCTCTAGTGTAATTTTCTGGAGATACATTTCTGACACCTTGTAAGTGTCTTCCATGATCATTGTGTTTTAATTCTTTTCAAGCCAAGTTGGGAAATTTAATTTTAGTAGAAAATTGTCCACTTGACCCAAGTTTTCAAAATTATTTGCGTAGAGTTTTTTTTTCCTCATTTAATTTTCTTTGACCACATAGTTTTATGCAATATTCTCCTGTAACTTTGAGCCTTCAGTATACGAATGCTTGTATTTGCTTTGCATTCCTGACAGTTTGCATTTTTTTTTCTCTTTCTTTTTTTAATTTGCTGTGCCAGAGGTATGTCTGTTTGTCTGTCCACAGAATTCGACTTTGTATGTATCGGCCACATTATCTTTCTGCTTCCTAGTTTACTATCTGCTGTCAGTCTAGGATGTGATCTTTCTCTCCACATCTTAACAACTCCGAAGTTGGGATGCATCTTTCAAGTGACGGCAAACAAAGCATTGCAATATCGTTTATTGGTAAACAGTTATAATGACGTCCTAAATTTGATGAAATGTGGAATTTCTGCTTTAGTCTCTGATAGTTCGTTTCTCCTGTTTTCCTTACGTTGTTTTGTTATTTCTTTTAACTACTTTGGTTGAATTAGTAGCTCATTTGTATGAGCACTGTTCTCAGCACTTTAATTTGGAAGACAATTTTAAGGAAACAGTTAAGGAAAACAATTAAAATAGAAAACAGTTTGCTCTGATTGCTGTTACCTGCTTTGTTATAGGGTTCTCAGTGATATATATATTTTTTTAAATCTGTGATTATAGTTTCAGTTTTTCTTTTATCCAAGTATTAAAGTAGTGGTTTTTTAATTTTTAAGGGCTTGAGTTTTCTGTTTTTGTTTTCAAATGGCTTTATTGAGATGTAATTTATGTCCCACCCATTTAAAGTGTGCAGGTCAGTGGTTTGTAGTCTATTTACAGAGTTGTGCGGCCATCAACACAATTTTGAAACATTTTCATCACCCTAAAGAGAAACCCTGCACTGTTAGTGGTCACCTCCTTTTCCTTCTGGCCAACTCTCTTCTGGCCTCACCCCCCCAGCTCTTGGCAGCCATCAATCTACTTTCCGTCTCCACAGATTTGCTTATTCTGGACATTTCGTAGAAATTTAATTGTACAGTATGTGGTCTTTTATGACTGGAGTTTTTCTCTTTAGTATCAGGTTTTCAAGGTTCATTCATGTTGGAGCACAATTGATGGTGTCTCATTCCTTCGTGTTGTCGAAGGATATTCCACTGTATGGATATGCCACATTTTATTTTTTTTATTTGATGGGCATTTGAGTTGTTTCACTTTTGGGCTATCATGTATCGTACTGCTGTGAACAGCTTTGGGTTTTAAAATCACAAGTCTTCCCTTTAATATTACTATTTTGTAAAATATTTTTGAGAGAGAGAATGTGCACGTGCACACAAGTCGAGGAGGGGCAGAGAGAGAGGGAGACAGGGTCCAAAGTGGGCTGTGTGCTAACAGCAGAGAGCACAATGCAGGGCTTGAACTTATGGAACCTTGACCTGAGCCGAAGTTGGATGCTTAACCGACTGAGCCACCCAGGCGCCCCACAAGTCTTCTCCCTAATTATTTTACATTGGTTTAGACTATGTGGCAGATATGCTTCCTAGGTTTTAAAAAATGTTTGATATTTGTCTTGTGGCTTAATATAAGATCGGTTTTTGTAAATCTTTCACGACTGCTAGAAAAGAAGGTGTAATCTCTCAAATTACTCCCATTATTACATTATATTATTTAAATTACTAATTTGTGAGAACTTGGTCTATCAAGGACAGAAATATATGTGGGACTCCCCTTGCATTTCTAATAGCTTCTGCCTTACGTTATTTAGTATATAGAAGTTTGTAACAGTTACAAATTCATGGTGAAGCGTCCCATACAAAGTGATCTTGATTCTGTTTGTTATTTGCTTTTACTTCTTTGTCTGACATTAATTCTGTGAAATCTGTTTTATTTTTTATTTGCGTTCATTTTATAAACCTGTGACCGTATTTTGGGTGTGAATATTTTAGATTGCTTTGTTCTAGGTGTGTTCCTTGAGAACTGCACTTAGTTGGACCCAGGATGAGAGACCTTGCCTTTCACTCACTGACATTTGTTTAGTCTTCATGCCATATTATTGAATTGAACATCATTCCGTGCTTTCTCATTCTTTCCTTGCTCTCCTCTTAATGGCTTACTGTAAACCACAGTGTCTTTCCACTTGACTTGCCAGTCACTATCTCAGAGGGAGGAGGGTGTGTGGATATGCGCAGCTCACAAACCTGTTGCCGCTTTGCCCGAGGCTGATCAACGGAGGGATGAAATTGATAGTCTGAGGGTGAGGGTTGTCCAGCGCAGGCCCACTGGTTCAACTAGCAGAGATGCTCCTGGATTGTTAAGGATGGCTTCTTGTCTACTCCGGAGAGTGGTCATGAGAGCTGCTGCTTATTGTCTGCTGTCTGTGTGTCTGGCACTCTGCTAGGCATTTTGTTGATGGCCTGATCTCAGTGAACACTCGCAATGGCCCCGTGAATAAGCAGTCACTGAGAGGTCGCCTAGGGTCACATAACTAGAGTGGCAGAGCCAGGACTTGGCCCCCGTGGTCTGGCCGTAAGCCCTAAGCTGTGACACTGCCCTCTCCTGACTCCCCACGTCCACTGCCCAGGTCATTGTTTTCCTACTCTACCCTTACAGTTGCCACATGTGTGTCCTCTGCTATTTATGACTTGTGGGTGGCCTCCATCAGACACCGTATGAAGTAGGATGAATTATCTTGAATCTTTCTTGCGGCACTCCCTGTTCTTGGACCTCACCGCGGTGCTGTCTTGGGCTTCTGAGGGCAAACCGCACCGATACTGTCTCCCCTTTCTGATCCCCTGTCCTTTATAATCAGACTGAGCGTATGAGTCACCTCCTCGGGCCACTGGCCAGAGGTCCCTCGTGTGCCACCCGATGACTCTTGTCAGGCTGCAGGACAGGTCCACCCTTGCGGTGGACACACTGCCTGTGTCGGCCCTCAGTTTCTGGAGCCGTGGCCCTCCTTGTCCTGCATGGCCTCATCTCGGCTGCCTCTTGTGGAGTGGGGTGAGTGCCTCTCTGGAGAGAGGCCTTGGTGCTGCACCACCCTCCTGCCTCTGCCCCCGAGAGCCCAGCCTCTGCCTTGCTCCTGCCCTTCCTGCCTGATGGCCACTTCCCTCTCCCTGCAGCCAGTCGGGCTGCATCTCTCGTGCTCTATCAGAATGACTCCTGACATATATACGAGCGAGAGGGAGAGACCAGGAGGCAACACCAACGTGCTTTCTGTTCTCAGGATGGCACGCGTGGGTTTACCACAGGGACACCACGGTTCCGTTAAAGAGAATGAAGCAAGATTCCCCTTCTGAGGCTCAGTGGGCTCGTCGCCCTAAGGGCAGTGGGGCCCTACCTGCCCATCTGGTCACCGTGGACAGACCCTGCCCACAGCCAGGTTGTGGTTTCAGTGCTCGTCCCTCTTGGAAACCCAACCTGTCCCGGGGCTGGATTTGTTTATCGAAGGAGGAATAGTTACATAATTCCTGGAAAGTACAATATAGGAAAAAATGTCTGAAACCATTTCTTTTTCCCTTGGCAAAGTCCTCACTGTAGGTCTTTCCCTTGGGGGGAGGGAGTTATTCTCTGGGACGGACTTCAGGTCAGCCCCGGATATTTCCTGCTGCTTTGCTGCCCCCATTGCTGGAGACCTCGAATGCTGCTTCGGCAGATATTTGCCTCTAATGGCAGGTGTGGGGTTTATTTTTATAACAATTCTTTTGAACCTGTGTGGAAGGTTCTATGGCAACTGGTTTCCTGGGATTATTCGGGACCGTCTGCTTGTACCCGCACGTAGCAGTTGTTACTGTGTGCGTGTGTATTCCAGCTCCTTCTCATGCAAATTTTAGGGCCAGTTGGCCGCACTTTGGCTCACTGTATCTCTGAAGCATAATTTAAAAAACACTGAGGGAAAAACTTGCTACATTTCAAAAGTAAGACTGTCTCAAAAAGTTTCCTCCCAGTTACTTCAAAGTGTAAAAAGAATGGTGAGGGGCGCCTGGGTGGCTCAGTCGGTTAAGCGTCCGACTTCGGCTCAGGTCACGATCTCGCGGTTGGTGGGTTCAAGCCCTGAGTCAGACTCTGGGCTGACAGCTCGGAGCCTGGAGCCTGCTTCGGATTCTGTGTCTCCCTCTCTCTCTGACCCTCCCCCACTCACACTCTGTCTCCCTCTGTCTCAAAAATAAACATTTAAAAAAAAAAAAAAAGAGTGGTGAGAATTAGGTCAATTATTTGCAGCTTAAATTTGTCTGATAGCAACTCCTTGTTAACACCCAGGTCAGACTAAAGAATGGCCTGCACCGTTTATTTCTAAACAGCTCTACTGACTCAGAGGGTGTTTGGTTTTCACTACCTATAATTCCCTCCAGGAAATAGCTACATGAAATTCAGAGTGCAGTGGATTTTCAAAGGTTTAGAACTGATTCCAAAGGTAACCATAGGCAGTCTGGAAGACTGTGATCTCTCAAGGAACAAAAATTAGGCACTCTGACAGTTCTGAATTGTGAGAGAACATTTAGACGTTCTTGGTAAATTTACCCAGTTTTTATCTGAAAATAGGAGATGGATTTTGGCCTCTGATATGTGAAGGGAATTTCTAGAACCTAAGGAATTCCTTCAGACAAGCAAACCCTTCCATAAATAAAGCAAGGCTTTGTTTTCAAATATGGACTCTGACGTTTAAAATAAAGGCAAGTTGTTTCCAAGCGTAAAAGAGACCTAACCTGTGGGGTATCTAAAAGGACTCCCAGAAAGAAGCACTTACGCTGTGTCCCAAAGCCCCCAGAACAGCACAGCGAGTGAGGGGCTTGCACTTGGAGCCTGAGGGCAGCATGTGCCAGCCGTCCGCGAGATGGTGTGTTCTCGGTGCCCACCAGCGAATGATGGGTGGTGGTGGACGAGACAGATACCCTTTCTGCTCTGGTGGCACCCACAGCCCAGACCTGACCGGCAGGAGTGAACCGGAAACTGAAAGTGAGCTGAGCACCATGAAGGGAAAGGCAAAGGAGCATCTCTAGAGGGGGCCCCACCCCAGTGTGGGGGGCCAGGGAGGGCTTTCTGGAGGGAAGCCCTAAAGAATGAATAAGCTAAGTGAAGAGGTGGGAGGTGAGCATGCCAGACAAAGACAACAGCTTGTGCAAGAGCCCTGGAGTGGGGAAAAACATGTTTGTTGGAAAAACTGGCTGGAGAGTAGAGAATGAGGTGGAGGGTGTTGTGAGAAGCAGCTGGAGTGGAAGGGAGGGGTGAGATGGCCTGGGGCCAGGACACCGTGAGTGGGGAGCTCAGGCCCCGATCCCCCTAAGAGCAGTAGGGAGCCACGGAGGGCTTGAGGCAAGGGCCTGGCCAGATTGGATTGGCACTGGACACACTCCGCCTTTGCCTACAGCGTGTGAGTAGCTTCGAGGAGGCCAGGCTAGAGGAAGGAAGACCAGAGAAGGGAGCGTGAAGAAGCCCATGGTGCATCACTGTATGTGAGAAATTGCTAGAGGGGGAGGGAAGGCCTTTTAAAAACAGTTCCTTTTAGAGCAGAGCCTTGGAAAGACATGAGACAGTTGTCAGTGAGCCTGTCCCTTACACCCGATGGAGACACATGGCATTTCCCTGTGCTTTGACGTGGCGAATCAGCGTGAACATTTGAGTTGTGGCCCCCTTACAGCAGAGACGGAAGGGCCAGCACCATGCTCTCTCAGTCTACCCACACAGGGCAGGTGGATTTGGGCCGACTGATGCCACTAGCACTTCTGCTTCCTCGAACATGGGTCAGAGTGGCCACCGCCACCCCAGGACCAAGTCTGCCAGCTCCCAGTTCAGGGTGACCACATTTTTATCCGGCTGTCCCCAGGTTTGCCAGCACTAAGGGTAGTCCTTTCCTTTAATGCCCAACTGAAAAATTTCCATTCCGCAGGCAGGAAATCCAGACTTTTTTGTTTTCAGTTCCCCACCCCACGTGTTTCCAAGGATCCCCAAGGAATACTCACTTGTTCCACAGATCCATCCTGGTTGTTGCATGGTGCCTCAGCTGGCTGCTTGGCTCCAAACCCCTGATCCCTCCCTCCGGCATCTCTGCCTTTCCTACCCAGTCCCTGCAGCTGGACCTGTGTGGAGCCAGGCTCCTCCTTCCTCCCCCAGGGAGCACAGTTCGGGACGGATACGGGGATGCCAGTGCCACAGAGAAAAGCTTGAGCCTGCATTCTGAAATGCCTGCTCCCGGAGCCCCTGGACCATGCCCTTTCTCCTCTTAGACAGCCACACGCGGCAGGGCCGACCCGTTGCCCTCCCGTTCCTAGCCGAGGAGAGCCTTTGATCGAGTTTCCCCTTCCTCAGATGGAGGCATCCACCCCCTGGGGGGCCCAGCGAGTGGGGATAAGCTGCTGCCCTCTGACCCGTCTCCAACAGGCTTCTCAGTCAACAGAATAATCACAAAGGTAACTCCATCCCAAACGAAGGAAACCTTTTCCGTTATTTTGTAGAGTGGTCAGCTGCACATTGTCTTAAATCTCTCCCTTCCAGAAGAGAAATTTGCCTTTACTTTTGCAGTCTATGAATTTGTTACCTTAAAATTCACATTTCTCTGGGACTTCACAGTCGGGTTCCATTTTTACAAAAAGCCAGTGGATGTTATTAAAACCCCCATTTTGTGAGTGAGGAAAGCCACAGTTTGACCTATGACTTAGCCAACGTCATATGCCAGGCGGAGACCAAGTGCGACTCAACATCGCACGCTCTGGCTGGGGTTCCACTCAGCCCGAACTCGCGCGCCCTCTGTCTAACACCTCTGTTTCCCTGGAGAGAAGCGGTGCGGGAGGAAAACACGTGTGGGGGTGGGGGGTGGGGGTGGCGTTTGCTCTGCTGCCCACAGCTAAGCACCTTGTCACCTTTGTCCCTTCTGGGGCACAGGGAAGACTTGGAGTCAGCATTTCTCTGCGTCAGGAAGTTTTGTCTGGTCCCCAAAAGGAGGAGGTAAGGGCAGAGCCCATTTTGTGTCAGAGAAAGTGTGTTTTCATAGCAGGAACCTACGTACTCCTCAGGATGGCTGTTCTGCTTTGCCTTTTGGTCTCTGGGTTTCTAATTTGAAGCTCATGGTTGTGATCGTGACAACTCTTGGTTATTCTCTCACATGTGACTGGCACTGCACTGAGCACTTTATGAGCATGATCTCACTTCATCCTCCTGACGTGACGCTCTTTCCTCTGAGAGAGGCACTATTTTTAACTTATTTCACAGCTGCAGAAGCCGAACAGGACTCATGTGAAAGGTCTCACCACTTAGGGGTGCCACCTCGGACTGGTGATAGCAGTGCCCAAGCCACGTCTGACCCAGTGCCCAACCACGAACCTCAGAATATGCCGTATTTCCCTGTAAAAGGTCTTTACCTTCTGGGGAAACCTGGACAGTGGACTGAGAAAGAATGTCTCTGGGGACTCTCCTTTGTGTAGCGAGGGCTTGAGATGGGGGACTGAGGGCCCCCCCCTTCCGGGCCAGCTAGCCCCGAGGAGGACAAAGGTTGGGGGCTTGGGTTGGAGGAAGGGCTAGTGAGTTTCCCCATCCTCAGGACTAACCTGGCACCGTGGATGTCCTCCTTGCACTGGTTTGGAAAGGGAGAGTTAAGATAATTGGAATGGAGCATCTGAAGGATTCCGAGTGGTTGGTGACTTGTAAGATGGCCCCAGTGCTCCCTGCTCCCCAGTATTCCTGTTCTTGTGCCATCCCTTCCCCTTGAGCACGGGCAGAACGCACTGACTTGTTCCTGACAAACAGAATATGACAGAACTAATGGGACATCCATTCTGAGATCAGATTATTCAAGGACTAAGCCTTCTTTGTGGGAGGCTTGTTCTCTCTTCCTGGCTCTTGGATTCTGAGGGAATCCAGCTGCATTCGGCAGTCCTGTGGAGAGTCCCCTGAGCCAAGGGATTGAGGCCTGCTGGCCACCGCATGAATGAGTTTGGAAACAGAGGCCACCTCAGTGGAGCCTTCAGATGAGACCATTGCCTCCGCCCGTGGCTTGACTGCATCACTTGAGACTCCTTGAGCCAGAGGCACCCAGCTGAGATACACTCAAATTCCTGACCCACAGAAACTGCAAAGTGATAAGTAAGAAAGCTGCTGTGTTTTGGGGCCAAATCTATCACACAGCAGTGGATAGCTAGCACATCACACAAACTTGATCACTACCCCACGTTCATTACTTTATTGCCTCAGCTGTAAAGCTGAGCACACAGTAGACAGTAAGATCGATCTCCAGGGCAGCAGGAAGTGCTGGGTCCCTCTCAGAAGCTAATATTCACGGGAGGAAATCCTATAGGACAAGGGGGGGCGGGGGTTGCCACTTTAAGAGGTAATGAATTCTTACAGCCCTGTAAGGAAGAGGGTGCCCGAGAAGGGCCTCAGAAGTTACCCTCAGAAAGGCTGTGGTTCCCTAATCAAGTGTATGTTGGGTGTTAGAAGGTAACATGTCCAGGCCTTCGGAGGCCCACGAATGCCTGCTTAGGAAACTGGAAGATTTCCATTCTGTGTGCCCCCCAGAAAGCTGTGCTCCAGGGTGAATTCGGTGTCCACCCATTCTCTTAAAAACTGTTTTGATTACAAAAGCAACACCCTGTTTGTTGTAAAACTCATGAAATGAACACTAAAAAGAAGTCTGTGAAGTAAGAAGCAAAAATCCCCTTCTTCCTCGCCTACTTTCCAGAAGCAGCCACAATTAACAGTCGGTGCGTATCCTTCCGGATGTTTTGTTCTCCACACACTGATGTATGTGCATGTGTGTGGGGCGCAGGGGATGCAAGTAATAGTATGCCTTTTAACCAGAATGGGGACATTTTAGACATTTTGTTTGGCGCCCGTGGTGGGCACTTGGGTGGTTTGCTGAGTAGTACCTGGCCGCCTGCTCGATTGTGCAGCCGTGTGCCTGCTGAGGAACAGGTGGATGGCTTCTGTTCCCTCCCTTCGATGGAAAGTGCGTTGTGGCTTTCCTCACTTGTGGGGGATTTCTGGAACAGTGAGTGCCAGGAGAGGGATTGCTGGACAAACTATTTGCGACTTTATCTCCAGTAGCTACTTTGGGAATGCCGTTGAAAGGTGGCGGTTACAGTCGACCCCACGCTCACCACCAACCACTAGGTCCTACCGACCCCTTTATATTTATGAGAGACTGTCGGGTAAGAGATGGCATCTTGGTTTTTGTTGTTTTAATTAATTAATTAATTGATTGATTAATTAATTAATTTTTGAGAGAGACAGAGTGTGAGCCGGGGAGGGACAGAGAGAAAGGGAGACACAGAATCCGAAGCAGGCTCCAGGCTCTGAGCCATCAGCACAGAGCCCAATGCGGGGCTCAAATTCACGGACCATGAGATCATGACCCGAGCTGAAGTTGGACACTCAACCAACTGAGCCACCCACGCGCCCCTGGCATCTTGGTTTAATACACGTTTCTCTACCTGCCAATCCTTTGTGCTCTTGGCAGAGAAGCTGCCTTCCTGCTTCAAACACATGCTCCTTGGGCTCTCCTGGGCCCGCAGTTAGGCAGTCAGGCCTTGCCTCCCACCCAGCAGCTCAGCTGCCCTCTGCTCCTGCCTCTGCATCCTCAACATCTATGTCTGTCCTTAATCCTTCTCCTGTGTCCCCAGCATGGCCCTGCATTGCCCTGATCAGTGAAGAAAGACTGCCTGGCTGTTGGGTCCCCACGGAGAGGAGGCTGACAGAAATCCTTGCCCATGCACTTGCTTGGGGCTTGGTCAGCATTCTGGGCTCCAAGGCTTTGCGCTGCTCCTTATTCTTTTCCTTTTTTGAGGTGACCAGGGTGTTGGCCTCTGTCAACACATGGCTCCAGAGAGACCTGATTACATTACAGGCCTTTTACATTAGCTACCCTTCCAGGCTCTGGACCACTGCTCGCTCTCTAACGGTCAGGGCAAACGTGACCTGTCCACCCTGCCCAAGGACCTCTCTCTTTCTCTTAGGAGATGTCCCTCAGCTTGAGGAGGGTGCACATGCTGAAACAGGGGAAGGGAGCACCCCTTGGCCAGCCCATAGAGCCAGGTTTATCATGACCAGGGGTGAGCAGGGGATGGGACAGCCGGATGGCCCGCCCACCTGGGAGCTACCACATGTGGAAGTGCTTTGGGAAAGCTGCACAGATGGGAGTGATTATCTGTGTCTGGGTTCTCATGTGTGGGCTGAGCTGACCCAGGCTGCCCTACGTCAGGAGAGATGGGGGTACTTGAATGTCTGGGTGATGGTTGGTACCAAGGCCTTGTGTCCACAGTGGCAGAATCTCAGATAGGCCTGGGTCGAGCTTGACTCTGGATCTGAGAGAGACTAGGTAAGGAAGCCCCAGGCCTGAAGGCATGGACATGGGAGATGAGCCACCATAACGGGGACCCAGCTACCAGATGGTGTGGCCCAGGGCTCGGACCAGGTAGGATTTGTGCACAAGTGACAGCCAGAGCAGCCACAGGTTAACACCGTGACTGCCAGAGGTTGGGGCTGAGTCTGTCAGTTGGAGGACAAGCGGAAGCAAGAAGGGCGGGCGCAGCCTTCAGCCCTGGCACAGGGTCGGAAGCCCCAAGACGCTGGGCCCGCTGCTCTGAGATAACTCAGGCAAAGAGCCCTGGACTGGCTTCCTGACATCGGGGGATCTGTTGTCCGTCCAGTTACTTCTGCACAGACAGGCTGGCTGGCTAGCTCACATAAGTGCTGCTGTGGGCCGCACGCCGCCAGGATTCTCAGGTGTTTGGGGGGCGATGACGGGATGAGACAAGGGCATCGGTTGTTTCATTTTGCCCTTGTGGGTTGTGATGTAATGCTGCAGAAGCAGGAGTGCAAATCCTGAGAGGCTCAGGCTGCATGTTGTTGGGTGGGTCACTCGCATCTCTGAGCCTTGATGTCTGTTAGATAAAGGGAGTGCAATTAGAGGAGCCACCTCATAGGTGTGTTATGAGATTGATTTATTTATTTTTTAAAGTTCATTTATTTATTTTGAGAGAGAGAGAGAGAGAGAGAGAGAGAGAGAGAGAGAGAGAGAATCCCAAGCAGGCTCAACACAGAGCCCAACGCAGGGCTTGAACCCACGAAAACGTGAGATCGTGCCCTGAACCAAGGTCAAGAGTTGGATGCTTAACCGACTGAGCCACCCAGGTGCCCCCTGTTACGAGATTTAAAGAGACACACATGGTGCCTGGTACACAGAAAGCACCCCGTAGATGGCAGGTGGCACGAGTGTAATCCAGAGCAAAACCCTGCAGGAAGACTCCAGCAGTGGGGACCTCCTTGCCTCCTGTATCCACAGAGACTGTTGAGAAACTCAGCAAACCCAGGAAGGGTAGGAAGAGCTGCATCTGGGCACAGCCAGGTGTCACGTTTAGTGACCCAGCAGGGCCTGGAAGGTTTGCATATGCTTTGTGGGGTAGAGCAGGAGTGGGCAGGGGGAGGGACTGAGGAGCAGACACCATCTAATGGCTAGTGGGACAGAATCCACCCAGCTGGCAAAATACAGTCTCTGGAGGGGAGGGGAATTAACAGCAGCTGAAGTACAGTGTAGACACCTTTTTGGATATAGATCCAGGCTGAGACCCCTCCTTCTCTGGGAACCTGAGAACCACCCCCCCCCAACTGCCCCCACAGCATTGAACTCCGGCGGCAGTGTTCGTTCCAGCCAGAGCTGATCGGATTGAGGTGGACACCCGGCCCCAGCGGGCTGGGAGTCTGCACTGGAAGGGAGGGTGCTCGTCAGTCTCTGCTGGCACCGAGACCAGCAGAACATGTGAGCTCAGGAATTCCGTGCTGGGAAAAGCAGATGGACGCACAATGAGAAACAGAGAGACCTGCGCGCAAGGGAAAGGGAAAAGAAGGGGGGTTGGGGAGGCTGGGAGAGCTGCTGCCTTGCCTCTTGAAGGCTTTCCAGGCCATTTCTGGTTCCTGGCCCTCGTGAGGCCCAGCTGCGTCCCTGCTCATGGACTCTGGGAGATACCTCGTGTCCTTATGTAACCAGCTTATTAAATGAGCTGGACTCAGTCAGGTGTAAGAAGAAACCAACTTAATTTTTTCCCCCGTGTCCTTTCCAACTTACCCTGTGGACTAGCTCTTTTCCCGGTCGACGCTGGAGACTTAGCAAGCCCCTTCGTCCCCTTCGTCTTTCTGGCGTTCGGCATGAAGAAGCCGAGTCTGCTTTAACCATCCGGTCACTGCACACAGTGTGGTGCAGTAACCAGAGGTCTGGACTCCCTAGCGCCTGGACCAGAGGCCTGGAGGCCTGGGGTGGGGGAGGGCCCACGGTCAGCACTGTCACTGGCCCCCACAACCCTCCTGCCTCCCGCTTGCCCACTGAGATTTGTGAGCCTCGGGGTTGGAACAGGGGAGAGGGGAAAAGTGAGGGGTCAGGGCCCATCTTACGTGGCCAGTTCAGTCGTGATTCAGAGCTTGCACCAGAAGCCCAAGCACCCACACTCTTTACCCCCCGTTGGTGCTGCTGCTGCTGCTGCAGAATTTCCCTTCTGGGCACTTGTGACTCAGTTGCCGTGACCTGTGATACATCTTTTCCACCTCAACACTTATGGCTCCTTCCTTGGCTCCTGGGCCTCCTGCACTGTCTCCCCCCACCCCACCCCCCTGGCTGCCCTCTGGTTCCTAGGAAACCATATCCTTGCCTCCCCCGCAGCCCCTGATGGGCTTGCCATTTGCTCCAGTGTGGTCTCATTTCTCTCTGCCGCAGGTCTGGAGACTTGAGGCACGAGTCTGGTAGCAGTGCTTATGCCAAACCTTTGGAATGGTCCCTCGAAGTCCCTCTCACTTGATTTAGGGTCGGGGGAACACCCACCCTCCGTGTGGTGGTGGTGGCCAGGGAGCATATCACAAGGACAACTCATTCCCCCCACCCCAGGATATTTTTCCTGCACCTCTCACACAGGCTGCAGAAGGGCAATCTGCTAATGTTGTAGAATCCTTTTGGAGTCACCCCCTATAGTGATGGTCCTACACCTTGCTCTAGGGTGTGGGACACTTGGAAGCTATTATTTTGCCCTTAGCCTCTGGGGTCTCAGATAAAACTAAGGCTGAAAGAGTGCCTTTTTAACATTTTGTTACCTTGAAACGTCCCCTTTCTGTTTAATCCAGTTGCCTGGCTTTGTCATACTATACCCTAGAGTCTTTGCAAGCCTGCATATAACAGATGAGGTGGTCTCAGATCAGAGAGGACCACCTTGAGCTCCCAAGGACCATCTGTAAATTGTGAGCATCCTAGACTCCCAATACTGTTGTTTTCGGTAGTCCCAAGGCTTCTCTTTCAGTCTTGCTCAAATTGGCAAGATTTTGCAAGATTTGGGGGAGGGGATCCTGCTCAGTGTCACTTGCTTGAAGAACATCACTGTCTTCCTGCCGTGTTCCCACATAAGCCCAGCAGGTCGGTGCCCCCCAGCGACCAAGGTATTGGTGCAAACTGGAGTGTGGGGGCTTGGCTGGGATCGGAGAAAGTCTGGGTCTGCAGGTACCCTCACCATGGAGACCTCAGTGACAGTAGGGCTCCTACGCCTGCAGGCCTTCAAAGGCCACTGGCTGGGATGGGAGAGGAAGGACAGGTGCTGGTCTGAGTTGGGCAGACCTCAGGGACCTGGCTGTGTTTGCTGGCCGGTGGAGCCACACACCAGGCGCTATGGCACCATGCACTTGAGCACAGCTCTTCTGCACGCCCGGCCCCCATTCTCTTCTTCAATGCTGTCGGCCAAACCCCCATTTTACACCAGGGAGAGCCAGTTCCACATGTCTGATGGGTTTATTCCTACCTCTCCTTCCATATAGCCAGGGTGTGGTTTGACTCAGGTTTGGGTTTGGGGTGGGGGTTGGGAGAAATAGCTGGTGTCTCGGCCTGCTTTTGTCTGGGTCACAGCTAGTCTAGGAAAAGGGTTATTCCACGTTGTCCTGCATGGCTTTCCAGAACTCTTCGCTTTGGGGTTTGGACCCACGACCAGTGACCAGTAGGGCTGGATGGACCCTGTTTTCCTTAACCATCAATCCTTCCATCCTGGACACACCAGTCCAGGTGTGTGGGGAGGCCTGGGCCAAGGTTGAGGTATTCTCACCAAACACACCAAATCAGGTACAACAACTGATGACCTCGGCAGCCTACTAGAGGTTTGGGAGAAGGGAGCTGAGAACTCTTAGTTAGTGCCTGACCTCCAGCACCTTCCGGATTAACTGCTGCTAGGGCATTTTTACCAGCTGTCTGACTGTGAGCCTCATTTCCTCCTCTCCTGTGAGGTGAGAACAATCCCTTCTTCACCTGGGTGCTGTGAGCATTACATAAGAAAACAGAAGTCCAATTCCAAGCACGTAGTAGGGTGTAGTAAATATCTGTCTCTACCCAACTACATATTTGCTAGAAGCAGCTCTCGTGTGGCAGTATTGCTAAGTCATTGGGAAGAGGGATTGCTGGGTCCGAAGGTATAAGCATTTTAAAAATTTTGATGCATGTGTATATCCATGTTTGATATACACGTTGCTAAGTTGCCCTTGAAACAGGTTGAATCAATTTATACTTCCACCCATAGTACAGAAAGTACGTATTTCTCCATTCCCTTGTCAACATGGAGACTTTTTTCATCTTTACAAATCTGATAGGCACCTTGTGATGGTTTGTGCTTGATTTAGTATCCCTCCCTCTCTGGTTATTACTGAGGTTGGCACCTTTTCTTCCTTATTGGCCATTTGTGTTCTAATGTGTTCGTGTGCCTAACGAAGTTTTCTGTCATGGTGTCTGTATTTTTCTTCTTGATTTAAGAGAGTTCTTGAGATAGCGTGAATATTGATCCTTTATTTTTCTTATTTGATATTTGCCTTCAGCCTTGGTCATCTGTTATTTTTCAGAGGGCAGAAAATTTGGGGTTTTCTTTAGTCATATCCCTTAATCTTTTCCTTTTTGGCTTTGGGGTTTCCTGCCATGCCTAGAGATGACTTCCCAGCCCACAGTTGTGTTTTTCTAGCAGCTAATGTGAAAGTCAGATTGGAATGAGGGAGGGAGGCAGAGGGCTCCCGGTCCGGTGGGAAGCCTGTTGTAGTAGTTGAGGGGAGAGGAGACACGAAGGCAGAGAAAAGGGCTTTCGTGGATGGATGGATTGGCGTTGGTGTGGTAAGGGGAGAAATTCTTGTTTTTGACCTGAGTAATTGATAAATGGTGCCTTTTGGTGACATGGGCCCAGACCTGGGGGAAGGTGTTTCAGGGGTTGGTTGCACTGTCTAGGAGGTGCTTCTGGGACGTTCAGTGAAGATATCCAGGACATGGCTGTAAGGAAGTGAAGCCCCAGAGAGCCTTCATGGCCTGGGGTGCTGTCTTGGGCCTCCTGATGGTGTACGTGGAAACCAAAGATAGGGAGAGTGTGATGTAAAAGATTTTGGTGTATGTCCTTGGTGCTGAATCTGTATCTAGTCTTACTCAAAGAGACTCTGATAGAAGAGGCCCCAGGAAGGCATTCCAAAACAGTAACACCCAGCGTAGATACGTCCAAATAGCACTGATGGCTTTTATTGCAGGTTTGTGTCATTACAAGGATAATCTGGGAATATATTAAAAAAAAACCCTCCCTTTTATATACACAAAACATGCTACATGGTACACTTTGTGGGAATGCTGAGGTAATAGGCACACACCCAGACATGGACAGTACCAAACGTTCCGACATCTCACACACCCCCATTCACACGCCCACCGGGGACGGTCTCACCTTCCTGACTCCTCTCTTGCTCCCTGCTTGGCAAGAGTCCCGGTAGTACTGAGTCTGACACTTCGCGGCCAACAGGACTCAGAAAGCCACCACGCTGCAATGCACCAGCCAAGGGGTCCGGTGGCTCCTGGTTATTCAGGAGCTCACGAGAAGCGGCCAGTTGTCATTTTTGTGGCACCTGTACTCCAGAGAAGTGTAGTTTGGGGACGAGATGCGGACTCTAGTCAGCCTGAGAGCATGGGACCTTTGGTCTGTAGCCATTCGGGGGCCCCAATGACCGGGGGATGACTTCTCTTCACTTGAGTATCTCCTGGGCAAGGTAGGTTATTATTTCTGTGACGGTTAAAATGACATGTAGGCTAAAGTGTGAACGGAACATACAAAACTGCGAGTACATCATCTACGTGGCCGGGAGTTAGCTTTGGGGCCTGGCCTTCCCTTTCCTGACCAGAAACCTGGAGCCCAAACTGTCTCCTACTCAGAGGCTTGCCTGGAAAGAAAGGATGATATGACAGAAAAAGTAAGGAGTGGGTATGAAGGGTAGAGAAGAGCAGAGAAGGTGCCTGGAACCTCAGTGAGTGGCCAACGACTGGTACAGAAGGTACTTCCTGAATGGTGTTGGATGAATAAGTGGATGGATAGATGGTTGGATGGATGGATGGATGGAGAAAAAGTCCTGAGAATGGGGGAAAGTATAGAAATGGAGAGGGAAGGGGATGTTGAAATTTGATCAGGTGCCCAAAGGGTTCTTTAGCGAGGAAGCAGGGAACCCCTATGTGAGTGAGTAGCATGTAGACACTCCTGGAAAAATTCAGGCACGTGGACACCAAGGGTTATTCTTTGAATTAGAGCTACATAGCCTGTGATCTGCTCTCAGATTCGAGTAACACCATGTGAATGCAGTGCTTTTCACCGAAGAGCAAAGCTGTTGGTAACAACTTCAACATCTGAGAATTGAATGTCTGTGCATTTAGGTATATAACCAAATATACCTAGATACCACGTGTCTAGATATAGTACACGTGGTATATATCTAAATGCATATATATGTGGTACACACACATGTGCATAAGCTCAGCTCATGCGTACGTATATTACGAAGGTATTTTGCAGTTGGGTTTTCATTGTAGGGATTTAATGTATTTAAAGAAGGACTTGTCTGTAGTTCTGTCCTGTGTGGAAACATGAGGGTCTGTCTGATGTGAAGAAAAGCAGTAGGGACAGAGAATACTGTATTGATTCCATTCCATCATCTGCCGCAGCGATCGGGTAAACAGAATCCGGCGGCCCCATCCTCCCGGCCCCAAGGTGAACTGGCGGGGAGTTGTTCCTGGTGCCGGGGCCAGCATGGCCGGGTCAGGCTCCTGGCAATGGCCGTGAGAGGTCAGGAGGGAGCTGGCTTAGTGGAAGGTGTTGGGGTTGGGCCGGATCATCATCACCACTTTCTTGAGCGAGTAGGACCCTCCTCGGAACTCAGCCCAGTAGACTCCATCCTGGTAGCGGCTCCGGTAATGGCCCCCACGGTACCAGACCCCGTTGAGGTTGGAGTGGGCACAGGCATTATACCACCAGCCTCCCTTCTGGTAGTGGGCACAGTTTCCTGCAGGAGACAAGGGAGGAGGTCACAGGGAGGAGGCAGTTGTATCCAAGGCTGCCATTTGTTTAGGGCCTTTAGCAGGGCCCTCTGGGAAGGTGGGGGAGAGGGCATTTGGAGCAGGAATGCTTGAGGGGTGGGCCAGGTCTCAGATTTGCTCCAACCTTTGAGGCTCGGCCTTGTGACCAGCGAACTCACCGGGCCACCGAATTGTCCTTGTGAAATGAGGGTAAGCGTGGTGCCTCCCGCACAGGACTGTGTGGTGATCGAAGGAGGGCGCATAGTTAAGCAGTTAGCCCGGGGCTTGGTGCAGAGGAAGTGCCCCATGGAGGTTTGAATAGGAAGCAGAAATGACCTGGGGTGGGCGGGGGAGCGGCCAAAGTGTTCTGAGGAATTTTTTAAGAGTTGCAACTGTTGGATCAAGATTTTTATAGAATGACAAAGGAAGTGTTTAAGATGAAATGCTCCTCTGTTCCTCCCAGCCTGTATTCCAGCCAAGTATTTTTTTTTTGATTTCACAAAAGAAAGATATTTTCATAAAACTTCTGGCACTATCATATCATGCTGGATTTTGCTGCCAAGGACAAGCAGTTCGGAACAACAGTGAAAGTGTGGGCAAGGTGCAAGCAGGCGTGCAGGGGCATCGGCCTTCTCAGGGAGGAAGCAGAAGAGGAGCTGCCAGCTGCTTGGGCTGCTCTTAGTTAAAAGAGAGGGTCCCCGGTTTCCTGAGCAGGCCTGAGAAGCGGACCCCCACTCAGAGGAAGGGCTGCCTCGGTCAGGTTTGTGGGCTGGCGCCCAATGGGGCCGGTGGCCCTGCTCCCGCTGAGGCCTTGGGATGTGGTAAGGAGGCTGCAGGCTGGCCGAGGCAGAAAGCTCAGGGGAGAATGGGCTCAGGCACCCGCAGCCCCTGCAGCCCAGCCCAGAGTTTTCCTTGGGCTCCGTTAGGCCGTCACTCGAGGCTAGGGACCAAATGGCAGTGCTTGGGTTTGGAGAGCAGAGAGAGCCCTTGGCATGCCATAGCCAGCCTCCCGTGTGAGTGGAGGCCCCTCCTGAGCTTGACCTGCATGCCTCCAGGGACAAGGAGCTCACTTCCTTGCCAGCCACTGACGGTGCTGTTGCACAGGCCTGACGGTTTGGGTCAGAGAACAGTCTTCTCCCTCCTATCCACGATGGCCCTCGAGATGCTGTAGCAGTCCCAGTGTCCCCAGAATCTGACTAGCTCCAAGGGTCCTCTTCCTGCCCTGCTCTTCTAGAAGCCTCTGTAACCCTGCCTAAGAAGGCATACTGTTTCGTCAGGGGCCCCTTCAGTGCCAGCCAGCAGGTGGAGGTAACTGCATGTCCCCCAGTGTTGTGAGAACAGCCTGCTGGAGTGTGGCTGCCATGGGGACCTAGAGTGAGGACCTCCCTCCTCAATATGTAGGTACAGAGCTTGCCTGAAAAATGCAAGTGGTTCCTGGGACCTTAAAGAGGAGGGAAGTGGCCTGCAGACCAGGGGGCAGGGAGGGGGCCAGATTTGCCCAATGATAACAGACATCCTTGGTCTGGAGGTAGGGTTGGTCCCTCAGACAGGAGCAGTGCCTTGCTGGCTTTGCCAAGCAGCTGGGGTGCAGAGGCCCTCATCTCAGGAAACTGGGTGTGGGGCCTGGAGAGGCTTAACTGTGGGAGGTTGACATCTGGACTCAGGGCTGGATTGTATGTATGTGTGTCTCTTAGAATATTCTGGGTTTTTTTTCCCCCTTGTTTTTTATTTAATAAAGGCTTCCTAGTAAAGACCTGGCTTTGAGGCATATGACCCTGGACAAATCACTTCATGTCTCCTACCTGGTTTCCTCTTAATAGCTCCCTTACTACACTGTGTTAATAACACACGCTAATAATAGTAACCACAAAGACCGCCCACTTGGATCGAGCCCTCTTTGCCACGTCTGAGACAAAGCACTTGAGGTACATCCTCTAACCTTCTCACCACCCTGCAAGGCAGGCATTGTCCTTATTTCCCGATGTGGAAGCGAGGCCCGGAGAGATTAGTAAGCAGCATGCCCAAAGACACATGACTGGTAGGAGGCAGGGCCAGCATTATTACCCAGGTGTGTGGCCCAGAGTCCGTGGAGAGTGTGGCCTGAACACCTGGTGCCTCGGGCAGAGAGGTGATGTGAAGGCTTGGCCCTGAGTGGCCCACAAATGTGTAATTTGTACACCTCTTTGCCGTTCCCTTTTTGTTAATGCCCCTCTGACCCACCTTTGTGAAGGGGGTCTGTGGGCAGTGGGCAGAGGAGTGGGTTTTCAGGGAGTAGCAACAGGGTCGGCCTTCTGGGCTCTGGGACCTTCCTCTCCTCAGGCTGTGACTCAGAAGCTCTGGCTTTGACCGACCTCTTTGCCCTGGCCTGCACCTGGGTTTGACTGTATGGGTCCTACCTGTGTAGACGTCATGGTCTCTGTCCAGGGTGGTGAACTGCTTGCCGTTATGCCAAGTAAAGGAGTCACCAGCATTGCCATGGTAGCGCCCCAGCCTCAGCTTGTAATACTCGCTCTCGGGCTCCAGGCGGAAGCTGGCATATTCTGCAAAGACTTTGCGGCCAGACCAGTCCTCCATGGTCACCAGCAGTTTGTAGTTGCCTTGGTTCGTCAGCCAGTAGATGTTCTCCAGGCCTAGCCAGTACTCGCCATCAATGTTCCCAAACCCTTGCTGGGGAAAACGGAGGAGAGCATTAGTGAGGGATACGTAGTGTCCTCAGCCAGCAGGGCCCCACTCTTGGATGCTCAGCCTTGGGCAGAGGAGATCAGAAATGGGCAGAGCATAAGGCAGGCCTGGGTTCAAATCCCCACCTCTGCACTTGGCTGTGACTTGATGAATCGCTTTTCCTGTCTGAGCCTCAATCACGCATCATTCAAGACTACTGAAAGAGTGCCTACTGTGTGCTAGGCATTGTGTGAACATGGGGGACACTGTGTTACCTTTACTACAGGGTTGTTGTAGGAACACACCTAATGTGGTAAACCGAGAGCCTAACACACAGTAGGCAGGCGACAGGAGTTCCTTGGACGGATCCTGACCACCTCTGAGCTTCACCGTCCCTCTCTGGGAATGAGATGTGTGTGAGGGTCTCGTGTAAACTCTAATGCACCAGACTGGTATGAGCTGTGACAAACACCTGCTACATCTGCCCGGGCTCCCTTCTGGGTTTAAAATCGGCGGTTTTATTATTGTTTTTACGCTGAATTTAAGGAGTCATCAGCCAGGTAGTGGCCACTCAAAGTCTTAAGAATAGATGGGCTCGCTAATGATACTGATAGTATTCAGTGAGCCTTCCAGTGTATTGGCACTGTTCTCAGGACTTTACGTAGGTTATGTTATTAATCCTTGTGCCAACTCTAAGAGCTAGGTCCACAGAGGCCCAGGGTCAGAGAGAGCCTGAGGGTGACTCGGGATCTGAAGCAGGCACCCAGTCTTAACAACTGTGTTCTCGCGCCCCTGAGAAAAAGAATATGGGCAGGAGGAGGAAGGGGTGAAGGAGTGGATCTTCAGAAAGCAGAGGAGAAAGAGAAGAAAACAGCGACAGGGGCTGGGCAGGAGGTGGGCTGGGAGCAACCAGGACAGGAAGGGGCCACGCGAAGCCACGCACAGGCGTCATGGCCAGGGTCGTTCATAAGCTTTGGTGTCAGAGGCCTGGACTCGCTGCTGTGTGCAGCCCCGAGCAGGTTGTTTCACCTTTTCATCTGTAAACCGGGGCCACACCAGGATCTTCCTCCGGGGGCTCGTGTGAGACTAAAGCAGGTAACAGTTGGAAGCACTTGGCATGGTGCCTGGCACGTGGCGGTGGCATTTGGTGAACTGAGCTCCTTTTGCCACCTTCGGCACCACCCCTGTCATCTGCCAGACGTATGGCTGAGCCCAGTGGCCTTTCCTACCACTGGGTGGGCATTCAGCTTCCTGGGAATTCGGGCCTAGTGTTCCCGTGTTTCCCAGTAGCAGGCCCTGGGGACCTGCCCCTTCTGGGCTGCGAGACCAGGTCTTCCCGCAAGGAAGCCCCAGCTGGGAAAAGGATGCTCCCTATACCCAGACGGGGATGAGGGGCCACCCCCTAGCAGCATTTCTAAAGTCCCACCATGTCCACGGGCCTTTTGTGGTCTGTCCCTGACTCGTATCTTGTAGCAGTTGCCAGCGGCAGGCAGGGGAGGGGCTGCTGGTCCTCACCATCCCTGGTGGGTTTGCAAAAATGACCTCGTCAGTGTCTTCCTCACCTCACGTGTGTATTGCACGGGGCCACCAAGGCCTCGACAGGTCAGCATGCACCTTCCCTCCAAGTGGCCCTCTCACCGGCTGGTCAGGCCTCTTGGGGTGGCCCGGTTGCTCTCACCGACAGCACAGACAGGGCCCGGGGCTCTCACCTTGTATGTCTCCCAGTTCCTGAAGAAGTTGACGGAGCCGTCCAGGCGCCTCTGGATGACGGTCCAGCCCCCAGGGTCGTGCCTCTGGTCACACCACACCTGCATGAGGCGGTTGGTGTTCTCTGGCTTCACCAGGTAGATGGAGCTGGTGTCGTGGCCATCCTCCAAGGCCTGCAAACAGTCTCTCCACGGGCCTGGGGATACAGATGTGTGCACGTCAGAGACCTCCCTGTTGCCTGGCCATGGAGTCACATTTTCACGTGCCTCTCACCCCAGGCCGCACTCCAAAGCAAGCACAACCTCAGGCAGGCCTCCAGCTGGGAGCCACAGGCCAGCAGTGAGAGGGGACTGATTTTAGTTTCTGTAAGTTCAGGAAATAACGTGATGTAAAGGCAAGAGCCTGGGGCTAGGGGTCAGGGTGCCTGGATTCCCAGACCACTTTTAGCTCTGACTCCCTCACGTGGTGATTTGGGCAAGCATCCTTACTTCTGCAAACCCTCAGTTTCCCTGGTTTGTAGAAAGGAGATCATATTTACCTCTCTCAAGGTTGTGAGGATTGCTGAGATCCTTTGTGTGGAGTTCCTGGAGTGCTTTATCTTTTAGCTGGTGGTATTGTGAAAAGAGAGATGTGCCTACCAAAATGCAGCAGTGTGGAGCACCGCTCGGGCTCGGTCGGCCTCACTCCAGGCAGAGAGACGGGTGACTGCCCTCCTGAGTCCCGTGGGCTGAGGTTGGCCCACGTCACCTCAGTCCCGACTCCACGCTTGCCTTTTCTGTGACAGTGCTCAGGGACAGTTGCAGTCTTTAGTGAGGAACTTCCGTGGGGTCACAGTGCCCAAGCAGTGTCCGGAATTTGGCCACGTGGCCAGAGGTGTCAGGATATTTCTGAGATTCAGACACTAGCCTCCAAACAGCTTTTTGGGGGGGACCAGTCCCATTCAGCCCAATATGCGTATTTTCCAAAGGAAGCTCATTTAGGGCCAGATGCTCAGAGCATTCTGAGGTCACTGTGCTGTAAGCAGGTCCACGGACTTAAAGGATGGTGTCCAGGATACCTTCCGGTCCATGGCTTTCTTCTGGAACTGAGACCAGATGAGTTTTGTGTTTTTCTGGGACTTCACTGAGCTTGGGCAGCCCAGTCAGAAGGAACAGGTGCCGTGAGGGGTCTGAGGAGCCACCGTAGGCTTTTCACCACCCCACCCCCACCTCCCCTAGTGGTCTCCTGGATGTCGGTCACACCAGCAAGAAGGTTGAAACTGGGGTCACCAAGGTCCAAAGAAGCTGGGTTCTTCCTTGTTGATCTCAGGAACCTTCAGAAGTTTGTTTCAAGACCTAATCATTGAACTACAGATTTTAAAGTAAATAAAATTGCCACAGTTTGCTTCAGCTTCTCTTCAAAATAGTCCTCAAACCAAGAATTGTTAAGCCCAAAAGTGCTAAGGAAATTTCCTCTCATTCTCTGAATGTGTGTGTTTATTCTAACAACTATTTGCTGAGCCCCCGCCCTCGCAGGTGCTGTGCCGGGTAGTGGAAGCCTAGGGCAGGGTTCAGGGCGGCTCTGATACCCAGCAAGGGGAGAGCTGACCTCACCAGCCTCTCTCAACTTGAACTCCTGTGCATTCCTGTCCTTTCCCTTCTGCGTGTCAGGGAGGGGCATCGGCGGAAAGTGTACTCGGCTTTTCCTGCATAGATCTAACTTCTCAAGATTCCTTCCTGGTTAGACTTGGGCTTGGTTAGTCCACACGTGATAGTTAAATGAGAAAAATTTGGCGGGTTTGTTGTTGTTGTTGTTGTTTTTCTGGACGGTTCAGGTGGGCTTTTCCTGAGTCCTTGTACTGTGTTCGAGCCTCCCCACCCGGAGCCTGACGGGGAAGGGCAGGGGCGGTCTTGCTCACCCCTCCCCACCCCCAGTGCCTGATCTTGCGCCTCAAAGAGGGGGGGTCGCTCTTGGTGCTTCCTGCTGACAGGTAATCCTCCAGGGAGAGCTTCTCACCATTTACCTGTTCACCAACCTTCTCCGCCCCAACGGACGGGGCGGGACCCTAAGCACTGGCCAGGCAGATGCTTCCCTCTTTGCCTTGTGCGTCTTCTGTCTTGGAGAAGGGGAGGCCAGACCTCCAGAAAGAGCATTCAGGAAAAATAAAAAGGTTTTGCTTGTGTTCAGCTCCCAGCCCCAGGGACCAGGGCAGAGAATAAGGAGGCTGTCCCCGACCGCAGAGCGCACAGTGGCCGTGGGAGGGCCCCCAGCGCTTTCCCAGGTCAGAAGCACAGGAGAGGCTCTGGGAATGTCTAATGGGAATGCTGGTGACAGAGGTCCAGCAGAGGCCTGGAAAACACCCCCCAAAACAAGCAGCCAGCCCTGTTACTGCAGGGCCTCCCCGGGGCTCCGGTGGGGCTCTCAGAGGGACGGTCTTGGTTTACAGGAGGCACTCCGTCAGGAGAGGCTTCGAAGGCCACTGGGAGAGTGGCAGGTGGGTCTCCCAGCTCCCAGCCTGAGCTGCTTTTGTGGGAGCTGCCCATGCTTTCAGCTTCACCTTTGACATTTCTACAGAGGGCTCTTTTTAAAAGGCAAGTGTTTTAAAGTGCGAGGTAACTTGTCGTCACCCACTGGACAGATGAGGAGATTGGAGCATGGGGTCATTAGGTGCCACCCCTGAGGTTGGTGGCTTATATGGCAGATCCAGTGTCTGAGCCCAAGTGGCCTGGGTGGTCCAGAGCCCAAGTCTAAAGCTCTTTTCTTTTTCCCCAACCAGAGTGAACTCCAGGGTGGGGGGCCCAGGCTGACATATCCGTGTCCCTAGGACTACTACGAATCTTTGCCAGTCAGCCAGGTTTAAAAAATAAACATTTACACTTCTTCTTTGTCAAGGTATTAATACCTTTTCAAAGTTTTTATTGAAGATTTGTTTTTCTTCTTTGCTTACCTTTTGGTGTCCTTCGCCTATTTTCATCTATTTCAGTATCTTTTATGATGTAGAATTTCCTTTTTTTTTTTTTTTTAAGGCAAATCTGGCAGTTTTTTCCTTTAAGCCTTTCCAGAATCATGGAGTAGGAATAAACTAGTAAAGAGGTGTTTCGTATTTTCTGCTGTTAAAAAAAAAAAAAAAAAAAATCTGCGTGTCTCCTGCACACTGCACTTGGCCTGAGTCTCAGGACCCGTCAGCTTCCATCAGTAACCACATTTCCAGACCAGTTTCCCTCCGAAACCCTCGCAGAGCCCTAGCAAACCGCCTGCACTGAAACACGCTCCCTTTTCTCCCATGAAAGGCACCAGTGGCAAAGGTCAGAAACCTAAATGATGGACGAAAAGGAGTCAGAAAAAATACTCAGCATTGGAAAGCTGGCAGCAGTAATATGATCAGGGAGCAGAAAATGGCAGCAGGAGTATCATGTGGCTCCGTTCAAATGGCCGATTGAAATGAGAAACCTGTAACGGATACAAATACAGGAGTCAGGAGCCCTCAGCTCAAATCTTGGTGACTCCATTGCCTCGCACCGTGTCCTTGGAAAGTTCCTTGAGCCTCAGTTTCTACTTCTGTAAACAGGGGTAACAAAGCCACCTGTTCTGGGGGCCTCGCAAACACAAGAGCACCCAGCGCGAGGCCAGCCAGGGCAGGTGCCGCTCGGGGCTCTCTCTCCTTCTTTCCTCTGCTGGATGAAAGCTGATGGTTTTGAAGTTGTCCACTCCCCACCTCCCCACAGCCACATACACACAAACAAGTAACTGTATTCGCTTTTGAATTTCCAAGACTAAAATGTACAGTGATTTACTGGTAGATGTTTTCTACAGAGCACATTTTAGAAGTCACAGCTTCAGTGGAGAAGCCCCCAAAGACACACCGAAATGAAGAATGGAAATCCTTTTTGTCAATGAAACTGCGTTTTCAGTGTGCAGTGGGCAGGGCTCTCCCCCTGGAACAGTGCAAAGTGCCCAGGCGGTATTTCGCTTGGCTCCTCTTCTGAAAGGGCAGCGTTGCCCAGAGCGTCAGGCCAACACTAACTCAGCAGCACCACGGCTCCGAGCGGAGTAGCGCCCGACCTCATCTCTATAAAGACCATATTTACACTCTCAGCAGAGCTGTAGCCAGAACGTTCCACGTGAAGGGAAGTGCAGTCACCATGGCCGAGCTGAGCCTGCGTGGTTCCTTAGAGAAGCAACACAGGGTGTGGAAAGCACACAGGACCTGGAATCGGGAGGCCTCAGGAAGAAGGGATATTGGCGATGGGAACACAAAGTATGCAGGTCTTGGGCCCCCAAACCTCAGTGTCAAACCCGGTGAGGGTTGGAGGTGATCAGGTTTGAGTCCCCTCACTGCTTCCTTCTTCCTGTCTGGGGTTCTTACACATCAGAAGCATAGCCTCCTAGGAAACCAGGAACCACTTCTTGATAGCTGATCCCATGCTCAGTATGCCCGATGAAGCGCCTTTCTGGTAAAGCTGGGCTAGAGCCTGCAGCCCGGCCAGACCTAAGTGTAACTGCCTAACCCCAGTTTCCTCTCTGGGTTGGGGGCAGACCAGCTCAGCCTGACCTGCCCACTCATGTCCCTTTGGAGAAATGGGTTACCAACTGCATCAGCTGTCAGTGCAGTCACCCCTCCTGCTAGGGAAAGGTGGCCCCGTGAATATCTGACCAAGCCCACTGGCAGCACGTTGCAGGCCTGGAGCTAAGAAGTGGGTAGACAGTGATGCCTCTTCTCCCCGGCTGCTCCGGAGGCCTGCAGAGAGGAGCAGAGTCCCTCCTGGCCATCAGCTGGACCAGACCATGTGGCTGGCCAGCAGCCTGACTGGCCTCTTTGACCCATAAGCCCAAGTCTCAGGACTTGACCACCTGAGGCTGTGCAGAGGCCCTGTGGCCTGTGGGAAATGTTCTAGGAATGTTTTAGTTCGTAGGAAGGCGCCGGGGAGAGGCTTCTGTGATAGTACCGAGACGCGCTGCTTTTTCGTGAGAACAGTATGCTGTTTTCAATTATTCTCACCGATGATCTGTCTCCAAAAAGTCTTTGTGCCACTCCCTGAAACATTTTTCTAACAGGAGAACTGACTAGTTGTTGAAATTGGATCTAGAATTTCCTATCCAAATTAATCCATCTGAGAGCCAAGGCACGTGGACTGCTTAGGTGTGAGTCTTGCCCTGGCCAGCGTCAGGACTCGCCAGGCGTCCTGGGTGAAGGGCAGGAGAGCAGACACCCGGAGAGGGGGTCGGTGAGGAAGAATGACATGGGCTGCTTGAGCCTTATTTATCCAGAAGGCTTGGATAGATAATATTTTGGTCGTGAACATATGTATTCCATGTCAGTCACCACTTTTTCACTGAACCGGAGTACGAAACAATAACCTAAACACAGGAACAGCTGGTGTGTTCGCAGAGGCACCTGAAGTTCCTGTAGGGCCTCAGAGCTGACGTCACGGGTGTCATTGCTGGTGCTGCCGGGGAAAGGGTCCAAACGCGCGTGCCCGCCGTGGAGGCCGCTGTAGTCCGCAGACGACGGGCACGGTGCCTGGGGCTGACGAGCTTTTCAGGAGTTTATGAAAGTATTTGAGGCCTAAAAAAAATTTATTGGCTCTAAAATACGAAAACTGCAAAATCAAAGTTTATAAGTATGTAATTAAATTTCTACGAAGTGGGACATCTTGTCAAGTTCATTAATTGTTAAATTTAGTCTTCATAAAAATGTTATTACTTTTGAAAACAATTTGTAGGTTAGATTTTCCTCACTTCCCAAGAATTCCTGAACATGCCTGATGTTTGCCGAGAAATCAGAGCCAGCCATAAATTAATTGTGTTACTCTTGGCCAAATAATTTCAAAGAGCAAAATTTAAAAAATCCGTTCAAAATTTTTACAGTGAAAGTTCTATTAGATGTGGGAGGTGGGCGTGTTTCAGCGGATGTGATACACGGGGAGACTTCCCGTGTAAGAGCTCCCGGAGCCCTCGAAGAGCATAAAGGGGTCCTGTTTCTGCCTGTCTGACCTCAGGGTAAACAGACTTGGCAGCATTCCTTCCCAAAGGACACTTTCAAAAGCATTGTGCCCACTCCTGGGTTTCCATCAGTACCCTTGGGCAGGAGGAGAAAGATGGGCTTTAAAGCAATTTAAAAGGGAAAAGAGGTTCGCCCTGGAGGGGCTGTGGTGGGCTCACTGTATGCAGAGCTGAGCCACACACTGTGGCTCCCAAGACTGGTCGGGGTGAAGCCCGGAGTTCCTTGGGTTCAGTGGTTCAGTGGCACCCAAGGCTGCCCCGGGGCAGGGATGTCACTGGACGCAGAGGCGGGCAGCACTCTGAGCCTCCCTGGATATAGCGATGAGAGTGAGCAAGCGTCTCTCAGTCCAGAGGTCGACGGTGCTGTTCTGCAGGCACATCGTGGAAGAGCTGATCAGACCCGTGACGGCAACCCACAGGTACCGGGCAGGTGGTGTTCAAGCGGTCTGCCAACCTATTAACCCTTTCCAAGACAGGGAATCAGCTTATGGGCTTGTGCTTACAGAACCTGTGTTGGCCTTCACTGATCACCTTTTAATTTTCCAAATGCTCACGAACCCCTCTCTCTGATCTTTTTTATAATTTTACTGGGGTTTAAGCTAATTGTTCCAGATTTTCTAGCATTTCATCCTTCCTCTTTCTGAAAAGAGGGCATTTGCCCAGCACCAAGCCTGTTCTTCGTGATTTCTGGATGATGGGGGGCAGTGATTCTGAGTGCTTATCTGCTGTGCCCTCAGCCTCCTCATCTCCTCCTCCAGGAAGTCCTCCCCAGCCCCAGAAGAGCTACTTAATCCTCCTCGGGGTTCCCATGATGCCTTATGATATATCTATTTGTCTATCTGTCTATCTATCTATCTATCTATCTATCTATCTACTGGAAGAGAATAAGAATGATGACTACCATGTACCTGGAGCCTTTTGCCGGCCAGGTGCTTTACCCGGGCTTTCATTTCCTCCTCACAAGCCTCTCCAACAGGGAGGGAACTAAGTCCCAGGGAGACTGCACGTCTGGAAAGAGGAGGCTCTAGGGTTAGAACTCACGTCTGCCTTCTGGGCCTGTTTCTCCCTGCTGCAGCGTGCTGAGTCTGTGTCACCGTGCTAGGATTGCTTGGGGTCCCGTCATCTCATCGGTCTCTGGGATCCTTTCGGGTGGGGGCCTCATCAGGGGCGTGATCGAGTGTCCATCTTGCCAGCACTTAAGGGTCCCTTAGTGCCCCGCGTGCCTTCCCCCATCTCTTCTCCTTTCTTCACCACCGTGAGCCACGTTCTCTTTGTCATCTTCCTTCTGTTCTTCCCACTTTGAGAATCAGTGATCAGTCTGGGAACATCTGGGAACAGGAGCCCCCCAGCAGAGGGTCATCAGGATCCAAACCAAAACCTGGGGACGTGTGGACGGTCTGTCGTAGGAAGTCTGCCCGTTGTATCTGGGATACTGCCAGACAATTGGATTTCTGCTCTTTTGGAGGTTACTCTGGACAGACCCCCTAAGACATCTTAATTTCAACAGTTAGAGGGGGTTTTTTTTGGTTTGTTTTTTTAAAAAAACATTAGTCATTTAAACTAAAATTTTCTTTTTCTTAGCAAAGTTTCTCTGTATACACTGTAATTCTAACTTAAATTACTGTATTAAAAATCTGCTAAAGGAAAATCACTTATTCATTTGAAAAAAAGAAAAGCATTACATAAAAGCATTCCAGGTCCTGTGGTTCCACTGGCTCATCTTGAGGTACAAAGCCAGGATCGTCAGGCTTCTTTTTTTAAGGCGCTCCTCCTCAAGAGTCATCCCAGGGGTAGCTGAAGTTGAGACATTACTTTTACAGCACACGTTCAACACGCCTAACCACCTTCGTTTTAGACACCATTGAGTACGATGCTAACGTGATTCTGCTTTATCAATCTCTTTTTTCCTGGGGGAGCATCTCAGGGTAATGATACAGTCCACTGCACAAATTCACCCCAGCGATCCATCTATGTGGCTTGGAGCTGGCTGCAGATACCCAAGCGCCAGGATTTTCCAGATGGCTTTTAGTCTGCCAAGTGCCAAACTGTTGGGATTTCTAGGCCACAGATGCCAGATCACCACTTTTAATAGTAACAAGTTGATAGTTCATCCCGTGGGGCTGTAAAGAGACCGAGCCTGTATGTAGCTGAATGTCTTCCTTGGAAAACACCCGAGTAAGGCAGGGAGAGCTTGCCATCACACTCGAGGCTCTCTGTGATCCATTCCCCGAGGTATCCGAGGAGAAAAGAGAAAGCAGAGCCAGAAGGAAGATGACCCACCTTGAACTCCAGTGGCTTTTGTTTATGAAGAAGCTAGCAAAGAATGCTCTTTGAAATATCACTGGATTGCGTAGTTTGTAATGAATTTGAGAATCTTACTTTGTTCAGCAATAACATTTCAGGAACAAGACAGCATAGTGCAGTGAAAACAGCACAAGCCCTGGCGGCAAGAGACCTGGGTTGGGTTTTCCGTCAGCTTTGGAAAACTGAAAGGCAGAGCTGGTGGTGGCTACGGGCACCCTCCCGTCCTCACAATTCCCAGGTGCCTCTCCAAGTCCCTACAGAGCTTCAGGCTTGGAAGCCCAGTCGCTGGAGCTGGTCTGCACATGGGACCAACAGCTTTTCACCTGGAGTGACAATTGCTTGACCTCCAGAAAGAATGGAAGCTACAGTGTAATCTATCTTGTTCTCTATTTTAAATCCACAATCGATAACATACGTATTTCCTACCTCACAGGGGGAAGTAAAATATAGGAGGGAAAATCCACCTGGGAAAACACTTGTTCGAGTTGTCTGTGCCTACCCGGCCATAGAGCATCTGGTGGGGGGAACGGGTGGTCTCTGTGTTAGCAGTGAAACAATGTGGTTGCCACCTAATGTGGCCCCAAGAACAGATCACCTCTGCTGATTTTTATGTATTTAACGTATTTAAAGAAATCAGGACTTCCGATTTTGCTGTACGTTGAAATGCTGAGTAGAAATAAACCCAGAAAATGTGTCCAGATTCAGTACAAATTAAATCAGATTTATCTGCAGCTTCAGTTGGGTCCGTTTACTGGAAGTCAGGCGCATATTAGTCCCAGCTTTCTGTGGGAGAGCTCAGTTGTTTTAGACATTCTGCAGTGTGATGCTAACTCAGTTCCGCTTTATCTTTTTTTTTTTTTTTTTTTTTTTTTTTTTATCTCAGGGTTATGATACAGTCTACTACCTAAATTCACCCACAACAGTCCATTTGTACGACTGGGGAGCTAGCCACACATGATTGGTTGGGTTGGTCTCTCCTATACCTGAATAAGGGGACGGCATGATAGTGATGAGTTTGCAGTGACGCTGTCTTGTGTTGTTAGAATCGTAAGAGTCCTTATAGCAAATCCACCAACTCTGTTCCCAGGGCTCTTTTAGAAGGAGGTGCTTGGAACCTAGTACATAGAATAGTGATGGAGGGTCACATCCCAGGTAGCAGGCACTTGGGGCCAATTCAAGCGTTTATACAGTGATTTTCACACCAGTTCCCCTCCAGCCTTTCCGTGGAAACGTGCGGTATCCCAGAATGCTTAAGACAGACTCAGGTTTGAGTCTTGGCTGAGCCACTCCCTAGCGGTGTAGTCTTGGCTGAGCTACTTACTCTCTCTGAACCTCAACATCCTGGAAGCTATGCGTCCAGAGACCGATCTTAATTCTGCCAGTGAAAGGCTCTGGGTTGATGAGGCCCCTAATGAGCTCTAATCTTTTCTGATTTTGTGGTCTCCTCTTGATCCCTTGAGAAGCAACCTGAGCTGATGATGTTCTCAGGAGAGAAAGCAGCTAGAAATGCCTACACCTTTTGGTTTTTAAGGATTTGTTTCAGGCAGGGCCTTGCTGTGGCAGCTGGTGCTAACACTGCCTTTCCTCCTGTGACCAGTCTCGAGGGCGGGTGCCGTGGCAGGAGGACTGGCATGTGCCCGGCTGTGCCCGCACAGAGCCGAGGGACAGTGTCCCAGGCCTCCTGGACCATTTGGGGAGAAGGCCAGCACTGAGGCTCCATCCTCTCTGTTCCCGTGCCTTTTCATGACCCCGGCAGTATTCCTCTATGGCGGACCTGAGTGATGAGTGCGTGCGTGTACGTGTGTTTATGTGTCCAGGGCACACACGTGGAGAAGGAGGTCAGGGGATGTGTGAGTGTTAGAAAGTGGAGAGGACAAGAGGAAGGGTGGACAGCAACAGCCGGCCCACCAGGAGACAGGGCCACAGGGAGGGCCGTTTGGCATAGGCCTCATCAAAGCATCATCCTTACTGAGATGCCCCAGGTCTGGCCAGACCTGAGGGAGGCAGGACAGAACCCCAGTGAGACACCAGGGAAGCCAGGAGCTGCCTGGGCCTCCCTCCCTCAGGCTCTCCGTGGCCTGGGCCTGGCCCGGGGCCAGGCTGTTACTGTCTGGCTGGGAACAAGCTGGTGAGTGCGGCTCCAAATAAGCGGCCTTGGCTCCCTCAGTCCCCGGGGGAAGGGTGAGCTGTGGGCTGAGTGACCCAGACAATGAGGAGAAGAGCGGATGGCTCTGAGGTTATGGGATGAAAGGTTCAGAAGCTGCCAAGTCTTGCACGCAAAGGTGTTTCTGGCCCAGTGCTATCCTTGGGAACAAAGGACCTCATGGGTGAGAGCACAGAAGAAGGTTTTGTCTTCCAGGCGCAGAACCTGCCCTGGAGCTCTCAGAACAGTACTGATAAGAGCTCCCTGCTGATTGGCTGAGAGGCCATTGCCTTTTCCTCTGGGTGTCATCCAGCCCCAGGAAACTACTGGGCCCTCCCTGCCCATTCAGCTTCCACAGGTCTGGCTGATAACATCTGGAGTGGGGAGGTGGGTCACAGGGAATCTGTTACCAACAATCACTACCAACATTTGGGAGGGCTTTTTTTTTTTTTTTTTTTTTTAGAGATAAATTGTGTCCACATGAAGTCACTGCCATTCCCTCCCATGAAGGTGTGCTTCCTTAAGTGGGAGAGAAAGTGGGTTTTGGGGTGTGTGCAGGGGCCTTGGAATGCACACAGACCATGATGGACTGTGAACGTGAAGAAGCAGGGGGTCCAGACCATTTGAGGTGCCCAGAGTAGGACCATGGTCCCAGGACTTTGCACAGACTCATCTCCATCAGGGACTGACTAGTAACTCCATTGTCCAACTCCTCGGTCCACCTGGTAGACTCTTCCAGATCATTCACGGAAGTCCCACCTCTGTCCACCTTTTCCCTTCTACTCCAGGCAGACTCAGTCACGCGTGCTACCTTAGTGTCCCCATAGCCCCTCCTTCACCACTCTGCAGGGCACTTAGCACACCATGGTATCACCACAGTGACTGCATAGCCCATGATTTTCGCTGCATTCCTGATTTCAGGTACCTCGTTGTGTGGGTCCCATCAGTTCTTACAACGTTCTGGTAATTTTGGCCTCGATAGATGCTCCCCCCAGAGAAATCCTTTGTCAGATCTGATGTGCCCATCTCGGGGGGATGGAACTGAGAGGACGGAGGAACTGAGAGGGACTGGATACATCCCAGTGCATTCACACATCTTCCACCTCCTCCAGACTGAGTTCCTGGAGGTTGGCACTGTAGCTTTTACCAACTCCCCGAAGCCCGGTGCTGTGACCGGCACAGAGTAGGGGCACCTCCACTTTTGGCTGCCCCAGGTGACATAATATCACATGCCTGATTGCATTGAGTTTCCCCAACAACCCTGCTGTGTCATAACTCCTGCCCCCATTTTCCAGAGGAGAAAATTACAGCTCAGGAGAGTGAAGTAATTTTCTCACAAGCAGACCACTAATAAGAGGTGGATGCAAAGCTAGGTCTTTCTTTCTACACTCTTATTTATCCCTCTCAGCTCATTTCAAGCTCAGGAATGCCCTGAAATCATGGATTCAGAAACCAGAGATGCTTAGGCAAGAGGAGGTCTGTTGGGTAACCATTGAGGTCAGCCAGGCTCACATCACGAGTGTAACATTCAACTGAGCCTTCATTTGGTGCCCAAAGGCACGTTTTACCCTCTGGGCGTTCTATCAAGACATATTAGCACGCTCTGCCCGCTCTTTCAGAGCTTCTGATTTAAAACAGACATGTGTGCAGAGGAACCAGTCATCTGCTGTAGAAAGCCAGTGCTAAAAAGGGACTGTTTGTTTATTTCTATCTCCTTGCTTTAAGATAAAGAGACCAAAACGGAAGGAAACCCAGAGCTACCAAGTACTGAGACTTTCCATGGGCCCAGCACCATGCCAGACACATTTTTTTTTTCCCAGTATTTCATCTAATCTTTGGGTAGGCATTATTTTAATCTATCCCTAATTGACAGATTGAAACAGAGGAAACGGAGGCTCTGAGGGGCAAGGTGACTGGTCTGATGTCCCAGAGCTAACCAGTGTTGGAGTCAGAATTTGAATCTAGGTCAGTCTCTTCAGAACTTACGTTCTCAACCTGCAAACCCAGCAGAGGGCTTTCTTGCGCAGTGCTGCAGGCAGGTGCTCCCGGCCACGGGCCTGCACAGTGTTGCCCTTGTCTTTTGCATGGGCCACCCCCTTCTGGAATTAGCAAGAAGCTGCTCTTCCCAGTACTGGTGGTTATTTTCAGAAGTGTGAAATAAGTGTAAAACAGGATACTTTCAGTAAAAATATCTCCCTGCTTGTATAATGAAGTGGTACCCAAATCACTGACTTGGAGCAGATAAGTGGTTAGTTTCGGCAAAGATGAATCCAGTTCTCATCTGACAGCCCATCTGGAAGGCTCATACAGTCCTGGATGGATGTGAGGCTGCGCTTCAGGGGGCTGGGCTTGTGCTCCCCCCAGACTCTCCGAGCACAGAGGAGTCAGCCCTAGATTTAAAGTGACAAGGCCTGAATTCCAATCCAGGCTGAGCAGGCTAAGCCTGTGAGCAAGTTACTTATCTTTTCAGTTAACCTTCCACAAGGAGCTTCAGGGGTTAGTGATACAATCAAGATCCATGGAAATACCCAACGCCGGTACCTCGGTCAAGCTTTCAAGCTTGCAAACGTACCAAGTCACCACGTTTGTCCCCCATCACCATATTCTGAAAATTACCGTATTTAAGATGAAACATGTATTTAAGAGTATACGGAATGGTCACTGAAAATCCTAGACAGCAGCAGACTCTAGGAAGTGTATGGAAAGTACTCCTTCCCATCCCCTAGCCCCTACCACGTGTTTATCATACCTTTGCCGTGATAACACGTTCTTTTCCTTTGACTGCTGGTTTCTTTGGTGAGCATTTATCAGCTGCCAGTTCTCTGCCAGGCACAGCACAAGAGCTTACAGGAGAGACATCCTGTTGCCAACACAGAGCATCTAACACAGAGCCCCGGAAACTACGGGCCTGGGGCTCTTGGCCGTCAGAAGCCAGAGAACGTTTGTTCTCTTCTGAGACTCTCCCGGTTTCCTGGTTCTACCTTGGAGCATCCGTCTAAGGCACACTGCCCCCACCCCCCACCCCCACCCCCCCCCCCCCTCAGGCTGCCACGGCTTGGCCCGAGGGATCGCTGGGGGATTGCGCAAGTCTGTTGGCCCGGCTTCAACTTGCCGTGGCTTTTCCCCCACTTGTGGTCTCGGCCAAGGGAAGCCTGGCGCCTGGCTCTGAGGCCCAGATGGTGCGGGCTCCCTCACGGAAGGACTTACCCGACGGCTTGTCTGTGGAGGACGGGAGGCTGGTGAGGGTAGGCATGGTGGGCAGGGGGGGAGGCAGCACCTTCAGGTTCTGGTCGCTCTGGATCTCGTTGGTAGAGATCTGGTTGATGATGCGATTGTAGGGGGACGGCTGGTAGACCCGGGGTGGGGTGACGGGGGGCGGCTGGGGCATGGGCCTGGCCGCGGGCACCCGCTGGCAGTGCTCCTCGAGCTGCGCGATGATCTCGGACTGGTTGTGGGCCAGCGTGGCCAGGTGCTGGTACTTGTGCTCCAGGTCCTTGTACTTGCTGGCCAGCTGCAGCATGTCGGCCGTCTGGTTGAGGATCCTGTTCTCCAGCTGGGAGAGCTCCAGCGCGTTGTCCCGCTTGCGGATGATCTCGTGCAGGAGCTGCATGTAGAGCTGCGTGACCCGCGAGTTCATGTTGCGGCTCTCCTTGCGCAGCAGCTTCACCTCGCTCACGATGCCGCCGTCCACCTCCACCAGCTGCTGCAGCGTCTCGATCTGCCGCTTCTGCTTGAGCAGCTCGCTGTTGAGCAGCTCCAGCTCCTGCTTGTGCACCCGGTTCTCCAGGAGCACCTCGGGCTCCTTGGAGTTGACGCAGATGGCGCCCGTGACCCGCTGCTGGGGCACGATGAAGGTGTAGGTGCACTTGTCCGAAGACTCGCCGGCCCGCTTGTACCTGTTCAGGTAAATGAACTCGCCGGGCGAGCCCTCCTCGGCGCCCTCCAAGCCTTCCTTCTGGCCTGCCGCTGCTCCCACGGCAGCCAGCAGTCCCAGCCACCAGTATGTCATGCACAGCGGCCTCATGGTCCTTGCAAAATGGTGGTTCCTCTTGGCGAACGGAGCCTGTGAAAACCTGAAAGTAAACAGAAGGGAGATTCAGTAACGGTGCTGTCACTGCCAGCGGCCTGTGCCATAAATGAGCTCAGCCTTCTCGCCAGGCAGATCTTTCCAAAAATGTAGCTTCAGGAGGCAGCCCTTCTGGAAGCAGCAGAAGGAGACAGGCAGGTCTCAGCAGAGGTCGAGGGGAAATGGGAGGGGACCAGGGCATCTGGAGGCAGGAGGCCACAGCCCTGCCACTCCCAGAGCCAGCCCCAAAGCCCAGCCCCGTCGCTGAGCTCCTGACCCGAGCCTGAACACCACCTGAAGGCAGCTCCCAGCTGGGGCAGGGAGGCAGAGGAAAGCTTGTCCGATCTCCCTTCTCTGCCCCACGCTGCCCAGGCCATCACATCTCCCCGTTCTACGTGTTTCTAACCCCTGGGCTTTCCCTGGGTAGCACGCGTCACAGTCGTGGTGAATAGGAGTTCTTTGTGATCTCCTCTGCCGGACTCCACACTCCATGAGGGCAGGTGCTGGGTCTGATTCCATCCTGTGTCCCCAGGATGCTGCCCTAAGCAGGCTTTCAGCAAATATTTGTTAAATGAACGAATCACTGGACGCGGTATGGAATGTGTTCAGTTGGTAGTGGACGGTGTCAATGGAAGGATGTGTCCAGCCGCATGGCTTGGGTCTGTGTGTTAGCCAAGCTACTGAGTCCAAACAGGAACAAACAACCGAGCTCTTCTAAATCCAAATATTTGTGATAGCCAGTAACGGCAAGGTCCCGGCCACTGCGACGTGATTAAAGCAGGCGGAAGCGGAAAACAGACGTGTGTGTCCAGATTTGTTTCAGTTCTGCTCTTGGACCATTCGTCCCTTCACTAGATAGCCATCAGACGTCTCTGGGGTGCCAGGCAGCATGCTGGCTGCTGGACGGACGGCCACAAACCGGCCAGAGGCAGCCCTGCCCTCACAGGGCTTATGCCCCGTGGCACAGTCCCTGGAGAGCCGCGGAGCAGCATAGCATCCGCTGTGAAAGGGTAGAGCAGGGAACTGACCTAATCGGAGGATTCAAGAAAGCTTCCCTGAGAAAGTGACCTTTACGCTGACCCTCGGGGGATGAGCAGGATTTGGCCAGGCCGAGAGGGAGGGGACGGACGTGCACAGATCCCTCCCCTCGCCTGCTCGAGGACAGTGCTCCAGCAGCAATCCCCCACCTCTCCTGCATGATCGCATTTTTCCTATAATCATGCTCTTGTTTCTCTCAACTTAAAGAAAACCCGTCCTCTCTTGACCTCACATCCCCTCTCCGGCTCCAGTTCCATTTCTCTGCTCCCCTTGTAAAAAGCAAAACCCTCTAAGGAGTTGTCTGTACCCAGTTTCCAGAAAGTCCCCGTCTTCTCTTTCTCTCTTGAGCCCACTCCCATCGGGCCCGGCCCCTCCCCTCCACTCTACGTGCTCTGGACAGGATCACCAGCGTCCTCAGTTGCCAAGCCCGGTGACCAGGTCTTGGTGCTCATTATGACTTGCCTCTCCGCACTGGGTGACATGGTCGGTCGCTCCCTTTTTAGACTCCTTTCCCAATGGTCACCCTTTCCTCCTCTTTCACTGGCTGCCCCTTCTGTCTCTTTTCTTCTTCATCCTCTTGTTCCTGTCCTGGGGGACTCAGAGCTCAGGCCTCAGACCTCTTGTTTACCTCGGTGATCTCATCCGGTCTTGTGGCTTCCAGGCACTGCTAACTCCCACATTTATTTCTTCAGCCCAGACCTCCCCCTTTGACTCCAGACGCATCCATCCAACTGCTCCTTTGACATTTCCACTTGACTGTTTACTAGGCCTCTCAAACTTAACTTGTCCTGAAGTGAACTGGCATCCCCATACCTCCATCTGGCGTGTTCACCTGCCGTGTTCTCCGATGTTGGTAAATGGCAACTCCATTCTCCTGGTTGCTCATCCCAGCAACCTTGAAGTCATCCTTGACTCCTTTCCTTCTTTCATACTCCACCTACATCTAATCACCACCAGCTTGTAATAGCAATATCCAGGGCATATTCTCAGTATCCTGCTGCTGCCCCCCACCTCCCCTATACCCGGGCACAACCCACCTTCACCTCTCACCTGGACCGACCTGGTCTGCTGCTGGACCTGCCCCTGCCCTTGCTTCTTGCAGTTTATCTTCAACCCAGCAGCCAGAGTGATCCTTTAAAAAAAAAAAAAAAAAAGAAAGGAAGGAAGAAAGAAAAGTCTGATCTTGGGGCACCTAGCTGGCTCAGTTGGGTTAAGTGTCCAGCTCTTGATTTCAGTTCAGGTCACGATCTCGCGGTTCATGGGATTGAGCACTGTGTCGGATTCCATGCTGCCAGCACAGAGCCTGCTTGGGATTCTCTCTCTCCTTCTCTCTCTGCCCCTACCCCGCTCACGCTTGTGCTCTCTCTCTCTCAAAATAAATAAATAAACTTAAAAAAAAAGTCCGATCTTCTACTCAGAATCCTCTGGGAGACCCTCATCTTGGAAAAAAGCTTAGATAGTCTCTCAGGCTCTCCCAACCTGGCCCCCCTCCCTCCCCGACCTCATCTCTGACTCCCCTCATCCTTGGTCATGCCGCTGTAGCTACCTCGGCCTCCTCGGCGGTCCTTATGCTCTCCAAGCACACTTGTGACTCAGGACCTTTGTACACTGTTCCCTGTGTGGAACACTCTTACCCCTCTTTCCTCATTGCTCATTCCCTCACCTCTTTCAGGTCTTTGCTGAGATGTCACCTTCCCAGGGAGGCCTTCCCTGCTTATTTAACGTTGTGACTTCACCACCTTCCCCTCCAGAGTCCTCATCACCAGTAGACATCGAACATTTCCCTACCGCACCCCGTGAACGGAGCCGTCACGAGGGCAGGGTGTTGTGTGCTCCACTCGCAGTGCCAAACACCTGACCTGGAATATGTAGGCACTCAATAAATATTTGTGGACCGAATGAAAAGGCACACCTGCCAGCAGTTGCCACATAGTGAGGAGGGCGATGGGGAGGCGGAGCCAGGGGAGCCCATGCAGGTGGCTGCCAGAGGGGACACCACCCGCACAGGAGGAGGCCGTTCATATTTATCGATAACACCCATAGGATCTGTTTACTGAGTGCTCGCTGTGTACCCGCTCCTGCTCAAAGCATTTGCAAGCATTTTCTACTTTAATGAATTCTTGCAAGGTAGATACTGTTAAGATTCTGTTGTTATTTCCATTTTACAGATGAGGAAACTGAGACTCAGAGAGGCTAAGTGACTTCCCTAGGAGCACACAGCTGGAAGGGGGCAGAACCGGGGATAATTGGAGGGGTCAGGAAAGCTTCCCTGATCTGATCTCATGTATTCAAGCCTTCAAACTCTCCCTGAGTGCACAGAAACGTACTTAATCCAGTCTTTAGTAGTAAAAGACAAAACAAACAAACAAAGTGTTAGCATCACCACTTTCTGACTTCACATTAATTTATGCTAAAACCAGCATGACACAGAACCTGAAGGTTTTGTCTTCCCCTGGCCCTTCTGGGGCTTCTCTGGTGAGCAGCCCAGGTTCAGGGTCCACCTTGTGCCAGCTGGTGCGCCGTTACAAAACAGACCCTGAGCTCCCCAGAGCCACTTGGAACTATTTTCTGCTTGAATGAGAAAGTCTGAGCGTGGTTCCGGGGCCAGTTCGGGACTTCGGACCAGGCAGAGAAAGGTGTTCGGCAGCCTCTGCTGTGGGTTGGGCTACGTAAGGTAGGGCTGCAGTGACGTTAGTGGAAACCAGGGTAAGTTTGTGAGTGTTTGCCTGGTTTCCAAAGCGCTCCGGCTGCTCCTGCACCAGCCCACGGCCACTCCCGGCCCAGAACAATGGCGAGGAGCCGCACCACAGGCTGGGGCGGGCAGGCCGGGACTGCCTTCCCACGGGCCGCTCACCTGAGGCAGCTGCTAGTGCCGGTGCTGATGCTGGTGAGGGCCTCTGCCTTGGCCAGGAAACCTCCAGGGACACGGGAGGCCACCTGGCTCCAGGAAAGGGTTGGCTTCCCAACCTTCCCAGGCCTCAAGACCTGGCAGGGTGTCACTGTTTATCACTGAGGCCTGGCCCCTCCCACATGTGGGCTCTCAGAGCTTCTCCAGCAAAACCTGTGCCCTTGGGCTTGAGATCCTAAAGGCTGAGCCTCTTCTACGAAATGGGGGTGATCCAGCCCACCTTGCACACTACATAAGGGACATAGAAACGCTACCTCAACTAGAGATGGGAATAACACGATAGTGTGGCGGACAGCAGGGCCGGACTCAGTGAGGAGCGCCGACCATCCCCCGCCCAGGAGATAGCACAGTTGATTACTCGGCTTCTCAGAGGAGGAAGTTGTACCTGTCACAGGAGCTGGGCCCTGAGCAGGAGGCGTGTCTGGCCTCCCCTCTCAGCCCCGAAGCCGCCCTCTGGTCAGACTGGGTCCTGGCTGTCTTGCTATCTGTCCCAGGATCTCACGTGATGCTGGACAGGAGTGGAGAAGCAAGAGACGGGCAAGCTGCCTTTACACAGCATTTCTTGTGCTTGTTCAGTTGAAAAGAGCACCACATTTGATCATTAACACTCACACAGGTTTTCAGGTTCACAAGGCCCTTTCCATACACATTGTCCCATTCAGCCATCCCAACATTCAGAGCTAGTGACTTGAGTCATACCATTTTGAGGGTGAGGAAATTACAGCTCGAGAAGCTGTCTGGTATCTTTCTCAAGATGGCACTGCCAGGGGTGCCACCACGGGTGAAGTTCACGATTCTGGGGGTTCCTGTCACTTTTCCATGGGGTCTGGGTTTGGCGTGAGTGGCCTGGGCCCAGTGGGTTAGAGAAGGAACAGGGTGCCGGGCTGTGTCCCTGACATACGCTGCCACGGACGATCTACTGAGGTGGTTGTCCCCCCCCACTTCCCTTTTGTAAATGGGGACACTGAATCCCAGACAGGCTAAGTGACTTTCCCAGGAGCATAGGGCAGATAAGAGCCGGAACTGACCCAGCTGAGAGCTCGGGTCAGCCTGACACCAAGGGCTGTCCTCTTTGCACTGCCCTTGGCTTTGGAGTCATTTGTTTTCCCTTAAGATTCTAACGCCCCTCTCCAGTGTTTCTGCTGCTTTGGCGGTTCTTAATGGGCAGTAATGGGTGTGTTTACTTTTGCTTTCCTGATATTTATTCAACTAATTGCACCCCAAGAGAAATAAGCCTCCCCAGCATTCCAGCCATCTTCGGCCGGGAGAAGGACTCTGTTCCAATCAAAGTGGTGCTCCTCACTTTCTTCCTATGACCAACAAAGAAAAGCAACTCCCAACTATTTTCCTTGGCTTCAAAATGAAAATAAAAACGATCCTTAAAATTGCTTTTCCACATTGTATTGTGAGGAGTTTCCATTATGTACGGGTTTCCCTCCCCACAAGTGGAGCTGGTGTGACTGAGCCACGTGACGGCCCCTGCACACTGGGAGGCGGCCTCCCCAAGGCTTGGGTCCCACCCAGCCTCCAGTGGGCAGCCCCGAGCGTCCCTGCTTGGCCTGGTGCGGTGGGGCCACACACTGTGTGTCCACATCCCACTCGGCACCGCGGCACTGCAGCCCAGGCATGGGGCCACTTTGTGGGAAGAATCATTTTTAAAAGATGGAGCTCTGTGTCCTTCCCTGCAGCAGAAGCTGGTGGCCCGGGGGTTAGGAATGAGAAAAGTTCAAACACTAAGGATAATAACTACAGTCAGTTGTCACTATGACTCAAGCGTTTTATATACATGATCTTACTTAATCCTCCCAACAACCTCAGGAGGGAAGGCCTGTTATTTCAGGGCTGCCATGCCTGGTGGCCCAGGTTGTGCACTATGCAACTGTAGGGAGCACAGCTTACATTCACGGTCTTTGTCGTTTTGGATATTTATATTACAACCATTTTCTAATTCCCACAAAGATGCTTTTAAGACTAACGGCAGAGCTGACAATTATCCCCATTTGCAGGTGAGGAAAACTATTGAGAGTCTAAGACCATGAGTCATTTTGCCTATAGTCACAGAATTACTAAGTAGCAGAGCCAGTAACAGAACTCTAAAATATGCCATGCTGAATATATGGAAAGAAAAGTGCCGGAGTGACAGGACACTGAAAAGAATTGCTCTCTGACCCCTGCAGGCAAGGGGAGAACAGGAGAGCTCTTGGGATCCCCAGGACTGCCAGCCCCAGGGAAACCTCCAGATTCAAGCCAGCTCTCAGGGTGGTGCCTCATGATCAGTCCAGGCTGTAGTGCTATGTGAAGGGGTCACAGAACCTACCTCTCCCTCTGTCGCCAGCCCTGACCCCTCGTTCTGTGATCACGGAGGGCCAAATAGTCCAGGCCAGAGGCCCTGCAGGAGGCCTGAGAAGTGGGCCTCTGCCAAGGCAGTATAGGAGTCTGGAGTTGCCGCCTGGCCCCAAGTGTGCCCGGCTGGCCCCTGACGCCTGGCTTTGGGGAAGCTGGGAACCTGAGCTTTGCTCGAGTGAGTCTGATGGACCTGAGCACGAATTGTGATTGTTAAGGCAACATCAGGACAGAGAGGAAAAAATCAAAACTTCAGAGTTGACAGTTTCTCCTACAAAAGCTCGTTGAGATGTGTGGTGTGCCGGTGGGGAGGTACCCAAACCAACTGGTAACCCAGGATGTGGGAGGGATCCAGATAAAGGAAAATTCCAGAAGAAAGGACCCCAGAGGGTCCTGCTGACCACCTGACCAAAGGCGTAGATAATAACACCCCTTGTTTGTTTGTGGTAAACTCACCAGGTGCCCAGTGTGCCCTTTCTCATTGGCGCTTACAGCCCTATGCACAAGGTTGGCCCCACTTGAGGCCTGTTATCTTACGGAATTATTGATAGCACCCCCTTTTACTTTCAAAAGTGTCCTAATTGGGTACCAAACTATATGGTCCCCTTACACCCAGAAGAAAAGAATCAACATCTGCATTTTGCAGTAGAGTAAATCCAGATCTAGAAAGGTCAGGTCACCTGTCTAAGGTCCCTTGAAATCAATACCACGACTGGGATTCAGCTGTCAGCTGCAATATCCACGCCCCCACTTCCATCAAGATTGTTTCCCCAGCCAGTATGAACAAAAGGTGCCTGTCTGCTTCATGGCCAGGATGCAGATTGCTTCTTAGTCACTGGACTGAATCAGTAGAAAATGGCTTTCAGGTCAGTACAAGGGGGAGTTTTGTTGGATGTTAGAAACCGCTTCCTGACTATTCAAGTGGCGAGGCCCCCAAACGGGCATCTAGGGATGAGCAGTGGTGTCCTCACCTTAGGAAACCTGAAGGGACTGTGCGTCACTTGTCCTAGGTGATTCACTGCCAGCCCTGGGGGCCAGGGAGGGAACAGCCACATCTCCAACTGCCGTCTCCTCCCAGCCCAGGATCCTGTGATTCATTTCCCACCAGAAGCCCATGTGGGCACCCAAGGAGTCTGGAGCCAGTTCCCAGACCCTGCCAGCTCAGCTCTCATAAGACCTTCAAATGAGCCATTTGTTCACCCATCCATCCTTCTGTCCTTGAGCCTTCCCCGCCAGCCAGTCATCATGTGCTGCTACAGCCTGGGTCCAGCCCTGTCTTGGGTGGCGGGAACACAGGCATGGGCCAGAGAAGCAGAGAGTGTCAGATCGGAGAGATTTTCCCGGAAGAGAGCAGTGGGGGGCTCTCATGGTCCTGTCACTGGTGAGCTGCTGGCTCCAGGGAAGGGCTGAGTTCATGGAGAGGCGGGTTGTGGTCATGCCGTGAGATCATAGGGCAGGAGGGGATGTGGTTTAGGCCACGGGGAGCTGGTTGCCTTTGCCGGGGGGACAAGGATGCTGCTGTTACTTTTTCATGGTGCATTATTTGGGAGCCATTTTGAGATTCCCCCAAAGCCCGCGCACCAAGCCCTTTGTGCCAGGAGCCCCGGCCAACGGAGCAGAGGCGGGGAAGGTCTGCAGAAGCCATCTCAGAGCCCGGCTTCTGAGTTGGCTGCTGCATTTCCGGCGTGTGCTCTGGAGCCTTGGAACCGGGGGAACGTCAGACGAAAGGAAGAAGCCAGGGACTGGGGCAGACGGCGCTGCCCCCGGGGTGGCTTCCTGGGAACTTTGGGCCTTGCCTGGAGCTACTCTTCTAGGCCAGGCTGAGTGGTTGGCACCTAAGGCCGCCTTGGCCTGTTGGCATGGGCTCATCCCTTGAGACCTGGGACAAGCACATTTTGTGCCTGTCTCACAGATCCCAGTGACTCTGTAAGTTAGAGCCTACATTTACTCTCATGTCACAGACAGAGAGACAAAGGTAAAGGACAAAGTCACTTGCCCGGGGCCACAGAGCTACCAAGTGGTAAGGCTGGGCTCAGAACCAGGCTTGTCTACCCCAGAGCCCGGTTGCTTCCCCACACAATCCTAACTGGCCTCCCTGCCCTTGGTTCCCCTCTCCCCTGCACTCTCCATTGCAGGGGGCCCCAGGCCTGTCTTTCTAAAGCTCACATCTGGTCATGTCAGTGTCCTGCTGAAAAACAGCCTCTGTGGTCATGCTCCCTGCCTCTGCACATACTATTCTTTTTTGCCTCAGTACCTTCCCCTGTGTCTTGCCCGAAGCATTCCTGTCTCCCTCTCTCAGGTGACCTCACAAGTCTACCTCCCTGTGAAGCCACTGTCCACAGCAAGGGCCCCTCCTCGCCCAGCCTCCAGGGGCCGCTGTGGCTGCTTCCTGCATCCATCACAGCACCTAAGACACAGCTCATCTGGTTGTCCACTGAATACCCAATAGCCAGCATGGCATTTGGGTTCCTAAATAGGACTTCAAGGATTTCATTCATTCGTTGAGCATTTCCCCTGTTCCAGTCACTGTAATGGGGCTGGAGATAGAGTGGGAGTGAGGTTGGTCCCTGTTCTAAAGCACCCACAGTAGTAGGTGGGACAGAGAGCAGGGGCAGTGGTGATCAGTACCCTGATGGGGTGGCTCAGGGGGCTGGAGGGGGGATCAATCCAGCTGGGGGGGTGAGGATTGGGGGCACACAAGGTGGGAGTAGAGGCACTCCAAAGGGGCCTTGGCTGCACGACACAGACAGGAATTGTGTGGCACCATGGGGCTGAGAGGCTTGTTGGTCTGAGGCTGGCTGGCTTGCTTCATTTGTTCGTTTATTCATTCATTCATTCCACACATCCCTTCTCTGCCTGGCCCTGAGTATTGGAGGTCCAGCAGTGACTAAGAGACACAACCTTTCCCTCGTGGAGGTTGGACTGGGGCTGCCTCAGGCAGGACTTGGCCCGTTCCTGGAGCTGAGCGGGTCTCGGGCACCTCTCGGCCATAACGATAGACTTCCTTCTGGGCTTTACTTGGATGGTCTGGGCCCTGCCTTTCTGGAGGACTGGGCAGCAGGGAGAGGCTGAGGCTCTGGGGCTCCTGGGCCCAGGAGAGGCTGGTCGGTTTCACCCGAGAGTAGACCTAACACAATAGCTCGATTGTGAGCCGCCTGGCTTCCCCCACCCGACATGTGAACATTTCTGTGATCAGAATGTGTCTTGCCATTGATGTACACATGTAGCAGGACATTGTAACGTTTTAACTGTCACTGTCCCCCCCCCCGGCTGTTATTAAATCAGTCATATGGTTTACAGTCAATATGAGAGAATATGGTTTTGTCATTGAAACTACCCTCGGCATGAGGTTCTGATGTGACCTGTCTATCACCACAAACTCTAAGTCACCAGTGGCTGAATAACCCTTCTATTTGGGGTGTTTTATATAAATTCACAGAAAAGAATGCTATTCATTGACTTGCTTCATTCTTGAGATTTCCCCAGTGTGCGTCTATCCAGGATGGCAGCGGGCTGGGGTAGAGGGAGTCTAGATCTAGGTTTGAATCCTTGCTTTTTGGCCCACTAGTGGGGGGACATTGGCAGAGGTGCTGTGGCCTCTGAGCCTCAGTTTCCTCCTCTGTAAAATGGGGACATGCCCCCCTCTTTGCAGGTCTGTCCCTGTTGTACATTTGTGTGATTGTTAGATTCACTTTGTGGCTCCTTCCACTGGGCTGCGGGCCCTGTGAACAGAGCCCCTCCTCATCTGCTGTCAGTTGAGACCATTTCCGACAAAATGGACTGTGATTCAGAGAGGCCGGAAGCTGGGTGGACCTGCCTAGGGCCGGCCGCTGCTGTTTGTTCTCATGTGGCTGCCGGCTGTTGTCTCCCTGATGTCTTGTCAGGATTGCTCAAGTGTGGCCCAGTGCAGACCATGAAGACCTGCGCTCTGATTCCGCAGCCCGTGGGGTCTCCACGTAGGGATGTAGGCAACCCACGAATGCTCTCTCAGGCACACAGACGAACGTTTGCCCGAGGCTCCGCCCCACTGAGCTGGTGCCAGAGTCCCACAGAGCCGCGTAGCTGTGCTGAGGCTCATGTGTAAGAGGGGTGGTGATAATGCCTGTTCTGTCTCAGAGGCAGGCTCCTTTGACAAGCAAGTGATGCATCGAAATCGGGGAGGCAGGCACATGGTTTTCCGAGGGAGTGGTGTAAACATTCTGTAGGACGGCAACCAGAACAGACTTGGCTGCTGGGGGACTCGGTGACAAGGTCAGGAAAAGAGCAGTCGGGACACCTTGAACAGGGCAGTGGAATGAGTTGGGGAAAGACGTAGACTTTGGAGCTACACCCACACAATCAGCAACTGCGTGACCTTGGACAAGTTACTTAACATCTCTGAGCCTTAGCTTTCTCAGCTGAAAAATGGGATGCTAAACCCAGGGTTTATTGAGCGTTGTCTTGAGGATGAAATGATATAACACATTGCCTTACTTAGCTCAGTAGGTGCTTAGTAAATCATTGTGGGATGGAGGGGTGGATGGAGAAATGGCTTTATTGCTCTGCCCTTGAGCTGACAGTGGTACCATGCAGTCCCCTCCTGGGCCTTATGCTTCACACATTTTGTCTGTTCCACCACGATTGCCTGTATTGAGTGATAATTAATCTAATTTCTGTTAGCCAGGCCTGTGAAGTCAATCAGCGCCTCTGCCCGGCCTGGGCTACCCGGAGAGCGCAGTGGGCCGCCACCGTTCCAGGCCAGAGCAGGGAAACGTGCAGCTTCTGCAGCCCCAGAGGCCTGTGTTAGAGAAGCACACGTTTAATGTCGGCTTCTCAAAATGCTTCCAAGGGTTTGGGGAATCCGCCGAGACCTCTGGGGCCACAGGAGGGAAGACGCACCAGTGTCAGCTGGCGTAGGACCCACCAGCCTTGGCCCCCATACGGTCAGACTTGGTGATGGAGATGGAGTTGGGGGGAGCGGTCCTTACCCCTCCCCCTGCAACCCCAGGACAGGCCTGGCACTGGTCTCCCTGCTCTGTAGACCCCCTCCAGCATGGAGGTAGCTGGTTTCCTCACCTACCATGGTTCTCGCAGGAGACCAGCAGGCAGATGAGTGGTGCCCGTGTGGGTGGGAGGATGCTCTTACTGTAAGGTTGGCGTCAGATGTCCCCAAGGTCCCCCCGCCCCCCTTAGTGTGGACGCAGTGGCCCAAATGGACATGCTGCCGTTCAGTCCAGACGTAAAGCCCCCTCGGCCTCCCGGGGGGAGCCCCGCGTGGGTGGCAGTAGTGACCGCCACACTGGCTCGGCCTCGTGGGATTTTCCCACAGCCCTAGCAGGACGTCCAGGGTCAAGAGAGTCTGGGTCTCTGCTCTTCCATATCTGCCATCCTGATCGTCGTGGTTCACGACACTCAGTGACTAACACTTTCTGAGGGTGTGCCATGCAGCAGGCACTGTGCAAGGCCTTCCCGGACATGATCCCACGTGCTCCTCCTAGAAAGCAGTGGAGTGTGGTTCCGAGTGCTGGATTCAAATCCTGGTGATGGCACTTACTAACCACGGGGCCTTGGGCACATCATTTAACCTCAGTGCCTCAGTTTCCTCACCTATAAAATGGTGATGAACAGCGGTACCTGTGTCATAGGGTGGATGTCATAAGCATCTGGCTCAGGATAAGTGCAACATAAGTGTGAGCAGTTACTAAGAGAAGGGTAGTATTATTATTCCCATTTTGCAGAAGAGGAAACAGGTTTAGAGAGGCTAAGTGTTCTTAGCCAGAGTCCCGTGACTCCTAAGTAGAAGAAGTAGGATTTGAACCTGGGGCATGACTAGGGTGTTACTCTGCCTCAAATTGTAAAAATGCATGTGGGCATGTGCGGAGCATTTGGCCGGCTTCGGAAGTGGTATTCTCAGCTTTCCTCAGAGCCCTGGTGAAAGGAGATCCTTTTCTAAGTAACCGAACTGGCCCCTGGGAGCTCTCATAATCCCACAGCCGAGGCAATAGCTGACCCGTGACACACATATCACAGAAGGAGAAGGGAGGGATCAGTGAAGAATTTGTTTGGAAATGTTATCTAATGCTGAGTGCTTTCAAGGGACTCGGAATGTGGAGCCCGCGCTGTACCCCCTGCCAGGGTACCGGGGAAGCCTGATCCTCCCCTATTTCCCTGCCACATACAGCCTGCTGGAGACCTGGGCTACCGTCCGGTGCCAGGCGGGATCAGTCGTCCGTGGACACACGGGGAAAGCCGGGGCAGCTCTCTGCCCCGAGCCCCAGCAACGGAAATCTCTAGCTAATGTGTCCCTTCTAGCTCTGGACCCCTTTGGTCCTGTCCTGCCCAGCTGAGGGGCGAGCAGAGGCTGCTGGGCTCCAGGGAACTTTCTGAACAAGGGTTCCCGGCTCTGGCCGGACAGCATTTACTTTTGCTTTTGCCTCAGCATAGTCTCTAACCAGGGTGCGTAGGAACCCGAAACTTAGAAATGACTTCCCACGTCCTTGGGCTACCCCTGCTCCCCTAAGCACACACCTACACACAGGCACACGCTCACGCACGCACCCCGGCTGCCGGGCCGTGCCCGGGAGCCGCCTGCCTTCACCCCAAAGGCTCTTTGTCTGAGGCAGAGCGGGTCTTGCAGATGAACAGCCCGTGGTCTCACGCCCCCAGAGCCCACCCTCTGCCCAGGTGTCCACGAGTCCCACCCCGGGAGATGCCGTGTTTGACTCCAAGCGAAAGCAGGAGTGACCCCCCTCCGGGGTCCAGCTGCACACACCCCCAGCTGAAGGGGTCAGGGTTCTTGAACCCCCAGACATGGGGTCAGCTGCTGCCTCGTGCCCCCTGTCCCTTGGTGCCACAGTGCTGGCCCCTTACCTCTTCACTCCTGCTTGGCTCCCCGGGGCAGCTCCTCACATGCTTTACCCCAGCCGTCAGAAGGGCAGCCTGTCCATGGCCTCCAGGAGGGGTCCCCGAGTCGCAGGCCGGACTGGCCGCCGAGCAGCCCTGCCTCACTGGCCTCTGCTTGCTCTGTTCTGCTCCGCGGCCGGGCTTGGGCCAGGGATGGGGCGGGGGCTGGCCGGTGGGGGGGGGGGGGGCCTGCGGGGGGCCACTTACAACCTGCCTCCTTTCACGGCGGGGGCCAGCGGCTGCCTCAGTGCCATGCTCTGCAGATCCGGGGCTCGGGCAGGGCGGCTCAGGGCTCGGGGTCCATCCTCAGGCCGTCTGCAGCAGCCTCATTTGAACTCCCCACTCCTTTGTGGAGCCTTTACATGCTGCCGGAGGAAACTGTGAGCACAGCCTGACCCTGGTTGGCTGCAGGCACTTCTCTCCACCCACCAGTGCAAGAGGATCCCCCAGGCCCCAGAAAGGCTCCGGGCCTCCCCTCAGCCCCAGACAGAGGCGGGCCGCCCGGTGATGTCACACTAGCTCCGGCCCCAGCTGGCCCGGCCCCTCCCGCCCCAGCCCGCTTTGGCGGCCTCCTTCCCTCCTTCCTTGGCAGAGCAGCCTGGCCCGCCCGCCCCTAGTGCGCCCTGCCGAGGCAGAGAGCTTCCCCTCTGACTCAGGTAATGGGCTCAGATCTGTGCCAGCCGCGCAGGCAGCAGGGAACAGGTCCTCCCCCTGGATGGCTCCCTCACCCCTGCACTGCCCCCGCGGAACCCCCGGGTGGGCAGGCAGGGCAGCCCCGCACAGATGGCCTCTGTGCGGCCGTGTGTAGAGGCCTTGCTCTCACCTCTAAACCCTCGGGAGGGAGCCCAAGGCTGTCTGCACAGAAGCCAGCAGGATCTGTGCTGACAGCTAGCGGGAGGCAGGGGCCGAGGACCCTGGAAATACCACCAGCTGGGGGTATGCACAGGAGAAATGCCCCATCACTTCCCACCTAGAGGACCTGATTAAGTCACGTCACCCACCTGGCTTCCCTTTCCTGTAATCTACCTCCACGGATTCCGTGGGATCATGCGGGAAAGGGGCTGGCGCGGGGCAAGGGCACCTCAGTGGGCTGGACTCAGCGCTCTGGACTTGGGCGGGCCAGGGGTCGCGCTCCCAGAACCCCTGTGGTGACCTCACATCTAGAAGCGCATAACGGGAGTCCCCAGCACAGAGTCTGTGAATGTTCGTAGAGTTAGAGCAGAAAGGAGACAGCCCCGGACCCCCATGAAGTGAGCGATTCTACAGTCTTGTCAGCACCACAGGCAGAGGAGGGAGGCCAGCGAGTGCTGGGAAGGGAGCAGCCGGGAGCAGGTTTGTGTCTTCGCCTGGGCGACAGCTGTGGGAGATACTGGTGGTGACTCTTCTCTCCTCCTTAAAAAAGTTGAGTGATGGGGCGTCTGGGTGGTTAAGCGTCCGACTTCGGCTCAGATTGTCATCTCACGGTTCATGGTTTGAGCCCCTCGTCGGGCTCTGTGCTGACAGCTCAGAGCCTGGAGCCTCCTTCGGATTCTGTGTCTCCCTTTCTCTCTGTGACCCCCTCCCCCCCCCCATGCTCGCTCTTGCCCTCTTTCTCTCAAAAAAGAATAAACAATAAAAAATTTTTTTTTTTAAATGTTGAGTGATGATGATGGTGGTGGTGGTGATGACGTTTGGGTACAAATGGGGAGGGAGACTTCACCAGGGTTCTCCTTGCCCTCAGACGTAGCTGGGCCCTGGGCAAGCAGTTCCGCTGTGGTCTTCCACGCCCGTCTTTGCAGGGAGCAAACTCTGTTTCTTGCCTCAGCTTCTTCCAGCCCGCTCAGACTCCCTCCCTTTTCCATCTGTCGGTCCCATTTCTTTTTAGAAGGTGAGTCCTTGCCAGAAGACCGCAGTATCTTACAGGCTGCAGCATTAGCCAGATGGTTGCAATGGACAGAAACGCCCCCGACAACTACCATGGGGGGGTCCCTGTGCGTGGTTGGCACAGAGGCCGTGGGAGGCGGGGGGCAGGGGGTTCAAGACCAGCAGAAGTACAGAGGATGGAGCTGAATCCTTCTCCTTGAGCAGCACCCTTGTCAGCCTGGAGCCTGGCCTATTCCCTTCTCTTCCCCTTCCTCCTCTCCAGGATGTGTTTGTTGGGAAGTAGCTCTGAGCCGTCCTCACAGAGCCTGCAGTCAGGAGGGGAGACAGACAGACAGACACATGAGAAGTGCTGGGTACTAAGCGGGTATCTAGGCAGGAGGCCAGATTAAGCCTGGCAGGGCAGTCAGGGCAGCCTCCCCGAGGAGGTGGTGTTTGAGCTGGAACCTGAGGGGTAGGTAGGAATTAGCGGGTGTGAGTTGGAGAGATGATGGTTCTGAGCAGAGACGGTACTGTGTAAGGACTGGGTGGCAGATGGGCTTTTTTGCAGATGGCCCCAACAGTCAACAATATCTCCTGGTCCAAGACCTGACACTCTGAGACCTTGACACCCCTCCCATTGAGAGGTAGGGCCTCTGTCCCCTCCCTTTGCATCTGGGTGGGTTTGTGACTTACTTATGACCAATAGAATGCAGCGGAAGTGACACTACCTGGTATCCAAGGCTGGGCGAGAACAGGCAGTGCATCTTCTGCCTCGTTCACTGGGACACTGTCTCTTAGAGCCCTGAGCCAAGCTAGACCCCGAGAAATCCCGCGACTTGCAAGCCACCATGCGGGGGCCATGTGTAGCATGGGTCACAGCCGACAGCCAGCATCAACCCCCAGATATGTGAGGAAAGCTGCCTCTCGGTGATTCCAGCCACGAGTCACCCCCAACTAGAACCTTCCTGCTGAGGCCCCAGACACCGGGACCTGAGTTGAGCCACCGTCCCATCCCGTAGCTGAATCACTGACCCACAGAATCCACGAGGGGAAGAGAATGGCTGTGCTAGGCTGCTACGTTTTGAAGGTAATTTGTTACACAGCGGTAATAACTAGAGCGATTACAGGGAGTTCTTCCCAGGGGCCAAGACAGGTGCATTTGGCTGAGGAGAGAGGGGGAGTGTGGCAGAAGATGAGGCCTTGTTAGAGGTGGGACTTTATCCAAGGACGGCGGGAAGCCACTGAAAGGCTTTGAGCAACTGGCTTTTATTTCTGAAAGGCCCCGTTAGTCACTGAGTAGAGACTGGGTTGGTGGGAACCGTAGATACGGCCTCCGGAGCTCGTGGGCAGTGGTTGCAGCCCCCTGGTGAGAGAGGCAGTTGGAGGTGATGGGACTCACAGGGTCAGGGGGGAATTCCCAGGACCCACCCTCCCGTGGGGACCGGTGCAGCCCAAGTCCCCGATGACCAGAGAAAATTTGCTTTCACAATTCACAGTCCCTAGGACCCCATCACGTGGGAGAGGAACACCAGGATGGCCTTGCCCTGTCCATGTTTGCACATCCCTTGCCCCTGTGGTGGCCGTGGGCAGTCGAGGATGCTGCTGGAGAGCTTGAGTTGTGGAGTCAAATTCTGGTTCTTCCACTCAGGTCCCACCCCATGCCTCACTGTCCTCATCTGTAAAATGGAGATGTTATACGGATTGGCCTCCTGGGGCTGTTGAGAGAATTCACTATGACGTGACACATTATGTGTGGTACACAGTACATACTCAGGGGTGGCTGTGGTAATTTCCAGAGACTCCTTCCCCAGGGCCGTGAGTTCCCTGAGCACCAGGGCAGGTGTGGGCCGGGCCATACCAAGCTCTCCTTCCGTACAGCCCAGTATAGAGGAGTGAATAAATGAGTGACTGGCTGTGGAGGATGAGGGGCTGTGGCTCAGAATCTAACAGGCCTGGGCTCAGACCCCACCTCTGCCAGCAACCTGGGCAACGTTCTTTTTCTCTTGCAAACTTTGTTGCCTCATTAAAACAACAACAACAACAACAACAACAACAACAGAGGCCCCCGGGGGGCTCAGTCAGTTGAACATCTGACTCGATTTCAGCTCAGGTCGTGATCGCAGGGTCACTGGGATTGACCCTGAGTGGGGCTACGTGCTGAGCCTGGAACCTGCTTGAGATTCTCTCTCCTTCTCTCTCTTTTTCTCTCTCTCTCCTTCTGCCCCTCCGCCGGACATGCACTCACTCTCTCGTGCTCTCTCTCTCTCTCTCTCTCTCTCCCCCTCTCTCTCTCTCTCTAAAAATATAAATAAATCAAAAAACCTTAAATGTTCACTAAGTCCTTTTAGCTTGGCAGGTCTTGAACTCCAAATGCCATCTTTGAGGCAGCTGCCGAACCCCCTGCTTCCCAGCTACTGCTTTCTTCTGGGCTCCTTGGAGTCTCTCTCTATGTGTATACAATTTAGGGATTAACTAAGGATTTGAGGGGAATTTGTACAGTAATTTTGGAGCTCCCCCTTCCTTAGCTATCTCCCTTCTGGCATTTTGCCCTTCAGTTTCCATCCTCGATGTCCAACTTCTTTGTCTTCTTCCCAGGCAGTAATTCTGCTGCATTCTGTATCAGCCCCATCCCCCCGTGTAGCACCACGAACAGAGGTGCCCTAGTGTGCTTCCTGTCTTTCAGAGACCCTGTGTCCTCTAGTTTCTGTTCTGCGTTGTTCTCAAGTGCTTTCAAGCAGTCTCGTATACTGTTAAGATTTTATTATTGTTATTGACCAGAGAGTTAGTTCAATGCAGTCTACTCCTTCCATTTTGGTAACTGGAACTCCCCACATCCCAACTGGATCTGTCTTCTACCCCAAACCTCTTGTACTCCTGCTGCCGTCGGTGCCCTCGGTGACCCTATCCAGCTGGTTGGTGCTCCTTAATTCAGTTCTCTGCCCTCTCTCCTCTTGGTCGTAGTCTGTTGGGAAATATCAGCCCCAATAATTCATAGATTCATTCAGCTCAGTGTACCCACCCGGGCACTAGAAGAAAGTGTTGTTCTCACAAGCCTTGTTAGAGCACCTTAGGTGGCTGCTTGTGATATGCTGGACGCCAAGCTCCACGTTTGCTGGACATCGTTGTTTCTCCTCTCATGACCCGTGAGGGAAGTGTCACCATCCTGTTCTACTAATAGGAAGACCGCGGCTCGGTGAAGCAACGTTCCTCGCGCCAGGCCACACAGCTAGACGGTAACGCGACTGGGATCAAGACCCACATCAAAGCTAGCACGCACACAGTTGTCCTGAAAACAAATAGCATTTCTTTCATTCAAACTTACTTTTTCTTGTTTTAAGGTCTCTGAAATCAGGAGGCCTCCTAAAGTTAACAGCACGTCAGGGCTAATTGGTAGCACTTTTTCTTTTTTTACGAGAACGGGACGCTGTCAACAGTGGATGACTTCTCAGAATGAAGGTCAAGGAAGTATGGCGGTGTTAGTGATGGGGCTCCAGTGAGGTCGACCGGTGATTGAGGGACAAAGAAGCAGGTCCCCTCCTCTCCTGGTTATCCAGTCTTGGAAAGGCCCAGGGGAGTGTCATCAGGAAGCCTGCGGAACTGCCAGAAGCCTCCCTCCATCCAGATTTAATTCAACAGCTGCCTCTAAGCTGAGACAGAGCCAGCCGGTCCCCTCCCCTCCCGGAGATGCCGTGGCCAGGTCCAGTGACTTGCCTGCCCCATGTCTGGCAGGGGAGCCACGTGTTCCCTGGCCCGGGTGAGAAGTTCGGAGACTTGGGTTTATGGGGAGATTCTAAGGCAGCCCTACTGTTTATGCTGTACTGCCTGGTGTCACAGAGGGCGTCCCCACACGTGGAAAGCCCTTTGAGGACACCGTGTCTGTTAAATGCTTGCCAAACAAGTGTATCCAAAATGTCAGCACAGGATGCACGCTCGGTTACAAAGTAGCTTTGAGAGCCTATCGTTGGCTCGTGCACGACCCATTTCGTTCCCGCTTTGCACCCCCCGCTTCGCACCCCACTTGCCAGGAACAGACTCAGGACCGCTCTTCTCCTCAAGCGCAGACATCACCTAACAGTCGAACACTTTTGCTGTTCAGTCAACAAATATTTATTAAGCTCCATCTGAGCACCAGAGTTTGGGCTCCAGGTCAATTTGCCCAAAGCCAATTTGCTGAGATGTTTAGTTGACTGGTTTTCATTTTGTCTTCTTAACAGTATTTTAAGGAATGTTCGATTGGCCTCATCTGCCCTCTTCTTACTGCAGCTGATGCGGGGGCCTGTCCCCAAGAGGGGAGACTGAGAGGCAGAGGGAAGAGAGATTTCATTTTAGTTTGCTGGTTTTCTTTGTATCGTCATAACAAAAACTTCACAGAAATTTTCCAAAGCTGTTTAAAATCGTCTTACCCTATATAAAAATTTAAAAAACTGTCGCTTTCTGGAATGCTGTGTCGGACAGGACCTTCGTCCCCAAAAGGAGATGACGGAGGGACTGCGGGTGGTTTTCTGGTCAGTGGGGGAAGACCACACCCCCCTTGCAGACCCCCTGCTGGAATTCTCGTCCCAAGGAGCAACCGAGCTATTGCTGACCTTGCTTATCTTTCCTGGGCCCCAAAGAGGTGGCTGAGCAGATAACTGAGGGCTTCTGGCAAGAGACTGATGAGGTGAGCTTCCCAGGCCTGAGGCCAGGGTGGGGGCACCAGGCTGGTGACATGTGTCAGCAGAAAGCCCAAGGGCAAAGCCTGGGATTGTCTTGCCCTGGACTCTGTCGAGAGGGCCTCTCGTTGGAGGACTAGCACATAGAGCACGTGATAGATGTCTGTTGAACGCCTACGTGGGAATGCTAGCCTTCGAAACCCGCTCGCTCTCTTTGTGTCACATCCAGGGTTTCTGACTCAGAGTCTTGGGGCTGAGGGCGGCAAGAGTGCTATTTGGGAGTCTGGCTCGAAGGAGAAGGGAGAGGAGACCCAGGGTAAGAAAGACAGCCTCCCTGCCATCGTGAGGCCGTGCCCAGGCCTCTCAGGAGCTACTCCAGGCCTACTCCAAGCTGGCTCGGTGGGGGGGGGGGGGGGGTATAACTCCTACTCCACTGATCTGGCTGCCAGCTGTCCCCGCCTCAGCCCTGCCCTCTCCCCTTCCCACCACTCCGTCTGCCAGGGAGGTGCAGGAAGGAAGGCAGTACCTGTGCCGGGCATCTGGGGCCGTCCTGCCATGTGTAGCTGGGGCCGCAGAGGGACGTGTGCTCAGATTCCTGGCCCCTGCAGGTGGATGATGGTCGTGTTCCCAGCATTTGCCCCTCTCCTCCTCACGGCAGGGCCAGGTCCCAAAATGCTTTGGTATTTGGTATTATCTCCCTTGAGCCTCGCAGCAGGCCTGGGAGCTGGGAAGTCAGCGATTTATTTCCTCTTACAGATAAGGAAGATGGGAGTGTGACAGTGTTATGGTCTCTAGGACTGTCCTCATTTATTGTTTCCTGGGTACCAGACATTGTGCTGGTCACTTGCCTGATCTTGCCGAATGTCCCCAGCACCCGTGGAGGGCAGGGCTGCAAGCCTGGCTGGAGGATGACTTCAATCCGCCTCGGGTGCTTGGCCCTCCGGAGCTCCTTCCTGTACTAAAAAATATGAAAACTCATCTTCCGTGACCACACTGGTGTAAAGACAAATACGCCGATAGGGAATATTAAAGCATTCGCTGACCTAAAATTTCACTTTTTATTCTCATTCTAAAAGAAGTTGGAACATTTCTGTGAGCCCCTGAAAGTATCATGAGCCCCTCTCACTGTGCCTGCTGAGCCTAATGGATAACTTGGCCCTGACTGTGAGTCCCAACTCCTTCACCCACCAACCCAGAATCCAAAAGCTCTAGAAAAATAGCAAGCCTTTTTTCAACAGTTCAGCTCAAATTCATTTGGAGGCAAAATCTGACTTGAATTGACGTGAGGTTCTGTGTAGCCCATGAACCGCTTAATATCCCCACCCACATGTTTAGGGAGCACCCCCCCCCCCCCGCCATGACTCTGTGGTGGGGTCAGAAGACAGGTGGCCTCTGTACCACATCACATGCTGATATTGTCTGTCCCCTCCCCCGCCCCCCAGAGAATCCCTTTGCCCGCCCCCTGCTCTCCTCTCCTGGGTCCTAAGTCCCTCAAGGACAAGGCCATGTTAAGTTCGTCTCATGAATGTAGGCATTGATCATTTCTCCATAAATCCATCAATTCCCTTTTCTTAAAGAGCCCACAGGGAGCGGCCGCTCGCAAGTTTATAGCTGGGGTCCAAACCTGTTGTGAGCGTGTGATTGGGATGATCCAGTCCCTGTCGGGTCTCTGGAGCTGCTCCCTGGAAGAAGATGTGAGGGGGATGTGCACGTGGGTCCCTGGAGGAAGGGGTGGGAGACTAGTTCGGGGGAAGGAATAGAGACAGCGCTGGTCACCCACTCATGGGTCGCAGGCTCTGTGCTAACCGTTCACGCCAATTTATTTATCCCCACAACCATTCCTCGTGGTAAGAACCTTCACTGTCCTCCTTTTAGGGCTGAGGAAAATTAGGTTAGAGAGCCCAAGTAGCCTGCCAGAGGGCACGCAGCGAGGGAAAGAGCAAAGGCGCGGCCCTGGGCAAACGGACCTCAGGCTGTGGTCACATCTGGTGTCACCAGGGTGGTGCCTGAATGCAGCCCGGCTCCCAGAGAGCAGCTCTGAGCCCCTGTCAGCGAGGGCTCTCCCCAGAGGCTGGGGGAGCTTTTTTCATGACATTCGGGGGACACTGAGGTTCAGGCAGTGCTGAGGCAGGAGACGTGGGGCCCGGATCCGGTGCCACAGAGCACAGCCAAAGGCCTGCCCGCCATTCCTGTGTGGGACACCCATCCAAGTATCCCACAGAGGTTTGTGGAGTATCTACCAGGTGCCAGGGATGAGAGCATTTGAAAGACTGATGAGACCAGTTAATGGAATAGGGAGAGATGGAGTGGGTGGGAGCAGATCAATGTCTGCGCCACAGGGTGCTGAGGGAAGTTTCTGAGAGGGAGGGTCATGTGAGCCAAGGCCCCGGTGACTGGAAGGAAGGAGCCTCGCAAAGGGAACAGCACATGCAAAGTCCATGGGATGAGAACGAGCTTGGCCTATTTGAGGGATGGAAAGGCCGGTGTGACCAAGCAGCAGAGACAAGCGAGAGTGTGCGCATTGAGGGGCAGGCGGAGTGAGAGGGGCTGGCTGGGGCAGGTCCTGTAAGGCCCCCTAAGCCAGGTGAGGCCTTGGGCTTTTATCCAGAGTGCAGCGCAGGCTCCCGGTGGGTTGCAAGCAGGAAGACATTATGCTTCGTTTTGTGTTCTTTCAGTGTCCCTCTTGGTGTTGGGTGGAGAATGGTCCAAGGGGGGAAAGAATGGAACTGAGAAGACCATTAGGAAACTGGAGGGGGCTGTCCAGGTGAGAGACCAGGCAATGGGCACCAGGGCCGTGTCGAGGAGACAGTGACCAGTGGTCAGAGTCAGAATAGATTTTGGAGGAAGAGTTGCTAGGAACCCAGCATGACTCTAATATGGTGAGAATCAAGCTGCACTGTTTAGCACCTTGAAGATTTGCCACTTGGGCACCTGAGAAACAGAATTCTGAGAGCAGAGTAGGGACCCACAGCTGGGACTTTTGTGTCGTGTTGGGCAGTGCACACCCTACACAGCTGTACGTGGCAGCCCTGACCACAGCCAGCACTGACAGTTGGGCACTGGAGTCCTCCAGGAGTGTGGAGGAAACAGGTGGCAGCAGGGAGTTGGAGCAAAGAGGTGCCACCCCAGATACTCCCAGAAATACTTTGGGAGTTGGGAATGAGGGTGAGGGATTGCAGTTGTGCTGGGAGAGTCTATAGAACATGCTTGAATTGCTGTTAATGTTCTCACATGCTGGAGTGGACTGGAAGAGTCCTGTGACTTACCCCACTTCTTGAACGAGTTTGTTCTCATCCTTGAGGTAGCTCCTGACGTGGATGTCAATACTCGGAGAGCTCAGGGTCTCCTTGGGCTTGCCAGAAATTGCTTTCAGCAGAGATCCATGGCTCTGCTGCCCTAAGCCTGGAAGGGGGAGCACTGCAGCAAGAACTTTGTAACCGTGGCCCCGGAAAATCAGAAGGGATTGTTCCTGCATCTTCCCTGATTAAAGACTCCCAGACCTGTCCTGCGTTCTCCAGCTAGTAGGTTGGGGGTGGGGCATCTCAGGGACACCCACCCAAGGCCCTGCAGGGAGTAAAGGCAGTGGGTGCACAAGGCTTCCTTCAGTCCTGCCGGCCTCCGCACCATCCACTGGCCTCCTTCTCATCCTCCCTGGGCCGGGCCAGATGGATTCCAGCTCTGAGGCTGAAACCCTGGAGGGCGAGGCGGGGTTGCCTGACCACTGGCCACTGTCTCCTTGACGCTGCCCTGGTATGTTCCAGTTGCTGCCCCACATCTGCTCTTTGGCACCCTGCCTCGTGCCCAGCAGCTGACCTGCATGGATTCCCCCAGTGGGCTCCCTTGCCTTCTGGCTCTGGATTGGGTTTGCCAGTGGCAGGCACCTGCAGAAGAGGAAGGGGTGGGAAGAATGCAAGGACAGGTGTATTGCCAGCTCCCTCCCTGCAGGACCACGGCTGTCTTGGTGCAAAGGGAGTCAGCTAGGCCTGGGTTCGGGTTCTGCCTTTCCCTCTTATTAAGCACGTGACTTCTGAAATTTACCTATCCTCTGCCTCTGTTTCCTCATCTAACAAGTGGGATAGCGGGTGCCTGGGTGGCTCAGCCGGTTAGACGCCTGACTTCGGCTCAGGTCATGATCTGGCAGTTTGCAAGTTCAAGCTCCGCGTCAGGCTCTCTGCTGTCAACACAGAGAGAGCCTGCTCCCAGTCCTCTCTCACCCTTTCTCTCTGCTCCTCCCCAGCTTGCATGGGTGCTCTCTCTCTCAATCTGTCTCAAAAATAAATAAACATTTTTAAAAAATGAAGACCGGGATAGCCATACCACCTGCCCAGGATAGCCAGGAGGAGTAAGTGAATTAATGTGAGTGCAGGTACCCTAGTGCAGTACCTGGTACACAGTGGTCCACAGATGCTGGCCATCTTCTTTTCGTAAGCTGGGCCCCCGTTATCTTGGACTTCCAACACATTGGGGTCTTCTGAAGATCACTGATTTATTTTCTATCTCTCCAGACGGTGTCCTTTAGCTCTTCTTTTTGGTTTGCCCGTCGCTGTCCCCACAGCCGCCCCTGCAGAGCTTCACCGCAGTCCTGTAGCCAAAGAAGTGCTTCCCTGCCCCAGCCTTTGTGTGCAGCCTGAATATGAAGCTGGCTTAACCGCAGAAGATCATCATTTCAGCATGGTGGAAAGCAGGCTTATAGAAGATGCACGTGTACACAACCAACAATAATTCAGAATGTTTGTTGAGCACTAACTGATCTTCCCCACAACCCTGGGAGGCAGGTTCTGTTATTATTTTGCCATTTTCAGATCTAGAAACTGAGGCTTAGGAAGTTGCTTGACTTGCCCACAGTCCCACCCTGAGTAAGTCCGGCACTAGGTACCTGCCCTCTCAGCCCCTGGATTATCTGTCTCTGTCGCAGGGAAACTGTAGCTCCCCGGACCCCAGGGACCAAGTCATTTCAGATAATCAAGTCGACTGGAAAGCCACGAGGCTGTTTTCCTTAGTCATCTGATGTTCAAACATTTTTTTATCCGTTCTCATTAAGTTTTTCACACCGACTCGTACAGATACACACGTGCGCGCTAGCCTCCATAAATCCTGGTGAATCACGATACTGACCTCTCCTCGGTGACTCAGTCATCTCCAGTGGACTGACTTTACTACAGGCGCAGTCAGCCCTGGGAGCACCAGGCAGCTGTGTTTGTTGTTACTTTCCTAGCTCTTCCGTCCGTGGCAGCAGTCACCCTCCCTTCCTGGCCTCCCCATTCCTCTCCTGGTTTGTTGCTTCTTGCCAGCCGAAATCCCAGGAATCCAGCAGAAGTATTTCTAAACAAGAGGAGCTGGGCACCACACTTGTCTCAAGGGCTCTGCTGTGGGTCATGTCCATGATACTCAGTGCCCGAACTTGATCGCATCAGTTTTGGGTGCACGAGAGCTGTGGCCTTAACAAAATACCTACTATCTGTTACACACCCAGTGTGTGCCTGACGTGGGGACGGATTTTTTCATGGATTATTTCATCAAATCCTCAAACAGAACCTTCCAGGAGGTTTGATTCTGTCTTCCATTTTAAGTGATGAGGTAGCTCAAGCTCAGAGAGGTTAGGGAGTCTACTCACAGCTACACAGCCAGTAAGTGGCAAAGCCAGGATTTGTATCTGGGCTGGTCTGAATCCAGAGTCCACAATCATCATAAGCTTTGAGTTCTCCGACTTCCCTGCGGTGTGAGGTTGAGCAACTCAGGGAGACACCTGACCCTCATTCTTTCATGTCAGTGCTGTTTATTCCCAGAATTCGGCTGAAGGTTAATTGAGACAAATATGGTGTGCTTGTCTCATAGTGGGCACTCTGTGTTGTGTTCCCCGTACTCGTGACTGTAGCACATCTCAGATCAGTGGTCCTCAAGCTTTAGGGGCCTCAGAATCACCTGAGGGCTTCTTGAAACACAGTTTGCCAGGCCTCACCTCATACTTCCTGATTCTGTGGGTCTAGGGTGAGGCCCGAGAATTTGTATTTCTAACGAGTAACCGCGAGGACCGTGTTGTAGGAACCGTTGCTCAAGATAGGGAAGTCTTCCAAGAAGGTGAGTCTGGGGTGGCCCAGCAGTGACCATCACATACTTTGGGTGGCTGTTTCATGTGAGCAGATGCTGGATATGTATGGAGCAGGGAAAATGTGGTTTGGCTTTTCGCAGCCGTTTCCTGGGAGCTGGCTCTATATTGTTGGTCTTACCCTTTCCCTCCCCTACACCACACGCCTGTGTGTCAAGACCTGGGAGTATGGAGTGTTTAAGCAGCATGGTGATGTCTGGACTGTGAAACGAGCTTCATTCGACCGATTTCATTAACATGATTTCCAGTTGCTTTCCTGGTACAGGATAGGAGGTAAAAGGCACACGAAAAAGATAATAAATCATCTTGCAGAAATTACTTCTATAAATTCTCCTTCTCTCACCCCCGCCCCCTGAAAGCATCGATGAGGCCGGGCATATTTTCCTTCACAATTGGGATTTTAGGTTTATTTGTATGATGCTGTGACTGGTGTGCCCCCTCCCCAGCAGACTGTAAGGGCGGGGCGGGCCACTTCGTCACTTCTGGCTCCCTAGTGCCCAGCACGGTGCCTGGCCCACAGCAAGGGGTGCTCCATTGAGGTTGTTGGAGAGACTGGTGGCACAGTGGCAGGTGCTGGAGTCACGGGGAACTGGTTTGAGCCCGAAGCCTGCCCTTCCTAATTGAATGGCCTTGGGCAAGTAACTTACGTGGGCCTTTGTTTCCCCCTTTCTAAATAGGAGATGGTAAAAATAATACCTGTGTTTCGTGGGACTGTTGTGAGAATTAAATGGCATAAAGTATCCACAGTGCCTGCCACGTACTGCTTTATTTTCCCTTGGTCATCAATCCCTGCCAGGCAGGCTGGTGCACTGGTGTGAGTGTGGGCTCGGGAACCACAGGTTCAAATCCCGGCTCCACCGCTCACTGGCTGTGTGGCCTTGAGCAGCGATTCACGTCCTCTCTCTGCTTCAGTGTCCTCATCCGTAAAGCAGGGGATGAAAAGGCACCAATGGCACAGTGTTGTGACTAGTAAGGACTTGCGCACATACGTAGGGCTGAGCTGTGGGGCTGGTCCACGGTCCGCGCTGACTTTTCCCCTTCCACATCTGCAGAGGGGCGGGAGCCTGCGGGGAAGGCAGCTTGGCCACAGGAGGAGGACACAGGAGGAGGGGCACAGTAGCCCCAGGGGGCTGCCCTTCTTGCGATGCCCACCCCCAGCACTCCGGGAAAGAGGAGAGCAGCATGGCAGGGGAGCGCTCCCTGAAAAGAGCCGTCCCCAGCTTCTGCGCTGGAAAGCCCCTCTCTCTGGCAGCCCTCTAGAAGGCGGTTCAGTCTTCAGCTGCTTTTGATTACTCTCACGAGCTCGAGAGCGTGCTGCGGTGGCGTCGCCCTCCGCAGAGCCGCCTTGGCCTGCAGACGTCACCCCCTCCCTGCTACCTGCCAGGCTGGGGCTGCGCGGGGTGGGGTGCCCCCCGGCAGGGACGAGCCCCCGCCCGCCCGTCCGCAGGCCTGCCGTCGCCTTTCTTCCTCTGCCAGGCTCACTCTGGGCAGCCCCGGGCCTTGGCCCTCCTCCCGGGCATTGTCAGAGAAGCTTCCAACACCTCGAAATCCAGCCGGGGGAGGGAGGACCCTCCCCGTCCCCTTTAACGTGGAACCCAGACGGTCCTGGTTTCTATGTGTGCAGAGCGTTTGGTAAACAGAATGCTTGAGCCCTGACTTGCTGGAAGGGGCGAATCCCAGCTGACGCCCCAGACGCTCAGCCTATTTTGGGCCCAGTCTCTCCCCTGCCGAGGTCTGTGGTCAGAGTGTTCATCTGCGCCCCCACCCCACCCCACCCCCAAGTACCCACCATGGGGGTTGAAGGGCCAGGGGAACTGGTTTCACGTTCCTTTCCTGCTGGAGCATTGGGCCTGCCCGCGCTCCCAGCCCTGCCCCTGGGCTGCGCCCACTGATGCCTGGTATCCGCTTAGTAAATGCTCTTGTCCCCACTCCCCCCGTGAATGCTGTGATTCAGCACACACAGAGAGGAGCTTCGCTTAAGAAAGAAAGTATTCAAGGCCGCCATCCAGAGCGGGCGGGCGCCGGGAGACAGCTGCCCGTTGCTGCCCGACCGGACTAGCAGGGCCGCGAACCCTCCACACGGAGGGGTCCCTCCTACATCTTTCTTTTTTTTTCTTTTTTCTTTTCTTTTTTTTTTTTTTTGAGACCCACAGTCTCCTTTGGTTGCTGGACCAGATGCAGTTTAAATCTGTGTTCGGAATCCCTCATTAACAAGTCGCAGGTTAATAGTCTCCCGGAATTGGGAGAACACCCCCCATTCAACCAAATGTGTTGGAGCTCTGCCTGAGCTGGAGCAGCCTTAGGGACACCGGCTTAGTGGGCTGCGGTCCTTTGCCCACCTAAGACCCCTTTTGTGTTTCCTGCCGACTCTGGGTCCCGAAAACGCCTGTCAATAACAGCAGCCACCACGTCCACCGTGAAGTTTGCAGGGTGCGGTATGAAGCTCTTTATGATCTGAGGGAGCCCACCGCTCCTCGTGGGGCCAAGATCAGGTGATTCTAAGCTCCGTCGTGTCGATGAGGAAATGAGTCCTAGAAGAGTTGGAAGTCTTGCCCAGGGTCACTCAGAGCGAAGTTTGAGACCTGACTCAGATCTTTATTTCTCTGCTGTCGTAATAGAAACTGTCTCTGTGAAACATGCTGCTTGTATTAAGTGAAAATAAATGCCTTACGCCTTTATGATTAACAGCCGTATAGCCGCCCCAAGCTTCCAAACAGCTGAGAGTAGCTCCCTAGTGACCGCTGGAACAAAACGCTGGATGGTTTCCTGCCCCCTTCCCCAGGTTCCTGGGCCCAGGCCCCTTCCCCACACCCACTCCTGTGAATCCCAGACGGGTGCTCTGAGCAAGAGAGACGTCCTGGACTCACAACAGGTGTCCTTCTGAGCTGAGACAGGTGCCTTTCCTCCCCAAAGCCAAGTAAGGAGGCTCTCTCTCTCTCTCTCTCTGGGAGAGAGTCCTTTGAGAAGATTGGGCTGCCTCTGCCTCTGGGGGAGGGGCTGGGCGTGTGAGGAGCTACGGAGCCCTCAGGCCCACCAGGAGTGTGGGAGAGCCCCGCCTGAGCTGCGAACAGAGGGGCCACCCCTCTCCAGTCCTCTTTCCCTCTCTGGGGAAGAGGAAGAGGAAGCGGGCGGGGGATGGCGGTTGACATACAGCCTCCGAAGTTTGGGTCACATTGAACATGGAAACTCATGCCTGTTTCCTTGCAGAGATTTGTAAAGGGGGGATTCTGTGGAGTCGCCAGGCCTTGAAAGGACTTGGGTACGGAGAAGAGTTGGGTCTTGCCCTGCGTTCCAGTTCTCTGTGGCCCTTGTGGGATGCCAGAAACTATACCAGATGTTACTAGGTCCCATGCGAAGGAGACAGAGGCCGGCAGCAGGGCAGGAGCCATACTACCAAGGTGGCCGCCGACCATGTGGTGGGATACCCTTCCTAGAGAAGGGGTAGGGGGACATGTACTCCTGGTGGCAGAGACAGGAGGCCTGGCTGCTCTTCAGTGGTGGACGGGCCAGGACAAAGCTAAGTGCATCCCTAGGGGGCCCAGAGCTCCACCTGCATGGAGACCACCATGGTCTGGCCATGGCCAGGGCCATCTGCGTCAGAGGGAACCAGGCCAGACCAGGTTCACCACCCTTGACAGGTGACCCCAGCATGAGCAGATCACACTTCCCCGCAGAGCATGGGCCGTGAGGACTGCTAGAGTCTGGAAGGCTTAGGGGAGGAAGTTCAAACAAATAAAGAAAGGGGCTTGGAAAATAGCAGCCCCCAGGGAGAGGTAGGGGAGAAAAGAGAACAGAGACGAGCTTTGAATTCCATATGGATGGAGTCTTCATATAAACAGAACCAAGTCTGAAATCTTCTAATGCAACCATGCCAAAAATGAAGCGACTGCAAAGTCACAGAATCTGGCCTAGATATCATTTGGGGACCCACTGCCCACAATGGAAAGAGAAGTCAGTGCAGTACATTAGAGAGTGTATGTTGGCGAGAATAAGGCATTTCACATTTGTGCCCCCAGTGGACTCAGATTCCTCAGTCAGCTGGTAGTGGCCTTAATCATCCAGAGGCCCCAGCGTGGGGGTCACTGGTCTGGCCACCTGCACTTCTCATAGATGCTCAGAAGGCCCCACCCACCAGCTGGGGGAGGGGGGACAGAAGCACAGCCTTAGCTGTGGTGGCCCTGCAGCCACTGGAGCCCTGGTGGTGGGTGGACGTGATTGGGGAAGTGGGAGAAGGAGAAGAAAGAAAATAGGACGAGGGAAGACTCTGGAACATCACTGAACAACGCCCCCTTCGCAGGCCTCTTCACCACCGTGCAGCTAACAGCAGCAGGGTTAAAGCCTGACCCAGGTGTCCAGAAAAATTTGGAGTCTGCGTCCCAGCTCACTGCATGTAAAGTGTGTTCCTCTCTGAGCCTCACTGTCCTCCCCCTGGAACAGTGACCCAGCAGTGCTCCCACAGTAGGGCGGTCATCAGGACGTGGTGGGGAGGAAGCAGACGGAATGTGGAGCTCAGTCGTGCGTGGTCCCCAGAAGCACGCACCCCTGTGAGCTGTCAGCATTATCACCTTCACCTCTGTGGGAGGGCATGCGCATCCCCAGTGTTAGAGGCGAGGCCTTCATCCTTGTGGTCAAGGGTCAGGGTCAGGTTGCCTGGCTCCACGGCCATGCCCTTCTCCATCGCTTCCAGATAGAGTCAGCACACGTCAACACTGCCACTGGCCTTTGACCACCACAGAGCTTCTGTCCCCGTTGCCAGCCTCCTGTCAGGGGAGAAGCAAGATCTTTCAGAAGTTGAAACCCATAGACTCCACGGTGTAGAGGAGACACATGGTCACAGGAATGGCCCGCGGCCTGGGGGTTTCTGTCTCAGCCTTGGGAGGTGGTTTGTCTTAGAACTGGCTGCTCTAATAAAATACCATAAAGTGAGTGGCTTATAAACAACAAACACCAAGTCTTGGAGGCTGGGAAGTCCAAGATCAAGGCACTGGCAGATTCACCGTCTGGTGAGAGCCCGCTTCCTGGTTCAAAGATGACCGTCTTCTCGCTGTGTCCAAACATGGGGAAGGGGGTGAGGGATCTCTCTGGGCACACATCCCATCCATGAAGGTTCCACCCTCATGACCTAATCACTCCCGAAGGCCCCGCCTCCTAATACCATTGCCCTGGGGGTTGGATTTCAACAGCAGAGTTGTATTTTTAACTGTCCTGTAATTAGTTGAGTTTGACAGAAAGCTTAAATCACAACCTGGGTAACAGATAACTTCCAGTTTGATAGGGCTGTTCTCTCTGTCTGCCCAGCACTCACTCCCACCCAGCACCTGACCTCAGAGGGTTACCTGACCCATCTGGTCCAGTCACGGTACCTCATCTCCAGTCAGAGTAGTGGCTCACACTAGGCCGGTTGGAGTGTTTTGTTTTGTTTTGTTTTGTTTTGTTTTGTTTTGTTTTCTGAAGCCAGGGAGAGAGAGAGAAGGTCTCTTCCTTGGTCACAGAGCTGTCGAATCCTGACACCACAGCAGCCGGTGGCCCTGGCCTCTGCACATGGAGAGCCTGAGTGAATGTGGCATGGAGCCCAGCCCAGAGAGGGGCAACAGTAAAGGGTGGAGAGAGCGGGCCTGTAGGCAGCAAGCCACCAGCTCTAGTCCCCACCGCACCCCACCCCCTCAGTCCCTGGGGCTGTCCTTGGGCTGCCTGGATCTTGTGGTGCAGCCGTTCTAGGATTCTTGCAGTCTTTCCCGCATTTGATGCTGGTCTCTGTCACTTGGGGCCAGAAGGATTCAGACCTAAACACCTTTTTTCCCCTTTGTTTTAATATACAAAATATTTAGGGAGAACGTGTGCTGTTGCAGATGACTGTTAGCCCCGGAGAGACAGCTGTCAGCAGTGCAGACTTGGTCCTTGACCCTGGGGGCTCATGACCTCCTGGGGGGCAGGTGTTGAGTGATCGACAAGTAGAGGTTAAGGGGTCAGGCAGACCTGGCCTTGAGCCCCACCCCACCGCGTGCTGGCCAGATGACCTGCATAAGCTTGCTTGATTCCTCTGGCCCCAGACCCCTCACCTGTAAGTGGGGCCCTAAGTGTTCAGCGACAGATGATATGGAGTTGGCGTGCGGCCCTCGGAGAATGGGAGCCACTGCTGTCCTTAGGACTAGACTCCTTTCAGTGCCGAGTGACTGAGTGCCGCAGAGGAGGAGCCGGGGGCAGGCAGGAGGGCTCCGTGGGAGTGGGCGCCCCGACCTGCAGGGGGAGCAGGCCTCGCCCAACCAGTGGAACTCGCTGGAGCCGACGGACTTCTGCTATATTATGTGGTGTAACATACTAATCTCTAGAGTCCGCCCGTTCTTGAACGTCAAAGCCGTTAAGTTCCGCCCCCCCCCCCCCCTCACCAGTGGGGAAACAGAGCCTCAGAGAAGAGCAGCGACTTGTCCATGGTTGTATTGCTAGTCAGGGGCAGAGCCGAAACGAGAGCCCGGAGCCCCAAATCGTCCTCCCCTCAGAGGTGCTCACTGAGTGCCACCGGCCAGCGAGAACGGGGAGTGCGCCGCCGAGGGAGGCAGGGGTCCCGAAGAGAGAGGGTGAACAGGTGTCAGTGGTCATGGAGCCAGTGCAAGGGGGCCGGAACCAGAACTGTCCTGGCTGCAGGGAGTGGGTGTGTGACAGACTCACAAATTGCTGCAGGTACCCTGTTGTCAAAGAAACTCCCAGAAAGAAAGAGCCTTCATGCCAGCTGTCAGTCTGCAGAGCTGTGTGTCCCATGGAGGTCCACCACTGAAGGACAGAGTCTGGGTCCACATCATCACACGCCCCTCCCTAACCGTATGACTCAGGTACCTCAACGCCTCAGTGTCCCTGTCTGTGAAGTGGGCTTTAATAACGTTAGCTGCCTCAGAGTTTACATGAGGACAGCACGGAGCTCACCGATGTAGGGAAAGCTCAATGCCTGACACCCACTAGGTGCTCAGCCAGTGGCACTTACTAGGATTTATTATTAATACGCGCAGGTCATGGGCACTGGTGGGAAGGCAGCACTTTGGCTGTAAGTTTCAGCCCAATTCTACTCTGGATTCTTCACATTCTTGTTCTGGTCCTGAGAGATGAGGATCCCTGGTTTGGGCTCCCTAGAACCCCACAGGATCTCTGTCTCTCCCTTGAATCTGCTCCTATGGCTCGACCTCTGAACCCAGCTTCCTGTCCTCACAAGGGATGGAACATGATCCTCGGAGAGATGCGTCTAGACCTTGGGCCAACAGTGTGTTGTCTGGGCTCCCCCTGCCTCAGACGAAGGTTCGGCCAGAAGCTGGGTCACGCTGTCCTGTGCTGACATGTGGCAGGTCTGGCGAGGCAAGAGTCAGCAGGCCATCTCATGCCCCTGTTGCCAGGAGGCTATGGCGGGGAGAAATTTCCAGACCCGCCATTGCTGGGTCATTCTGACTACGGAGGCCCCAAGGAAATGCAACCGCCAGAGCCGCAGCAGACTCACCCCCCGCCCCCCGTCCCCCAACACACGCCATTCACTCTTGTCCTTCTCCAGAAGGGGCAGCCTGGCCAGCAGCTGCGCAGATGCTCCAGAACCCACCTGCTGTGTGCGCCCGGCTGTGGACAGGACCAGTTAGAGACCTGTAGGGAGATGGGTACCATATAGCCAGTGGCATGACCCATCTGGGAGCCAGAGCACAGAGACTCTGTCCTGGGCCCTGAGGGTCAGCAGAGTGAAGGCAAAGAGGAGGAAAAGTAGAGCCTGCCTCAGCAGGGCCCAGGGCGGGGAAGGCCAAGGCCGTGGGTTCAGACAGGCGCAGGTCCTGACCCCGGTCCCCGCTCCCCAGAGTGCCTCGTAACCTCCCCATGCCTTGTCAGATGTACCACAGCTGCTGTCAGGATCTGAGGATCTAGTAAGACGGTGTTTGCCCAGACTTGTGGCATCTGTAACCGTCTTCACCATTCCTATTCACCGTCTTACTCAGTTTTCCTCTTTCATTCTGTTCTCTTCGTCCTATCAAGGGTTTGATGTGCAATTGCTTATTTCTGATACTTGGTCAAATAACAAATATCCCTCCCCAGACCACCACGATCTTCTCCCGTGGAGTGTGTCCACACTTTGGGGAACAGAGATGACACTTGTGAATCGTATGTCTTGATGCTTGGCACGTGGTGAGCTCTTATGCCATTAAGATCGTGATCGCTGCCATTGTCACAGCAGTGAGCCTGTGGGGGGAGAGGCGTGGGGAGCTTGGGCTCTCTCATCGTGGCCAGGCCCTCTTCTCCGCATCACGTCCTTTTCCTTTTCCTCCCACCTGGAGAGTTAGCTTTGGGGGACCCCGGAAGGTGGAGAGGCAGGGGGTGTCTGACTGACGGCGTCAGGCATGCACGCGGCTGCTGTCCGGTCCCAGGCCCCGGAACTCTCCGGCGCCTGTGTAAAGTGATAGCTGACAGTGTGCTGTCGGGAAGGCCTCAGACAGGACGTACCCCGGGCGGGCAGCAGGATCTGCCTCTGCCCACCTCTGGGCTTTCCCAAAAAGCATCTGGGACATCCGGGACTCACAATGATACTTCATTGCTTACTCAGGTTGGGACCTTTCCACTTTCACTGACAGAGGAGCCCTCTGGGGTCTTCTACCAGCAACAGCCCCCCAGGGCCAAACAGCAACATGTGGTCAACTTTACACATGGACGCGTGTGTTTATGTGAACGACACACCCAAATTCAGAATCCCCACAATGGTGGGTTTACAGGCAGTTACCTTTTTCATGCTTTTCTGTATTTCCTCAGATGAACGTAAATACCGCTTTTAATCAGAAAAGCAATATTCTCTTAAACCTTAAAGAAAAAATGAGTGCAGACAGGGAGACGTTAAAGATGGCCAGCTGAGCATGAGGTCGGCCAGGGGGTCCAGGCTGGAGGAGATGGGGGCGAGGATAGTGCCCTGGAGGGAAAGGAGGGTGGAGAGCGGGTCCAGATAGATGAGGGGGCAGGCAGGAAGCTGAGGTCATTCATTCAGGAGGCAGGGTGCCCGCGGGGAGGGACAGCTGGGGTGGGAGTGGTAGGCAGCTGTTGGGGAAAACCAGCCACCGAGGGGAATGGGAGAGGGGCCAGGGAGGGCAAGACTGTCGAGTGGGCTGAGGTTCCTGCTGAGGTTGGAGACTGGGTGTTCGGAGGGGTGGACGTTCTGCAGTGTCGAGTGATTTTCCTTCAGCAGTACCTGGCAGATGCCCCCTGGGTTGGGGCTTTGTCGGCCTGCACCTGGCCGAGCAGAGGTGCCTGGGGGTTCGGGTGGGAGTGAGATTGGGCTTCAGGTGAGCAACCCTACCTTAAAAACTCTGACAGAAAAAAAGAGGAAAGAGATGAACTCAAGCTAGATTTTTGTGCCAAACTGAAATTCCTACTTACTCAACCTTCAGCTATTTTTTGAGTTTTAGAGATCCTCTAGCCCGAAGCAATGCAAAGCCGCCTCCCTGCTAAGCCATCTCACTCGGCTTGCTCAGAAGCCACCCTGGGGGTTTCCAGCTGTGGAACGCTCAGGGCCAGCTCGGGGCCAGCCCACAGCCCGATCACTGCCAGAGAACCGCATGTGATCTCAGGCTTGCGGGTCCCAGACTTTGGGTGTCACCAACAAGGGAAACTTCAGATAGAAGGAAAGTTTGGAGACTCAGGAGGCTGCCAACTTTTTTTTTTTTTAATGGCAACTAAAGAAAATATAAACTATCATCATTATTTCCTAGGGGAAAGGACATTTTTAACACCAACAACGTAAGCAGGGTATAATCTGAGAATTGAAGGATGTTTTTTTTTCCTAAGTAAGGACCAGTTGCCAGCCTTTTGCTAACAGTTTTTGAAAATTTTGAAAATGTATTCATTATTCTAAATGTTTTGAACATAGAAAATTACAACTAAATTTTATGGCGTGTTTTTACCTTATATGTAAATGCGTCTTTGGTATGAATGTGTCATTTTGGAGTATGTATTCAACAGCTCATCCCAGCACTTCGTGTTTTCACACTTGCTTGTGAAAATCCAGCCTCACATAGGTCTGTTGATAAAAATAGGAGCAGCACTATAAATGCTGGCTGCTCTGTTTGGAACATTCTGGAAGAAGACAGGCCTCATGCCTTTCCTCCTGCCTTCTCCCCAGGGGCCGGGAAGTAAGTCAGCGTAGCAGTCTAGGTTTCAGGCTAGCGAAGGCTGTGGGCTCTCCTGTACAGCGACAACGAATGCCCAGGGCTGAGCACTGAAGGCCTGCCTGGTCACCTCACGGGGAGCAGGGGATGTCATCTAAGGAGTTCCTGGGGGCCGATGCATCCACTGTCCTCACAGCCCAGCCCATGTGCAGGTTAAGGGAAGCCCTGGTCTCAGCTTCCAAGAGCAGAGGTAGAGCGTCCAATCAGTGGCACATTCACCGGGAAATGCCACCCTGTACTGGAGCGGTATGTGAGACGTGCCGCACCACGGAAGGCCTGGAATGCCGGGCTGAATGGTCCAACCTAATTGTGTGGGTGAAAGCCGGTGGGTCGGGCATGTCCAGAGGGAAGCAGGGGCCAGGCAGCTCCGAGAGCACCAGGGAGCCATCCTGGTGGGTCAGGTGAGGTCAGCAGGCCCACGGGACCCTCTCCAAGGGGAGGGCCACTGGCATTCTGTGTTCTGCACACGATGGTTAGCTGGTTAAATAACTGGGAAGAGGAAGGTCATGAGGTTTCCTGGTATTTGGGGAGGAATCACTCTTCTTTGGGAACTTGTTGAAAGCTTTATTTATATTCACATACGTGATTGAAATATATTTGCTGCTACTTTGGGGAGAATCAAACTTAAGTCTGCCAGTAAGTATCAATAATTAGAAGAACGCTTTTATCTTAACTAAGGACTAATACATTCTTTTTTACAAGGCACAGACTGTGTAAGTGCTGTAAAGCTGTGTGTTTTTTTCATGTTTATTTATTTTTGAGAGCGAGAGGGGGAGAGACAGAATGAGCGAAGGAGGAGTAGAGAGAGAGGGAGAGAGAGGATCTGATAGCAGAGAGCCCGATACAGGGCTCGAACTCACGAGCTGAGAGATCACGACGTGAGCCAAAGTCGGAGGCTTAACGGACTGAGCCACCCGGACGCCCCACGTAAAGTTTTTTTGTTTTTGTTTTTGTTTTTTGAGCATTTAAAATCCCACCACTCTGGCATGTAACACCTCCGTATTTTTGTCAGGCCGTTCATTTTAATATTGTTAGCTGTTCCTCTATTGTTTGACAATACAGTGTTTCCAGTTTTTGTTGTTTTGTTTTGTGTCTAACCACTGGATCTCCCTGCCATGACACCTTTGTACGTACAGAACTTTTCTCTCCTTTTACAATTATTTTCTCAGAATAGGTTCCTAAGAGTGGGATTACTGAGTCAAAGGATACCAGTATTTTTCTGGCTTTGAAATCTCTAATGCTTCCCAAAAAAGTTGTACCAACTCACCCTGCTGCCAGCGGCCCATGGGTCTTCCCGTCTCACTGCAGCCTTGCTGGCTTTCAGCGCTGGCCACGTTTTAAAGTTCTTGATGTAATGGGTTCTAAATGGTGGCTTTTATTTATGAATTTATGTGTCTCTGTCCACTCCACTTCTGTGCTCAGAGCTCACTTTCTCTCCCTGTCCCTGTGCCATGACTTGACCGCTGTCCACCCTCCAGACATGAACGCGAATGAATGAATGATTGTTGGGGTCGGGTTCTTCCTTGTTTGTGTGGGAGCTGCCTCAATAGATTTTCAGGGAAAGACAGTGGAAAGATGTTTAAACTATAAATAGATGTGGTGACACCTCTTATTTGGTCAAGGTGGTCCCAGTAATGAATGCAGACTCTGTGCTTCTGGGAGTATGTTTATGTCTCATTTGAATTCTAGAAGACATCAGAGTTAAAACGTTAGTGCGTGATGTATAATTTAAGTCAGAGATGAAAGAGTCTCCATCAAAAACAACCCCTTCTCTCTAGGCGTCCCATAATTACCAAGGCAGTGGTCTCCACGCAGGGGCAGGACTCCCAGTTGGAGAATGTCTGAGGGAAGCCTGAAGGCCAGCCCCTTGGTTCTTGCCTTCCCCTCCCTCCCGGTACCTGGAGAGTTGGCCTCAAAAGAAGGGTGGGACAGCCTGGGACTAGCCCCAGACGCCCTCCCCCCACACCTGGTGCCTGTGCTCTGAAGTCATCCTTGTTGGTGGCCAAAGCCCTGGGTCCTCCACCTCATTGTCTCTGTGCCGCCTCCTTCCCTCTTCTGTGCTCCATGTTCCCGTGACCATGTGGGCTGAAAGCTGACCCTGATAACTGATGCTGCCTCTCTGCCTCTGACCTTGGCCCGCCTCCTCCCAGCACTGCTTTCCACCCATCAGGTAACCCTAGATCTAACCCGGCCTCAGCTCCTAGGACCCCACCCCACAGCGGTCCGGTACTGGCAGCCTCCCGAACAGTGAACGTAGGAATACATGAGCTCTGAGTTTCCTAGAGTGTGGACACGCGCTATCTGTGGGCCTCGTGACTTGAGATGGCGCATAGAGAACCGGCTCTCACCTTAAGAAAAGTTAAGTATTTCTCTTAATATCATTAGCACATTAAATCCATGATTACATTTAAAATTCAAGTTAAAAATAACATAGTGACCCAGCAATTCTACTCCTGGGTATATATGCCCCAAAGAATTGACAATAGGTGTGCGTACAAACAAAAACTTACATGTGCATGTTCATAGCAGCACAATCACAACAGCCAGCGGGTGGAAACAACCCACATGTCCACCAGCTGATGAACAGATAAAGCAAAAAATGGTATATGTGTACGTTAGGCTATTATGCATCCATAAAAAGGAATGAAATACACATGCTACAACACAGATGGCCCTTGGGAAACACTATGCTACTGCTTGAAGCCAGTCACCAAAGGCCACATGTTGTATGATCCCATTTACCTGAGATATCCAGAGCCAGAAAATCCATAAAGACAAAAACTAGATCGGTGGTTGCCTAGGCTGGCAGGAGGGGGAAGCAGGGGGTAAATGCACACAGGATTGGCTTTCGGGTTGGTGAAAGAGAGCAGTGATGGTTGCACATGATCATGAACATACTAAATGTCAGTAATGGTAAATTTTATGTTACGTAAAAAAAAAAAAAAAAATACATGGGTGCTATGTCGGCAGAAATCATGAAGGTGATATGTAAATGGGTGAAGTTAAAATAACATTACAATAGGGGCTCCTGGGTGGCTCAGTTGGTTAAGTGTCTGACTTCGGTTCAGGTCATGATCTCACAGTTTGTGGGTCCAAGCCCCGTGTCGGGCTCTGTGCCGACAACTCAGAGCCTGGACCCTGCTTCGGATTCTGGGTCTTCCTCTCTCTCTGCCCCTCCCCCGCTTGTGCTCTGTCTCTGTCTCTCAAAAATGAATAAATGTAATAATCAATAAAATAACATTGCAATAAATAAAGCAAGCTAAGAAATAGAGCTATGGATATGTCCATTATATCTCAATTTAGAAAAGAAGGAAGAGAGACAGACAGACAGACAGAAAGAGAGCTTTGAGCCTTGACACTCCAGGGATACTGTATCATCCCGAAATATCCTTTGCTGGAAGGCAGACCAGTGTGACCTTCAGTGTCCACATTCAGACAGCCACTTTGCCTGCCGGATCTCAAGGCAGCCTGACAGGAGTTACTCTTATTCTCTCCATTTAAAAAAAAAATTTTTTAATGTTGATTTTTGAGAGAGACAGAGTGTGAGCGGGGGAGGGGCAGAGAGAGAGGGAGACACAGAATCCGAAGCAGGCTCCAGGCTCTGAGCTGTCAGCCAATGCGGGGCTCGAACTCACGAACCTCGAGATCACGACCTGAGCCGAAGTCGGATGCTTATCCGATTGAGCCACCCAGGCGCCCCTTATTCTCTCCATTTTACAGCCGGGGTACCCAAGGCCACAGAAGCAGTCAACGGCAGATCCAGGCTAGCTGGGCTGCTGGTGAGGGATGGTGCATGGAGGGTCAGTAAGCTGTTTTGCTCTCTGCTGCTCCCACCTCCGCTCTGAGAGCGGCTCTTAGACCAGAGGAGGAGCCCTGAGGCCTTGGGGCCCTCAGCACACGATTTGGAACTGCCAGTGCTATTAGAGGCAAAATAAGCCCCATGCGATGAGATTTGGGGCCCAGCTCTGCCTCTTACCACGTGTGCAAACTTAGGCAAGTTGCCTCACCTCTCTGTCCCTTAATTTCCTCATCTAGAATATATACGTAAAGGCATTTACTCAAATGGAGGACTGTATTTCCCAGTGTGGTTCTTATCATGATAATCTTAATTAAATAATTGTTTGTGCAGCTACTTGTTCGCTGTCCGAGACCTCCTCTGGGCAGCAAGCTCCTCGAAAGCAGAGGCTGTATTGGTCGTGTTCCTCGTGGTCTCTAGCATCTACCGTCTCTATATGTATTTGTTGAATGGGGAAAAAATGAATGCCTGAAAAGCCCTTAGCCCAATGCTTGGTACCCGGTAAATGCTAGTAGATGTTAGCTCTTGTCATGAGTGTTTTCATTATCATTATTATTGCTCTAGGTAATGTATTAAAGGCTTTCACACAATAGCTCTAATTCTCAGAACAGCCTTGCAAGGTTGGAATAGCGCTCATCTTACCAAAATGGAAATTGAGGCTCAGGTAAATTAAATAATTTGCCCAAGTCCCATGGAATTGCTGACAGCAAAGCTCACAACCTGCCACTGCCCTAAATTACTCGCCAGTAGCTGCAAAGCCCTGAGTCCCTTCATACAACTGAGGACAGTGTATATAATATAAAATTAGATGTTTTGGAACACACATGTCATAGGAAGAAAGCACATTTGGGAGGGGCGGTCCAGTGCTCACAGGTTTGGAGCATGAGAAGTTCTGGTCACCCCCAAAGATAAGCAGCTTTCTGAGGCTGCTGCCTTCTGAGTGTGGCAGGCCTCCCAGCCGTGAACCTGGGGCTCTCTGTGTCTACCCAAGTAGTAAAGGAACAGAGAGGGAGAACCCGGAAGGACTGGCATCTGTTCAGTGCTTGATCGTTAGGCCCATGAGGGCAGGCAGGGAGCACGTCTGGTTTTTCTCATGGCTGCACCCTCAGAGCTCAGCACAGAGTTGGCAGAGCCAGTGCTCAGCAGCCATTCGGCAGATGAACAGCTATCTGCAATGACTGATCGAATGAATGAATGAATGAATGAATGAACGAACCTACTGTCTTCCAGGCATTGTGTTGGCTTGCTTATAGTACCTCATTTACTGCTCTGAATGGACATATGAGGTGGGAACAAATGAGGAGATGAGGCCTGGAGGGGCGAGGTTGGTTCCCCAGGGTCACCCGCTGGAGTGGGTGTTCACACTTGGGTCTCCGAACCCGGTGTGCTACTCGGAAAGTCGAGAGGCTTCGCCTGGCCGCTGGGATTCCCCATCTCCAAACAGGAGTGCCCCTTGGCTCTGGCTGTGGGAGAGGCCAGAGAGCAGACAGGAGCAGGGAATGAGTTGCTCTCAAGGTATTCCTTTCCACGTTCAGCCCTTGCTGTGGGTGTAATGGGATGTGGGGAGCTGGAAGAGGGAGGGGACGGTGGGGTGGAGTGGGAGGTGCCACCTGGATCCTTGTTTCTCAGAGGATTGGGCATTCCAGAGACCGTTTTCTCTACTAGTGTCATTGCCATCACCCTAACCTTTACTGAGCAGTGACCTTATGCAGAGAGCTGTGCTCACCTCCGCTCCTGCCAGCTCACCTCTGCGTGGTGGGGGGCACACCATTGCCTGCCCCTGCCACAGAGGCTGAAACAGGATCAGATTGCCGAGGGACATTCTGAGGCCACTGGGAGCGAGTCGGTGGCAGAGTTGGCCCTCCCCTGAGACTGCCCGGCTCCAGAGCTCCCACCCTAAATGGCACCAATGGGACTGGCTTCCCAGGCTGGCCTCCAGAGGACCGCTTAATCCCCAGAGCAGCTGCTGTCCGGCGCCCAAGCCCAGCCCGTCCGCCAGCGTCAAAGCTGAGAAATCTCAGGCGCTGTGTGTCCTGAGCCCCATGGCAGGGGAGGTGCCGACCCCGGAGTGGGCACCTCCAACCGAAGAAGTGTTGGCTTTGGAGGCCTCAGCCCAGTGCCATGGCTGAGCCGGGGCCCATGGGCCAGTTGGAGTGAGGTGTGGTGGGCCATAAATCAGATTTCCTCCCTGAGCTCTTGGTAATCCACTTGGAACTATGTCCTGTTCTGGCCCAGAGATGTTTCCACTCCCCAGAAGGACATCTGTCCCGTCTGAGGTCAGGGTCTATGACTCAGACTTCCAGGCAAGGACCACAGGACTCAGTTCCTGGCGTGAAACAAAACCGAGAGACTGAAAGGCAGACCCTACAGTCCTTGTGTTGAATGGAGCACGGATTGGGGCCAGCCAGACCTGGGTTCAAATCTCGGCTTCTCCAACCGCTGGCCAAGAGACCTTTGGAAAGTCACCCTTCCTTTCCGAGTCTCCGTCTCCCCATCTGGATGATGGGGGTGGTACTTCCCTTGGAGCCCTGTTGGCAAGCGAGCTGAGGGGGGGGGGGGGGGGCTGACGTCCAGAGCATAAGGCTTGGCTCAGGCTCCTCCCACAAGTGGCTGCGTTCCCCACCCGAGCTCTGCAGGCTCCATGTATTCCCATGCTGTCCTGCGGGGCCAGGACGAGGAAGGGCAAGGCAAGGCCACACTGCTGGTCAGAGCCCAGATTCCCAAGGTGACCTGGGGTGCAATCTCGGCTCTGCCGCACACTCACTGTTTGGCCTTGGACAAACAGCTTAGCCTCTCTGAGCCTCGTTGCCCCTTCTGTAAATTGAGGATTCCAAGAGATTGTGCAGATGTAGCTGTCAGCCCAGAGCCTGGCACACAGTAGGAACTCAATGACCGTGGTCGTCGTGCCAGGCATCCGCTAACCCTGGGCTCCCACTCTCCCACCCCTGGCTCTGAGATGACTGATTTGTCCCGGGACCTGTCTGAGCCCCTCTTCCGGGGTCCCTGTGTATGGACTCTGGGTCACCAGAGGGTCTTGCTGAGAGCAAGACCCAGACCAGATCACCATCAGGAAGCTCTAACCAAAGGAGAAGAGGAGGCCTTCGCCCAGAGCAGTGCCCACTGCAACGCAGGAAATGGGACATTTGCAAAGTATTTTCTTTCACCAGTGCCCTGAGGTGATGCCCTTCCTCTTTAGCTGAGATGAGGTTTTTCAGTTTCCAGAGAGACCTTCTATCTGTGTCCCTGGGGGATACCTCCCCCTCCCAACCCACCCATACCATTGTCAGTTCTACTCGGGGCAGCCCACTGTCCACGGCCAAGTGCAGGCTCCTGCTTTCTGGGTGCTCGGTGTTCAGTGCTCAGGGAGTCGACAGGAGATGCCCTTCCCCGCACCCCACACTGAACTTGACAGAAATGCCCCTGTCTGTACAGTCGATTATTGAGGCTTCTCCACTGGGCCCGCAGGAACGTGTTCATCCTCAGGGGCGCCCCTGCTTTGTCCACATCTGATACACCCATTGGAGGGGGCGAGGCATCTGCAAGAGAGGTTTCTGGGCTTCTCATGCTGCTGATGAGGAAGTGTGGCAAGAACACGTGTGATCTGTTCGCAGGGCGTCCAAAAGCTGAATCTGCTGCTGCCCTCAGTCTGTGATGGTGAAACGTGCCCATAAACTTGTGGAAAAAATGTGCATGGACCAATTTTTACGGCATCCAAAATCATACGTCATCTCTTTGGGTCTTTATACACTTAAGCACCATAATTACCAGGGGGAAATATTTTTCATCTTAAAAAATCAAAACAATCGGCACATCACCAGATGTCCACTAACATTTCATGAAGAAACAGCCCTTCTCCTCGGAGAAGCTCCCCTCCCACAGGGAAGCAGGTAGCTTACGTCATTGGAGGCATTTGGGGGAGCGTCGGGTTCCTCCCCGCGCAGGGCAAAAGGGGCTCCGACAACTCACTCGGAGGGTTGGGGCCACTTTTCTGGGTTTGCTGTTGTTGCTGCTTTTCCTGTGCTTTTTGCCTGGATCGTTACAAGATTTTTTTTTTCAAGTTTATTTATTTTGAGAGAGAGTGTGTGTGCAAGTGAGGGAAGGGCAGAGAGGAAGAGAGAGAGAATCCCAAGTAGGCTCTGCACTGCCAGTGTGGAGCCCAATGCAGGGCTCGAACTCACAAGCCGTGAGATCATGACCTGAGCCAAAATCAAGAGTCAGATGCTTAACTGGTTGAGCCACCCAAGTGCCCCAAGATTTTTTTTTTTAATCCAAACATTCATCCTGGATGTGTGTGGGGTTGGCTCTCTTTCCTGGGCCCTGGCACACTCTCCTTGGGAAGACCCCTGTCCTGGGTCAGCTTTCTGTTCTCAGGCCCCCACATCCCCTTATAGTCTTTCTTCCTCTGTCCTTTCCTTTGGCATCTGATCTTGCCAAAGCGGCCTCCACATCAGTGATGCAAGTTTCCCAAGGGTCCATTTTGCTCCTCGCTGCTTCCGATGTTAATTTTTTTTTTTTTTATTCTTCTATTGTGTCTTTTAGTTTCCTTTTCTTCTTTTCTTATCTCAGGCGTCTCTAACTCATTCTTGTGCAGGTTCACCTCTGACAGTTCTCTCCTGTCTCCAAAGCTTTGTCTTCTTGTACCATATTGAGAAGAAAAAATGTCTTGAAATTTCTTTTGGCTACTGGAAAGGACCATTTGAGGACACGTGTTCTCATGGCTCAGCCCCTTCATGCAGCTCAGGCTCCAGAGTTTGGCAGTGTTTTTCCATGTGCTCCCTTGGTGGATTTTCTTTCCTCTGTATCCTTGAATAAGGTGAAATCTGTCCATCTTCAGGGCATTTGGGGTTCCTTCTGAACACACTCCAGCGATCTGTAAATGGAGGTGAGTACATGGAGGGGAAGGAAGCTGCCGGCGCATTCCAGAGCCCCCAGATCAGCTCCTCCTGGGCAGCGTCTTAGTCATTGACCTGAGTTCTCTAGTTTTTAGATCCCTGGGTCTGTGAGTCTGGGGGTAGGTCCTGAGAGGTACAAGTTGACATGGTCTACATTGCTCAATTTCTATCCTCTTCATCTTCCTAGAGTATATTTAGTATCTTCCTGGGTCCTAGCAATAAGGCTGTCTATCAGTCGTGGTGAGGTGGTTTTCATTTTTTTTTTTTTCCGAAGGCTTTATTTTTAAGTAATCTCTACACCCCACGTGAGGTTCGAACTCACAACCCTGAGATCAGGAGTCTCACGTTCCACCGACTGAGCCAGCCCAGGCACCCCCATCTTTTTCTCTATTCACAAAAATGTTGGTGTTAAGTCAGGGGAGTCTCTGGGAGAGGCTGTCTAGTTTCTTCTGGAAGTTTCCAGAAACAGATTTGTTTTCCCCCATCCACTCTTCCAGTTGTTGGGATTTTTTGCAAGTAACTTCAGCTGCTGTGCTGGCCCCGTTTCATGTGCATTAATTCCTTTAGAGTTCACCACAGCTCTGTGAGAAGGTTACAGGTACTGTCTCCATTTCCCAGGGGAAGAAAGCAGTTGAGGAACTCGCCCAGGATCACAATGGACAAATCAGTGGCAACATCAGGATTTGAACACCAGTGTCTCAAGTTTTAATATCACTTGTCTGGTGTATGCATGGAGCTCTAAGTATGCCATACATATAACATATCAGGAAGGGTGTGGGCACGAGAGCCCAGTGACCTGGGCTCAGATCCCACCTGTGCCATCTATGTGCTCAGTGACCTAGGACAGGTTACTTAACATCTCTGGAGTTGAGGAGAGTGGCTGAGGCTGGGGAAGTTAGAACGAATTCCGTGAGTATTAATGACACGATCAACCCATTTCTGTCTTACTTATACCACGATTTCCTCTGGGGCTTCTCACTGGCATCTGAGGATAATTCCCCAAAGTAAATCTATACTAAGTATTATTTTTTAAGCAGTTCCACGTCCTTAATTATCTGTGTAATTAATGCCTCTGTTGAATGCCTCTGCTGGCCTGTATACTTCATGGGGTCAGGGACCACGCCTGTCCGGTTCTCTTCTATACCCCTGTGTCTAGAATGGGGGAGCCACTCAGCGAATATTTGGAGCACTAATGCCCTTTCACGAGGAGGTGGACGTCACTGAGTGGGCTGGCCCCTAAGCATACCACCCTGTGCTGTTGGAGCTTCCTCTCCCCATAGTGACCTACCACCTTCCTGCCCCCCACTGCTTCTGATTGGTCAGCAGACATGCCTCCCTTTCCCTGGGCCTCTCTCTTCCCTGCAAAGCATCCTCTGATGGCATAGCCAGGAGTGGCCTAATAGAGTAGCATTGGCCAAAAGCCTGCAGGAACAGCAGTGAGCTGTGAAGAAGAGGGGAGGCCAGGACTGAGTGAGGTGGGTAGAACCAACCAGAGCAGAAGTCAGGGTCTCAAGAAGGTGACCAGGAGCCCAGAGTTAAGGGGACCAGGTTTCTTGAGCCATTTCCTAAGGGAATGGGGTCTGGTGGGCAGGGGAGAGACAGCACAAGGAGAGTGAGTGTGGGTGGGCCAGTCTGGAGCAGGACCCCAGCCTCTCCCCTCCCTTCCCACCCGAAACGCACAATCTCAGGCCAGGGCCAGCACTGGCCTCAGTACTTCTAGTGCCCCCTGCTGGTGGGGCCAATTTTCTCTTGCCCCGGTGGCGTTGACTCCGGCTTGGTGCGACCCAACCTGCAGACCCAGACCCCTGAGTAGGGCTGGAAAAGGCCGGGCTGGCGCCAGGCTGGTGGGATCTGGCTGGGCCGGGCGCCTCAGTTACGCAGAGTGACCAGGGAGAAGGCCCCCACTGTGGAGCAGGAGAAGCCCTTGCTCCCTGAAAGTGGGTTTTCTAGCACAGTCCTATGGGGACTCACATGGTCTTATCTCTAGCGAAAAAGAGAGTGATGAAAACACCTGAGCTTGAAAACCACACATAAATGAGTAGTCAGATACCTTTTTTCTTCCAGAGGGGCCTAGGGAGTCTTTCAGTATTTCATTTAAGCAAAATCAGAAAAGAATTTGCTTTATGAAAGTGAAAATTGGTTTGGATCTGGCTAACCCTCTGAAAAATCTGTTGCTTGTTTTCCAGAGAATGCAGAGATTGGGGATTGAGGTTTAGAATGTTGTGTTTTGTTACACAGTTTCCATTGAGTAATGAATAAATCTGACAGTTTTACCTTTGCCTAGTTATTTTCTGTTACACTTAAAGAGTAGGTGAAGTGTGGTCACAGATACGTGAGCACATTAGAGGAAGTGGAAAATACTTTGGTGGATGAAGCAGCCGTCTGTGTGAGCTCACTCTCTGGCTGAGATCCTGGTGGCCTCGGACGTCCAGGAAGCCTTTCTGTGCACAGTAGCAAATCTCTGAGCCAGGGTTGGAAAGACAAGCTCGAGAGTGTTTTCCTTGGCACGTGGGTAGCCTCGATTCTACCCAATATGAGGCAGGTTTCCGAGGCTTTCACTGGGGGAATCATCTTACGTTTCCTTTTGGTGACGTCAGCTACTCTGGAAGCCCATTGCAGCACTCAGAGAAACGTGGGTGTTGAGCTTGGAGGTGCCAGAACACAGGGTTGACCCTAACGGGGTGGCCGTGGAGTGGGGTGCCCTGCAGCCGAGGCCACGCCCTTCCACTGAGCAGTGGACTTTCAGTGCCAGGCCAGAGAGTCAGGTATGTACAGGTAAAGACCAGCATCCCCTCCGGTCGTCCCCAAACGTCTTCTGAGCCACCCACTCTGTGCTAGGCTTGGTGCTGGCCCCTTGAGATTGCAGAGCTGGATAAGACAAGGTCCTTGTCACAGAATGTGTGATATATACTGTAATCGAGGGGAGGACAGTGCGCTTCAAGGAGTCAGCTAACAGCCGGAGGAGAAGGCTGAGTGGGCCAGGGGACGACATGCCTCTGCTGACCCAGGGAACCACGGGAAGCCCACTCAGCTGGAGCATCACATGAGGAGAGAGCAGGAGAAGAGATCGGAGGTGCAGGCAGGGCGCAGAACCCACAAAACCGCAAACACTTGCCCAGTGGGGATGGAAAGTCATTGGGTTCATTTTAAGTTGGGGAAAGGCATGGTCTGATTAGGTTTTAGAAAGATCACTGGATGCAGAATGGATCAGAGGTGGAGACCAAAAGCAGAGAGAGGAGTCAGGAGGTGAGGAAGTGTTAATGGTGGCCTGGCGACAAGATCACAGGCAGTCTGTAAAGGTTGGTGGCCTTTAAATCAAAACCTAAAGACCAAGTCTTTGCCAGGAGCTAAGAATGCTGGGGAAATCATTGTGTAAAATATTATCTCCATCCTCCCTGCCCCGAAAGTGTTTGTTTCTCTAATAGTTGAAAAGAAAGAAGGAAGATAGACCTTGGTCTCTTTTATATTTCTTTTTATTTTAAGTTTATTTATTTATTTATTTAGAGAGAACATGAGCAGGGGAGGGGCAGAAAGAGGGAGAGAAAGAGAATCCCAAGCAGGCTCCACACTGTCAGTAGAGCCAGATGCAGGGCTCAAACTCACGAACAAAAGACCATGACCTGAGCTGAAATCAAGAGTCAGATGCTCAACCAAATGATCCACCCAGGCGTCCCCTGACCTTGCTCTTTTATATTTCTAAAAGTAGTGCGTATTCATAGCTAAAGTCTTCAAAAATGTAAAATTCTATAAGGTAGGAAATAACCCTAAAATTCCATCCCTAAAGATTGCCACCTTTAACAGATTGGGCAATAATCCTCTCTCCCTCCATCCTTTCCCCTCTTTGTGTGTATGCACCTGCGTATGTGAATCAGTACAGGTATACAAAATCATACCTGATTGTTTTCACTTAAAAACACATTGTGGGTATCTTCCCATCTCAGTTCTTGGAAACACATATGTTTTATCCTTCTAATTAGCGGTGTCATATTCCACTGCTTGGATAAAAAATCATTTCTCTGAACCATGTGGTTTTTCACAATTATAAACAACAACAATGGCGTAATGAATAATCCCCGTTTATTTTGCTCATTTGTAAGAACATTGCTGTAGAATAGATTTCTAGAAGCAGAATTGCTGGATCCTGGAAAACACATCTTTGAGGGTTTTGATGGATACTGCCAAATTCTCCTTCTGAAAGTTTCTATCACCTTATACTATTGTCAGCCTTTTATAAGTGACTGTTTCCATACGCTCTTGTCAACACCAAGTATTATCAACCTTTTCGACCTTTGCCAGTGTAAATAGCCAGAAAAAGGAAATCTTGTTTTAATTTGCGCTTCCTTGATTAGTAATGAGGCTTGGACATCTTTGGTGCCTTTACTGACCATCTTCTATAATGTTATTTCCCTTGGGGCGCCTGGGTGGCTCAGTTGGTTGAGCATCCGACTTCGGCTCAGGTCATGATCTCACGGTTTGTGAGTTCGAGCCCCGCATCGGGCTCTGTGCTGACAGCTCGGAGCCTGGAGCCTGTTTCAGATTCTGTGTGTGTGTGTGTGTGTGTGTGTGTGTGTGTGTGTGTGTGTATGTGTGTGTCTCTCTCTGCCCCTCCCCTGCTCATGCTCTCTCTCTGTCTCTTAATAATAAGTGAACGTTTAAAAAAATATATAGTAAATTATTATAATGTTATTTCCCTTTATAATAGGAGGTCTTTATATGTCAGAACTAGTGATTGTCTAATACACTGCAAACATTTTTCCCACTTGAACATTTGTCTTTCCCCTTTGAGCACTTCTGGGTACTTTCTCTGATGATGCATAAGTATTTCTGTTCAGATGGAGTCCAGTGGGTCAACCTTTCCTGTCATGGCTTGAGTTTTGTGTCACACTTAAGTCTTTGTATACCCCAAGATTATAAAAAGATTCTCTTCCAGTTTATTCTAGTTTATTCTTCTTCCCATTTAGATTTCAATCCCTAAATCAACTGGAATTTATTCTGTTGTAAGGAATGAAGTAGACATCTGGCAGCGTATTCTCCTAAACGGATAATCATTTGTCCCCAGGCCATTTATTGACAGACGCCGTTGACTAAAAAATGTACCTGTATCCTTCACTCGATTTCTGTGTCTGTGTCAATCTGTTGCTTCCTACTGTCCACCTTTGGTTTGCCTGATTCTGGAGGAGGGCTCTACTGCATGATGAGTGTGGATTCATAGCACATTTGATAACAAGCCTCTCTTCTCATTCTTCTTTTCTCCCATCCAAGTACTAACCAGACCCGACCCTGCTTAGCTTCCGAGATCAGACGAGATAGGGCACGTTCAGGGTGGTATGGCCGTAGACTAATTCTTCTTTTCAAAAATGTTCTAGTTTCATGTACTTACCTCTCCCAGGTGAACTTTGGAATCAATTTTGGGATCATGTGAAGTTAATGTATTAATTAGGCAATAAATGACATTCTCACAATGTTGAGTCCTCCCATTTAAGCATATTAGAGCTGTCTTCATTATTTGCGTCTTCTTCCATATCCTTAAGATATAGTTCATTAGTTTCAATCTTCATTACCAAAGCGTTACATTCTCATTGTGACAAATAAAATAGAGTTGGAGAGACAAGTTCATATTTGTGTGAATTGTGCTTTTATTGCAGTGAAGTAGATTTTCAAAGAAAGATTAATAAGCCTGGGATATGTGAACATTTAATTTTAATAAGTTATATGTAATTTTTCTATCAAATGTTTTATTCATATAGATCTTACACCTTTCTTTTTAAGTTTACACCCAGGGTTTTATAGTTCTGTTTTTACTGCACATGGCCATTCTTTTTTTTTTCTTTTTTTCCATATTCTGACTGATGATTTCCAGTATATAAGAATGCTATTGACTTATGTATGTTTTCTTTGAACTTAATTCTGTTATTTACCACCAAGAGTTTTTAGTTTAGTGTCCTAGATTATCAAATTATATAACTAATATGATAACTAATTATATATCACCTTAAAATAATGGCAATATTATAGGTGTCTTTAATATTTATAACACATTTCTTTTAAAAAAATTTTTTTTCTAACATTTATTTATTTTTGAGAGACAGAGAGAGACAGAGCATGAGCCGGGGAGGGGCAGAGAGAGAGAGAGGGAGAGACAGAATCTGAAGCAGGCTGCAGGCTCCGAGCCATCAGCACAGAGCCTGATGCGGGGCTCAGACCCACAAACCGTAAGATCATGACCTGAGCCGAAGTCGGCACTCAACCGACTGAGCCACCCAGGCGCCCCTAACACATTTCTTTGTCTTGTGTTATGTCGTTGGATTGTGTCTCCGGCATAGTATTAAATGACAGCAGGATGGTAGGTATTCTTAACTCGTTCCTGTTCACAGCGTTTCGCATCAAGAACATTGTTTTAATTTTTCTAACATGCATTCTTTATCACATTAAGGAAATCTGTTCCTAGCTCAGCACTTCACCAGGGATGGATATGAAAGCTATCAGTGACTTTTTAGTATCTGCCAAGATACTAAATACCATTGCACTCTTATAATAAACCTATTTCCTGTATTATTCCTTAATATACTGCTAATTTGATTTGCTAATGTTATTTTAAGATACTGGTGAATTTTATTTGCTAATGTTTTATTTACAATCTGTGGATCTTTATTTATTAATGAGATTTGTCTCTTTTTTATGCCATTTCTCTCAGGTCTTGGCATAATCGTTATGCTAGAGTCATAAAAAGAACTACAAATAGTTCTGACTTCTTCTGTTTTCTGCAACAGTTTAAATAAGATCAGTACTTCTTTTCATTTTTTTTTCAGTTTTGTTAAATGTTTATTTATTAGAGAGAGAGAGAGAGTCAGCATGAGCAGGGGAGGGGCGGAAAGAAAGGGGGACACAGAATCGAAAACAGGCTCCAGGGTCTGAGCTGTTAGCACAAAGCCTGACATGGGGCTCGAACTCATGAACCATGAGATCATAACCTGAGCCGAACTCAGGTGCCCCTCTTTTAATGTTTTATAGATGGGTTCCATAAAGCCATTTGGATATTGTGCTTTGTAATTATAGTATTTTCTCAATATTACTAATAGTTTTTCTGTATTGACAATTGAAGGTGTTTGCCTCTTCTCAAAACAATTTTGGGAAGGCAGATTTTCCTACCTAGTAAGCACCCATTTCATCCAGATTTTCAAATACGTTGGCATAAAAATGACATACTGCTATTTTAGCATCCCCTCCATATTTGGAATCATACTTTTTCTCTCTCATCCCTAACATTATACATCTGCGTTTTCTTTCTTTTTTTTCCCTTTCATCATACATACCAAGAATTGTCTACTTTGACTTTTTCAAAGAACCAACTTTGAGTTTTATTTATTACCCTAGAGGCCTTACTTTTTTCTAACTTGTTATTTCTGCTTTTGTATTTTTATTACTTTCTCTCACTTTTCTTTTGCTTTGTTTTGTTCTTTTTCTAGTCCTCTGTAATAAACACTAAGTTCATTTCTTTTTTACCTTTCTTAATTATCAGTGTACACATTTGTGGCTATAGATTTTTCTCTGAGTAGAATTTGGTAGCTTTGGCTACACCCTCTATGTAGGTAGTTTGTGATTTTAATTTTAATTTCTTCCTTCATCTCTGAATTACTTGGAGTATTTTTTCGTACCCAAATGGTTCATTTTTACAATTTGTTTTTACCCGTGGGGCAGGGAGGGAATGGGATCGTTCCAGGGTTACCAAAACCACATGGATTATGAGCATGGGAGGTATAGTTTCCCCCAGAGGAAAATTCAGGGCCTTTTCCAAAAGCACTGGGAGTGGATATTAGGCAGACACAGGTGCCAGTGTCTTTGCTGCCGCCAATAGAATTGTTGAAGGGTTTGATGAGATAATACACGTAATTTACTTTGTACCGTGTCCAGCACAAAACAAGCCAAATAATACTAACCAGATTAATACCTTCTCCTCACGCCCTTTCTTACTGCTGATCAGAATACTGGCACATGCGATACGGTCCCATGGCTCCCTAGAGAACACGAGCAAACAGTAGGTTATCCCACTACATCTGTAGATTACTAGGTAATCCCTGTGGCATGAGAGGATCTGTGATTTTCTCCTCATTTCACCTCAGGGAGCTGGGAGGAGATTTGGCTGCCCTAGGACCCTAGGATTCTGTGCGGGCTGCAAGACTGCCCACGTGCCTTTGTGATGCATTAGCCTCAACACCAAGAAATAAACAAGGCCATGTGCTCATCCAAGAAACATGGTCTCTGACCACCTGACGTGTGACTTCCCCAGGCCCGCCCCCTTCCTGCAGACCTAGGAAATATTTGTCTCGACGTTGGTGAGCTTCCAACACGTTTCATATAAGGAAACTTCTTTAAGTGAGGATTTGTTCTGAAGTCCGTGTTTTGCATGATTGATACTAATGAGTGGGCACTAATTAATACCCGTAGTTTTCTGCATCTGATGGGGAGCGTGATCTGCCTGCTGACATCTCCTCTGCAGCAGACGGAATTGCTTTGTGCTCTCTTAAAGAAAGAAAGAAAGAAAGAAAGAAAGAAAGAAAGAAAGAAAGAAAGAAAGAAAGAAAGAAACCCTAATGAGGGGCTGCTTTGTTACTTCATTTGGAATTTATCAAGACAGCGTATGTGATCAAACCACACAAGTATAGTTCTGGGTGCCAGTGTTCCTCATGTCTGAAGTTGGAAAGTGATCTTTTCAAGGCAGAGCAGGAGAACATGGAAAAAAGTCTTTCATCTCAAACCTTAAAGGAGAAGGAGAGAGAAAATGCAAAGTGTAAGATGGAAATGTGGCATATTTTTATGCTGTGGAGGTTTTTTCTTTTTTCCCCTCAACATAGCAGAATTTTCCTTATTAAATAGATAGCTGTGTGAGAAAAACCAAAACCCGCCTCGGGATGGCAGTGAGGCGGGTGGCGATGGGAGAAACAAGAGAGCAGTGAGTTTCTGGGCTGCGGCAGAGCCCTGGTGCCAGCCGCGGGTTCTGGCCCTGGGAGGCTGAGGGCGCCCGGCTTCTAGCGGGCTCTGCGCCACGGACCATGGGTGTCTCTCAGCTTAAGAGAAAGTGTCTGTTCAGGAGAGCACTTCCTTTGTCAGCCTGGCACTCCCTCCTCAGGGCCGTGGCGTCCTGTGGACACCCCTGGTGGGGGGCCTGCATTCACGGGCAGGAAGGTTTGGCCACACGCCCCCAGGCTTGGGACCAGCCCAGCTGTGGAGGGCGTCCACAGCAGAGCCAGCAGAGGGCTGCTCACCACTGGCCCTGGGGCTCTCTGCCCCACTGTGACAGTCTGGTTGGCACTCATATCTGCAGCCGCAGAGCGTCACCAGGCCCTGTGTGGGGCGTGGAAGGAGGGAGAACAGAAGGATGTTCTGGGTGGCTGTCCATCTCCGAGGAGGTCCAGTCTGCAAGTGGGCAAGCCATGGGGCAGATGGCAGCTGCCAGAAGCATCCTCTGGGAGTGGGACAGGCCACAGCACGGGTGGCTGGGACCCTCTCGCCCCTGTGCCAGCCAGGGACTCCCAGCCCCCAGCCCTCGGCATGGCTCTCTGTTCCAAATTTTTTGAGTTAGGCAAGACTGAATTCAAATCCTGATCCCCTCATTTGCGAGCTGTGTGATCTTAAACAAGCCACTTCACCTCTCTGAGCTTCCATTTCCTAATGTGTAAAATGGGAGAGTGAGAGTACGTTCTGTCCTGGTTGCCGTGAGAGCAAGGTGGTACAGGTAAGTCCACCCTCTCCTGTCGCAGACCATGGCTGTTACTATTACAGATGTTTCCCCCAACGCGTCTGCACCTCCCAGTCTAGCCCTGGGCTCTGGCGTTGCTCAACCCTGTGGCAGCCAGGGCCCGTGGCTGGCCCAATTACTGTCCATCTTAACAAGGCCATTAACACAGCATCATCTGCTGCAGGAACTCTGTAATAAATAGGACGGGAGCTGAGACATCCCAGCTGTGCCGTCCCAATCCAGACGGAATCTCCCAGCACTGGCCCGTCTGAGGTGGGTGGCCACCACGTGGTCGGCATCTGGGCGCCATCCATGGTTATGGCAAACCCAGCTGGGTGCATCCCTCCCATGGGCGTCCCGACGTTCTTCCAAGTGGGGCCCGGCCATGGAGGCAGGCTCAGGGTCAACTCAGCTTCTTGGGCACCTCAGTGGTCCAGGCCCCGGGCCAGGAGGCCTCTCAGGATCACCTTCATTACCCCAATCACAGTCAAGAAACTGAGGTCCCGGGAGGTGAAAGGCTTGCCTAAGGCCACCCAGCTGGTAAGTGGCAAAGCCAGGGTTCCAAGTCTCCTGGCTCCAAGCCCCACACTGTCCCACTTAACGCCACTGCTGCCTGTCATGTGGCACAGCTGGCAGGGCCGCCAGGCCTGGGTGGGCCCAGTGACGATGAGACCTGGGACAGATATGCCACGATGAGTGCCAGGGTGCCGGTGGGGAGGAGATGGAAGGTGTGGCCAGGAGAGGTGGCCACAATACAGTCGTGAGCCCTCTTGGAGAGTGTTAACCCCACAGGGGAAAGTGGGCAGGGAGAGACATAGGCTGGGGACCTCCGCTATGCCCCTTTCTTGCCTCGGCGTCTGTCAGGCAACAGGAGATCTGTCTGGGGTAAAGGAAGGCCTGACAGTATGGCAGCCTGGATGGACAGACGTGTGTTTGAATGCTGCCTCGGCCATTTCCCAGCTGGGTGGCCTCAGACAGGCCATGCCACTCTCTTAACTTCGGTTTCTTCTGTAAAAATCGAGCTAAAACCTCCCTGACAGCTGTGTTATTGTCACGAACGCATAATATGGGCAATATAAGCTCTTAGTTCAGGACCCGGCACATAGTAAGTGCTCAGTTTTATTATTATTGTTTATTTAAACATTAAATTAATTTTAGTATATTTTAGGGTGAAGGCAGGTGGGAGATACAGGCATCCAGTTGTGGAATGAGTAAGTCACGGGGATGGAAGACACAGCATGATTGTAGTTGATGGTATTGTAGTAGCATCGTGTGGTAACAGATGGCAGCTTATGCTTGTGAACACAGCACAGTGTATAAACTTGTCAAGTCACTGTGTTTTACACCTGAAACTTTTCAAATGAAAAAAAGTAATTAAAAAAAATAAATGCTAAATTTTAAATACATTCATGAAATTTATTTTATTATTGTTATCACTTGACTCTCAGTGTGTCTTCCCTCAGCTGTAAAATGAGAGCATAATGTGTTTCATGATGTGATTGTGTGGCTTACATAAAATATGCCTTTATTCATGCATTCCTTCATTCAACTAATGTTTACCACGCAGCCCCTGTGTGCTCTGTTCCAGCTGCTGGAGATTGAGCTCTGGAGCGAGACCCACTTCCTGGCTCTGATGAGTTTTAAGTCTGATGGGGAGAATCAGACATTAAATACATGAACGATACAAATAAGTATCATATTGCAGTTGTGGTGAGTGCTAACTGTATGTGGGGCTTAGCACAGCACTGGCATAGTACAAGTGGGAGGTGGCTGTGCCTGTGATTTCATTATGATTTAGGCTTTTAAATATTTCCAGCTATGGGCTAATAACAATGCTGAAAAGATTTCTCTGGATTTGCACAGTATTAACTGTAAAAGATTTGCTGCCTTTGGAGTAGCTTTTGTCTTGGGAACCAAAAGGCTGTTGAGATGGAGTTTCTGTCCAGGCATTGCCGGGGCTCAGGGTCTGCCCTGGTCGCTGGGGACAGGCCTTTGCGGGGAGACACCCCGCTCCGCGCATCCCCTAGTCCTCAGCGTGTCACGGCATTGGCCTGTACTCCCACGTCCTGGGGGGTAGACAGGGGGTAGCATTGGAGTCTGCACAGTGGAATGATCTCTGATGAAGTAGTGAGCTCCCCGTGTCCCCAGGGTGCAAGCGGGAGCTGGGGGGTAGAAATGGGGTGCCACTCCTTAAGGAGAGCTTCTCCTGGCCTCTGTTCGCACACCCAGGGACCTGAGAAGAAGCAGTCCTCGCAGGGTGACACAAAGCAAGCCTCCATGCTGAGGGTGTTATTTCAGAAGAGCCGATTCCCCATGTGTGTCTGAGGGCCAGTGAGTGGGTCGGAACACAGGGGCGGGAGCCAGACAGACCTGGGCTGCAATCCCACGCACCCGCTGTGAGGCCCAGACAGGTTTCTTAATCTCTCCGAGCTTTAGTTTTCTCCTCAACCCTCAGGGGTTGATGGCAGGGTCACGTGAGTAAGGAGATAAGTTCCCAGCTTGTAGCAGAGCCTCCAGAAGCCTCAGTTTTCTCCCTTTTCCTGCTCCCCAGTGTCTCTGCTCCTGGCCAAGTGTTCATTCTGCCACTCAGTCGGCTGGGTTCAGATCTGCCCAGAATCTGCAACTGGAACAAAGGTGCCACGGGTCCCCTATCCCACCACGTCATGCTCAGCACCAGAGGGTACTTTGTGTTGTGGTTGAAGCAGTAATGGGATTCTCAGGGTTGCCACTGCTGAATCCCTGGGGAGGTAGCTGAATTACATTTTTAAGAAGGGAGAGGAAAGACAAGATCCAAAGAAAGAATACATGTGTGGATTTCAACGTACCAAGCTTGGAGCTTCCATACAAGGGAAATTATTTCTAATTATTAAAATTTTGGAAACATGGTGCCACTAGAAAGAAAGGAAGTGGAAATGGCTCCTATTAGAAGTGCTAGCATATGTTTCTGTGATTTAATGGTTTCCCATAACAATGCGTAGCTATTTTTAAAGCAGACGAATGACTCATGGTATCCAGCACCAGCAGTCCACTGTGGTGGCAGGAAGCCTGTGCTGTGGGGAGGCGGGCTAGGGTGCGACCCCCACCTCCATCACTTACCAGCTGTGTGGCCCGGAGCAAGTTATGCTTCCCCTCTGCGTTTCCTTTTCTTCCTCTGTAAAATGGGTTGTTGTAAGGATTAATAAGGTAATGAATGTATAAGTCATTATACATTGTCCATCCATGCAAAATACAACTTTTACAATAAATACCTGGTTAACTACATCTATAGTAAGTCTCAGTAGTTAATAGTAAACTTTTAAGGCTATAAATTTTCCTCTGAGTACCACTTTGGTCAGATCTCAGATTTGGTCAGATTTTGATATACAGTGCTCTTACTGACATTATCTTCAAGTGATTTTTTTGTTTTCTATTTTCTGCTTTTCCTTTGACCCAAGAGTTGCTTATGAGAGAGAGAGAGAGAGAGAGAGAGAGAGAGAGAGAGAGAGAGTGTGTGTGTGTGTGTGTGTATTTTCTAATCAGTTAGAATTTTTTCTATATTTATTGTTAATTCCTAAATTTACTTTTTGGAACTTAATGAGCATTTCTTTATATTCTAATATATAACCAATTTCTGTAAGTATCCCATGGATATTTGAAAAGACTGATATTTTCATTTATATAACCTTGTTAACTTTGTGAGTCAGTATTCATATATGCACAGGTATGTACATATATCTGTATATCTGTGTATATCTTGTAGGTGCATACACGCACACACGCACACACACACACACACACACACACACACACACATTCTGGAAGAGACATGCCGAAGCTCTCTCTATAATTGTGGCTTTGTTGAATTCACCTCCTTTCTGGCAGTTTTTTGCTTTATATATTTTGATGCAATGTTGCTTTGTGTGTAGAAACTTGTAAGTCATTAGATCTTCTCAATCAACTGCGCTTTTCGTTAACATCGGTCAGTCACTCCTCTTTGCCTTCTCCGGTGTTTCCTGCCTTGAATTCTGTTTTACATCGCTGCTCCTGCTCAGCCCACCGGTAGCGTAGACGTAGTGGTAGTGCTCATGGAGGGCTGCGGGGGGGATATGCCAACATTGTCCATGCACAACCCCAGAGAGCCTGGAGTGTGGATCATGCTGTACAGCCAGTTCTCCTCTCCCATCCCTGGCCAGGTGGCTTGTCCCAAATTCCAGCTGGGATGATGCCAGGAGGCTGTGCTAAGGCTCACCACTGACCTATCATAGCAATGTTTTCGTATCACATAATATTTTCTTATTAAGCTCCCTCAGTAGAATTCTCTGTCTAGCCTTTGTTCTTTGTACCAAGGACTGTTGTTGCTTTTTTGATTTCTTCTTTTGTCATAGTTAATTTATGATTTTAGCGTGTGTGTGTGTGTGTGTGTGTGTGTGAGTGTGTGTGTGTATACATAGAAAAATAGACACATAGCTAAGTGAATAAATAAAAAACCGAATTCAGGGCCCCCCGGGTGGCTCAGTTGGTTGAGCGTCCGACTTCGGCTCAGTTCATGGTCTCGCGGTCTGTGGGTTCAAGCCCTGCGTCGGGCCCTATGCTGAGAGCTCAGAGCCTGGAGCCTGCTTCAGATCTGTGTCTCCCTCTCTCTCTGCCCCTTCCCTGCTCATGCTCTTTCTCTGTCTCAAAAATAAATAAAAACATTAAAAAATTTTTTAAAAATGAATTTAGTCCAAATGGGCGTTGTCCTGGTTATGACACCTTGGAACCTATTAAATGTCATTGGTTGGTGAAATATACAAGTATCCATCTTATTTTCCAGTTGGGTTACAGGTGAAAACCCTTGTGGCTGGAGGCTGTATGAACTAGAAATGCTGAAATCTTGCCAGTATTCATTTTGGTTGTCACCCAGATATTTGATTACATTTGAGCCATCTATGTGAGAGATTAGCAGTCGGGATTGGAATTGAAGTCAGAATTATATCTCGATTTTCCATAAGCCACCCCTTATACCTTCTAGCACAGTGGTGCTGTTTTGTGCTGTTTTGTTCTGATTCATGGCGAGTGCCCACCATTACTATATATCTTCTTTAATTTTAGGGATCTATCTTCTGGATTTAATCTACATTGATTCTGCATATCCTGCCTCAGGCAGCATCATGGAAAACGAACAAAGATCCAATCAGATGAACAACATTCTCCGAATAATCGCTGATTTACAAGTTTCCTGCAGCTACGGTTAGTACCCCTGGTTGCTGGAATTGTGAAATCTTACATCACTGAAATTTGGATTCGGCACCTCATCAGTGAGAAAGCTCTGGGAACCAGATGGTCCCCACAAAGCTCTTCATTTTAATATCTTGAGCACCCACCATGTGCAGGACCCTTTACCCACAGGCTTGATCTTCAAAGATGATGAAAACTAGATGTTCCCATCTCTGTGTTACAGACAAGGAGACTGAGGCTGAAGATTGTTCAGTCGCTTGTCTAAGATCATGCGTCTGGGGGTTGGCAGCGCCCAGGTCTTTCTGGCTCCCAGGTCATTCATCCACGAAGAGCTTTGTGGGCAGCCCCTGGGCAGGTCTCCTCCAGGAGGATTCATGATTTCTCCATGTTGTGGCTCCACCATGTCCCCTGGCCTTAGAGACCTCCAGTGGACTCCACATCCACCTGGCAGATGCAGGAAGAAAGAGAATCATCCAAGAGTAGATTTTATGGGCCAGATTTGTACATAATGCTCATCATTTCTGCTGGGGAGGCTAGGAAACGTAATCTAGCTGTGGGCCTGGAAGGAAAAGGGAAATGACTTGGTGAAAACTAGCCAGGCTCTGCTCCACATGACCAGATCCAAAGTGTGATGGATGGTCGTCGAAGATGAGGTTGAGGAACTGAGAAGTCAGAACGCTGGGTGGGGCATCCACGCAGGTGTCGACTTCCCCCAAGATGATGGCGGACTCCGCCGTGTGCAACTACGTTGTGAGCCAGGTGCCCAAGTCCTCCAGGAAAGGGCGGGAACGACCAGGGTGCCAGCCGGGAGAGGTCAGCAAGGAAGAGAGGGATGGGTGGTAGAGCTGCAGGAATGGGCCTCCGTGGGGCAGGGTTTTCACAAGAGGGTGGAGGAGTAAAAAGTCTGGAAGCAGCAAAGGGGGACAGGAAGGAAACCAACCCCACCTACAGTTCACAGGGCATGAGAAAACTGACAGCCTCCACTGGGGAAGGCCATGGGGAAGCCAGGGTGGGGCTCTGCAGGGTGGGCTTGTTGAAGCCAAAGGCCCCCTCCACAGGCACTTCCAGATCAGCTGTCCTGACCAGCGGAGCGGCAGGGGGCCCGGGCTCCCCGTGCAATCCTCCCCCGCCCAGGCCCTTTTCCATTCACAAGTACATCAGCCCTCACTGTCCTGCCAGCCTGCAGGGCAGTGACACACGCGGCTTTGGGGTCAGACTCAAGCTCAGATCTCAGCTCTGCCTCCTGAAAAGTCACTTTCTCCTAAGTCTGAGGTTTTCCCATCAGTAGCATTGGGGACGTAGTGCACGCAGAGCCCTTATCGCATTCCAACATTTGAGTAGAGTTCAATAAATCCTCATACCACTGTCACCTTCATACCCGCATCTTCTCTATCATCAGCTTTGGGAAGCAGGTGTCATCATCCCCACTTTCGGGCAAGAACACAGGCTCTACAGGGGCGCCTGAGTGGCTCAGTCGGCTGGGTGTCCGACTTCGGCTCAGGTCATGATGTCACGGTCTGTGAGTTCGAGCCCCGCCGTCGGGCTCTGTGCTGGCGGCTCAGAGCCTGGAGCCTGCTTCGGATTCTGTGCCTCCCTCTCTCTCTGCCCCTCCCCCACTCACACTCTGTCTCTCTCTATCAAAAAATGAATAAACGTTAAAAAAAATGTTTTTTTAAAAAAGAACACAGGCTCTAGAGATACAAGAGGATCTGTTCCAAATCTCACAGTTGAGGGGCGAAGCCATCAGGGGCTCCTCACAGCACCTGGACGCACGTCCCTGAGAGCCAGGGCCCTTCCCCACCCCCTTTCTTCTCCTCTTCACAGCCCCCTTTAGTGCCTCCCCTTCTTCCCTTAACTTGTTCTGTCCCTCCCCGTGAGGAATGGCGGAGAGGACCACAGAGTTTTCGGCCCCCTTGGAATAGTGACCGTGGAGTTCTGTGGGGAGCGTCTGACATCAGTCACTCTGGCAACAAGGCTGTGCGACGTGGCCAAGGCTTCCAGGGACGGAGTCGAAACCTGGCTCTGCCACTTCTCAGTGATGTGATCTTTGCCAGTTGCCATAGTTTCTTTCTCTGTGCAACAGGCACGTTATTTCCCCCCAGTGAGGCAGGCGTGACAGTTAAAGCAGATGACTTCTGGAAATCACCTGGTACCTAGCCCGGCACAGCAGGTGCCCAGGCATCTAGACCCCTCCCTTCCTTCCCTGGATGGAGCAGCTCCTGCCCGTGGGCCAGACTCTCAAGCTGTGCTAGGACCTGGGTTGGACCTCCACACCAGGCTGGATGGGCCTTGTTCATTCATCTTGCATTCTTGTCATGCAGGGGGTGGGAGGCCTGCCCAGTTACCCCACGGAAACCTGTTTTAGGGCACAAACACCTGGCTCTGGTCTGTTCTGGAGGCCTTTCTCTCCCCAGCCAAGGACCTGTGGTGATTTCAGGGTATGTGGCCCACTTCTCATATGGGGCCTGGAAGTGGGGAGAGACTGAAGCCTCTGGGTTTCATCCGTGTTTTGCAGATCACCTCACAACCCTGCCCCACGTGCAGAAGTACCTGAAGTCTGTACGCTACATCGAAGAGCTCCAGAAGTTTGTGGAGGACGACAACTACAAGTAAGTGCCCGCCCCCTGGCCTGGCCCTTGGGGACCAGCGATTGGCTGGTGATGTCACTACTTCACTCCGGCAGCACCACGCCGGCACGCTCAGGCACGGGCACGTCGTGTGACCTCTGGCCCCACAGAGGCCGAAGCGGTACGGTCTGAGCATCTCCTCCCGCTTAGCTCTGCCCCAGCCACCCAGGCTCCATGTTCTGGGGAAGGTGTTCTGTGAACTTCTCAGCCTGGCTTACCCACATCGCATGGGTGATGGGAACTTAGACTCCATGGCGCAGGCTCTGTGCTCCGGACTCTCACGAGTGACTCCCCCCTTCACAGTGCTGGCTGGAAGGACAGCATCCTAGCCATACATCCAGCCATACATACTCTGTTTGCTGGCTGGCAAACAGAGTCCTCCAAGAGCCTGTCTCATGGATGAGGCAGCTCCCCATGGCCCCGGCTTTCTGCAGGACTCTCGCCATCCGGGACTGGCCGAGGCCCCGTCTCCATCCCGTGCAGCCCTTTGGAGTAGACTCAGGTCCCTGAAGAGCCCTGTGGGTCCTTTGCTCTCATCTTCCACTCACCCCACTCTGGCTTTCAGTTTTGTCTTCATTTGTGCCACCTGGGAACTTATCCAGCATGTCTATGTATTTAGAGGGAGAAGGAGGATTTTTCGTATCAACTTTGTCTGCCACATTGATTGGACATCCTCTTGGCTCATTTTCAGCTTGAGGCCAACTGTGAGCCTCAGTGCTTTTCATACGACCTGATCTATCAAGACAAGGCTCAGCCATCTTGTAACTGATCATTTCCCCTGAATTGTCAACTTTCCAGTGGATTCTTTCAAATCTCATCTTATTGGCTGCTTCCAGCATGCCGTGTTCCTTTGGATCCCGTTATTCAATGCGTTGTTTTTTGTTTTTTCTTTTAATCTCTTCCAGTTTCATGTCTGAAAATGTGGCCAGTTTGGTTACTTGGTCTTCACCAAAGTCACTGAAAACTATAGAGAACCGTGGTCACTAGGGACACTCCCAGGTTACTCCTGATTTGCTCACTAGAGCCTTGGGGACGGCTGTTCAAACAGCTCCACATCTGGCCACGTCTACAGTAGTCGTTCTCAGCCCTGGCTGTGAATCAGAGTCACCTGGGAAGCTTTATAACCAACCATATGTTTGTGGTAGAGCCTGGAAATTTGTATTTTCTCAAAGCTCCCTAGGTGGTTCTAATAATTAGCCATCTTTGGGAGCATAGACATAATAATGTCTTTAGTTGTTATGGTATAATATTTTACTAAAGCAGAGTATAATACGAAATTTTGATCTGTCACATAATCATTAACAACAACAGATGAAGGCGAGAGATGACCATTAAAATTATGTTTGCTACCAGTTAAGCTCATTTTACTTACAAAGCATTTGCTGTTCCTAAAAAGAGTACCCTGGAGTGTGAAATTATTCCCATTTAGGTTCTGGGATAATATTTTCCATTCATGTGCCAGTAGTACAATTAAAGAGACAGCAGTTTTTCATTAACACTAATATCCTTTAAGGAGAAAAATGGTCTATAAATACTTCTGACCATGAGATAATCCTTGGACAAGCTGTAGGTTGTGAGTAATTACTCCTTCCATTCTGAAGGACATTGAACACCCCCAGCACTTACTGCTAAACAACAGTCAGCCTGGATGTTACAAAGGCCCTTTGTTGTGGTCCAAGTGGGCAAGCCAAGGGAAGAAGCCTGCACTCTCACCCCCAGGGCCCAGACCGCTGGGAGGCCCCCAGGGAGGCCCTGGCTCTGGGTGACACAGGACATGCAGGGCTTGTGATTCTACATGAGGAACCCACACTCCATGGCCCAACTCATGCCCCAAACTTGCTCCCCATCCGAAAGGACGCAGTGGCTTCATTATTACCTGATGACAAAGCATTTCTTTATTTTGTCGTATTTTATTTATTTTATTTTATTTTATTTTATTTTTTATTCTATTTTATTTTATTTTTTATTTTATTTACTTATTTTGAGAGAGAGTGTGAGAACACGGGGAGAGGCTGAGAGAGAATCCCAGGCAGGCTCTGCGCTGTCTACACGGAGCCCGATGCAGGGCTCAAACTCACAAACTGCGAGATTATGACCTGAGCCAGAATCAAGAGTCAGATGCTCAACCGACTGAGCCACTCAGGTGCCCCAACAAAGCATTTCTAACACCTTGTCCCCATCTGCTTTGGAGACACTGTGCCAAGGGGCCCAAACAGTGCTTTGTTTTTCTTGACTCATCTATTTCATTTTATTTAAGAACATTTACCCAAATTCCTACTACCTAGAAAACATGACCTTTAGCATTAAGTGAACAAAATTTTGGACATTTTTTTATGCACAGGAAGTGCAGATAGACATAGAGAAGGATGGACAGATGGATGGAATGATAGAATTTATTAAAATTGGACCATGCTACACTTGCTATTTTTAATTGAAAGTATTTTAACTTAACCAGAAACTGAAATAAAATGTAAGGAATTGCTTGCTCTTCAAATAAATATTTCTTCAGCACAAGAGATATAATTTCCTAAAAGGGTCTTCTAAAATTAACAAGTAAGGTCAGGAAAAACATGAAGACGCTTGAGTCAGTGAGTTCTGTTTTCACTGGGTCTCTGCCGTGCACAAGGTCAGTTGACTGGTTAGGAAAGATGAGAACATCAGTCCTCTGCCCCCTTCACCTCTCCTTCACCATCATCCCATTTTTTGTTAGTTGTGTTATTATTACTACACAGTCCAAGTTTATAACATACACATCATGTTCAGGAACCATAATTCCTACTGGTTAGTGTTTCTAAACAGATTCAATTCTTACCACCTGTGTTCTTCCACAGTTTTCCCATTCCTGGAGTCTTTGTTTTAATGACTCCCTTATTTAGCTGCATTGCATCACGAAGCAGGTTTTCGCAAGTCCCACATGCTCTGATTTCCCCCGTGAAAACATCCGCAGGTGACCAGGCCTCCCCTTGCTGGGCCGCACGCCTTTGCGTCTCTCCCCCAGGACTCTCGGACCCTTCTTCTGTAGAGAAGTCTGAGCCAGTCTGATCCTTTTCCTCTTGCAAGTGACTTGTTTTATCTGCCTGGTGGGTAAAGGATTCCTTGAAGTTCAAAAGCACAACAACAGGAATGGCTCCGAGGGTTCTGTACCAAATTTCCCTGGAACCTGGCGTGCTCTTTTTTCAATTCAGAGTGATTCTTTGGGTTATCTTTGACTTCTTCTGTGCCATTTCTTGGCTTGCCTCTTTCAAGGACTCTGGGCATCCATACGTTGGGTGCTCTCTGCTTTCCATGTCCCCCAGCTTCTTTCTAGTGGCTATAATAATCTCTGTCTTTTCATTGACAGACACCCAGATGATCTATTCATTTGGTCCTTGATTGGTCCCCTAGGACCCCAGGCTCCCTTTTCGTCTAACTCCTTTGTGCCATCTCATTTTTCAGGTCTTGCTTTATTCAACCCATGTTCTGAATAAGCTGTTCTGCTCAAAGCACTTGGGGGGATTTCCTTGTGTTCCTCAGGGCTGCCTCCTGGGCCGAGCAATCTGGGCAGTGCTCTACTCTATTCTCTCTCCTTTTTTGTGTGAGAGGACATTTGCTAGCTTGCCACACCAATTCTTTTTGCTTGCTCGCATTTTGAGAAGCTCCATCTGGGTATTCCATGGCTCTGATGCAGGGAGGTGACATCTGACCCTGCTCCCACGTGTGTGAGATGGGCTGGCTTTTCCTCCTGCTGTGCTGTTAGGTCAAGGTTCTTAAAGTCCTTCTCTTCTTCGGTAGCCTGGGGGAACACAGGGCTCAGGCTCCAAGGAGGCACAGGGAGCACGCAGTGTGTTTTAGATACCGGGCTCTATTAAAAGGCCTGCATTAAGGTTTCCTCCACCTTGTAGGGGACTGTATCCCATGCCCTCAGGTTTCAAATGTTTATTTATTTTTGAGAGAGACAGAACATCAGTGGGGGAGGGGCAGAGAGAGAGGGAGACACAGAATCGGAAGCAGCGTCCAGGCTCTGAGCTGTCAGCACAGAGCCTGACGCAGGACTCGAGCTTATGAGCTGCGTGATCATGACCTGAGCTGAAGTCGGACGCCTAACCGACTGAGCCACCCAGGTGGGCAGTCCTGGATGCCCTCAGGTGTCAAATCACCCCCTCAATGGAGCCTTCATTTCCGTCAGCGTATCCACATGCCGTCCACCCATTTCATCCGCTTCTCGCCAACACCTACCGAGAAGCCTCGGAGGGCAGGATAGGAGCCGTGCTGCGTTACGCCTCTTGGTCAAACTCTACAATCCTTTTTCTTTCCTTGGCTGCAAGTTTCTGAAGTTCATGGCTTCAGTTCATGCCCCTTTTCTTGCTGAGTTGCATCTGGTAAGTTCTTCTACCCCTAAGCCTGTGTAACTATTTGTTGGTTTTGTTGGTGGGGGCGTGGCGTCTGGCATCTGGCTTCACTCTGCCATCTTCTCCCAGAAGTTCTTAATCAGTGCTTTAAAAATAACAACGTTGAGGTGCCAGTCCTCATGATGCATCCATTGCCTTGTGCCTGCCTGGGGGTGTCCAAGAGGGGGTGCGGTGTGATGATTAGAAACTCTGATTTCAGGTCAGACAGTCCTGGCTTTGGTTGCCTGCCCGCCCCTTGCTAGCCCACAGATTTGGGAAAGCCGCCGAGCCTTGCTGTTCCTCAGTTTCCTCATCTAGTATCTGGGGACAATAAATGTACCGAGTCCAGGGGCTTGTCTTGAGAACGAACACATTTGTGCCCAATAGATACTGAGCCACGATGACTCTTTTGACTGTATCTTCCTTAACCGTTGTTTCTGGGTCATGGAAATGCCCTGGGGAACCACACAGGGAAGTGGCCGAGATCTGGAGCAGACCCCAAAGTACTCCTGGGCTCCGAGACTGTAGCCCTCGGCAACAGTCCCGTCTCCCGACTCCGAACACACACGTGATCAGTCCCCCTCTGACACCCCAGAGCCTCTCTGATCTTGTAAAAATCTTCCCTTCCAGACTGTCACTCAGAATCGAACCAGGAAGCAGCTCTCCGAGACTGGTCTCTTCCAAGGAAGATCTTGCAGGTATCGTAGCCACCTCGAGTGGGGACACACCGCTGGTAGCCCAGGCATGGCTGCTGGGGCTGGCCCTGACTGTGGGTCAAGAGCACAGGTGTAGGTTGGCAGACTCCGCACTCCCGTAGCCCTCGCACATCAGCCTTCCGGGCTCCCAATCCATGGGGCCCCCGTGGGATGCCTCTGGGCTGGGGCTCCCTGGAAGAGCCTGGGACCCAACAGCCCCAAGAGAGGCCAGATCAGGATCCCAGGCTGGGAACATGCACAGGGTAGGGAAAACTCTAGGATCTTCTCTGAGTCACCTGGACACTTATCATCGGGCCTGCTGCCCCCGGTGCAGGTTGACTGCCCTGGAGGGATACACAAGGTGCTGGGTATTTGGTGCCACCAGACACAGAGGGCTCACCTTCCTGTAGCATCAGCTTTATCACATACTGGGACATACACAGTGTCGCTAGTGATCAGGGGGATGGGGACAGGGTTCCCATCAGAGGGATGTGGGAAATAAGAACAGGCCTCGAAACAATTGTTTAGGGCCATAGAAGGAACAGTAGGAAACACTAACCATTTGAGACTGTGTCTTCAGGAGATGATGCCAAAGTCGGAGCAGAGAGTGGGCTTGAATCGAAAAGTGTTCTGCCCCCGAGTCTTGCTCAGATTAGTTTGAGGACAAGGCCTCTGCCGCCTTTTCTGGTTAACGTGCCCTAACAGGATCAGCCGAGTCTCTGGCCTTCCCCAGGTGTCAAGAAGTCCCCACAGCCACACTTTATCTTTCCACCCTCTGGACGGTGCCCGAGGATTCATCTCCTAGTGCTCCTTCCTGCTGTGTGATTGCATTACTTCCTCCCCTGCGGCGCCTGGCCCATGCCTCCTTTTCTCTCCCTATGTGCACGAGCCATTGAGCAGAGAGAGGTGGGAGGGTCTGCTGTGAGCCAGGCACCCAGTGGAACGAGGTGACGACCTGCCCACACGGAGCTTAGGCTTTAGCGGGGGAGATGGGCCGCAAAAGCCACTAGGGGGTAAGGCGTGGCCCAGGAAGAGAGATGGCAGAGAGGGGGCCTTAGCCTTGGCTTGAGGGGTCAGCTCTGCCTCTCTCCAGGGACTCTCTCCGGCCACAGGTCAAACTCAAGTCTCATCTCTGCTTGAGAGAAGCAAGGCCTCTGGGAAGTTCCCCAGCCAGGCTCCTTGCACATGCCTGGAATGTCTTTTCCCTCATATTTCCATGGTCCACTCTTGCTCATCGTTCTAAACTCAGAGAGACTTTATTTCAGCTCTTTGTTTCTTTATGACACCCTAGTTTGTAATTGTTCTCTTTGGTCACTGGGCCTCACTTAGTTCCTGTTGAGTCTCCAGCTCCCCTCATAAGGCTTGTGCTCCACAGATGCTCAGCCCTCACAGGGTTCACAGATGAATGACTGGAAGGGAGGAAGCAGCAGGCCGAGGCTCCGGGTGGGCCTTTGGTGAGCACTGGCCTAGAGCACAAGCGGGTCTCGTGGCTGTAGCCTCACGCCTGGTCTTCAGAGAGCCTCCCCCTCCCCAGCGCCCTGCACACACCCACCTGCAGCGCGGGCAGCCTTAGCTGCCAGCCTCGCCTCCCGAGCATCAGCCACTCGGCCTGCAGGCTGCTTGTTATCAGGGCACCTGCCTCACACCTCCTCCCAAAAGAAGAGCCCAGCTCCCCCACCGCCCCTGCCCCGGCCCCCCGCCCAGTTCTGCACTGAGCATCAGTGGCTCCCCCTGCTAGGCCGGAGGCTGTAGACCAGGAGCCAGGCTCAGAGAACTAACCATGCTAATTGCGGGCCTCAGGAGCTGGGCCTCTCACTGAGCCCCAGGAGGAAAGGAGGAGCTGCGTTGACTTTTGGCCCCTGCCTATGATGAAAACCAGTGCTGGTGGGGAGGGCCGGGGGCACCTGGGTAGCTCAGGGTTAAGCATCCAACTCTTGGTTTCGGCTCAGGTCATGATCCCACTGTTCGTGAGTTCAAGCCCTGCGTCGGGCTCTGTGCAGACAGGACAGAGCCTTCTTGGGATTCTCTCTCTCTCTCTCTCTCTCTCTCTGCCCCTCCCCCTTTCTCTTTCTTTCCTTCCCTTTCTCTCTCTCTCCCTCTCCCTCTCTCTCTTTCAAAATAAATAAATGAACTTTAGGAACAAGTGCCCAGGAGCCAAGACCCAGCCCCTGGGCCAGCTTCATCGAGGTTCGCCAGACTCCCCTGTTATAGCCACCATCACCTCCCTCTGGCTCTGTTGTTTATTAGCCGTAGAGGCCAGAATCCAGCAAATCAACCCACCACCAGTCCGAATCCCCGCAGGGACAGAACAGATTGCCCCCCCCCCCGCCCCGCCCCCTGGCCCGGCTCACATGAAGAGACTAGCAAAGGTGAAATGGGAATTGCAAAAAGAACGGGGAGACCCCAGCACCCTAGGCTGAGGGACCTGGGACAGGAAAAGTGTCACCCACTCCAGCGATTGCTGAGCTGAGAAGGACTCGGCATCTGAGGGGCACACAGAATAGCCGGCACACCCGCCAAGCCTCGGTTTCTCCATCTGTAAAGTGGGCGTTGTCGTGTCTCTCTCACAGGGTTGTTGTGGGAATGTGTTGAGAACCCATGTGTGAAACACAGTGCCTGACACACCGAGCACTCGCATCAAGGGTCGTGTTATTAGGATGGTGTGATGGTCGTGGGTATTATGATTGTGCCTCCGTCACCGAATCAGCCTCCAGGTTTTAGTGAAACACTGCTGCCTGAGGGATACTTTTCTCCCAGCGGACTCCACCCTCCCGCCCTCCCAAGCTGGGGGGTCAGGGCTGTTAACAGTTAACACCGGGGCTGGCAGGCCGTGGCCGAGGCCAGCCCGCCCCTGTTTTTGTATGGGAGCACACCACACCCATCCGTTGACATTGTCTGTGTCTGCTTCCCTGAGAGTGGCCGAGCTGAGTAGTTGGGACAGAGACCCTATGGCCTCCAAAGCCTAAAATACTCACCCTCTGGCTTTTTACAGAAAGTTTGCCAACCCAGCGTTGCACACTCTTGCAGGGACGGTCTGTGCTTCTCCACAGCTCTTCCCTCTGTGGGAAGGACACTGTTACCTCTGCACATTTGTCCCCTGTCTGCCTTCCCCACAGCACTGAAGGCCCCCTGAGGTAGGGACCACGGCCAGCGGCCCCGGAGCCTGGCCCCCGGGTGCCTCGCCTGCCCTGGGGTCTCCTTCAGGCAGGATCTCTGAGCTGCTCGCCTGCCCTCGGGTCTCCTTCAGGCAGGATCTCTGAGCTGCTGGCCGGGCCCCTGCGGGCACAGGGCTCTGGGAAGCAGCTCCGGCCGCCCGCCGACTGCTGACTCCGCACTCCCTTCCAGGGAAGTGCTGACGCGGCAGTTTTCACACGGTGGTGCGAGAGCGGCTCACAGGCGTGTTTTCCACCAGTTCTCCAAAGCCCTGGCTCCCACCCTAGAAGCAGGATGTTAAGGTTTTCATTGATCACCAGAGAGCCCGGGAGCGTCTGGAAGGCTTCCGATGCACTCAGTGGTCCTGGCTTCCCACCCGCAGCCTCGTAGCCTCTCCCAGGACAGAGAGGCTGCTGTGGCCTGGGACAGTCGAGGGGTCCTGTGGAGGGAGGGACCAGAGGGGCAGCTCCCAGGACGCCGTCCCCACTCTGGCAGTCAGACCGGGCTGCGTGGCAGGAGCCCGACCAGGCCCAAGGACAGGAATGTGCCTCTTGCAGTCCCAGGAATGGGAGGAACGCAGCCTCCCTCAGCTCCTCAGGATGGGGGTTCAAGCTACAGCTCTGGGCTCCCTTTCCAGCAGTCAGGCACCCGCCCCCACACCTGCCAAGGAGAGGCCCCAAGATGCGTTCATTGGCTTTTGCACTCCGGATGTACGTGCCAAGGGCCTGCTGTGAGCCAGACGCTTGCAGTGAGCCAGGTACCCAGTGGAACGAGGCAGAGACCTGCCCGCATGGAGCTTAGGCTTTAGCAGAGGAGACAAGCAGCAGAAGCCGTGAGGGCACAGGGCGTGGTGCAGGAAGGAGCCCGAGGAGGCCAGCGTGAGCATGACCGAGATGGCCGGTGGGCTCCCTGACCCTTCTGTGCGGCTGTGCCCACTTCTCCAGCCAGCCCACCCCCCTCAGGCAATGAGACCCGCTAACTCTAGCATCGGGAACAGCCGGTCGTGGGTCTCTCGGAGGCCGTGGTTAGTGCCAGCGTGCCCCGGAGCTGATGCTGTGCCCTCTGTGTCTGTGAGAACCCCTGCGCCCCACAGACGGCTGCCCCGTCTCCACCCCTGGCAGTGACTGTGCCGGCAGCTCCACACCAGCAAGTAGACTGTGAGAACGGAAATGGAGAAACCGTCTCAGTTTCTGGGCTGGGAGGAAAAAGGGCCAGGAATGCCACGTTTTCAATCCCCATCCCCCTATATGTAATGTTTCGTTTATATAAATGAACTAATATTTTCCTGGAGAGCAAAAATCATAAAGAACGTTGACCCCCAGAGAGGGCAAGTAATGTTTGTGTGTGCCTTGGAACCGATGAAGACATTTCCAGATTCTGTTAGCCCCGCCCCCACGTGGCTGAACCAACTGACAGGTTTTCTAAGAGTCCTTGGCAGCAAAGCAGGGCCATGGAAAACCTGAGCGCGGGCCTCGGCCTTTTCTACGCGCACCTTCAGAACTGCTCTCGACATACCTTCGTGTCTTCCTTGTTTTATTGCCTCTTGGGTAGAAGCCCTGCTTCGGAGTCGGGCAGACCTGAGTTCAAAGCCCAGCTCCAGCACTTCTTAGCTGTGGGACCTCGGGCGATCGGCTTAATCCCTCTGAGCCTCAGTTTTCTTGTTGGCGAAACAGCAGTAGGAATAAATACTTCACGCAGGCTTACTTCGCGGGGCTGAGGCTGTGCCAGAAGAGCCCTTAGCGCAGCGCCTGGCACATGCTCACCCCTCAGGATTTCTGGCTCCGGGCCCTCATAGGGCGGGCCCTGATGCTGTCCCGATGGAGGGACAGCATGACGCAGAGCAGGGGACGGGGAGCCGGAGGGCCCTCACCTCAAGTCCGACTCACCAGTCACCAGCTGTGCCGGGTACTGCTGCTGTATAACCAGCCACCCTGGAACCTAGTGTCACAAAACCATCATTTTGTTACATGCACAGGTTCTGTGGATCAGGAAACAGGATGGGACACAGCCAGGAGGGCTTGTCTCTGCTTCACAATATCCGGGGCCTCTGCCAGAAAGTCGAAGGTTGAGAGGGACTCAACGGCTAGGCGCTGGAATCATCTGGATGTGCGTGATGCTGGCTGTTGACGGGCCACGGCCGGGGCAGAACGCGTGTGTACACGTGGCCTCCCACGTGGCCTGGGCTTCCTTACCATATGGCAGGCTCAGAGTGGTCAGACTCCTACACGGCAGCGTTCCCCCAAGGCAAACGTCCCAAGAGCTGGGTGGAAGCTGCATCATGGCGTCTGCGTGACCCGCCTCGGAAGTCACGTAGCCTCGCTTCTACTACACTCTGTCGGTCAAGGTCCACCCTGGTCCAAGGAGAGGGGCCAGAGACCCTACCACTCAACAGGGACCACGTCAAGAATTTGTGGACGTGTGTTAAAACCACCACGCCAGCTAGTTCGCGGTGGGGGAACAGAGGCTGGATGATGACGATGACGATGATGATGATGATGACGACGACGACGACGACGATGATGGTGGTGGTGGCGGCAGCTAGCGCACACTGAGCTTGTACTCGCTGCCAGACACTGTTGTAAGCACTTCCTGTGCTCATTCAGGACCCCCACGCCAACCCTCATTCAGGACCCCCACGCCTACCCTGTGAGGTGAAGGCTGATATCCGTATTCTGTAGGGGGAGGTTCTGGGGCAGGAAGGAGCAGAGCCAGCCGCTAAGCCCAGGGGTCTGGACTGGTGGTTGCCTGTATCCCATGCGTGGGACAACCAGGATGCGCTTGCAGGTCCCGAATTGCTCTGGGCTCCGTCCCCATTGCTGCTGGTGTCTGTGCGGTATAGCAGTCAAAAGTGTGCGGCTGTGCCCCCTTCTCCAGCCGGCCCACACCCCTCAGGCACAGGTCTCTCCCTATGTCTCCCGTTGTCTGTGCAGTCATCACGGCCCTGGGTGACAACCTTGGCACATCTGTGCCTTTCTTAGAGACATTTTTGAGTCACACACTCTCCCTGCTTGGTTCTTAGAAGGCTGGTTCTGTGTGAGAGTCACAACTGCAAATCTGATTTGCCATTAAATCTTCTTTGCTCCCCCTAGCTGGGGGCATGAGGCCTGACCTCTCATGGTCAGGGTTGGGGGTGCTTGGCCCTTCTCCCCACCAGGCCTTTCTCTATCTCTGTTGGCTTGCTAACCTCAGGGCCTGCCACAGAGGACATGGTCTTAGCGGCGGGCACTGCTGTCTTGGGGCCTCCAGGTGACAGTCAGTTCGTTGATGCTTCCTCAGGTGAGCACTTCCATGGGATCCCACAGGTCCCTTGACCTAGACAGATGCAAATCCATTCTGGGGCCGCTGCAGCCCCTTCCATGGCCCCTCAGAGTCTGTGTCCACTGCCAGCTCCTTGCTGCTTGGGTCCCTGTGAGCCCTTGGTTGATGGGAGGCCACAGCCATCCTTGTCCTGACAGACTTGCAGATGCAGCTGACCCTGGTGTGGCTGGGGCCGTGTTGGCTCCCATGACTGAGCAAGGCACTAGGGGTCCCCTGGGTCTCCCAACTGCTGAGGACATATTTCAAGTTCCCCAAGCGGTCTGTGGGGACGTCGGCCTGCGCTGTAGAGTAGTGAGCAGAAGAAGAGAGCACCCCGTGGGCAGGGCTGGGGACTCTCCCTTCCACAGCCTCCTCTGTTAGCTTTCATAGATTTTCAGAATGGGCGAGGGGCTCAAGAGCTGAGAAGCCAGTGCCCGCCTCTTCGCTCTGGAAGTTCACATCTCCGTTCCTCGTCTCTCACCTCGTGGCCTGCTATGTCAAGGTCAAGCAGAGGAGCAGAGACACAAGCCCGCTTCTGTCCAACTCTGCTGCCCCACTGTGGCCCAGCCCCCCTCCTCCCCCCACCGCGCCGCACACGGCACCAGCGGCTTCCCCTGCATTCCCTGCCCTGACCCCAGGGAGAAAGCATCTGGGCCTCACCACCGCCGAAGGGGAATCCAACGCCATTTTTCAGAAAGAAATGGACCGGGGCATTCTGAATGACGTGTGAGCCAGATCTTGGCTCACAGCAAGGACCCGGGAGAGCTGCATGTATGAGAAACAAAGAACGTGTGTGAATGTGAAAGGGACCAGCGCCGAGGCCCGACCGTGAAACCTGGCCAGAGAAGGCTTTCTGTGCAGAGGACCCCCATGTCCCCGGGTGCCACAGGGCTCTGGCAGCCCCGGAGAGGGCCCAAGTCCCCGCTGTGGGAACAGGGCTCACGGCACACACAGTAAAGAGGCCGGGAGGCGCAGAACCCTCTTCAAGCTGCGAGCAAGTCCGCCCCGTGAACCACATGGCCCGGTGGCACTGTCGGGAGCTCCACGTCCGGCCGAGGAGGCCGGACCCCAAGCTCCCAGCAGCCCAGGCGGAGGCTGGACTGGAACTCGAGTCTCGTGACTCCGAGTCCCCTCTGCCACAGCTGCCTCCCGTTAACTTACAGTGTGCAAGACTCGGAAAGCACCCCGTGAGCGGCAGCCTGGCTGCCAGACTGCTTGACCTGGGCAATGCCGACCGGGCCAGGGCCCCAGTTGCTGCCGGAAAGCCGTGGGAACAAGGCTCCCCGTCCCCCTCGGCAGAGCCAGCCCGTCTGTAGCCAGAGCACCGGCCCGTCTGTCGTGCACGCTCGAGTCCCGCAGCCCCTGCCTCCCCGAGCTGGTGCTGGTGGGAGACGCTGGTCAACAGGAAGTCACATCTCATTCCTTAGTGACAAGTGGATGGGCGCTGAAGGCAAGTGCAGGCCACGGGAGAGTGAGTGACCGGAGGGCCTGGCCCTCTCTGAGGACACGGGGTCGCTGCCCTCTCTGAGAACGCAGGACATGCGTGTCGTCAGCATTGGGCCTGCGTCTCCCTGGAACCCCTTGCTGCTGCTCCTTTAGCCCCTGAGGAAGGGAGCAGGTCAGCGGCTTTTTCCTCCATCTCTCCCTTCTCCCGAGGGAAACATCTAGCAGAGCAGAAGGCCGTTTCTGAGGTGCGTCACAACTGTCTGCTGGGTCCACATGGGTGGGCAGAGGGGGACGCTGGCTCTTGGCGCTGGCCGGCCGACTGAGGTGGCAGGCCAGGCCCCTCCAGCTTGCTCCCCCTAGAGACGCACACCCGAGGGAAGGCAGCCGCTGCTGTGTGTTCCAGCCCCGGAGATGGGTGCTGCCTGCACCAGGCACCTCGGAGCGAGAAGTGGCAGCTGAAGTCAGGGCCGCTGGCCTGAAAACCGCGCATCGCCTCCGACGCCTTCCGTTAGAATTACAAGTGAAGCCCGAGATCACTCTCCTCCTGCATCTAAAATGACGCTTTTCTCAAAGAGTTGTTCTGTCGACCCTGGTTCTACACAAGTTCCTTTTTAGGTTGTCTCTTCTCATCCCACAAACACTGGTTCTGTCCCAGGCCTTCCCTCTTCTCACCGAGCTTGCAACTCTGGATAATTCGCCCACTCCCGGGGCTCCACACTCCCCCGGCTGGACACGTCTGTCCCTGGCGCCGTCTGTCTCCTGAACACTCCCCCAGTGGCCCCTTCGCATCAGTCCCGACCTGAACTTCTCGCCGGTCCCCTGAGCCTGCTCCCTAAGTGAACAGCATTAGCATCCAGCTACGCTGCCCCAAGCCCCCCTCCCACCACACCCCTGCTGATCCACCCCCTAGACCCCTCTCCTCCTCTTTCTCCTTCCCGGCCTGTCGTTGGCGCTGCAACCACGTGCTTCTCCAGCCAGAGTGAGCTTTCTAGGGTGCGATTCTGAGCACATCACCGCCCCTCCTAAAAATCTCCACACCTTCCCCTCCTTAAACCCCAAGCTCCTCAGGTGCCCCCCCACCCCCACTCCTCCCCCCCTCCACCGCAGCCACCATCCGCCGCCCATACACGGTCCCGCCCTCAGCTCTTCCGCCAGGGTGGCTCCCTGCAGTTTCTCTAGTAGGTTCCATTGTCTTTGCTCTTCCTGCTCCTGCTGCATAGGCCTCAGCTGGATCTCTTAGGCTCAGCCTGGACGTCAGACCCTCAGCTCCTCTCCGACCTTCCCGCGTTCTCAGACGCACTCAGATGGCTCCACTGGTCACCAGCTGCTTGCCCAGGCAAGCTCCCTAACCCTTCTGACCTCAGGTCCCACATCACAGCGCTGAGCTAACAACAGCCCCTGGGAGGCAGTGTTGCCGCAAGGCCTTTAAATGAGATCCTGTGTACAAAGCATTTAGCACAGTGTGTGGCGCCTGTAGATGCACAAAGAAGGTCAGGTGTTCCATTACCACCACCATTATCGTCGTGGTAGTTACTCTGTCGGTGTAGTTTTTGCTATTACCGTGATTATTATTTCTTTTTCTCCTATCGAAGCACGTGTCCCTCCTGGGTGTAATTTTCCGCTTGCTTGTCTTTCTCCCCCACCTGACTGTAAACCCCATGAAAGCAGAGCATCAGCCCTCTAATCCAACGTGGCTGACCAGCCCCTGGCTCAGGGCTGGCACAGGGTCAGGAAACGTTTGCTGCAGGAAGGAGGGAGGGATGCTGGATCATTTCCTCCTTACAGGGAGGCTGCCAGGTCAGACCACTGTTCCTGTGTTGCAGATGTAGAATCAGGTGGAGAGGTGCGAGGTGGCTTTCCCAAGGTCACTCAGCCTGCAAGTGGCAGATAGCACGGGAGCCCAGGTCTGCCTGCCTCCAGACTCTGAGTTCTTAGCTGGGACCATTCATCACCCTCACTCCTGTCTTCTGCAGAGCCATTATTAGAAGGCCCTGTGCTCTTTTCTCTTCCAATCAATGAGTGGTCTGTTGGGCAGCCTGTTGGTTTCTTGAGAGAAATGTAATGAAAACCAGATTTTTTTTTTCAACATGATATCTCGTTCCCCACAGAGACTGTCAGTTCTCATATGTTCCAATAAAACTGCTAAAGAAACAGCCACTTAAAGAGCTTTAAAGATTATTCATGGAAAAATTATGCGGAGGAAAAATAGAGCAATCCTCTGAGATAGTCAAGCCACATGGTCAGTTTTTCCAGCTGTCCGTGCCATATCGGGCTGGGCAGCGGGGACCACGCTCCGCACGGCGAGGCCAGAACCCCAGTTCATTATCACTGCCCCCACCCCTGCCCTTGCCCCAGGGGACATGGAGAAACAAACTTGCCAGCTGCTCAGCTCAGAAATGGTCCCAGAAGACATGTGCTCCCTGGTGCTGTCACGTGGTGGCCACCCCAGGCTTAGTGGAACAGGAACGTGAGGCCTTTCAGTAGCAGAGAATGTCACTTACTGGCAGAGAAGCCCCCCCCCCCACCCCCAACCCTAGGTCCCAACTGAATGGAAATTCTTTGGCTTTAGCGTCAGACCAGGCTATTGGTCAACAACCAGGGGGTGGGAGTGGCTGAGACCCAGGGCATTAGGAGCAGTATCAGCTTGGACTCTGGGCCCAGGGAGATCACAGCCTCTTCTGCTTGGGCCTCCCACCCTTTCCTCAACCCGGCTGAGGGCCATCTGAGGCCAGGCATGCCTCCCAAGGCCGTCCAAAGCAGCAAGAAGAAGGAGGCGGATCTGGGCCTCGTCCTGGAGGGAGAATCCGGAGCCGAGCGGAAGAAACCAAGGGCGAGTCCGGAAGCGTAGGAGAGCTGGAACATGCAGATCAGAGCCAGGATGCAGGAACCATCTGGAGGCAGGTGAGAAAGGGAGTGAGCGGGAAAGCCAAGCAAGTTCCCAGAAGAGGCTTGGAGAGTCCAGCTCTCTAGGCACGGCACAGCACGCATGGGCAGCTGAGGGAACAAAGCCAGCACCCCTCCAGCGCGTGACCTTACATGCCTTGGAATGTCCCTTTAAAATGGCAATTGTAGGGGCACCTGGGTGGCTCAGTCCGTTAGGCATCTGACTTCAGCTCAGGTCATGATCTCACAGTTCATGGGTTCGAGCCCCACGTCGGGCTCTGTGCTGACAGGTCAGAGCCTGGAGCCTGCTTCAGAGTCTGTGTCTCCCTCTCTCTCTGCCCCTCCCCACCTCATGTTCTGTCTCTGTCTGTCTCTGAAAAATGAATAAACCTTTAAAAAAAATTTTTTTAACGGCAATTGTCAAATTACCAACTGCATATAGGAGTCCGTGTTGGAGTGTTCGTACAAGCCTGGCACACAGCTGGTGCATAATAGATGTTGGTCCTCTCCACCTTCACCTGCAACAGTAGCAATTAGACCTTACCCAACAGAGTTCCTGGAGGAAGTGCCTCCCGCTTATCAGATCACCTCAGATGTGTCACTGTGTTTCTTCTGCCTCGGGTTTTCACCAATGCCTGACCTTTGAACTGCGAGCCCCCCACCCCCCGGCAGCCCATGGCAACTGCGTAAGCCCTGGCTTTCTCACCTATGAACCCGCCACCCCTGCGTGGAGGGCAGCACGCCCACGCGTGGCAGCACCACACGGTGCCGGGGGTGGAACGCTCCACCTTAATTATCACCGTTATCATTTACTACAACAACACTGGGAGTCAAATTCCAGTTCAAACTCCAGGGGAGGAGCAGTGCGCGAACTGACCTTTACAAAATACTTTCTGAACCCAGGGTGGGAGCCAGAGTGACTCAGGGGGTGTGATCCCACGTCCATGCCACTGATAAACAAGGCAAATTCCACCCTCCGCACAGACTCGTTCATTGAGCAATAGTGCCAAACGAAAACAGAGCAGGAGGGCTTCCGTTCTTCCCCTTCGTCTCCGGAGCAGCCACACCAGACGCTTCCTCCAGGACAGAGATTGAGCGGAAGGTCTTCCGGGGCACACGTGCCAGTCACCTGGAGAGCCAGTGGGATGAGAACCTCCAGGACGGGCCCAAGAAACCCCATTTCTCACACACTCTGCAGATGCTTCAGATACACTCCCCGGCTGACAGAGCTGCTGGCAGAGTGGAACTCCTCGCCAGGAAAACGCACGCGCACACGAAGCTTAGTTACCCGTCCAGTACCTCCGCACACTCCTCCAGGGCCTTCCGAGGACCGGATCCGGTGAGGTGCGGGCCCCGCCTCTCCGGCTTCGTTATCATGGTCTGCCAGAGTCTGTTTTTGAGATGTCCTGTGCGGGCTGCAGTTGGGACCTCCAGCAGCCTCCCCTGCGTCCTCCCACCAGGCTAGGCCACCCAGGCAGCCCTCTAGGAGGCGGTGTGGTGTGGCGGGGCCTCGGGGTCAGGTTCCTTGGGCTGCGGACAATGAGACAGACGCTGGCTGCCTCAACCAAAAGGGGAACCTTTGGCTTATGGGGTCCAGGAAGGGCTGAGCAGCCAGGGAAGGAAGGACGCGGCCCAGGGCTGTGGGAACGACTAAAACGGGACTCTTTTCCACAAGCAGGAAACGTGGCCGTTGGCAACGTCTAGGTTCTCTTGCGCAGCCGGCAAAAAGTGATTGTCCTCAGACATGTTCTAGACTCACATCTGAAAAATCCTCGGGAAAGGTGTCTATCCCTATCCGGATCCAGGAGCAAGGCCACAGCGGTCTGGCGTTGGCTCCCCTGTGACCCTATCAGTGGTGGGAAGGGGGATTCCTGGAGGGGGTGGCGGGCAGGTGGTCCCAGGTGTTCGCTCATGGATTCACAAGGCCCAGACTTGAACCTGATTGCCTAGCCAACCAGCTCCCTGCCCTTGAAGCTTAACCTCCTGAGCTGCTGCTTCCCCATTTGTGAATTAAGGCTAATGTACAGACCTCAGAGGGCTATTGTGTGGGTTAAATGAAAACACCGCAGGGCCTCAGCAGGACACAGATGGCACAGTCCAGCGGGGTGATCAGAGGAATTTTTCAGAAAGGGGCCGGCGGGTTTAAGGAACCCTAAGGACATCGCGGCACCCCAGCGCCGGAACAGGAGTGCAGGGAGACAGCGGTTATGAAAACCAGAGTAGAGAGGACTTGGGGAAACTGCCGCCTCTCAGGGGTGGCCCTGAAGGGGAGTCTGGAGGAAATGGTGCCTTAGCCTCTCTCCTCCCTCCCCCCAGTCTCTGGCCACGGCTCCCCATAGGCCTGATCCAATGAGGAGCCAGAGGGAAGGGAGCCCACTGACCGAGGCCCCGAGCCCAGCTCCCAGTTAATGGCACAGGGTGGAAAAGGGTGCAGGACGAATCTGGAGGGCAAATGGAAGATTCCAGCACAGCCCCTGGCACATAGTAGGCATCCATGTGTTTTTATTTATTTAAAAAAATTTTTTTAATGTTTATTTATTTTTGAGACAGAGACAGAGCATGAATGGGGGAGGGTCAGAGAGAGAGGGAGGCACAGAATCCGAAGCAGGCTCCAGGCTCTGAGCTGTCAGCACAGAGCCCGATGCGGGGCTTGAACTCACGAACCGTGAGATCATGACCTAAGCTGAAGTCAGAGGCTCAACTGACTGAGCCACCCAGGCACCCCATCCATGTGTTTTTAAAATATTCTCATTTTAGGGGCGCCTGGATGGCTCAGTTGGTTGAGCGTCCGACTTCGGCTCAGGTCATGATCTCACAACTCGTGAGTTCGAGCCCCACGTTGGGCTCTGGGCTGATGACTCGGAGCCTGGAACCTGCTTCTGATTCTGTGTCTCCCTCTCTCTCTGCCCCTAACCCACTCGCATTCTGTCTCTGTATCTCTCAAAAATAAGTAAACATTAAAAAAAATTAAAAATAAAATAAAATATTCTCATTTTAAATGATGAAATATCGAACACGTAGAGAGTACCCATTGTGCCCACTATCCATATTTAACAGAAATTAGCATTTAGCCATATTTTATATTTTTCTTAAGTAAAATAACACTACAGATAGAGCAGAAATCCCTCTTACCCTATCCTTCCTCTTTCTTCCCCATAGAGGTATCTACTCTCCCGAGACCAATTTATGTTATTCCTGTGCAGGGTTTTTCTATTATACTGTTGTTTTGTATGTGTTACAGTGTTTACAAAACTGGCGTCATGCCTCAGTGTAAACATTGTTTTGCACCTTGCACTTTTCCACTGAGCTTATGCTTCTAGGACGTGATCTGTATGGATACGTATGAATTCAGTTTAAATTCAGTTTCTTCGCTGTTTTCTGCTCTGTAGAATTTGTTGGGTGAATAGACCACAGCTCATTTATCCATTTCCCTCCTGAGGGGCATGTAGACTTTTTGCTGTTATACACAGTGCTACATAGAGCATCCTCATAAATGTGTCTCCTTGTGCGTATACTACGTGCAGGGGTTTCCTGGGGGAAATCTGGGGGATACCTAGAACCGGAATCGCCTGGTCACAAAGGCATAGCATCTTCACCTTCACTCGCCAGGCTAATAGCTTTCCAAATATTTGGCACCCTAAGAGCCCATTTTCCCACATCCTGGCCACCACTTGATGTTGTTGGGCTAATTAATTTTTGACAACCTACTAAGGTAAAAACATTTTTTCTCACCGTTACTATACAATTTGCATTCCCATGATCACCGGTGAGGTTAAGCATCTCTCCTTATAGTTATTGGTCACGTGGGGTTTTCCTCTTTTGTGAATTTCCTGTTTGTGTCCTTTACCCATTTTCTCTATGTGGTTTGCCTCTTTTCTTACTGATATTTGAAGTTCTTTATATATCCCAACACGAATCCTTTGCTGGGGGTGTGGGTGACATGATCCCTCCTCCCAGAGTACAACTTGCCTTTTAACATTGATTTTGCTGACTTTCATTTGTTTGTTTTGGTGCAGAAATGTTTAATTTTAATGCAATCAATTCAGTTTTGTTTTTTGTTTTTTTTTGTACTTTAGGTCTTATGCTTTTTGTTTCTTTCCCCAAGGTCATCGACATCGTCTCTTATGTTTTTTTCCCCAGTAGTTTCACATTTTTGCTTTTTTACATTCATGGTGTGAATCCGCTTGTGTAACATAAGGTGGGAGGACCCCAATTTCGTCTTTCTCCCCATGGAGCCCGATGGTTCTAGCGCCGTGTACTGAAAAGACCCTCCCTGCCCCACTGACCCACCATCATGAAGCGAGTCCGGGCTCTCCCTTCTAATTTACCGAACTGTTTCTCCGTCTCTGCCCCAACACCAAACTGGGTGCGTTCCTACCATTTTGTGTGTTGTTCTGATATCTGGTAGGGCAAGGCCTGTACTGCCCTTCTTGACAACTGTCCTGGAGACTTCTTCCCTTTATTCTTCCATCAGGACGTTAAGACCAGCTTAAGTGACCAGGCAGTGGTCAGGCAGCATTGAACACCACACCGCTGGCAGTTTCGAGCTCAGAATTGATGTGCCCAGCTTTTCATTTTTTCAAACACTCACGAAGCTGTACAGGGGTTGGATTTCAGAGGATCCGTCAGGAGGTAGAAGAAGGTCGTGTGGGGACCCAGCCCACGTGGTGACAGGAGAGATGGGTATGGAGGGGATGTGCAGAATCTAGGGGCCTCGGTGATCATGTCTGGCAAGTAAAGAGGGGGTAAGAAGAGGAGAGGCCGGTCACCGTCCGGGAGAAGCCAAGACTACCCCACACTCCAGGCCAGATGACTGAGTGTCCATGGTTGGAAATACAGGAGGAGGTTCCAGGTGTGACCTTCACGGAGCAGAACTCAGGGTACCTTAGGAATGTTCAGACAGAAGCATCCTGGGTGTATTGGTCTCGGGTTCAGAAAAGAGGGCTGTGGGACAAATTTAAGAGCCAAAACCAGACCCAAAGAGGGAAGTCTGTGTAGAAAACACCAACACGAGAGCCAGGTGGAGGATAAGGAGCCCACAGTGGAGACAGAGTGACAGTGACCAAGAGGCACAGGGAGAGGCAGGAGTGAGACAGCACAGACAGCCGGGATGCAAGGCGTTGCGAGGAGTGGCCACTAGCACCGGATGCCGCAGGCTGTAGGGAGAAGGTGTGAGGGCAGACGCAGAGCTACGAGGAGCACGGTCCTCTGAGGAAATGCGGCTGGCCAGGAGGAACACGGGGCCAAGGGCCTGTATTCCACAGAAAACGGGAGACGACGATGTATTTAAAGGCTGTGGAAGGGGCCGGAAAGAAAGGAGGTGATGGTGTGAATTCTCAGAGGGGACAGGCAGGACCGGGGAGGAGAGGAGTACCCGAGCCCCAGGCCCTGGAGGAAGGCACGTGTGGATGGAGCACCTGTGACAGTTGCAAGGCTGGAGCTGACAGCACAGTTTTCTCGTGGAGGTGGAGAGTGGTGTCTCTCGAAAGGGAGGGGGCTTGAGGAGAGAGGGATTGGTGGTGGGGCGCAGGGATCTGAGGGAGGAGGTGTGTGTGCACGGTGGGGGTGTGGAAGGGAGGCAGGGGTGAGAACCCAACAGCTGGGAGCCGGAAGCCCGCGCTCCGGGTGATGTGAGTTCCCGCCTCATGAACCTTCCGGAGGGCCAGAAGGGACCTAGACTTCCTGTGGCGACAGGCTGGGAACAGGGCTCATTAGTTTGGACTTTGTGAGGATGATCCAAGCATGCTGGAGAACCAGGGAACCCTTCGGTCCCTTGTGCACCTATGGCGTCTTGGGGTGGAAGATCTGAAGCCCTGGGTGGACCTCGGACCTCACAGGTTCTCCAGAAAAGTGTCTCCACGTGTGCGTTTGATATGGTCGAGCTCCTTTGTGGAAGCCCTGGTTCCTATGTCCAGTGTTTGTCCCAGGCAGCTGTGGCTAGGCTAGCACCTGCGGTCACCTCCCTTAAAGTCATCTCTTCCCAAGCCACAGAAATGAAAGTACAATAGTGGTCGGGGCCACGGCCCTCAAAATCTAGCCACGGACATGAAGGATTCTGCCTCAGTCTCTGCATCCGGCACTCAGTGTGGTTGGTGGCCCTGGCCTCCCGGCTCTCATGACCTTCCAGTGACCCCGTGCATAGGGCTGAGAAGGACATGGTAACAGTTGTCAGAATGAAACAAGTAGAAGTGCCACGTGTGAAATTCTAGGTACATGACCTTATGACCTCCCAGCCACCTGCAAGGTGAGTTAAGTTACTCCCGCTTTTCAGATGAGGAACCCGAGGCTCAGGGAACAAGTTAAGTAACCTGTCCAAGGTCACCAGGCAGTAACTGATAGGCCTGGGGTCTCAACCCCTGCCTCCCCAGCCCTGCCCTACCTCGGTAAATCCCCCGCCTCCTCTGAGAAGCCCTCCTTCCATTTTTGGTTGAGTGAACAGGCAGAGAAGGACACAGGGCCAGGTCACTGGACTTGGACTCAGAAGATGGGCCGTGAAGTCCCAATTCTGTCGCCCAACTGGGTGGCCCTGGATAAGTGTTGCCACGGGGAAACCAGGCCAGGCTGCCTGTCCCCACATCCACCCCATCTCCATCCGCACATTCTCCCTCCCCCGTGTTAGCCGGTGGCACTGCCTGGTCAGGGGGCACCATGCAGAGCAGGACGCTGGGCACCTTAACAGTCGGTTCAGAGGCTAGTTATACTGCCAGTTAGGGCTCAGTGTCTCCCGAGTAGAAAGCCACCAGGCCTGTGTGAACCTGACCCCACTACAGCAGCCAGGCCAGGTACCTGACCCCTCCCGGAGCCACCTCCTCTGGGCTTCCCCAGCCCAGCTTCACCCCCACCCCCATCACTCTCTCTCTCTCCTGTTCACAGGCCCCTCCACTGGTTCCAGTTCCGCGAGGTTCAGCCGGCGGCCCACCTGTCCCGACGCGTCTGTTGCTGGCAGCCTCCCCACACCCCCTGTCCCGAGACACCGGAAGAGCCACAGCCTGGGAAACAAGTGGGTGACTGAGCGAGCCCCCCCCACCGTGGGCTCCAGGGCTGCTGGGACTGCTTGGCTACTGGGAGCCGCCTTGTCCATCTGATGCGTGCTCTTGGTATCCCTGGCTGACGGCCTCTCCTCAGGCTGGCACAGGCTCGGGGAGAGCCGGGGAGGGGCGGGGGAGCGGTCCCGGCTGCGGCAGCACGGCCTGTGTCCTGGTGACAGGGATCACTGGCTCAGGAGCCAATGGAGGAGGCATACAGGGAAGTGCAGGGCAGCAATGGTTGGATTCCAGAAAGTTTGCCAAGCTCGGTTAGTGCCTCCCTTGCGGAAAGCTCCAGAGCCCAGTGGAGACCGTGACTGTCATCCAGAGCATCACTCAGTGTCTCGAGGCATCTGCCTGCGTTGGGGCTCAGAGTCTCTGCTTGCCCATTGCTTCAGAAAGCCTGCAGAGCAGTGAACCTGCCACTGGTTCACCCAGCCCTGTGGGACTGACAGCTCGGGGACATGTATGGACCTCAGCGTGGCTGGGGGCAGCCATGCCCATGTCCCCAGGGTATTGGGCACAGGCCCTCGAACCAGTTGGATCCCTCCTCCCTCAGTTCTTTCCTCCCTCCATCCCTCCCTTCCTTCCTTTCTTCCACCACCAAAACACGAGCCTCGGCCAGCTCAGGCTGGCCCTGGAGTCACTCACAGGCTGGAGGGAAAAGGGTTGCTGTCTGAGGGTTTAGCGCTTGCTCCGTGTTAGATACTCTGCCACATGCCTGCCAAGCATTATGTCACTGAGCCCCTGCAGGCCTCCGAGGTAGGGGCTGTATCATATACATTGTAAGATGAGTCCTATGAGGTTCAATGGGGTGAAGCACCTTGCAATGGTGAGTAAGGTTGGAACAAGGATTTGGACCAGACGTGTGACTCCAGAACCAGGCATGCTGCCCACAGGGCCACTCTGCCCCTTCACTCGTGTGGCGCCATGGTTCACAAGCACGATCCACTCACATGAGCCTTATAATCGTCCTGAGAAACAGGCAGGGCAAGTATCCATAGTCCCCATTTGACAGATGGAGAAACTGAAGCTCAGAGAAAGGATGTGACTTGCCCAAGGTCACGCCATGAGATAGGGCCGAGCCTGGACTTGCACCGTGGTTCTGGGTGGCCGCCTTTTTCCTCCAGCTGCACCATCTGCTCAGGACCCCAGGGCAGGTATACTCACTGTGACTCCACAGATAAGGAGCTCTGCCTTCTTTCTTCCTTTCCGTTTTCCAGTATGATGTGTCAGTTGAGTGTAGTTGAGAGTAAAAGTGCGACATTCCCATCGGAGAAAGCGAGACACCTGCTGGACGACAGTGTCCTAGAGTCTCGCAGCCCCCGCAGGGGCCTCGCCCTCACCTCCTCCTCTGCCGTCACCAATGGACTCTCCCTAGGTAAGCGTCTCCGGCCTGCACACGACAGTGCGGTGTGTGCTCCGTGTCTGTCTCTGTCACTGTGCAGCGCCCGGTGGCCCCTCACCCTCTGCAGAAAGGGCTCCCCTACAGGAGTCGCCAGAGCCAGGAGGGCTTTGCTTGCCCATCTCCAGGGCTTCACAAAGTGACCTGGGTTTGTCCTCGTCCTGCCGGTAGCCCTGAGCGCGGCAGGCAGGTGGAAGGAAGCCGGACGCACACCCGAGACCCGCTGTCATTGGTTGGCCACTGCGAGAGCCTGGCCGCGGCCCCAGCGGGGCTTCTGTCCTGGGGGAGCCACAAGGCCCAGCGTGCAGAGCCAAGCGGGGGGAGCCGCCGGGGACAGCAGCTGGGTGGGCCACCGGGTTCTCTCACTCGCGTACTTGTCTTCACACTGAGAAGCCAGAGTTAGGGAGGATGAAAAATTGATCTTCGGGGATAAAATTGCATGTCTGAGCTTCAGCCAGAAATGGTACTTATGTCAGCGGAAGGAACAGAGACAGAACTGCCGAGGCTGGGGTGGAGAGAGGTTGGAGGCAGAGCTGAGGACACTGTTGAGCTCTGGTCACAGGCCTGTCACCCTGCGGTGCCCAGGTCACCTGTCATTACTACCATCAGACAAGTACTGTCACTGGCTGTGTCCTTTCAGTGTGCCTGTGCTTCCGTAGTCTGTGTGTCTGCGTGTCTGTCTGGGAGCCCTCCCAGGGCTGGGGGTGGCTTAGTTGCCGGGCTGGGGGTTTGATCCGGTGCGGTCTGCAGGGTGGGGGGCCCATGAGCACTGGGAGGAAGGGGGAGGAAGGGGAAGGGCGGGAATCACCTGTCACACGTCCCAGTCTCTGAGGCAGTGTCCCTACAGGGGCAGTCATCTCCCACCCCCAGGAAGGGCTGTGAGGAGCAAAGTCGGCACCTGCCTTCTCACCTGGTGGGAAGTTATCCTAATTGGACCCAGTCAGGGCTTTACAACAGCTTAGGACAGTGCAGGCTGTGGTTCGTAGGTGTCAGTGTATTGGGGAGAATTCTGGAGTCAGTATGTTCAGGAAAGGCTGGGCTGCACCAGGTAAGCAGATCCGTTCTGAGAGACTAGAGTATGCTGATGAGCATTATGGATCTCTCCAGAAAGGCAGTAGAGTCTGCAGGTCCCCACAGCCTGGTCATGGAACCCTTTCCTCGGAATGTCTTGGAACGGGATGGGGGTGAAGTTCTGAGGAACCATTTTGGGAAGTGCCAGACCCAGAGCATTCAGCTGGGCAGCTGAGTTTTCCATCCAGGAAAACTTTCTGAGCCGTGCCTGTAACCCCCAGGCCTTGCTATTCCTGAGACAGAAAAGGGACTCAGGCACAGTGCTGTCCGGTATCCAGGCAGATCACCAGGCGGTTGGTCCTCAGCCCCTCTTCTTGGGAAACTCAGATATCTTTCTGTCTGGAGCCGAAAGCCCCGGGAGTGAACTGCGATGTGCGCATGTGCCCTGTCTGGAGACCTTTCCACCCGGTGACTCCCAAGGGGCCCGAGACCTCCTCCCTCCTCCTCTCCGGCTGGCCCGCCTTAGTGCCAGCAGCCAGCCCAGGCAGAGAGCTGAGCCGAGGCACCTCCGGGTCCTGAGAGAGCTCACAGAGGCATTCGGCGGTGTGCAGTGACAGGTGTCCTTGTGGCTGGAGCCGGGCCTTGGAGAGCCGGTGTCCCGGTCCACCCCAGAGGAGCAGCCTGGGGGAGGTGGAGCCCGTCTCTTGTGTACGCTGGCCAGGAGGTGAAGGGGCGCTCCCTGGAGGCTTCTGTCTAATGCCAGGCAGCTTCTCTGTGACCATTTGGGAGGAAGGAGGTGCTCATTTGGCCCCTGTCCTCACTAGGTGAGGCTTGTTCTAGCACTGGTGTCACTTGGGCCAGGAGGGAGGCGGTGATGGGGCCAGGCCAGGCCAACACAGAGGCCGAGGGACACAGAGCCTGGGGCGCCAGTGCGCAGGTAGCTGCCGCCTTCAGCGGGGCAGAGGGAAGGGAGTGGAGGGCCTACCGGGAACGGCGGGAGGGGCTGGTTCTTTGACGCTCCCAGGAGAGGGAGTCAGAAATAGCAGCAAAGCCCCAAGTCATACGGAGGCCCACAGGGTCAGAAAGCTGTTCGTCTGGCACTTCTGTGGAGCTCAGGGGGCCTGGGCCTGCTGACCCAGGAGAACAGACTCCTCCGGGGTTGGCCGCTCTTCCGCGAGGCCGCCACGCTCATTGATCTGTGTTCCTTTTCCAGGCAGTAGTGAGAGCTCAGAGTTTAGTGAAGAGATGTCTTCAGGGCTGGAAAGGTGAGTGTGGCCTCAGCTCGGCCTCCCTCCCAGGGCGGCACTCAGGGCTCCGGGCAGGGACCAGCCCCCACCCCCTCGGCCCCTCACTGGCTGCTCCTCGGGTCAGCTCGGGGCCCAGGGGCAGGCCCCCTCCGCGTGGGAGGTAGAAGAGCAGGATGGGCAGGGGGCGGGGGTCCCGGCCCCATGCTCTGAGCAGCCCCACTCATCTTCCGGTCCAGAGCTAGCCCAGGCGCCTGAGGCCAGTAGCTCTTCCTCAGGCCGAGCTGCAGGGGAGAACCTGCGAGCAGATTTGGTCTGAAATGTGGGTTCTTAAAACCAGACTCCTGAGATGGGCCTGGTGTGGAGATGGGCCCGTGGCTCCGCCTGGTGGGGTCTGAGAGTGTTACACCCACAAGGCCTCGGCTTTGGGCTGACACCCGCCCCGCTGGGCACTGGTGACAGCGAGTGGCTCCCAGCCCCGGGTTTGGCTCCCTGTGGTGAGCCCTTCTGCCCCGGGAGTGGGGCCTCCTGCTCGGGAAGCCACTCACCCCACACGCTGATGCTTTCTCTGCCGGGCACCAGGGGGGCCCCGGGAAGACAGAGATCCTGAGTGGGGAGCTCCCACGGCGGCGGCTCCGCCGGAAGTGAGGGGCGTCGTGGTGACTGGAGGTCTGAGGGGATGGCAGGGAGAAATCCACTGACACCGAATGCTACAGAGAGGCAGGTCCACACCGTCCTTCACAGTAGCCCCTCCACCAGCGTGCGGGGGCCCGTGCGCACAGAGGGACACACACACGCCCACACTTATACATACAGTCTCCCACACGCGTGCGCACACACGTGCATCCATACATATGCTCTCGCATGTGTGGGTATATGTACACGTGTACGGTCACACACAGCTCACACACACACACACACACACCTCACACGCTCTTCACTCCTCATTCCTCCGGGGGATGCTGACGCCTCCTGTCTCACCGGACCCCACAATCATAAAACGGCCAGAGAGGAGGAGGTGAACCCACCCAGCGAGTCCTCACAGGGCAGAGAGACGTAAGTGATAAGCCAGGAGTGACTTCCGTTGAGCATTCCCTGTGGGTCAGACGCTGTCTCGGCCCCACCGAATCCTCAAGCACTTCTGCACGGTGGTTATCCGTAGTGTCCCCGTTTTACACCTGTGGCCAGCAAGGCTCAGGGAGGTGAAGTGACTTGTCCTGCTTCCCGCTCCTCTGGTAGGGCAGAGCCGGTCCAGGTCCGCATCCTCCTGACCGCCGAGCCCACCTCTTCACTGCTATGCTCCCGGCCTGGTCCAGAGGGCCACTGTGACAGCTACAGGGACTGGCCCCACGTCAGTCAGTCGGTTGGTTCGGTCCATCTGTCCTTGGGAAACCCTGGACGGAAGGCCACCAGCCCTCGGAACCTGCCCCCTCTGCCCTTGCTGTGGGACCTCTGGAGGGATGTTTGCTCTGTTCTTGCTTGGGTCGCTCTGGCGAGTGGTCCCCGCTGCCCTCGCCCTGAGGCCGACCCAGCAGTGGAGATGAGAACCAGACAGGGTCTAGGGCAGACTCCACATCTGATGAGCAAAATTTTGGCTTTTGTCAATATCAGTCAGGGGACTCCTAGGGAGACCCTGAGGAAGGGGGCTTACAGGCAAGCCAGTGTCCCCTGGCCACAGGCCAGTGAGGGGACACCGAGTGGGGAATGCAGTCATGGTGCCAGGATCCTGAATATCATCCAGACTCGAACTTATTCACTGGTTCGTTCATTCCCTCATTCACTCACTCATTCATTCATTCATTGAGTAGCTGTTTATTAAGCCACTGCATCCTGCCAGGCACCCTGCTGGTCACTGAGGGCAGCAGGTGTGGATCCTAAGGAGCACCCATGACCCAGACTGGAGCCACCAGGAGGGAAGACAGTGAGAGAATTCCTGCCCCCGGGAGAGGATGCTGTACTTAATCAGTAGCGAACCCTGTAAGGCGCAGCATTTCTCTTTTTTCTCTTTCACTTAGAATTTGGCATTCGATTTCCCATCCATCATAATGTTCGTAGTAGGTGCTTTGGGGGCAGGACCTCCAGCAAGCGCCGGACTCCCAGCTGGCTCAGCCAGGCAGATGCCCAGGCCTGGGAGCCCGCAGGGAGAACGTCCTGTTTCTCATTCTCCGGGGACCCAGCTCTGGGATCCTAGCCCGATGAAGGAGACAGGACACCACTTGCTTTGGAAGGTGCCTGTGGGGCTGGGATGAGCCCTCCAGCGTGAGACCCACGCTGCGCCCTGGCCTCCACCTCCTGTGGCCTGGCCTCCAGTCTGCTTTTCCATCCTGCACTAGCCTCTTTCCACGTCCACCGGAAAGAATCCGCTCCCTCAAATGCACGCGAGCATTTTAGACTTTGGTGAAGACCCGGATGGCAGAGCTGGAGGGGAGAGTCTGTCTCATGCTCTTTGAAAATCTTCATCAAACGCCACTCTTTTCCACACAGTTCAGTGGCCACAGCTCACTTTGCCAACGGGCCTCCCTTCTTCCTAACCTTCACCCACACCGTGCTCAGCCCCACTGGGTCCTCCCTTCACCCCCAGGCCCCTTTGCTCCAGCTCTACAAAGGTGAGCAGATTCTCTCTTTCCCCGGAAGTCGGGGCCACGCTGCCTGGGCCCAGAGGCCGGTGTCTTCCCTGAAAGAACCTCCAGAACACTTTTCGGCTAAGTGGAGCTCCCCTTCTCGGAGACCCCACCAGTCCTGGCAGGTGTTGTAAGGACACAGCCTCCTCTACATCTTCGCACTCACGTGGGCCGAATCCACCTCGGAACCACAGCCAATGGTGCAGGAGAGGGCTGGCCCCGCGCAGAGGAATGGGGTGTGAGAGAGGAAGGGCGCCTGGCTTCTCCAGTCCCCAGAGGCCAGGCCGGGGCAGGGGCAGTACTTTGCCCCTCAGCCCTGAAGCTCAGCGGCCGCAACTTTCACCTGCTTTGTCCACCAGGCCCCTGGCCCCGGTGGCAAGCTTGACCCAGGCCAGGAAGAGAAGTGGAGCCAAACACCAGCATGAAGGACAGGGAGGTCCCAGGCCAGTGGCCTCACCACCAGCACACACCCCTCAATTGGTTTAGAGGCACATTTTAAGCACCCTTTATGCCACCGCGGACAGGCAGCCAGCAGGGTTCCTGTTGTCTGACCGAGCGTGGGTTCGTTCGGCCTTGTCTTGCAACTTTGCCTTCCCTGAGATCACACACGTGGACATTTCAGCCTGGTGGCCCAGAGGCCGTCCTCGAGTGGCAGCCAGAGCCCAGGCGGCACCCAGCGCTGTCCTCAAGCGGCCAGCATTGAAGAGCATCCATGGTGGAGCCCGCAAGAGTCCTGGGGACCCTGTGCACTGCTCTCTGTGGGGGCGGGCCAGGCGGAGGGATGGCGCCCCGCTGACCCTGTTCTTGCTAGGACTGTGGAGCCAGGGCAGAGGGGGTGAGGGGACTTGCCGCTGCTGCTCCCATCCTGCTGTCCCTGCATCTGCCTTTGCAAGGTCACAGGGCCTGGGGGCTGAGTAGGGGTGGGAACAGACCAGCCGTGAGGTGGCCAGACCAGAGAGGGGCTAGTTTGGCTGTTCTAAAGACCCTCCCCTATTTGGGGGGCCCAGAACAACCAGAGGCCAGAGTCCCTGCGGAGGGGAGTGAGGATGGGCCCCCTCCTCGCTTAAGACTCTACCTCCTGTCCCAACCTGCAGTTTTCTGGCCTCAGTGTCCTGGGCTGAGGACAAAAATGGAAGGAGGGCCCCAGATCACACTTTGCTTTCCCAAGGAAAGAAGGCAGGTGGCCCCAAAAAGGCATTTTCAACGTGTACATAATTAACTGGAAAGTAGGGACTATGGACTAGCCCTAGGCTAGCTTTGAGCAAACCCCAGGCCTCTCAGAAATTCAAGAGGGTAGGGAATATTTTAGTCAGGCCCAGCAGTAAGAACTAAGAGGTGCTTCTTTTTATGCCTGATTTGGCAGTAAAGTAAGAAGAAGAATATTAGCCTAAGAGTTGACAATTTTAGATGAAGTTTTTTAAAAGAGGAACAAAATGGGTGATAGAGGTACGTGTACGTACAAAAACACGTAATGTCCTTCATCTTGGTTCTCTCTGAGTCCTAGGGTCATCGAATGAATTTCTTCCCTTCATTTTTTCCCTCTCCAGATCTGCCACAGTGGGTACATGCCTTTTTTACACCCTGAAGAAAACTAACATTTAACTTTAAAAAAAAAAAAAAAAGATACAATCAGAAACATTTACTGATTGGTTTTGAAGACGTAACATGTGAAAAGTATGGCACAAAGTCATCGCGCACCCCTCGGCCATCTGTCTTCTCTAGTCCCACATTGTCAGTGTGTGGAAAGGGTACTCTCGCGTGAGAGGCGGGCCAGATGTTTTTTGAGTTTGAGTTGCCGTACATGGATGCTTTTATGAGTTTCACTCAGTGTGTCCCTCTTGCCACAGGGGGTGGAAAGATGAGGAGGCAGAGGGGTCCTTGGGGGTCATAAGAGGAGAGTGTGACAGCCTCTCGGGGGCAGAGCTGTTTCTCCTTCCCAGGGAGGTGATGGATAGAGGGGAGCTAGTCAGAGCTCAGAGTCCAGCGGGGTGACCCAAGGCAGACTGCGGGGTCAGGGGTGGTTTCCGGTAGAGGCGATGGTTAAGCAGAAGCCCAAGAACTTTGGTGAAGAGGACCACAGTGGGCCCTCGAGAGGGGTGGTGGGATCTGAGGAGGCTGCGAGGCCTGACTCGTGCCAGGATGAGAAAGGAGGTGGCCCAGGGACGCTTGGTATGTCTCTTAAGAGTCACTGCGGGAGAGGTGGGCTCCATGATGCATCCTGGTCTCTGAAGTTCTTAGCGTACCTCTGCATTGAAAGATCATGATCTGGCTTCCAGACACTGCCAGCAGCGCCGGGAGGGGCCTGAGAGCAGGACTGCTTGCTCTCAGTGACCTTGGGCATGGCTCTCAACCTCTGGGCCTGAGGAGCCTCAGCTCTACAGCGAGGATACTCACAGGAAATAGTTAGCACACAGGTGGAGTTGCTATGTTTGGGAACTTACTTGGATGCTTTTATGAGTTTCCTTCAGTCTGTCCCTCTTGCCAGCGAGCCAGTGATCCGGGGGTCTAAGACTGGATGGGGTGAAGAGGAGAGTCCCCAAATGGCGGTTCAGCCATCATGGGATGGATGAACTGCAATGAAGACGAGTGTCCACCAGCCCTGGTTGGCCTCCAGGGTGACACTGAACTGTGGGGAGGACCCCTTTAAGAGGGCGCTGCAGACGGTTGGCCCCGCAAGCGCTCCAGGGTGTCGAAGAGGTTAGGTGATGCAGTTTTTCCCTGCGTGAGGTTTACTTGTTCTTTTTAGCTGGTGGAATCTTCCAGCATCCTTAGGGAGACCCTAGGAAAGTAGGGTCATGGCAGCAGATTCCTAAGTCTGCCACCCCCAAACCAGTTTTTAAAGACACCCCATTCCCCTCCTGAGAAGATCAAAGGGCTCTGGCAGATTTTGCCAAGGTACAGAGGTGCCTCTTGAGCCCCAAACTGCAGCGTTTTGAGACAGGGAGGCAGTCCTGGAGGTGAGGGGTGCCTTTAACTGAAGTGCAACATGAGAGTGGCTGTTCACAGGGTGACTTTCACAGAGGGCCTCACCGCTTCCTCTCACCTCCGTGGCTGAGGCCCAGGAATCCTCCAGGCCCGTGTCCCTCACCCACCCACCCCGTGGTCTGCTTCCCCCAGCCCCCGTCCGTCTTGTTCTGTACCCCCATTCCGCTGCTCTGCCTCCTGGGGCAACCCAGTGGGACAATGTCCCAAGCTTCTGATTTCGGTTTCCCCCCAAAGGTGACATCTCTTGCCTCACTTTCAGCAGCAGACACTGAAGTCTGGAAAATGAGGCTCTACCCAGGAGCTCAGACCCCTTGGAGAGAGAACGGCTGGCAGTGGTCCCTGGGCCTTTTGCTTGACCTCGTCCTGGGGCCCTGGCAGATGAGGGCCAGGCCGTGCCCACTAGCTGCTGTGGCTTCCCAGATAGCTGAGAACTTTCAGCCCACGACCTCTCTGCCCGGTACCTACAACCCCTCAGACTCAGGTCCTAGAAAATGGGAGGACTCTCCGTCTTGTACCAGTCCATCTCCGTGCACATCTGCCACAGTCCCCTCTCTCCCCGCAGACCGATTTCTAGACTTCTCAGCTCACAGAGGGGAAGACGGACACCTCACAGCTCCCAGGTTTACACGTTATACCTTCATCCAGCCACAGAGCCTGACTTCCTGTGTCTCAAATCTGGTTCTGAGTTGTCATGAGAGAAAATCTGATTGGCCTGGCTTGGGTCAAGTGTTGTTTTATCCACTCGGTACGAGTAGATAAACATGCAGTATGGATATGGCTCCTAGGGACCCACTCAGATCAGGGACATTGCCCAGAGAAGAGTGAGTGAGTGAGTGAGTGAGTGAGTGACTCATAGGCAGTAAAAGGCCTTTAGCAAGTACGGCTAGAAGGGGTGTCCTAGGGCCCAGCAGAACGCAGACTGGCCGCTTCCTCTCTGCAGATGAGGGTGGATCCTCAGCAAGAGGTTGGGATCGAGCTCTGGCCTAAGGGGATGGCTTCCCATTAAGGGTTTGCTGGTGCGGGTGGACGCTGTTGACGAACAGCATCTCCTGGGCCCTTCCATAGGCAGATGCCTGCCTCAAGGGGCTCTGCGCGCTTGGGACAGAAGAATGGGCGGAGACGCCTACTTCTGCTAAGACAAGATTACTGAGGCCCCAGTGTAATTATGATCCAGGACTTCTCCTGTTCCCCAACCTCCTAAACCAGCTTTAGGACGTTTAATCCCCACGATACCACCTAATGTGTACCTAGAAAACTATTGCGGAGGAGAGGCCTTTCAGACCTGCCTTGGCTAATCTGAATTCTCATGATGCTGTTGCCCCAAGTGGGACCCTGGTTGCTTCTACCTCAATAGCGCTACCCGCTCTCCCTCTTCCTAGTGCTGTGACCTTGGGCAAGTTACTCCATCTCTCCAAGCCTCAGATTCCTCATCTATAAGGTGGGGAGAAGAAGAGTGCTGCCTAACAGTGTTCCTAATTGTTAGGACAGAAAAATCACAGTGTGATTAGACAAGATAAGGAACAAATACTGCTTAGCACTTAGCACATTGCCTAGCACCCATCACTCCCATCATCTCCATCACCCCCACCATCCCCATCACCCCCATCACCCCAATCATCTCCATCGTCCCCACCATCCCCATCACCCCCACCATCCTCATCACCCTGATCATCTCCATCACCCCCACCATCCCATCACCTCGATCATCTCCATCACCCCCATCACCCCGATCATCTCCATCATCCCCACCATCCCCAATCACCCCCACCGTCCCCATCACCCCGATCATCGCTCCCACCATCCCCATCACCCCGATCATTTCCATGATCCCCACCATCCCCATCACCCCCACCATCCCCATCACCCCCATCACCCCAATCATCTCCATCGTCCCCACCATCCCCATCACCCCCACCATCCCCATCACCCCAATCATCTCCATCACCCCCACCATCCCCAATCACCCCCACCGTCCCCATCACCCCCGTCACCCCGATCATCTCCATCATCCCCACCATCCCCATCACCCCTATCATCCCATCATTCCACCATCTCCATCATCCCCATCATCCCCATCATCCTCATCAGCCCATCCTTATTATCACCATCATCCTTATCACTATCATCATCATCATCATCATCATCATCATCATCATCATCTTGCACACCACTTGGGACTGAAGTGTTTTATTTGGTTGTCATCCTACATCTTCCCCAGACCAGACTTCCCGTGAGTAGGGTTGCTTCCTGCATCCCTCCTCCCCACCACTACCCAAGATCCACCCCTCAGAGGAGACTGTAAAATGGCTTTCCTGGAATACATTCCATTTAGCCACATTCTGCTCCAGCATCATGCCAGGAAAGTTGTCTGTGGTTCTGGATTGGGAGCCATGTCAGTCCAAGAAACTCCCTGATTTCTGAGTTCACCAGATACAATGCTCATTCATTCTGCATTTCTGTCCCTGAACATTCGAAATAACAAATCTTCTCAAAGCAGGGCAGTGATCAGATTGGTTCCAATGGCTGAAGATCCTAGCTCCTCTGTGCTGATTTTAGCCTGCCTGGGCCTGACCAGAATCACCCAACCATCACAACCCCCTCTCCAGCGTACGGGGCTCATCTTGGGAGGAAGGGTGGCCACCACAACCCTAACTATTCTAAAAGCTGGCCTTGAAGAAAATTCACCATTACACTGCCGTTCAAAGCCAGGGTCACTCCCCCAGGCTCCAGGGAAGCAGACTCTGACTTCCCCCACTTGGAGGACCTTGACTGACATAAGCTGTCTACTCATACCAGAAAGCCAGACTCCCTTTGTTAATATTTGCATCTCCATCCCTAAATCCCTAATGACAGGCCAGTGGGGTGGGATGAGTGGCTTCACTTCCTTGAGCCTCAGGTTCCTCACTTGAGTCACGGTGGGAATAGCACCCTTCACAGAGTTGGGAGGAGCGGCGTGTCTCGTGGTAAGCAGTTGCCCTTCCGTGCCCGTCAGCCAAAACCACCAGAAGGTTACTCCAGCGCGGAGACCAAGGGACGAGGGGCCTGGGAAGGGTCCTACCCAAGGAGATCTAGGGCCTAAGACTGTTGTGGCCGTCCAGTCTCATGGACACCGACAAAGCCCGATCAGTGTGAGCTGTGGCAGAGACCTACACGGAGGGGTACCTCTGGGAGAGCACCCAGAAGCCACCCACATGGTGCCAGTTCCACACGCAGAGCCAGTGCCTGTGGCAGAGCCCCGACACGTGACATCTGGGCCTCCCTGTGACCCTGAAGGGTGTGGGAAGAGCTTGGGCTATACAACCAGACAGAACAGGGTCCAGTCCTGGTTTATTAGGCTCAGGCCTCGGTCAAGTGTCTTCACATCATTGAGCCTCAGTTTCCCTATTCTGGGGAAGATAATGTGCTTAACTTAAACAAAGCTCCAGTGAGATGGTGAGTGTAACAGCCTTGCACATATGAGCCCCCACTCACTAGTGATCTCCGTGCCCCCACACTCCTCCACCAGTCCAGTGCACCAGGGGGCACCCCGCGCCCTTAGAAAGAATGTGAAGAGAGGTTGCTTACAAGGCTAGGCTGGTTGGAAGATGTTGGTTTAAGGGTCTCCGTCAACAAGCGTCAGTCCTGCAGACATCTATTGAGTGTGCAGCCATGGACAGTCTCAGAAAGGAGAGCACGACAGAGGGAAGGTAGCAGTGGCAGCCACACCCCCCTGTTGGTGGAACTGCCAGTCACTGGGGACAGACTGCTGTCATCACACATTTTCTTCGGGTACCAGGGCAAAAAGACCCACAAGATGAGAGGTGGAGAAGAAGAGGCCAGAGGACCCAGCTCTGGGAAGGGAGGCTCCATCTCCAACTCCAGACAGGTCGTGGTTCAGAGCAGGGTTCCAGATCAAGCGAGGAGACGTCTTCCTGGCACAAGGAATGTCATCGCAGAAAGGTTCACTGTCACACTCTGCCCCAATTCATAAGAAACCTCTGGTGGTGGCTGTGGAGGAAAGCAACCCTGGAGGCAGCCCGTAGCGAGCCCTCCCAGCAGCCCGCTTAAGCACGGGGTGGTAACATGTCACGGTGCCACACTCAGCTGTGAGGTACGCAGTAGTGTTCCCAGTTAATGGTGAAAGTACTGAAGCTTTTCATAAGTGAGAACAGATTCATCATGACCTGTAATGTCGCTCACTCACTGCATTGCAAGCCTCTTTCTGAATGGAAGGGAGGGAGGAAACCGTCGGTCTGTGGGCTGGGAGTTGGGCATGCCAGGGCCTCCTCTGTGCCACAGTTCATGGCGGGGGCAGGGGTGGGGTCAGCCTCTGACCATCATCTGTCACCAAGGGGTGGTGGGGAAAGGCTGAGATCCATTGCATTTGAGGACTTGAGGGGCCAAGCACATGCTGTGGCTCTTTACCTCCTGAAGAGGAGTAGCTGTTGGGCAGAAGGAGCAGGGTCCCAGAGCAGTTGGCCTAGAAGGCCTCAGACTCCCACGAGCCCTGAACTTGGGCCTCTGCACAGCAGACCCAAGATGCTCCTCAAGAACAGGTCCTTCTCAAGCGGAGGATGGAGGGGCAGCGAACAACGACACCCTCTCTTGGAGGAACCGGAGCTCACTTACGGTATGACACACCTGCTGGAGTGAATGACAATGTCCCACGCCACCCCCAGGTGTCCAGAGCTGCGGGGCAGCACGCGGCAACCGAGGACAGGCAGTAGAGAATAGAGAGAATATTTGAAAAGGAAGTCTTCACCCCGTCTGACTATAAATTGGGTTACATCATTGTTTAGCCAATGGGCAAGGAATGCTACAGCCCAGGGAGAGACCATGCTGCAGGGGTGAGAAGAAGGTTGAGGACCAAGTGGACACAAGAAGTCATTCTGCTGAAAGAGGAAAAGACGAAGAGAAGAAAAATGGAAGCCTCCCCCCAAATAGGTTAAGCTCCCTGCTTACTCTGGAAACTGCACCTTCCTCTGCAAGGGCTCCCTGCTGGGGACTCCAGGAGAGAGAGGAGCTGAGAAGCCGGAGGGGTAGCCCACGGAGAGATTCCCGGGCCCCCCCCGCCCCCAGGCCCAAGGTGCAAGACTGCCCACAATTCTGTCGCTGTGTGCGCCCTTTTCACTGGATTAGCCATGGAACATTTGGGCTTTCCTGCTTTTTTCTGTTAAATATGTCAGCTTCACATTGGGTAAGTGGGTGTGCCCTGATTTTAGTCACCCCCTGCCACTGGAAGAGGGGTAAACATTTAATTAGAAAGTTAAGGAAAGAATCACCTGGAGCGTTGGGAACTGGCCCTGACGGAGGCTCTAGGGGCTCCAATGTGCCCCAGATGTGCCTGTAGCATGACGGAGGAAGTGTGGGAAGAGTTGAGGTTGAAGCTTCCCGAGCTAATGACCGCAGGGTCCGAGATACCCTCGCTTCCTCAGAGTATCTGGTTGTTCCGGGCTGTTGCTAAAAGTCCACCCTTTTCCTCTGAAGCAGGGGACGTCTCTATGCCACCCTGGGGCCCAACTGGCGCGTTCCAGTTCGGAATTCTCCCCGGACCCGGAGCTGCGTCTACAGGTATTCATTGATTCGTGTGTTCAGTTATTTGACGAACAGCTCTAGGCTGCTCGTTGGAGGCCACACACTGTGCTAGAGGTTGCTCATGGGACAGACATGGCCTCTGCCTTGGCCCGGGACGCCGCTGCCACAGGAGAAACAGGCCTAACGGATAATCCCGGATGACTGATGGTCCCAGAGTGGAGGTGGGATGGAGCAAGGAAGGGCTCTCTGGAGAAACGACTGGAAGAGTGATAGGAATTAAGCAAATACAGGGAGGGGAGGTGTAGCGATAATAAGAGTGCCCCAAGCCGAAGTAAATGAAGGAGAGTCAGTGTTGTCAGAAATGAGAGGGGGAGGGGTGGAGATGAGGTTGGAGAGGTGGGACCGAGCAGGGTTGGGGGGAGGTGACAGACTGTGGCATGACCAGGTCATCCTGGCCAGAGGCATGGAGAGCTGGAGAGGGTGCAGGAGGAAGGCAGGAGGGGCCGCAGGGAGGCCGGGGCAGAGCATCGGGCAGTTGTCCAAAGGAAGAGCCAAGTTGGCCTAAGGTGGGAGGGGCGGGGGCGGGCAGAGTGACTGAGAGGTGTAGTCAGGCTTATGTAGGACTTGGGATCAGGGCATCCTTGGGATTCAGTAGGTTGCAGGGGTGGAGGAGTAAGTGGAGAAACACCCCAGGTCCCTGGTTCAAGCCGCCAGGTGGACGGCGGTGCCATTCACACACACGTGGAGAAAAAGCAGCTTGAGGAAAGGCGCCAAGTTGAGGGAAATGCCCATGGGAGGCGCCTGCCCAGTGAGTGAAGCCCAGGGGACAGGTCCCGGCCAGAGCTGCACTTGGTGGCCTTCACCTGTAGGTGGCGCCTGAAACCCTGCGGCCCTGGGGGAGAAGGGAGCCCTGAGGCAAAGGTGCAGGGCTGGTCAGCTGTCCTCCTCCCCGCTCCTCACTCCACCCCCACCTCCCACACTGCTCCTCCAGGCTCCTGCCCACACAAGGAGGGGCTGCATAGGCCCCAGAGAAAGGTGGGAGCACAGGGGCAAGGCAGGAGGAAGCCACCGCAGAGCTCAGGACAGGGTGGCGGGTGCTGCTGGGGCCTGGGTTATAGGGAGCTCGGTCACCAAGCCTCGGGCCTTGCAGGCTCAGAAAGACGAGGGAGGTGAAAGTTTGCGGCTGTGGCCGCCCTGGCCCCTCTTCCTTCAAGCTGCCCTCGGCCTCAGGGGCCCCTCCCTGGCCTTTTCTCGACAGCGTTGAGTTTCTGGCCTGGCGCAGGATCAGGGACTCTGCAGTGGGGACGTGGGAGGGAGAGGGTGCCTGACCCCAGCTCCTGCAGGGCGGCGTCTGACTGGTGGTCTCCCCTCAGCCCCACGGGCCCGTGCATCTGTACGCTGGGGAGCTCAGCCGCCGTGCCCACCATGGAGGGTCCTCTGAGGAGGAAAACTCTGCTCAAGGAAGGACGGAAGCCCGCGGTAAGTGCAGACAGCCCTCCATCCGGAGGCGGCCGGGGCATCGGTGAGGGCCCCGGGCTCCAGCCCTGGCTGTGCCACTGAATGGGCAAGGGCCTCAGTTCCCATATCTGTAAATTGGGATAAAATAGTGTCTGTGTCCTAGAGGACTCGGCAAGAAGGTCACATGCATGGCCGTGCACACAGTGAGTGTGCGGTGAGCCGGGGCTGTGATGAGGGCAAGTGGAAGCTGGCAGAGCCCTGGAGTTAGGTTGGTACTGCCCTCAAGAGGGTCAGCACAGCATTGGCATTCCATCTCAGCCAGAGCACCCCAGTGCGGGTATCATGGTTCTGCTGGGCGATGGCTGAGCATGTCTGGGTTTTAAAAATGTTTTTCCCTGGGGCGCCTGGGTGGCTCTATCAGTTAAGCGTCCGACTTCGGCTCAGGTCATGATCTCACAGTTCTGAGTTCGAGCCCCCACATCGTGTTCTCTGCTGTCAGCGCGGAGTCCGCTTCAGACCCTCTGTCTCCCTCTCTCTGCCCCTCCCCCCTTCAAAAGTAAATAAACATTTAAAAAAATAAAATTTTTTTTAAAGTAAAAAATAAAAATATTTTTCCCCAGGATATTCTTGGGCCCAAGTTACTTCAATACGTAGGAATTAAGCCTTGGCTCTTAACAAGCCTTAAACAAGCTAGGAAACGAAAGGCTCTCTGAGTAAAGGAGCCAAAGAGGGGAGGTAGGGCTTAGGGCCGAGGAGTTCGGAGGCACGGATGAGGAGGGTCTCCCTCCTCTAGGCCCTGGGCGGAAGTGACATTAGTGGGTGAGTGGCCAGGGAAGAGGTGAGGAGGGGAAGCCAGCACTGGCATTGGCTTGAGGCGGGGGGGGGGGGGGGGGGCGGCACCCTTCCACCCACGGGGCTGGGTCTGTAATCAGACAGGCAGGGAGGACTTCCCCACTACTTGCTGGGGTGTCACTCTGCCTCCCCTTCCTCTGTAGCTTTCCTCGTGGACCAGATACTGGGTCATCCTCTCGGGATCCACCCTCCTGTACTACGGAGCCAAGTCCTTGCGGGGCACGGACAGAAAACACGTAAGTCCCATGAAAGGACTCTCCATGCTGGGACTTCATGCAGTATGACCTGCAGAGGAGGGGCGGAGGGAGGCAGGGGAGGTGGCAGGGGTGGGAAGGAACCTCGCCGGGCCCCCCAGCCTTCCTGGGGGAGACGATGCGGGGGAATGGAGGGCGTGGGCCTCCTGGTTACGCTGTTGTTCTTCCCCAGTATAAATCCACACCCGGCAAAAAGGTCTCCGTTGTGGGCTGGATGGTGCAGCTTCCTGATGACCCCGAGCACCCCGATATCTTCCAGCTGAATAACCCTGACAAAGGTAGGCAGCAGGCCCGGCGCCGGGTGCCCACCGTTTCTCCCTACCCTGTTTTCCTCTCCTACTAAATGTACATTTTGAAACAGTAGGAACTTTGGGGGCTGCTGCTCTCCTTTTGCTTTAGGTTGTGATCAGAGGGTCCCTTCACTAGTCCATGAAAAAACTGCTTGGATCGCGGTCAGTGTGTTCAGTGAGCAGTGGGCGTGGCATGTGGCTCCAGGAACCCTTTTGTGGCCTCACCTGTGGCTACTGGGGCCCGTCACCTTTGGAGCTGTGGCCTCGGGGTCTTGGAATAAATAATACAATGCTGCATGAGGCAGGGACCACGTGGCTGGGAGGGTCTCAGGTCTTGGGAGATTTCAGGGATGCCCCCGACATCACCTGTGCTGTGAGACTCTCACAATATCCTAGTCCAAGGCCAAATCTGAGAAGAGCCTTTTTACAAAAGCCCCAACTTTACCTTGTCTGGCCATCTTCCATTTCCCTCCTGGTTCCACCCCTCCTCCATGACCATGTTGGGTAGAAGGAGAGGTTCTGGGTGCCATCTTGTCCAGGAGCGCTGCCTGCACTGGACATTCAGAATAGGCCACGCTCTGAAGGAAACGGAAATCAGAACCACAATGAGATATCACCGTACACCAGTCAAATGGCTAAAATAAAAAAGACAAGAAATAACAAGTATTGGCAAGGATGTGGAGAAAAGGGAACATTTGTGCACTGCTGATGGGAATGTGAAAGGGTACAGCCAACTGTGGAAAACAGTATGGAGGTTCCTCAAAAAATTAAAAATAGAAATACCATATGATCCAATAATTCCATTACTGGGTATTTACCCAAAGAAAATGAAGACACTAACTCAAAAAGAAATTCACCCCTATGTTTAAAGTTTATTGCATTATTTACAATAGCCAAGATATGGAAGCAACCTAAGTGTCCTTTGATAGATGAATGGATAAAGAAGGTGTCATTCACACACACACACACACACACACACACACACCCCATAAAAATATTATGCAGCCATAAAAAAGGATGAGATCATGCCATTTGTGACAACATGGATGGACCGAAAGAGTATTACACTAAGTGAAATAATCAGACTGAGAAAGACAAATGCCATATGATTTCACTCATATGTGGAATCTAGAAGGAAAAAAAAGCAGAATCAGACCTATAAATACAGAGGATGAACTGATGGGTGCCAGAGGGGAGAGAGGGGTAAGGGGTTGTCAAAATGGGTGAAGGGGAGTGGGAGACACAGGCTTCCAGTTACGGAATGAATAAGTCACAGGAATAGAAGGCACAACATAAGGAATATAGTCGATGATATTTTAATAGTGTTGTGTGGTGATAGCTAATAACTACACTGTGGTGAGCACAGCATAATGTATAAACTCGTTGAAGCGCTTTGTTGTACAGCTTAAACTAATGTACCATTTTGTGTCAACTATACTCAAAAAAAACAAAAACAAAAAACAAAAAAACCAGAATGGGCCATGCTAATCTTCCTGGTGGTGCACGTCACATGACAAAACCCTGAAATGCCTGGGTGTTGGGTTCTAGCCAGGCAAAGTCGCTGGGATTATAAAGTCTCCGAGCATCTTCACATCCTCACAGGAATGTTCTAGTGCAAAGTTCGTGTACTTAAAAAGCACCTGAGGATCTTGTTAAAATTCAGATTTGGATTCAGCGGATCTGGGGTGGAGGCCAAGCTTCTGTATATCTAACAAGCACCCAGGTAACAGCTGCTGCAGGAGACAGACCACACCGTGACTGGCAGGGTTCTAATGTCATTAGCTGGGCAGTAAAGGAGCACCAACCTCAAGGGGCCCAGGGGGCGGAGGCGAGAGGAGCCAAGTTCTCTGCTCCAGGTCTGAGCAACTGAATCCACACACAGTGAGACACACATCAGAGGGCATCCCAGGCTGGTTACCACGGGAATTTCTTCCTCAAGGCCCTGGGCCTGGATTAGAAGAGGTTTCTTGAGGAAGTAAAGGCTGTGTGCCTACATGAGCCTGACTTAAGGACCATATGGCCACAGGGACCACAGGCCACTCTTGGGCCTTAGCCCCCAGGAAAGCACTGTCCCCAAGCAGAGGGCAGTATGACACAGAGGGTGGCCAGGGTCTGTGGATAAATCCAAAGGATCTGTGAACTTGAGTGGGGAAAAAATTACATCTTGGTTTGCTGTGGCCTCTCACGCCTTTATTTACGAGCATTAGACTACGAGAACGTTCACAACATCTGTGATTTTATCTGCAAGAAAAACCACAGATGTTTTCCTATCACATATTATTGCAGATTTCTCAGAGTGGCATTTCTACTCATCTCTCTGGAATTACAGTACCGTGTCAGACCTGCCCCTGGGTCTTGTTATCGGTGGGTTAATAGAGAAACCCAGGTATATCTGTGTCACTCACGTTGTTTGGTAGTTTGATAACTGTATTCCAGTGGTACTGATATCCTTTGTATTTTCTTTTATGCATTTGAAAGCATTATCCTGAGAAGGGGCCACAGACTCACCAGAGCCAAATGCACCGTGACCGCCCAAATGGTTAAGAGCCCTGGTCCAGAGAGAGAGCCCAGAGGCACCAGAAGTTCTGCCTCTGCCAGCCCCAAGCTTGCCCTGGGCTGCTCCTGACCTTCCTTGGTTTAGTTAACCTATGTTCACGTTTATCTTCATGCCCTAGCCACGGGCAGACCCTCCCAGGTGCCCTCCCTCTTCCTAACCAATAGTTTCTCTGCCCGTCAGGCAATGTTTACAAGTTCCAGACTGGTTCCCGGTTTCATGCAATACTGTGGCACAAGCATTTGGATGATGCATGTAAAAGCAACAGGCCTCAGGTAAAGTCACCAAAACCCTGCTTGTCACATGAAATATCCTTTCCCACCCTTGGGACTAAGGGTCCATAGAAAATAAGAGCTCCCTCCTTCCCTCAGGGCTGTTAGCTCTGCTCCCAGACACCCTCTTTTGAAAAGCCTTTTTCCGTGAGACAGGGCACCGTCTGCTCAGCTTAGGACTAAGCCTGGCTCCAGACCAGAACTTTGAATCTGGTCCCTGTGTCTTTCCCACTAAAGGAAGTGGGAAACATCCACTGGGCACAGTTAGGTGGCAGGGGTGATGTCGCCCCAAGGATCACGATATAGCATCTATTTAGACCATCCCCCTGACAAAAGTTGATTCATGGGAATACTCCAGACCGATGAAAGGGCCTCCCTGCCCCACAGCCCTTAGGAATAATAATACTAGCTAATACTGAGAGCTAACCATGGCCGCTGCTCAATGTATTGGAGCCAGGGGGCCTCTGGTCTGCACCCCGCCCAGGACCAGGCATTATGGGAAATGCTTTACCTGCAGGATTTGACCCAAATCCTTCCAACACTCGTTGAGGTAGGTTCTCTTACTGTCTCCATTTTATGATGAGGACACTGAGGCTCAGAAAGTGGCAGATACTCGTTTAAGGTCCCACAGTTAGCAAGATCTAACCCTGGTCTGCCTGACACCAAAGTCTATACTCTCTGCCTGAGCTATCCCGCCTCGCGCTTCCCAGAGGGCCCCCGGCTTGCTCAGCCTCCTGCAGTTGAACTAAAGGTCTGGAAGCACGGCCTCGGCTGTCAGGCTTCTGGGAGGCCTGGCTCCCCAACCCTCAGCACCCGAAGGGGCACTCTGGGGCTTCCTGCCCCCAGGAGTCAGTGGGCAGCATTTGGCCACTGGTGGCAGGATTGGTACTCCTGCCCGGAGGCCTCCCTCTCCGTGCTCCCCAGGGATCGGCCAGAAGAGGGCACTGGGGAGTGGATGCCTCTCAGTGTGGGGACAGAGCAAGCACCAGAGTGTGGAGTGGGCTGTGGCAGCTTCCGGTGGGTAGCAGCTGGGAGGCACCAGCTCTGAGGTCTGGGGTGGGTTGGGGGCCAGCAAAGGCTATTTCACGCCAGGCATTTGGGTCCAGGAGGATGCTGGTGACAGCACAGTTTTCTCGAAAACCAGAAGGAGGTCTCAGTTTGGTCCCCTTCAGGATTTTCATCTGTAACGTGAGATAGAACATATGCGACAAGCTGGTCAGATTATAGATGATGGGAAGCGAGAAAGCAGAATTAGCAGAAAGTTCTCGACAAACTAAAACAGTAGGAAAGACCGACAAGGGGAAAACTTGAGGTACCACTTCGAGGAAAGCTCAAAATAAATTGCATTTGAGTCCCCCAACTCACCTATCTGCCTGCTGGGAATTTGCCCCACTGATACACTCACACATGCGTGTGGGCAAGAATGTTCACTGCAGCATTGTCCTTGATAGAACTGGAAACCTCTGTGACGTCAGTAAATCCCTATTGTCCACCACCTGATAGCAATTAGAAGGAGGGAAGCAGATCTGTGTGTGTGGTACCCTGAAAGGGGCTCCAAGACGGAAGTAAAAGGCAAAGTACAGGGGCACCTGGCTGGCTCAGTCCATAGAACAGACTCTTGATCTCGGGGTCATGAGTTCGAGCCCCAGGTGAGGCGTAGAGATCACGTGTAAAAAAAAAAAAAAAAAAAATTTTAAGCGAAGTCTAAAACGTGCAAGGACGATCTTATTTGTATTAAAATACATAAACATATGTATAATATGTATGTTTGTGTCTGCATATAAAATTTCTAAAATGATATACAAGAAACCAGAATTCCGTGGTATCTGGAGTGCTTATGTATATTTTTTTACATTAAACAAAGGTAATTGCTTGTCTCCACGATGGGAAGGCCAGGTTTTTTTTTTGTTTTGTTTTGTTTTTTGGTAGTCACCTGAAGGTGACCCCCAGTGAACAAGGCCTCAGGTCACATGAAGAGAGGACAGGCACCCTGACCTTTTCCAAACTAGTCACACTGTGTGTGTCTGGGGCCCCTCGTGAGCTCCCGAGTGCCGTCCTAAGAGAACAGAGCACAGGAGCTCACCTGCCACGCACACGTGGCCCTGTGACCTGTGAGCAAGAGGCCGTGGTGGCCAGGGACTGCCTGCCCGGAGGTGGGCCACCAGGAGGGCGGGGCAGGGGAGAGAAACCCGGCCTTGGCATCTGCCCGGTGGCAACGGCTTAGGCACCTCAGCAGGAGCCAAGATGCTTGCCCCGAGCAAGAGCCCATTGTCCCTTCTGTGGGCCGGGGAGGGGACACCTCTGAGGATGGCAGCGACTCCAGGGCAGATAGCAGGGAACTGGGTCCAACCCATTTGGCAGAGCAGGTGTTTGCTTAAAAGGACAAACAGGATTTCGTGTATGGCAAATGCAGTGTGACGTGGCAAAAGGTTTTGCAACTTTTAAGTATTTTTGTCCAATTTTTAGACCTAGGGGATGGGGATCTTTTATTTTCTTCTACTTTTTTCCCCTTTTATTTTGAGTTTACTTTCAACCTCATATCCCCGCTCTATGCTGTGATCATAAAAAATTGGCAACAGCTAAATACTCCACAGCAGAGGATTCAGTGACGCCCAGCACATCCATGTGATGGCGTCCAGGAGGCTCCAGTGAAAGCCATCACAGAAAGGCATCTACTCCTATGGGAGATCTCAGTGACTAAAATTGGTTTTCTCTTTTGTGGCCTTGCGTTTCTTAAAATTGTTTGTACTAACACTGAATACACTTACACCTGACTTATATGTGTAAGGTGTAAACCACAGCTATACAACAAGCACCCAAGTACCTGCCCACCCAGCCAACCTAAAGGCAGGACCTCCTGGGGCCTCGGAACACTTCCCTCGCCCAGGGGCCTTTTCCTACTTCAGTCTCCTTTCTGTCTGCCTGCACCCCATAACCACTTGCCGATTTATTTACTGTGTCTTTAAAATGCTGGCACGTGTATTTGATTCCTCAACGTATTGTCTGGGTTACATTTTTTAAAACATTTTTATAAATAGAACCGTAACTAGATATTTTCTTCTGTGACTTGCTCTTCTCCTACAGTGTGTTCCTGAGATTCATCTGTGTCAATGTGTGTTGCTGTCATTCATTTATTTGTAGTGATATTTTTTTTATTAATTCTGCTGGCAGTGATCCCAGGGATGATTTCCTGCTTATTGCTATTTTGAACAGTGCTGCTGTGACCGTTCTTATAACTCTCTTCTGGTGCAGGGAGATGCATTTTTTTCCAATTCATCACTTTGACCAAATTGATACCAAGATGGATTTGTTTTTGATGAAATTGCTTCTCCTCAAATTTCCTGGAACCCCGTGGCAGTTGCTAGGTTGGGGGGCCTGGGGCTGGGGGCGGATTTGAAGGGACAGGGAAACACCCTGACCTTGAGCTGGTGGTCTCCCCAGCAAAGGGAGCTGGGATCGTGTTCTGGGGACACAGCCATGGGAAGGTCTTAGGGGTCCCGGCATCCCGACTACTCCTCCTGGTGCTTCCACTTGTCAATTCCTGCCGTGCCCTCACGACCCACACCGGCCCGCTGCTGTCCCTTCCAGAGGCATACGCCCATTCCTGCAGGATTTGTCTCCTCTCGGCTCCAAGCAAAGTTTTATTTTGATGCCAGGATAGTGATTGAGAGCAGGGGCTCTGGTGCCTTAGCCTGTCGTTTACTCGCTGTGGGCTTTCCCTCTCTAAGCCTCAGGGCCCTCATTTGTGTAATGGGGACACTTCCAGAACCTGCCGCAAGGGGTGCTGTGAAGACTGGAGGGGCGTGTTGATGTTAAGCGCCTGGTACACAGTGGCCACTTAACAAACAGTGGCCATTATTCCTGCCAGGCCCTCTTCCCCACCTGACCTGCTCATTCACAGACTAACTGGGAAAGACCTGATCCCTTCCCTTAGGGGCACCCCCTGTCCCCTTCCAAAAGGTTGGAACTTTGACAAGAGGTGAGCTTTCTCTTCTAGGTACCTGCAAACCTTATGTCATTTGAATAAGTCTCTGCAGGACTTGGCGTGACTTCAGAGGCTTCTGGAAGCCCAGCCTGGGACTGGTGGCGAAGTGCACGTCCTGGGCACGGGCTTTTGGCCAGGGTGCTGGGTGACTCACAGCCGGACTCACGGGGACTCGGCCTGCGGCCTCACGGTCCAGCGGGCTCTGCCAGTGCAGCGTCCACCTACACCAATCCCCAGCGACTCTCATGACACTCATTCTTCAGCGCCACCCCGCAGGGCCGTGGCTGGGCCCCAGACTGTGCACCCCACCCTCCCTCTCTGGGCCCTCGTCCGTCCACCAACTGCTGCTTCGATCAGAGAGCATCCGGCCCACGTTGGGTCCCCCGTGCTTCCTCCCGGACAAGAGTGGACAGAGTTCACCTGCATGAGGGGCCAGAGAGAAGGAACAGACTATGGAGTTGGCTTTTTATACCCCAAGTGCACGGGGTCGCTCGCCCACAGGGCTGCCTCAGATTTTGTACAACCCCCCAAGCGTCCTCTGCGTGTGTGTGCCGTGTACGTGTGCGAGTGAGTGTGAACTCTTCAAGAAACATGCATTTTGGCACAAGACGTGTGACATCACACCCTTCATTCGCTTTGAGACCCTGCTTTCACCTTACGTGATAGCCTTGTCCACCGAGGAAGGTCAGAGTGAGAGCCCAGATTCCTATGTTAAGGGTCCCTTGCATTCTTTTACTGTAAACAAACAATGCCTTAAATTGTGTCTTGTTTTCTGTTCCTATGGGTGCTATTCATCTGGAAGGCCTGCTGTCTGGGCCCCCGGGTCCCCTCCCGGCCTTGTTGCTGTTGGCTCTTCTGAGACAGGACCCGGCTTTAGGACTGTGGACTGGGCTGGCCTGCTCGCTTCCTCCCACCCCTCTCCTGCAGGGTCTGAAAGCCCTTGTCTTCTCACCCCTGGACCATGCCAGAGGGGGAAATTGTGACACTTTCTCCCAGCTTCCTCAGAAGCACTCGGAGGCCGCCATGCTCACAGAGAACGGCTGCGCAGAAGCCCCTGTGCACCAGCCTCTCCCCGCAGGCCAAGGCTTTGCTCCCATCATCTACTGCCAGGGCGGGGCCCGCTGGGATTCCTGGTTACACTGGGGAGCTGAGTGACACTGAGGCCTTAAGCTCCCCCCAGTCTTGCCCCCAAACGCAGTCACCAGCAAGTTCTCCACATCCAAGTCCAAGGGCACAATTGTCGACGATTATGGTGACCAGAGAGCAAAGCCCTGGGGAGTGAATGGTCCCAGCTCTGCATTCAGTTAAGAGCTCTTCACATGAACAATGTCCTTTTATCTGTCACTGTTTGTCTTTTTAGTGACTTTTATTTTGCACAAATACATTTTTATTCAAAATAATGAATAAAAGTTAGCTTTATTTACGGTAGCTTTATCACCAGAGCTTCTCTCTCCCCTTCCCTAATCTGGGTGTCCAAATTCTGAGAAGGAAACCCTGAAATGGTTTTCTGAATTCCCTGGGCCCTCGTTGCTATCATGGTTTCAGAGCTCACACTGACCAGACATCAAACCACCCTTAAGAGTTTCTGGGCGAGATGCTTCAAAACAACATCTTACCCAGTAAACAGTGTTGGTAAATTTAAAAACTACCAAAGGACCCACCACTGTCTTTTGACCAAATGGTGACAACTTTTCTGAAAATTCTAATGAATCGGTGAGGAAAGTAGTTGCCATCAGCGTCTTATTTTATGGTTGAGCCTTAGTGTGCTCAGTAACTAGCCCTTCTTTGGAGCAAAGTCTTGAATACTTCTGTGCCGGGAGAGACTCCAGATGGTAAATTGGTGCCGTCCAACCTTAGCTGTGAGCGCTCCGCCCACCGGCACACAGACGGGGTCCGGATGCGCACACCTAGTTCATACCAATGACTACTCAGATTAGCATCTAGAGGCTGAAAGAAAACACCAAACACTCCAACACCTCTCACTAGAACCATTCAGGTCAACGCTTTAACCTACATTGAATCTGCTTCTACCGGTTAATATTTTTTAAGTCTTAAGTTTGGATGGAAGCGTTAAGACTGGAAAATCAGCCACAGACTTTCCTTGGGTTTCTCCACTCTTCAACTGTCCTGGCTCTTCTCACATGAAATGCTACAGATGTCAATCCAAAACACTCAGAATTTCAGGCTCCACTAAATCAGATCATTTTCTGCGCTTTATAAAATTTCTTCCTCTCTCACAAATGTTTCCTTCTGAGCTGAATTTGAAATAGCACAATTGTAATTGTTTTCCAAATGTCTTCTCACCCATTGAGACGGATCCCACATCCCCTCCTAGAAACATTCTTAGCTTGGATTCTTGAAGAATCTGCTTAGACCTTGTTGGCAAAGGCCTTCAGAACTGGTAAGAACCTTGAACATACCAGAAAAGTCCTGGAGACAGGCTGAAAGGTGCCTGGGCTCTCCCAGCAGGGACACGGGGCCAAACACGTAAGTGCAGATTGTCTTCTCAGCATTGGTTTGTTTCTCAAGCAGCAGGTGAGGAAGTCCTCAGGCTGGGACAGAAGAGACCAGGCACAAACCCCAAAAGGAAGAAATCCATGGGTGGCTTCTCACCCTGGAGGGAAACGTTTCTAGTTTTTGCTTCTTGACTGTCCATAATGCACAAATGTTTGTGAAACCATTGAAGGTGATATGTCTTACATGCATGTGCTGAGGTGTTTTTTTTTTTTTTTGAGCAAATAGATCATGGCACCCCAGAATTAAAATTGCAGAATGCTTTCTACAAATTGTGGAATAGGTAGTTGGTAGCATTACAATGCCCCAAGAACAGCTCATCTACCTCTCCCTGGGAATAATTTTCGCCCCTCTCGGTTGCAATGTGTCTTATAACTCAAGGTCAGCCAAGTGCATTCTAACAACTGAAATGCTTCATGGAGGATTGATTCAGTGGAGAGCAGTAGACATAATATTCTGAGTGTGCCCAGTGAGAGAGTGTGGCCTCCCTTTCTTTCCCTGAAGAAGCCCATACATCACCCATTTGTGGAACCTAAAGTGGAAGATACTTGAAGGCATTCTGTTTAGGAAAGAACCCACTCTCTTGCCAACTGAATTTATAAAGCATTATTTTCCTTACCAAGATGGCCAGTATTTCATTATCTTCCTCTCCCACCTCCCAAGCCCAAGATGTGTATCTTTCAGGATGCCATTTTACAGGTGGAAAACAATCCATGAAAATGGGAAGCCTTTCGCAAGGGAGGTCTGATTTCATTCCACAGGTGGGGTCTACAGCTCTACACCCACATTACTGATGCTCCTAACAAGGTGAACATTGCTAAAAACACAATCTAACTTATTTTGTGTGACTTCATAAATGACTTCAATCAGCCCTACATCGTACTGACATGTTGGGTGATTTCATGTATTAAAAAGAAAAAAAAAAACTACAAGAATCTCTTTGAAATAACATTCTCTGCACAAAACCGCTCATTCGTTCATTCATTCATTCACTCACATCTCTAGTGAGTGCTTCCTGTGTGCCAGGCTCTACCAGGGATATACTGTAAATGGCTGAGAACAAGCAGACCCAATCCTTGCCCTCGCGGAGCTGACCACTCAACGAACAAATAATCCTCAACATGGCATCTCCTCTGGCAAGACCCTGCCTCTCTCCTAACACTGGGTTAAACACCCTGCGCAGATTCCTCCAGAAAGGTTTCAAAATGCTCAACGGACTGGACAGCCTCTTGCTCTGCGAGTTTGAAATAGCAACGAGAACTAGATGGAGTCGTCGTCCTAGAGGCTGGTTGGCGCAGAACACCCAGGCACAGGGCTACGGTTGGGCATGCCGAGGACTCTTGAGGTGGAATGAGAGAGAAGGGTCGGAATATTCACAGTATTTACTTCAGAGGCTTTTTGGTTTTAAATTTCACGGTTAGATGCAAGTACAGCATGAGCGAGAGCTGCATTTTTTGGGCGTTGAGAACTTGTACCACGGACCATGTTGGAGTCCCGTGTTGCACAAGTGTGTGTATACTGTGTGCAGCCCCCAAATCCCTTTTTGCAGCAGCAACGTGATGGGTCATCTGTCTGTTCTCTAATCATTAATCTCTTTTTTTTCATTTCTGAACGACTGTGACCATTCAGTAATGAAATATTAGTAATTAATTTATTAGTATGGTATGATCTTTAATAAATTTCGTGCCAAAATGCATGGTTTTTCAATTAGCATTCAAAATGTTGCGTAGAGAGTAGTTTTCAATTTCTTATGTATCCTGCAAAGTAAGTTGAAAATCAGTTTCTACATTTTAATTCGTTTCTTGTTATATCTGTTGCACTCTCCTGGGCTGTCTTTTTTCTTTTCTTTCCCCCCAGCGGAACCCCTGCATGCAGTTGTGTAAGGACTTTCTCTAATTCTTGTGAATTGTCTCACCCGCAATAACCACTGAACATCAGCCCCCCGTGGGATTCTTTAGATTTTTGGTGAAGTATTTTGTTACCTCAGTCTTGTATCAAGTTGCTGTATTTTTCAGCTTGTTACACTGATAATAATTGTTTCACTAATTAAATACTTTAATGTACAAACATCTTTGTTTACTTTGAAATTAAATGTGTTTTCCAATGAACACTGCTCAATTTATTAATCACGCGCATTCACTTAGTAAACCATTGCTGTTGCCAGATACAGACACGAAGGAGGTCTGGGGCACTCAGAGCCCTGCTCAGAGGTTACTAGAACGTGAATAACATGGGAGCAGTGCCCTCAGGAAAGGGCAGAGTCAGTGCTTTGGGCACACAGAGAGAGGAAGGTGGAGGATCTGGGGAGGGGACAGGGGCATTTGGGGATTCATTTCAGAGATTGCTGAACACATGGAGGACGGGGGAGGCAGGAAGACAGAAAGGAGAAGGAGAAGGAGCAGGATGAAGTTGGGAAAAGCAGCCAACCCAGTCTCAGCGAAGGATTTTGGGGAGGTAATGGGATCCAGGTCTGAAAAGATACATAAGGGGGAGTTTAGGATATTAGGCAAAAACCAGAAGCCCCCGGTAGCTTGCTTAAGAAAAGGGGGGCTGTCTTGCAAGCCTGTCTCATGGAAACACGTGGGAGGACCAAAGTGGGGTCTCGGGGGGGGGGGAGGTTGGAAGGAAAAGTGGAAAGCCGCCTACATCTTTCTCCCCTTCCTTCTCCATGCAGATTGGCTTCTCTGCTGGAATGTGCAGCAGCAAAGGAGTCCAGACATTACAGTGAAAGCAGCAGGAAAGTCATGAGACAGTGTGTGCCAGTGACACGATCCAAACTGATCATGGGAGCCCCAGCCCTGCCTGCCTCAGTTTCCCAGTTAGTGGCTTCCAAAGCGGCAGTGGCTGATTCTCCGAGCACAGGCTCCCACACACACTCCTCAGTCTCTGCTCCACCACCCCAGCATAGCCACACCTCCCTCGCCACCTGACTGCTGAGGGGCCCCGAGCTTACCTCCTCGTGATTTAGACGGCACAGTGACCTCCAACTTTACCAGGTAGGGTCGCTGCTCTCAGCCCCAGTGCAGTGCGCAAGGGCTCTGAGACAGATGCATCTGACTCGGAGAGGAGGTGAGGACGGTGGTGTATGGGAGTTGTCACACAGCTGCAAAGTGTTCATCACATCCAGTCAAAACTTGAACCCACAACTCGTCCCCTGCAAAATTCCAACCCCTCATCCTCATTGCCGTCAGGCGCCACAAACGGCCACCAGGAGACAGCAGTACCACCACTTAAAGGATGGAGATCCGCGAGTCAACGCAGACTACGGTAGAAAGGTTATTTAGCCTTGAGGGCAGGTATCTTACCCCTGCGCCTGGCGGGCGTTGGCCGGAGCTCCAGCGCAGGTGAGGCGGAGTGGGCGGGGCCGCCGGCGTGGGCGGGGCCGTGTCGCAGGCTGAGCCCCGCCCAGGACAGGGTGGAAAGCAGAAGGAGTGAACGGGCCCTCAGACTCGAGACTTTAGAGAGAAAAGGGGGGGCCGTGCCGGTGAGCGGGGGTGTAGGGAAGGGCGGCCCCCAGAAGGACGAGGCTACTAGAAACGGCCTGGAGGTACTGAGGTGTGGAGGGACGACGCTCGAGGGAGCCGACCCTTGGGGTGAAGGCAAAGGCCACGCGAGAACTTAGCGCAGGAGTAGGTGGGCGGGGCCTGGGGCTGGGCTGAGGGGAACGGAGCGGGAGGGGCGGGGCCTTGGGCCCGACCGAGCTGAGAACAGGGTGAGCGGTTTGGGCGTGTTGGCCCGACGGAGGTGAGGAGAGCCCGCACCCGGGACGCTGTGAGGCCGCCGTGGAAAGGGCGTGGCTGGAGCTTGAGGCCGGGGCGGGACGTTGACCCGGCTGAAGAGCGCGGGGAGAGCAGGGCTGAAGTTTGGGGCGGGGGCGGGGCGGGACCTAAGCCTGGTTTGGGAGCTCGGGTGGGTGGGGCTGAAGTTCGGGGCGGGGCCGGGGCGGGATCTGGACCCGGCTGCCGGTCACGGAGTGGGCTGGACTGAAGTTCGGGGTGGGGCAGGGGCGGGGCCTGGCCCCGGCGGAGGCGCGCGGGGCGGGGCATGGGCTGCGGCGTGCGAGCCGAGCGTCCCGCCGAGCCCCGCCGAGGCCCGAGCCCACCCGAGTGCGCCCGAGCCCGCGGCCCCCGCCCGGGGCGATGGAGCCGGAGCCCGGCGGGGCGGCCGCTGCGCTTCTGCGGCAGAAGAGGGCGGCGCTGCGGCGCAGGGGGTGCAGCTTTGAGAGCCCCAGGTACAGCGGCTGGGGAGGGGTGCGGCCGGGAGGGAGGAAGCGGGGACCCGGCCACGTGGTGGGTGGGGGGCACCCTGGGGGGACCAAGGGCTGCGAGACCCTGGTGTGGGGAGGGGTCGCTGGAGGGGGGGGAGGTGGTCTGAAGGGATCCGGCCAGGAGCCAGGGCCAAGCGGCCGGGGGTCGAGGGGTTCTGGGCCGCCCGAGCGGCAGGTGCGGGAGGGGGGTCGCCCCAGAGAAGAACCAGCGAGCGTCTGAAATCCAGACCCGACGAGACGCCCCCCAAGCGTCGGTGCTGAGGCAGGCCCCGAGCAGAGCCGGGCTCCGGGCGGAATTCGGGCTGTGGAGAATGTGCCGTGCCGCCTCTTATAAAATGCTCAAGGACAAGGTTGGGAGATAGTCCCCTGAAGTCCCGGGGAGGTCTCCCTCCTGCGGGAGCCTCTCTGCGCTGCCCCAGGACCCAGGCCAGCCCCAGCCTCCCCAGCCTGGCTCTGTAGGTAACGCACACCTGCTGCCTCACAGCCCCGCCCATCCTCGTGCGGTGTGGCCCCCAACACGCCCGGCCCCTCGTGCCCCTCTGACCCGCCGCCGACGCCTTTCCTCTGCAGGGGGAGCCGTCCCGACCCCCCCTTGTTTGGCCTGGGGAACTCTCCTGTAACTGTCCTGTTCCGTTCCTTCTCCTCTCTGGACCCTTGCTCCACTGACACGCCTTCCACCCGCTCTGCTCTGCCAGACTCATTCCCTCAGCGGGCATTTTCTTAACTCGGAGCGCCTTCTCCCGCTCCAGCCTCGCTGAAGTCGGCCCTGCCCTTTTCCGGGCCCCCGGCCTCTTCTAGATGACTCCAGTAGCCTCGCAACTAGACTTTATCCTTCCACCTCTCAGATCCACATCCTCACTGGCTGCTGGAGGGGTCTAACCAAGACCCCCTCTCCAGAACTCTCTGTCTCCCGCAGCAGTGATGGGGACTGCGGTGGGGGGACATGAAGAAAGATACGAGGTGAGACTCCGGTCCCCACTGAGGCGGAAAAGAAGAATCAACAGCTAGGCTGACAAACCAGGATCCTTAATGTGAGGTGGGAGGCCCTGGCACAGCCTGCCCCCTCCCCCTCACCCCAGGCGAGTGTGAGCGTCATGAGGATAGGGACCATCGCAGTCATGTTCACTGCTCTGTCCCCAGAGCCTGCCTCAGGCCTGGCCCCTCACAGACACTTACTATCTATTGAATGAATAAATGCCTGACCAGCTGGTCGTTCTTTCCCTATGCTGTGCGTTTCTCTCATCAGTGCCTTTACTCATGCTCTTTGCTCTACTTAGAAGAGTCTTTTTTTTACTCTTTGGGTTAACGCCTGCCCCCTCCTCCTCTGGGAAGTCTTCCCTGAATCCCAGGCTGAGCTCTGTGCTGTATCAGTAATCTGTGTAATCTATCTGCTATCCCACAAACGCTGTGTGTAATTACCTGGATAACAAGTCTCCCCCACTAGTCTGGGAGAACCAGGCAAATCGCTTTCTGTCCTTCTGGTGCTTACACTTGCTGTTGGAACACGAAGGGAAAAAATGTACCAAAAGATGAGGCTGAAGAGATGAGCCAAAAGCTGGATCCAGGCCTGAGGTAGAACATTTAGGTCAGCGCTGTCCAACAGAACTTTCTACAATGATGGGAACATTCTGTGATCTGTGTGGTCGGATACTGCAGCCACTGGCTACCTGTGACTACTGAGCACTTGAAATATGGCTAGTGCAACTAAGGAACTGAGTTTTAAGTTTTACTTGACTTTCATTGATTTGAATTAAGTAGCCACATGTGACTAACGTCTATGCCATTGGACAGTGCCGGTTTAGAATACTTTTCTCTTCCTCTGACTTCTCATTTTTACCACCCAGTCCCTTGTCTTCATGACCTCACACCTGAAAGACTACATGATTTCTTCAGAGGTTTTCTTCTCTATTTAACACTCTATGACGATATCGGGTCAACCTTAGAAATAATGATTACCAGTTTTCTGATTGTAAAAATAACTTATGTTTGTTGCAGTACAATTCATTTAGCCCATTTTTTTTTATTATCATACATGCAGTGTTTTACCAGTTTTTCACTCTTACTAAGGACACAGTGAATCCATGTGCATTAGTCTGTGCATAAAGAGGTAATCATTTCCTTAAGGTAAGTTTATAGAAGTGATGGAAATGATTGGATCCAAGGAAAGGGATGTTTTCAAGGCTTCTGAAGCATAATGTCAAATTGCCCACCAGAAAGTCGTGCCATTTAACAGTTCTCCCAAAACCATGTATGTGTGCCTGTTTTTCGCATTCGAGGCATTATCATCTGTAAAGTGGCCCCTGGTTTTAATTTGAATTTGTTTGTGTGGTAGCGAGGTGAAACTTTTTTTCTCATATTCATGTATAATTTGTACTTCTTTTTAAAATGAAATACATTTGCATGCACTTTGTCTATTTGCCTTTGGAATGTTTATCTTTTCCTTATTGAAGCACGTTATTAAGGAAATTAATTTTTTTTGGTCAAATATGTAGCACATTTTTTGCAGTTCATTATTTGCCTTTTAACTTCATGATGTTTTTTGATAAAGTTTTTGTTATTTTATTTTATTTTTTTTTAATTTTTTTTTTTAACATTTATTTATTTTTGAGACAGAGAGAGACAGAGCATGAACGGGGGAGGGGCAGAGAGAGAGGGAGACACAGAATCGGAAGCAGGCTCCAGGCTCTGGGCCATCAGCCCAGAGCCTGACGCGGGGCTCGAACTCACGGACCGCAAGATCGTGACCTGAGCTGAAGTTGGATGCTCAACCGACTGAGCCACCCAGGCGCCCCAAAGTTTTTGTTATTTTAAAAAATTTAGTCAAATATATTTATTCCTCCTGTGTATGCTTAATTAGAAAATAATTTGCTAACTTGAAACAGATGCTCATCTACAATTTCTCTTATTTTTGTTGCTTAAAAAAATATTCCTCGGCGGGGCGCCTGGGTGGCTCAGTCGGTTGAGCTTCTGACTCTTGACTTCAGCTCAGGTCATGATCCCAGAGTCATGGGATTGAGCCCCGACTCCGGCTCCGCACTGAGCATGGAGCCTGCTTGAGATATTCTCCCTTTCTCTCTCTCTCTCTCAAAAAATTCCTCTTTGATTCATTAATCCAATTATGTCACTTTTAAGGGAAACTATTAACAGCTGGCTTGTATTGGGTTGACAGAATGGACAATTAGGGCCGAGAGAAGAAAAATCACCTGTGATATATCTTAACCACGTGAGTGTGTGGGTCCCTACAGCAGGCCTATTGTTCCAGAAAGTTCAGGGTGTTGATGGGGTGTGGAGGTGCTTAGAAGGCTCTGCCGGTGATTCTGACAGACCACCAGGGATGAGAGCCTCAGCCTCACTTGTGAGCATGCTGCCAGATTCGCCTCCCTGACTCCAGAGTCCTCAATTACTACTCATTTCCTGTTGTGCAAAAAGTTTAAATGCCACCATCTCGTGTATGGGGCCTTTCGGAATCTGGTTTAACCATATTTACTCAATCATCTTGTTGACATCGGGAAAAAAAGCATTACTTTCAAAATGGCAACTGTCTTTGCTAAATATCCTGTGTCAGCTCTGTTCACTGGCAGGCAGACACAGTCCGTGATGAATGTAAAGGAGGAAGGTATGGCCCAGGCGTTAGGCATCCAGCCAGGTGGCGATGAGAAAGACCAGCTGGGAAATGTGGAGGCCAGAGGGCAAGACACTTAGGCTGTTAAACCCCTTGCCCTGGATGTGTTTGTTCTCATTTTCTAGGAAGGCGTATCAGATTGTGTTCAAGAACGAGGGCTATAGAGTGAGACACGCCTGGGTTCAAGTTTCTGTCTTTTCGGTTGTCATGTGTGTGGCCTTGGCCAAGTTGCTTAACCCTCTGACCTTTGGTTAACCCATTTGTAAAATGACGGTAACACCTATCTTACAGTTCTGATGTCGGCTTTAAGTGAACTGATTTATGCAAAGCACTAAAAACAGCATCTGGCACAGAGCATTACTAAATGGCAACTGTTATGGACAAAAATGATTAACATTTATATGCAAGTTCTCAACCTTTCCCTTCCTCTTGCCTCATTAAAATTCTAGCTTTATTTAATTTCTCCTCCTCCCCTACCCTCAGAGCAAGGTCCTGCCTTGCTTTTTTGCATTTTTGAGCTGCAGATTTAGGAAGAGAGGGATTGAGGACGGCACTAGGCACACAGGGCAGTGGTGAAAACTGGCTGATAAAAAACTTTCAGGGGGTGTTTAGAGGGGAGAGGTACAGAAACTCACCCACCTTGTATGAGGGAGACTAACAGGTCTCCCTCTTGTTTTCGTGGCTCAAAGATATATTTTAAGAAATATATCTATTATCTTTTGTGACTTTGTGGTGATCGAGAAATACATTTGATGAAACAGAGTTATTTTAAGTGACTCTATTGCTTTACTATCATTTTGGCCGCAACACTTCATGGAGCCGAACCACACGTGAGCCACAGTATTAGGGTTACTAACGTGTAGGATTGAATTTGAAAGGCAGATTCTAAAGGTCAAAGACTTTCAACAACGCATCACTTGAGTTAGCCTCTCAGCGGTTCTTCAAGTGTGGTCTCTGGACCTACGGCATCAACTTGTTAGAGATGCAGATTCTTAAGCCCAACCTCAAATGTGCCGAATCAGAATCTCTGGGGATGGGGCTCAGGAAACTGTATTTGGGAACCAGGCTCTCTTGTCCAAATACGGTGGTTCTCAAACCGAACATACATGAGAATCACTAGGAGGACTTCTCAGAACAGTTCTTGGGACCCACCCCCACAGATTCTGATTCACTAGGTCTGGGTGGGTCTATCAATTGTATTATTTCTTTTTTGTTGTTGTTAATGTTTATTTATTTATTTTTGAGGGAGGGGGGTAAGCCGGAGGGCAGGGGGAGGGGGGCGCAGAGAGAGAGGGAGACACAGAATCCGAAGCAGGCTCCAGGCTCCGAGCTGTCAGCACAGAGCCCGACGTGGGGCCCAAACTCACAAACCCTGAGATCATGCCTGAGGCGAACAGAGGCCCAACCGACTGAGCCACCCAGGCACCTCCTATGAATTGTATTTCTAACAAGCTTACAGTACTACAGGTCCAGGGATAGATTTTGGAAACCACCCTGCTAGGTCCCTGCCGGAATTTTTTTTTTCTTTTTTTTTTTTTTTTTACAACAGACTTCACAGCTGATCACCTTCTGCTTATTACGTCTAAGGTCAAGGAGCCCACTACTGCGAGCTTTTTTGTTATTGGGCAACTCTATGACCTTTCCTTAATAATGAAGTCAAAGCTTGCCTCATTATGTTTACCACGAATCATTCACGATTCTGCTTTCATAGCTACTTGCAGCAACAATGCCTGTGGCTCTGATGCCAGGTAAAAAGTGATGGCTTGGATGGTGGGGTGCAGACTCAGTGGTCAACTGGTTCTTACTCCTTTCTGGCTACCCCAGTGTGATCATCAAGCAGTTCTTCTGTAGCCGCAAGCAGGATTAGTAACGCATCGCATCTTTTCTGATGGGCGCCTTACCAGTTGTTAATTTTTCTTTTTGGTTCATGCAATTGCAACATTCTGGAGTAAACCAAGCAAGCTTTGGGATACGACAGACCCAGGTGCTCAAATCCATAGGCTTTCTTCATTTTCTGGGTTGACTTTGTTTTCCAGGTCTTTCCGCATTTAGGCAAAGAAAGTTAACCATTTTGGGTTTAACTTTCTTTTTTTTAATTAATTTTTTAAATGTTTATTTATATTAGAGAGTGAGACAGAGGGCGAGTGGGAAAGGAGCAGAGAGAGAGAGGAGACACGGAATCCAAAGCAGGCTCCAGGCTCCGAGCTGTCAGCACAGAGCCCAACGCAGGGCTCAAGCCCACCGACTGCAAGATCATGACCTGACCCAAAGTCTGACAGTTAACCAACTGAGCCACCTAGGCGCTGCGGGCTTACTTTCTACCAGTATACAATCCCAGCAGAAAGGTAGTGCCTCTCTTTCAATCGTTCTAGAGCATGTTTCCCAAGCTTGGCATTCATTGTATCTCTCGGGTTGTATGCTCATCCCTGAACCAGTCTTTTTGGCCAGAAGTGGGTAAAGCATGCTGATTGGCCGAGTCTAGATCAAGTGCCCAACCCAGAACAGAGGGATTAGATTGCTTCCATCCATAGAGACCAAGAGGCAGTGATTGCCCAAAGGAAAATCCGTAGTGCTGTTGCCAGAAGGGAACTGGATACTGGTTTGACCCCTCAAAAAAAGGTATCACCACATTTGGGAAGCTTTTCAAAATACAGATACCCTGATGCCACCCGAGAGTCACAGCATTGGGATTTCTGCATCTTTTAGTTCTCGTCGTAAAAGACTACCTTAGTTGAGTGTTGAAAGTATGCTTACTAAGTTTAGCTGCAGTGGGTGCGGAGCCCTACATAGAGATTTTGAATCACAAATAGAAAACATATTTTCTCCTTTCTCAAATATTGCTTCCTACATAGTGGCTTCCTTGTTAGTAATGCATATAACCCACACCTTGTGAGAATACAAGACAAAAGCTTTTTGTTCCTGAACATGGCTTTCAAGGCCAAGATAGGGTCACAAAAGAACAATTGTCTCTTATGCATTGTATTGCCGCCTTCTTCCTTGCGTTTCTCCCGACTTCGAGATTCTTTGATTTTTTTTTTTCTTTTTTTCCAGGAGACTCTCTTCCCCCAGGTAGTTTCATAAACAATTATTTTAATGTGGGCTGTTTTCATAATCTTCACTCCTCTATATTATGTAGTTATTCTTTTTGTTTGTGTTGGGCTGTTAAGTATTTAATCACAAATAAATCTGCCGCTGTCAGTTTTCTTTTGGAAAAACAGCAGTCTTCCTGGGAAGGATTATTAAGAGCTGTCTTGTATTGGGCTGACATAATGGGCTCTTAGGGCCAACAGAAGAAAATTAATTTTCATATTATGTCTGTTCTCCTAAGAGAAGGGAAAAAACAAGTTTTATTATTCGCCAAGAGTTTAAGTTAATGCAAACCAGCTTCCTTTCTCAGAGGAAGACAATAGTCAAATTCATTTTGCTTTAGAAGGTTAATATGAGAAATTATGTTTGGTTGTCTGGTTTCCAGAGTTAAAGATCTGAGCAGAGATGGAGCCTGACAGACAGTGCTATAAGAAAATTATTAGACATTTGGCCTGTACAGTGAGACTCACTGCTGGTTTTCCTGAGGGAGAAAAATTTCTAAAGCAGCATATGCAAGTGCAGGGGTGTGGGAAAATATGAGCCACACATCTGCTTGTCTCTGGAGCTAGGATCTTGGAGGACAGGAGGCAGATGCAGGTTAGCAACGAGGTGTCGCTGCCGAAGGAGGTTTATGTTAAAGGCTGTTCCTGTTCCTGCAGGATTGCTTGTGAAAGTAAAAAAGAGAAAAAAAAAGCCATTGGGAGCATAGCACTATAACGCTAATGATTTGATGCCAAAAAGATTAAAAAGATTGACGTCAATCTCTGTTTTCTGAGTTGGAAAGATACCGAGGATATTCGTAGACGTTAAGTGAAAAGAAGCGAGTGGCTTCTTCTGGTCATAGCATAGCAAGTGTGTAGAATTACAAATGGGATTTAAAGTTTTCTAGGAGCCATATCTTTTTTTTTTTTTTTTTTTAAGTAGGCTCCGTGTCCAACACGGGGCTCAAACTCACAACCTGAGATTGAGTCACGTACTCTACCGACTGAGTAAGCCAGGCTGACTCACCCCCTGTGGTCGCCATATCTTAAAAAGTAAAAAGAAACAGGTGAAATTAATTTTAACAGTTGTTATTTTTGCTAACTTACTATATCCAAAACGTGACCCTTTTAACATGTAATCAATATTAAAAATAACGAAGATAATTTACTTTTTCTTTTGGTACTTTCTTCGAATTCTGGTGTGTATCTTACACTCACGGCATCTCAGTGGAGACGAGCCACATTTCAAGTGCTCAGCAGCCACATGTGCTCTGCCACTCCCTCGCTGGATAGCACAGATAGGGATCTTGGGTAGGAAGTTTGTGAAAGAGTCCATTAAGGTTTTTGTTTGTTCCCTCACTGCAACTGTGAATCACCGTGAAATAGGAGAAGGAAACAAATGTGCGGGGCGGGGGGGGGGGGGGGGGGGGGGGGTGGGGGGTGGGGGGGGGGAAGGATACCAGAAGACTTTAGGGAAAAGGAATCACTAACTAAACATTAGAAAGGACGACTGTAATTTGATGGACTTTCATGAACTGTTCGCATAAATCCCAACTAAAATTTAGACTTGGAGAGTTAAATGTGAAACCATTGTGTCACGGATACAGGATGTAATTAAAAAAAAAATTGGTTGGGGGGAAATCAGTATAAACAGTCTAAAAAATAAAACGGGGGGGGGGGGTAATGATTCTCTGTGTCAGATGTTGCTGATAGGTCAAACAAGAGAAAGAACTTAGAACTGACTGTTGGGTTTAGCATCGCGGGGTCATTGGTGGCCTTTGACAAGAACAGTTTCTTTGGAACAGCGAGAGTGAAAGTCACCCTGGCTTGACTTCAAGAGATCAAGGAAAGGAACTAGAAACCATGAATACAGTGAGCTCTCCTCTGGCGTGGAAGGGCTACGAGTTGAAAAATTGTTGGTTGGTTTTATTTGGTTTTGATTTGGGGTTTTCTGCTTTTGCTTTTGTTTTAAAGAGAAGTTTATGTCCGATGGGACCAATCCAGTAACGAGAAAAGATTTCAGTAGCGGGGGAGGGTGTTTTACTTGATAAAGAGAAAATTCACAGAGGCTATAATAGCTGCCTGCCCAGATTTGAAAGCGTGTCAAATGAAAAAGGAATTGGGCCCACTCCACTCTGTGTATGGCCCTGGGCTAGACCTAAAATCACAGTGGGTATGAGGGATAATAAAACAGATTGGGCTCAATACATGAAAGTACATTCCAGCAGTCAGTATGCCCCATGCTAGCACGGCTTGCTTCAAGATGCAGCAAAATTTGTATTACTGGAGATGTTAAAGCATCTATAGGTTAGACTAGTATTTCTCAACTCTTTTGTGTTTTCAGCACACTTGTGGATACACCAGTTTTTGGTGGCACACTTGAAAAGACGCAAAGCAGTGTTAAGCTGGTCAGGGACAGGGATAGCATAATCGTTACCCACCTCCAGCAGTGACCTGAGAAGCACCTCCAATTAGCATGCTGTCCTTTTGCTTGTCCTTCAGCACTTCTTCGCCGTGTGAGCAGAAACGGCTTAGTGCTCTAAGCACGCTCTCTCTTATATTCAAAAGGCAGAATTTCCACATATTCCGGAGAAGTCCAGTCTTACGTTGTTGCCACTGAAGGTTATACCCACCATTACACCCCCACAGAAGAAACTCTTGCCCTGCTCCACACTCTGCACAGGGTCACATGAACCATTCAGCTCAAAATCCAATCTGATAAACATCCCTCTCGGAGGCCTGTCATTCGGGAACCAGTTGCAGACCACAGAGTCCTCTCTACCTGGTATAAGCAGAATGAGATTTAATTGTGGCACAGGGAGTTGAGTGCTTACAAAGTTGTTGGCAGGGTGGATAGCAGACTCCAGTCTGAGAGTCTGGGAGCCCCCAGGAATAGCTCCGAGGCCCCAGAACCACTGTGCTCTGCCCTGACCAGGAAGGCTGCCATTGATAACAAGAAGCTGACGGGTCAAGCAGCTGTCACCACCTTAGCTAGCTGCAGAGCCATGCTACCAACTCTGCTTTGATCCCCAAGCTGCCACTGAGGCTTCAGAAAGCTATAGATTCAGGAAGCTGCTGACTCCAGAACCACAACAGCTCTGTCATGATCTCTGAAAGCAAGATGGCGCCCCGTATCCTCTTTATGAATCCTCCAGACTTTGTTCTGAGGGAGAGGCTCTCGTGAGTGCATCTGATTTGTGGAATCGAATTCATCTGCAGAACTCTGAACTGCAACGAAGGGTAGGACATTGACGTTCCAGCTTTCTAACTGTTGCGCACCGGAATGGGGCTGCGATGGGTATTGAGTAAGTCATTCCACGGGGACTGCCACAAACAGCATCTTTCTTTAATCACGGCAAAAATCAATTAGACACGTGGATCAAAAGTTAGTAGCAAGCCAGTGAGGGTTCCTGTAGGGAGGTAAAAACGAGAAATCAGCCCTCAGCTAGCTGGCTGAAGTAGACTTGCCAACTCTCCGTGTCAATGATTCTATAGTTTTAGCACAAATGGAAGTGAGGGCGTAGGGACCTATCTTGCATCTTATGACAGGAGAGGAAAGTGTCTTTAGAGGGGCTGCCAGCCATTAAGTATTTTCCAGTGTCAGTGCCATATATCAGGCCTGGATTGATGTCTTGCAGATGGATCGTCTTTGCTCCATGCGCTTGTCACAATGCTCACAAAGTAGCTGCCTGTCAGAGATGGGCAAAGAAATAGAGCAGGTCCCACAGCGGTCTGATTCAAGCCACCAGTGTGCCCTCATTCAAGAAAGGCCAAAATAGTCTGACATAGTCTCCCTATTCCAAGCGAATATTTCCCTCGTGGTTTTGTATTCACATGGTCACCTACTCATTCAGCAAATAGCAAGTACTTCTGTTTGCTAGGCACCGGAGATACCCAGTGAATGAGACAGGTGGGGCTCCTGCTCTCATGGAGAGAACATTCTAGTGGAGGGAGGAGACAAGGTACCAGTGAACAAATGTATAACGTTTGCAGACAGAGGGATTCTGCCTTCCCATGCCCCGAGCTCCGCTCCCTCCCTTGACTGCTGAGCCAGCTCAGACCCCAAAAGCTGACGTTGATTTGAAGAGAGGCAAGAATGATGATGTGTGCTTGATTGAGGTTGTTTTCAGCCAACAATCAGAGCAAGGATTAATGCGTAAGATCAAGGGCTCAAGGGAGTGGGTGTGGCTCTCAGAAGGCTTCCAGGTTCCTCCTGGGATGTCAGCGGAAGCTCTGTGATCAGCGCAGCCTGCACCGAGGGGGAGGTCAGCCACTTCGAAGGAGCCAGAACTGAGACCTTGTTGCCTTTTATGTCATTTTGCTGCTGCCTTTGGGGGTCTGCCTCCCAGCGTTGGAGACAGCACTGGTGCCCCAGTGGCGTCCTTCCGTGGTCTGTTTCTTGCTGCATCACGGACGGGGCCTGGCCTCGGCCACCGCAGCTGCTGGTCCCCACCTGAGGCGCCCGGCTGAGTTCCGCTCAATGGCTGCTGATGCTTCCTTGCGGCCATCAGCAGAGAGCTCACTGTGAAGCAGTCCACATGTCTCTGCTCACATCCCTTAAGACTCACGACACTAACACTCAAGGCACACTGAGGGCTTGGGAGTTACAACCTGAGAGGGGAAAACTGTAAACTGTTTCTGAGGGCTGCTCTGCGTAAAAACCCAGGCACCTGCCAAAGGTCCCCTCCTAGAGGTTCGCTCACCAGCGCCTGTTGTCTTCTCCTTCGGGCCCGTCTCCCTCCCAGGAAGCACAAGGACACTGAATCAGCCTTTTCCCAGCCACAGTTCTAGGGCATTTTACCTTAGAGCCATATGAAGTCTGTTGTGTTATTTGATCATTTGTTTTGAGAGAGTTCTTGTTGTTTTTTTGTTTTTTTGTTCTGTTTGAGAAAACAAAGCTGTTAACATGTTTTCATCCGATACCTGTTAAAAATCTTCTGGTCTGTCCTCTTCATCTGCCTTTGGCAAACGTTTTTTTCATAGGTCCTGGGCTGGTTTGTTCCTGCCTGTCCCTTTCAGAATTGAAGCAGTTCTGTCCGGGTCTGTGTTTAACCATTAATAACGTGGGCAGATTTACCTCGACTCCCTTCCCTAGTCTTCTGAGCAACGGTGCATCTTCTCTGTCAGAGCTGGAGCTGGAGGTCTGGCCTCGATGCTCCTCAGGAAGCAGGAAGAGTCCAGAGACCGTGGGAATGTGCCATCTGTTTTTCCTCTCTCCTCGGGCTCTTGTTCCCATCTGCCAGCCCCCGTGCCTGTGGTGTTTGTGAGCCCGTGGCAGGACTCGCCTGGAATTTCCAGGGCAAACAGGCCCCTCCGAAGGGGGCCTGGGTCAGCATCACCTCCCATGACTCGCGGGCCTTCTTGTGGTGGACTCCAGTGTACTTTTGGCTAACGTCTTTCAAGAGGGTCAAATGGCTCCTAAGATAGACTTTTTCCTCCCGCCTTCAGCCTTTCCTCAGATTAGGCCAGCCCTTCTTATTAGCGTGCTGAGGCAGTGGACGTGAGAGAGAGACAGAGAAAGAGTGAGAAGAAACAGCTTCTTCCCAGTCTTGCCCAGGCTTCCAGTCCTCACTCCCCCAAATCAGGTATTGTCAGGCCTTTAGAACATTCTTGCTCACCTCCCTCACCTTACGTAAGGTGGTGGAACGCGGTGTTCGCTTTCAAATTCGTCCACACATACTGTGTATAGCGGATCTTCAGAGCACGGAGTTTGGCCATTCTCTTATTTCAGTAAATTTCTTCTATATATTGGACTATTTTTGCTTACTTCCGCGGGTTCCAAGGAATTATGCCAAAGCACACTTACTCTGCCATCCTTCCAAGAAGTTCCTCAATTGCTAACTATATTAAGGAGCGAGACCATAAAGATAAAATGTCAGGAGATTAAGAGGAAAATACATTTTTTTTAAATTGGGAAGTTAAGCCTAAAAAAGATAACAAATGAATGAAAGGATTGACACGGACCAGTGACGAGACAGAATTTGAACAGTTAGAAAATGAAGCTCAAGAAGTAGCCGAAAGGTTAAAAAGCGAAACTCGAAGGGTAAAGTTCTGGCAAACGGATACAATTGGTTGGCAAAGTCTAAAAGAGCTAGCATTTAAGTATTTTTAAACAAACTTAAAGAGTCAAGGGCTAGAGAATCACATGCTAAGACAATGAAAGAATCTAAGTCTTTAAAGGTTACAGTAAACTAAAAGGTTGAATGGAAGCCGTATATAAGGTTTATCTCATTCTATAATATTCCGTATTAAAGATGTACCTGTAGGGGCACCTGACTGGCTCAGTCAGAAAAGCATGCAACTCTTGATCTTGGGGTCATGAGTTCGAGCCCCACTTGGGGTGTAGACATTGCTTAAATAAATAAAAAAAAAAAAAAAAAAAAAAAAAGTACCTGTAGTGATTGACTTACAGAGGTGTCTAAGAGTGTGTTTAGGTAGAAAAGTGCCAGAATATTGCACAGTCTGCATATGTAAACATCCCACCAAGCTTTGCAGACAGGTAGAGAAAGGAGCCCTACGGATCCACCGCTCTGGTAACTGGAAGCAGGAAGGGAGTGGACATGGATGTTGTGGGCACAGTCAGGTACCCCCCAGGTCCCCTCACTATTTCTGGGCCCTTCTCCCCTCCCCTCTTCAGTGCACTGTGGCTCCAACACCCACACCAGCCTTGCCTCTTCTTAGACGCGCTGCCCTCGCTCCTCTGTAGCTGCTCTGTGCGTTCGTGCAGGGCTCCGCGTACCTGGGGCTTTGCCCCAACCCCACCTTTGGCCCTCAGCTCCTTCTCTCAGGCGGGACAGCTGAGATGCTGTCCCAAATCTAAAGCAAGCCACATAGATGATTTTACATTTTCTAGTGGTCACTTTAAAATTAATTCTGCTAGTAACAGAATTTTATCTCCACGTAATCAATCTAGAAGTTATTAATGAGATGTCTAAAATCCTTTTGTATGTGTATTAACTCTTTGAAATCAATGTGTATTTCATGCTTCCACATCTCACTTTGCCCACATTTCAGTTACTCAGTTGTCCCATGTGGCAAGTGGTGGCCACTTTGGACAGCCCAGCTCACCCAACCTGAAGCTGTCCCCTCAGAGGACTTTGCCTGCAAATGAAACCTCATGGCCCTGCCTTGCTTCCTCCACTCCTTTGTGGGCTTCTTTTAGGAGTGCGCTTTTTTTTTTTTTTTTTAAGTTTATTTTTAGGGGGGCGCCTGGGTGGCTTAGTCGGTTAAGCATCCGACTTTGGTTCAGGTCATGATCTCATGGTTCGTGAGTTCAAGCCCCGTGTCAGGCTCTGTGCTGACAGCTCAGAACCTGGAGCCTGCTTTGGATTCTGTGTGCCCCTCTCTGCCCCTCCCCTGCTCATGTTCACACGTACGCTCGCTCGCTCGCTCTCTCAAAAATAAACAAACATTAAAACAAAAAATTTAAGATTATTTTTATTTATTTTGAGAAAGAGAGCACGAGCAAGGGAGGGGCAGAGAGAAAAAGAGACAGAATCCCAAACAGGCTCCACGCTGTCAGCACAGAGCCCAACGTGGGGCTCAAACTCCCGAACTATGAGATCACGACCCGAGCCCAAAATCAAGAGTCAGATGTTTAACCGACTGAGCCACTCAGGTGCCCCTAGGAGCACAATCTTAATAAATCTTTTGCATATAAGTAATTTTTTTTTTTGTAATTTAAAAAGTCTGGAGGGTTCAAAAGGAAACAAAAATTGTATCTCTCATCCAGAAGCCCTGCTTCATGGTTGGTTGGTTGGTTTGTTTGTTTATTGCTAAGGCAGCCATAAATTCTAGGGAGTCCGGGTTTCGGAAGACTTGGGGGGGGGGGGCGCGTCTCACTGAGTAAAGAACAACTGATAACATCCGAGATCCTTGTTTCTTGCCGTTTGTCAGATGTGGAAGGCTTGGGCCTTTGGTGTCTGTCTGGTTGGTGCCGAGATAAATAGCCTAAAGCCATCCTAGGCTAAGATTATCTGGAAGTCTGGCTCAGGTATGCAGCCTGTGGGCTCCCTGGGGCCAGGAAGCCACAGGGGGGAAGCTGGGTCATGGCTCACAAAGGAGGATGCCAGGGCGACCTGGCAACGGCGGACTTTTTTTCTTTTTTAACATGCCTGCAGCCTCACTGGTACCACTGTAGCAGCTTGCGAGTGGGCAGCGCCTGTCTGGCTCCACACCACCAGCCTGTATAGACTCCCTTCTCTTGGCATCCAGTCCGCGGCAGGATGGTGGTTCCCCGTGCAGATGCCTCTTCCTCATTGACGCTGCTGCTTGAGCCAGCAGGCCTTCTGCGCTCGGCCTTGTCACAGTCTTTACTGAGAAGGCATTATGAAGAGGCCCTTTTGGCCACAGCGTCATCTCAGATAGCTTTTTATTTCTACTTTTGCATTTCCGAGTAATTGGATTTTGTTTGCTTACTTGTCACTAGAAGTAGAGGTGAGTGAAGAAGGCTGCTAATTGGCTCAGAAGATAAGGCCAGTCGGGAGCAGAGATACCCCCCTTTCTCTCACAGAGCCGCCCCTTCATCCCACAACTACCTTTCCCACCTTCCTCGCTGTGTCATCAGAGAAAGGAGCCAGACAGGTTGCAGGAACCCATTTCTCCATTTATTCCTGTGCGCCGCTTGATTCAACAGGCTTTTGCAGCTTAGGTACTGTGTATGCTTTCAGTCTTGAAGTGTGGATTTGGTTCTTTTCATCTACAGTGTTGTTGCGAGTATAGGCCCTTTTAGTGGCTTTTTTTTTTTTGCATATTTTAATTGGAAATGAGGAGAGAAGACCCAAGCACTCCTGGACTCACATGGTGATGGCCGGGAGGTCCCTCCTTTGGTGATTCTCCAGAAGCACTTTAGGCAGAGCTTTCTCTTACTGAATGAAGGTGGCCTTTTTTTTTTTTTCTTTCTTTTTCAAAGCTTATTTTGAGAGAGAGAGCACACGCACAAGCGGGGCAGGAGCAGAGAGAGAGAGAATCCCAACATGGGGCTCGATCCCACAAACTGCGAGATCATGACCTGAGGCGAAATCAAGACTTAGCTTAATCAAATGAGCCACCCGGGGGGGCCCCAAATGTTGCCTTTTCTGAATGAGTTTGTGACAGCTTGCATGCTCACTGGTCCTCCTTTTACCTTAGACCCCACTGGCTCTTGACACAGTGGATGACTTAGCTTAGTACTGAGGGATGTGAGAGGATTGCATGGGTCCTGGGGCGCACTCCTCCCCCAGTGCGCCCAGGCATCACCTCCGCACAGCGAGGGGGTGCTACTGTCTCGGTGGGGCATCTGGGTCTGGCAAGTGCCTTGGCTTCGCCCCCCTCCCCCAACTTCCTAATGGGGCTGGCCTCTAGGGGACAGTGTCAGAGTAGGCCAGTGATCGGCCTGCCATTCCTCTGCTCTCAGTGCCTTTCCCAACTCCTTCTGCTTCAGCTCGGCACCCCAGCCTCCAGGCCCACCGATGGATCCGCTGACAAAGGGGTCCTGCGGGAGTCAGATGGCACAAACTCTTCTATGGAAAGCCAAGTCATCGCTCTCCTTTGGCATCCCGCCTCTTCAGATGTGGCCAACAAAAGACCCTGAAGTAGAGTCCCAGGTCAACCTGTAAGTAAGTAAAAGAAACATCATCTGTTTGGGCTCGGGCTCATGCTCACTCTAACCTGAAATCCTTTAATGCACAGGAAGAAAGTACTCTTTATCTTTTTGGGGAGAAAAGGGAGGGAGGGGGGAGCGGATGTTTGGTTGGGGAATTTCTGTTCTTAGTGATGCCTTACTCGTGTATTATTTATTTACTTAGCACTAGAAACTGAGCACCCACTCCGGCCAGGCCCTGTGTCAGGCATGGTGAGCAAAATAGATTCAGTCCCTGTCTTCCGGGGGTTTGCAGCTCATGGGACAGATAGCCATGAATCAAATAGTCGCACAAATAAATACTTACAAATGGTGACAAGTGCTATGTGTTGCCTTGATTCAGCAAACAGTTACAGAATGCCTTCTGTGTGCCAGCAGCATCCTGGGGATATAAGAGAATAAGACCGTTTCCTTACCCTTGAATACAAAGGGAAAAGAATCCAATATTACTGAAAAATGATAATAATTATACCATAGCTAATGTGTTAGTAGGCTCGCATCCCAGAGGGTGATAACTGGGTTTTCCTGTTTACTTCTGAATCCCCAGGGCTTTGTTATGACCTACCAAAAATACCTGTTGGATGAATGAATGAGTGAATGGAGAAGAGAATACGAGACATGGTGCTTGGTTCTCTAGGGGAATCAGAGGCGACCAGGTGCAACAACATGATTGACTTAAAAAACGAACAATATGCCTCATCAATTCAATATGACAAATATTTACCAATATGCGCTATACCCAGGGCTTTTGGGAAGCTAATTCCTAGCTGGAGGCAGGAGTCAGAATCCCTGCGGCTGGTAAACAACTTTTGCCTGAGCCCCACCCGAGAGATTCTGATTCACTGGCTCTGGAATAAGCAAAAGAGGACTCTTTTTTCCGTTGGCACTCACAGAACTTAGAGCCTATCCAGGGAGACCGACAAGTAACCAAATAACTCCAGTCTTGCTTGAAAAGAACCATGTATTAAAGTGCTTTAGGAGTAAGTACTCGGCTGGGGCACAGGGAAGAAAAGGGAAAACAGTTGAGATCAGCCTGGTGGGATGAGGGCAGGAACAGGGGAAGAAGTCCTCTTTAAACAGGGGGAGCTACAGAGCAAAGGCTCACATCCATGAAAAGTATGTTCCTGCAGTTTTGACAGGCGTCAGAGCAGTGGCTCTTAAGGCTGACTGCCCATGAGAATCAATCCCCCAGGAACTTTAAGAACAAAGAAGCCTGCGCCCACTCCTCCAAGATTCTGAGGTCTAGGTAGGACACAAATACCAATACTTTATGCAGCTCTCCAGGTGATTCTCATATGCGGCAAAGGCTGAGAAACGCTGCTTTTACAAAAGTGACCACACGTAATGAAATGAATACAAGATAGTTGTCAGGCAGCTTATATGCCTAGCTAAGGGCTCTGAACTTTATATCTTAGGCAATTGGGGAGGGAGCCTTTGATAGCTTTTATAATCTTAAGAGATAATGCAGTGTAAAAAGTACAAGGTTCACACTGTTTAGAAAAATTCCTGATTGCTAGTTCTGTAGTGGATTCTCCAGGGAAACCAGGGCAGGTCGGGAGTCACCGCGGGCTTTTCAGAGCGACCGCCATACCTTCCATAAATGGCCCGTTAATGAGAATATGAGAACTGAATCTGAAACTGAAATCTAAAATTTCAGTAAACACTGAATTATCAGAGCAAAATGATCCCGTTGCTGGCAAGGTAGACCCTCCATCTATCGAGGGTGAGGCAGAGAGAAGGGCAGCTCGCGTGTCTCGAGAGAGCTCGGGGCAGAGCCCTGGCACCCAGGGGCACGACCGGCTCCGCCTTTTATAGACTTCAAGCCCCACAGTGCTCTGCGCGCATGACGCAGGCAAAGGGGCGGGCAAGACTGCAAGAGAGCCTATGAGAGGTAAAAAAAAAAAAAAAAACGCCCACTGTTGGCACCTGGAAGGCCCTATTGGTGAGTTATCTGGTTAAGGGTGGGACCAAGTCCTGGTGATTGGCGGCAACCTTGCTGGCCAGGCTGCAGCCAGAAAGAGAGGGTGAACACTCAGCGGCAGGACTTGAAACTGATCTACCGGGAACCACATGTTGGGTTCTCTGGAAAACGGGCTAGAAAGATGTGTAAAGATATGTCTTTAAGAACCGCTGCCTTTCTGTGGGCTGCTCATTCATTCATTAACTCATTCATTCAACAGTATTTATTGATGACCTGTGTACCAGGCACCTGTGCAAAGATCCTCCCGTCCACGTACCAACCAGGCCCGACCTTGCTTAGCTTCTGAGATCAGACGAGCTCGGACGTGTTCAGGGTGGTATGGGCGTAGACAGGTGTGCAAACGTCCTAAATGCGTTTTCTCCTATGGTCTTCATGAAAAACCGATGAGGTGGCCATTGTTAACTCCATTTTACAGATAAGAGAGCTGAAGCCCAGAAGGGTTAAGAGACATGTCCAGGGCACACAGCTTGTGGCAAGGCAGAGATTTGAACCTAGGTTTGCCCAGCTCCAATGCCAGTTTCCTAACCTCAGGGTGCTCAGCCATGCAGTCAGCAGCAAAGTATTTATGGAATGTCCGCATGCACAGGCATCTTGATATGTATGAATATATATGTATACATATTCAAGTGAAGAATATAACGGTCACCAATCTGGACACCAATCTGGACATATTCTGATGTCAAACAATTCACTGAGTACCCATGTGCTGTGCTGGGCCCTGTGCCAGGTACTGGGGATGCAAAGAAAGCCTCTCCTTCCAGATGAAGGGGGGCTGAGGAAAGCGCTATTCCCTAGGGCAGTCCAAGGAGATCTCCCAGTGGAGGAAATACTTGAAGGGTGAGAACTTTGCCAGGCAGAGGTGGGAGAGGCCTCCCCAGACAGAGGTGACCACATGTGCAAAGTCCAGCAGCATTAAAGCACGCTGGGTGTCTGGGGAACTGTGAACAGCCTTGTTTGGCCGGTGAGCCTGGCTGGCGGTGAGCCTGAGAAAATAGGTAGAAGCCTACTTTCCCCCTGGGGAGTGGCAAGGCTTAACCACCCACTAAGAAGTTTGGTCTTGAGTCCCTAAGATGGGGCATAGCATAATCAGATTTGCCTACTGGAAAAACAACCGGTGTTGGGGGGCAGCTTGGTTGCAGCAGGATAAGGCTGGTGGTGTGGGGCCCTATTAGAGTGGCCAGGGAGGTTGATAGAAGGGTTCTAATGAGTGGCAGGAACCATGGGATTGATTCAAGCAGTATTGGAGAGGAAGATTAGAGTGGTATATATGTGGGTGGGGGGGGTGTGTGAGTGAGTGACCCTTTGAGTTTTGACTCAGGCCACTTAGTGATTGGTCTCGCCATTAACAAGAGGACCCTGAGAGGATACAGTACAAAATCCAAGACAGAATAAGACAAAGGACAAAGATCATTGGGTAAATGTCATCAGTACTGAAGAGGGGTACAGTTACATCTCTGAGGGCACGAGGTGCTTCGGAAAGTCTTCTCAGAGTAATATGAAGTAGACCTTGAAAAGGGAGAACTTCCCTTCCTTCTCTTTTTCTTAAGTGGATTTTAATAGGTAGAGAAGGGAGAGGAGGATATTTCAGATGGCCAGAACTTGGTTTGCCTCTTGTGTGGTACAGTAGTAGGAAGTCTGGAAAGTCAGACTGCGGGGCGGGGGGGGGGGGGGGGGGGGGGGGGTATATTGTGAAAGATATTGTATGTAATCCCTGGGCCACTGGGGGACTCTGAATGGTGCTGGAGACACGCAAATGATGGTTGGAGCCCCACTTTGGCAAAGTTAATTTCACAGCTACGTACGGCAGTGAGGCCAGGAGCCAGTTAAGAGATGGACTAGGATGTGTCTTCTTGGTTGTAAGTTATGTAAACCCAACCCAAATTAGGCCAAAAAAGGAGAACGTTTGGGTTCACGTAACCAAACTAAGGAAAGGGACAGACTGGCTTCAGGGATGGCTGGATCCAAGGACTCAAATGCTGCCAAGTCAGTCCAGCTCTCTGTTAGTCCTTACCTTCTCGTAATTCTTAGCCCTGCTTCTCTGTGCCTCTTGGCCCCATTGTCTCCTACTGTCTGTGAGTTGTCACCATGTAGCAGGCAGTGTGATCTCAGGCAGCACACAACTTAAGAGGAAAGATCTTTCCCATTCGTTAAAAGAATCCTGGGGAAGGACTGTAGTTGGCCAGTCTGAGCCGCGTGTCCATGCCTGGTTTTGTGGGTGAGTGTACGGCCAGGGGAAGCGAAGACAGTTCTTGTTTACCCTGGTGAGCAGAGCAGCCTTGGAGAAGAAAAGGATGGTCTGCATGTAGGAGAACAGGATTCAAATGGGTCACAGAAACCAGCGGAGGGGTTTCAAGACATAGAGTGGTCCGTGACTGATCACAAAAATAACTTAGGACATGTTTTCAAAAATGTGGCTCATGGAACCTGTTTAACTGGAATCCCTAGAACTAGGTGGCACTCAGGTGGCTGGATTAAGGTGTCAAATGCAACCAAAAGTTTGCAGATCGAACTGCAGTCTGACAGTTGAATGTGATGATTGGGAAGCTGTGGGGCACTTTGGAGAATAACACATTTTTGGTTGGGAAGGGAGGGCAGGAGGCACACTGCAAGATTCTGCAGTCCCCACTTCTCTGAACTCATAACCTTGTTTTAGGACTATTATGACCCTACATGAGGTAAAATTTCCTCCTAGACCTGTTTCAGCTCAGTACCTTAGGGGAAAACTCAGGAAAGCTATAGAAAGATGGCTATTGAGGGCCATTCTGCCTTAAACAGACGTCAGCCAGAAGGGGAGGGAAGAAGGTTTGAAGAGTTTTTAATCCCCTTTGAATTACCTGCGAATTCTCTTTTATAGTCTTTCCTAGGATTCATTACAATATACTACCAAAAAGTTGGATTGCTTACAACGTGTAATTCCAACTCTATGTCCCCCTCACTAGGCTGAACTGGCAGTGGTTTACTTTTTGATCTTTTGAGGCAAGTGACCATGTATTTGGAAGAGTTTGTCTTCAAGGCATTATACAACTATTTTAGGCAGTTTTGTACTTAGACATTTTTAAAAAGTCTTATTTATTTATTTATTTTGAGAGAGCATGTGAGTGGGGGGTGGAGGGGGGGGGGGAGAGAGAGAGAGAGAGAGAGAGAGAGAGAAACCCAAGCAGGTTCTGTGCTGTCAGTCCAGAGGCCGACATGGGGCTCGATCCCATGAACTGTGAGATCGTGACCTGAGCTGAAACCAAAAGTGGGATACATAACCAAATGTGCCACCCAGGCACCCCTGTACTTAGACATTTTAAAGCAGCTTCCAAAAGCCTTGAGAGACCTAGTCTGTTCCTGAACGAAGGGCCATGTGAATTTAAAACACAGTGCTAGAAGGTAAGCTTTTAGGTTTGCTGTCTGGGGAAATTCTATTCCCCTGTCTTCGTGTTTCTTTGGTGAAACTTCGGCTCCACCCCCGTGGAGGGAAGAGGTTGGACCACTAGCTTGTCTCGTCCTCCCTTCCCCCTCTCGCCTTTGGGGCTTGGTTGCCCGCAGACCTTGTGTGTTATCTCCTCTCCTGTTTCCATTTGGAAAAACACACCTTAGTCCTCGTCTGCCTCGGTCTCCCCTGCTGGAGCGCGCCAATCCAGGGACAGCAATCCTGCTGGCAGCCATTCAGGCAAGTATCCCACAAGTGGCTCGTTCCAAGGTCTAAACTGGAGGGACGAGAAAGTAGTAGGAAGCCCACACATTTGCCAGTGAGACTCTGACAGTAAGGAAGTTGATACTTTGGTTTCCATTTGCCTGACGCCTGTCACTAATTCTAAACCGACTCCAAACACAGAGACCTGGTTTACTGATGAGCTCCTATGGCTCCCACGATGCTGAGACAGGCAAGGATTTGTGTGGGTCTCGTTAGATGGGAGGGTCTGGTTTGGCTTGCTTGCTTTGCCGCTCTTGTTCCTCCCTTTCTTAGCGGAACGTGTAGCACATAGAAAGTGCTCACTAAATATTTGTTGGGTGTTACATGAAGGGTGACAGAGCCTAGGTGCCAGCTAGGAGGCTTCTGTCTGCAGTGATGAGGGTCCGAGCTAACGCAGAGAACGTGGAAACGGAGAGGAGAGGAGGGGTGAGGGATTGAAAGACATTCTGGAATTCTGTACATGCCCACAGGTGCAAAACTGGCGTAGAGAAGCCTGTGCGCTGCCACGGTGTTAGCAGTAGCGAACAATGGAAAACCAGTACCTAAGGAACTGGTTAAATAATACACGATGCATCCGCTCAGTGGCATACTTTGTGGCCATAAGAAAGAATCTGGGAGCTTTTTTTGGTGCTGATGTGGAAAGATCTCCAAGGTACATTAAATGAAAAACTAACAAAAGAGCAGAATTGTATATAGCATGCTACCGTTTGTGTGAAAAAAAAAGGGAAGAGGGAATATGTATTTTTCTTTGTCAATGGCTAAGCGTCTCCGGGAGGTATGTGAGAGGAAGTGGGGGGTGGAAGGGGCAGGAGAGAGAGAGGCTTTCCCTGTTAGAGCCTTTTAGGCTCTTTGGGTTTTGAACCAAGTGAGTGTGTTCCCTCTTCAGAGAGTGAAATACAAATACACAGATACAGTCAACTTTCAAAAGCGGCACTGGGCAGGCAGCAGGAACCGGGCCCGGCGACCGATCTGATGCTGGATGTGAGAGAAGGCATAGGTGATTGCCCTGAACCTTGCACCTCGAGTGGCTTACTGGAGAAAAGACGGCAGTTCCGCTGAGCTGCGCACGCAGGAGCAGGTGTGAGCGTGGTCCGGGCCTGCTGGCGTATCCGTGGAAGTAGGGCCCGCAGTTGGAAGTCGAGTTTGCAGTTAGAGCCAAATCAGAGCTTTGGTTTGGGGAGTCATTAGCTTAGAGGTAATATTTGAAGGCACGGGAGCAGTGAGGTCCCCAGGGAGGGAGGTGGCCTGAATTGAAAGGAGAGGAATGTGGATCTTCACCATCCAGGCTAGGCATGGGGTTAAAAGACTGTGTTGCTGCTTCATGATCAAAGAATGCTGGTTTTGCTCTGCCAGGACATCCTGGCCCTTCCCCGGGGGAACCCGGGCTGCCTGTGCCCTACTCACCACGGAGCCCAACGTCCCCTGGAGGAATAACCGCTAAAAAGCAATCCTGTTTCCCCAAGGAGGTTATGCTGTTGCCAAGAACTGTATTCCTTTGACTATTCGAGTTTTCTGTTCTTTCAAATTTTATAGTCCTCAAGGGCCGGCAACCCATTTTTGGTGCTCACCTCATCTCAAAGTCTGGCACAGAATGCTGTAAGGACACACTATAAATAGTGACTAGATAGTATTACTCTTTCTGATTGTGGCTTTTATGGAGCAAAAGGAAATAGTTTAGGCTGCCCTGCCCTAAATTCCCCCTCGCTAGCACTCATTTTTATAAGTCCCGTTTTGGCCTGGGAAGCCCTCGTTCTCACTTGTTCTCCTGACATCTTCTATAGTAATAGACGTTCTTATTAAAATACTTGGCCTCCTACACTTCTGTAAGTTTGGTTTATCCATTACTTTGCTTCCTTTAAAAGCTTTTTCTCACCCTCGGCTTCATAGTCTCATTTTCTTACACTATCTCAGAATCGGAGTAGCTTAGTGAAGTCAACATTTTAGAAAACCTTTCAAAAATATAGTCTGACCTTAAAAGCACAAAGTAAGCTGCTTTTCTTCCGCCACGCGGTCTGAACGTGCCTGCAGCAGAACTGAGCACAGATAAGCATGGGGGGGATCTAAATTGGCCCAGAAAATTAGAAGGACGGTACAGAGATCATTTAAAATGTCGCCTGGGCCTCCCCACTCCCCTCTCCTAGGTCATCTCAAGGTAAAATTCAGTCAGTTCCATGGCATTTGTTTCTACGCTTGAGACTAAGAATTCTTCACATATGGGTTATTGGGTATGAAGGGAATCAGAATATGCCACCGCAGAATATGCTACTTTGGCATAAAGATTATTTTGAGCTAAAGGCAATGGAGGAAAACCACACACGGGAAGAACTTTTTGCCCTCCCCCTCTCTACTTAAAGGCAGGGCATCAGTTTCCCTTTGTAAAGGTGCCCTCTCCCATCTCCCGTACCCAGAGGAGGAGAATAACCCTTCTCACCAGAGACAGAGAAGGCCCTAAGATGTATCTGCCTAAATGAGCCTTACTCAGCCTTACTTGGATCTACCATTGGTTTTGCCCATGTATTTATCTTACCATGATTTTCCACTCCTAGACGCCTCAGACCCTCCTTTTGTCGAGTCACTTCTCCACACTTTATTGCCCTTTGTTAAAAGGGTATATACAAGCCCCTGAGTCTAACTGCTTCTTTGGGCTTTCTCGTCTGTGGGGACCTTGTGCACATAAAATTAAAAAGCAAGTGTGTATGCCTTGTCTCTTGTTAATCTGTCTTTTTGTTTGTTTAATTCATCACAGAACTTCCATCACAGAACTTAAGAGGGTAGAGGGAAAATTTTTCCCTCCCGACAGCTGTGTTCCTAAAGTGCGAACATTTTGGATTATAACAAACCGTAGCTATTACAAAGAGATTTTTTTTTCTTTGTGTTGTTCTCCAGGCACACACACATCTTCCTAGTGAGAGGCGTGGAGTACAACCTCTGGTTATTCAAATAGTTACTGCGCTCAAAGCAGACTTCATGTTAAGCGCTTCTTCGTGTGTATTTTGTCATAAATCCAACAGCCCTGTGAGGAAGGTACTATGGTTATCAGTATTTGTTGAATTAATTCATTCATCAAGCCCCATTTCACAGTTTGTAGAACTGAGGGCTCATGAAGGAGCAATCAAGCAGTGAATTAATGGTGGGCTAGACAGAGCTGAGTAAGTATCAGGCAATGCTTATGCACATGTAATTTCTCTGTACGTATATGGTTTTTTTTTTGAGTTTATTCATTTTTGAATAAGTGAGTGGGGGAGGGGCAGAGAAAGAGGAGAGAGAGAATCTCAAGCAGGCTCTGTGCTGTGAGCACAGAGCCCAGGGCAGGACTTGAACCCGCGAAACCATGAGATCGTGACCTGAGCCAAAACCAAAAGTTGGACGCTTAACTGACTGAGCCACCCAAGTGCCCCCATGTAGATATGTATTTAAGCTTAAGGACAAGGTTCTGTATTTCCTCTGTCTGACATTTTTAGAGAATTTTTTGTGCTATAATTTAACATGCAGTAAACGGCGAGGATCCTAAGTATACAGCGGGATGAGTCTGGCACTTGTGTCTTGTCCACTTTTTAATGTCACAGTGCCCGTCACTTGCACCTAGTTGTGTTACCTGCTTATTGAAAGACACCAAGCACCGGGTATAGGAAATGTGAACTTCATGAACCGATGACTAGCGAACGAGGTCACAGTTCTTGCATCGTGATGGCTCCCATCGTGTTTGCTTTGTTTGCTCATATTACTGGCATCGTATTCATCTCTGAAATGAATTTTCTGATATTAACCTGAGGCAACATGTACAATATTTTCATCTCTGACTCAAAACAAATTTCCTGAGTCTGCTGTCTAATGGAGCTCACTTCCAGCAGCAGCCGATAGCGAGATTGAGAACACATGGGGGTGCTCTCCAGGCCCCACCCTGGAGAAAGTCATGAAGCAGCCTGTGTGCTCTCCCTGCCCAGTCTAGCTCACCCGACCCTCCTGTGTTACTCCTGGACCCTTGTAAAGAAGAAAAGCCCTAGGGGACATGAGGGCCCTCCTCAGATATTTGACAGGCCTGCCTATAGAAGTGACCTTGGTTGTTTTGTTGTTGTTTTTTTTCCAAATCTTTTTTAATGTTTTTATTTATTTCTGAGAGACCGAGAGGCAGAGGGCAAGCAGGGGAGGGGCAGAGAGAGAGAAGGAGACGCAGAATCCAAAACAGGCTTCAGGCTCTGAGCTGTCAGCACAGAGCCTGAGAGCAGGGCTCAAACTCACCAGCCATGAGATCGTGACTTCAGCTGAAGTCAGACACTTAACCAACTGAGCCACCCAGGTGCCCCATCTTAACTTATTTCATATGGCCTCAAAGGGTGAACTGGCTTGTTTCATTCCTCCCCCTCCTTTCTCTTTTTCTCTCTTTCTCCCTCCCCTTCCCGTTCCCATCCCCCTTCCCATCATTCAGTACAACCCCCGTAAGAGCTGACTCTGTGCCAAGTATTATGTTAGGTGCTAAGGATTTTACATTGAGCAAAACCAAGGAAGATCCTGCCAGTGTAAGATTTATAGTCTAGTGGGAGAGGCAGATGTTAATCCAATCCCTTCTTTGGAATTTCTAGACTGGGAGCAGGGAGTGAGCCAGGAAGAAAAAGGAGTTTAGAGAGGGCATTCCAGGTCTGAAGATAAGAAGCTAAGAAACTGCTCATGAGCTGAAGGAAAAGGAAGAAAGGTAGAGTGTTTGAAGTGCTGAGTTGGGGCGCGGGCAGGTCCCACAGTGGCCGGGGGTGCGGGGCGGGTAAGTAATGGTAAAGAAATTAAGGAAAAAATGAAAGGGTGAAGATGTAGGACCAGCTAGTGGAAATTCAGATGGGATGGACTTCAGTTCACTCCAGGAGAAAACGGTTTAAGTAGCCAGAATGGAGGGCCTTGGGGCATACTGTGTTTGTGATCACTAACGGTGTGTAAGTAGTATCTGGTAGAGAATACACAATCACAAATGACAGGTTGGACCCCAGATGGTCCTTACATGTCTGGAGCTGGAAGTCTGTGGAAGTCTCTTCTATCCTAAGATTGTATGATGAAGACACAGGGAGACTGGCTAGGCCACTGTAGGCATCTCAGTTGCAGACAACGGGGACCCGTCAGACAGAGGGATTGGGAGGGAGGTGGTCACTGGTGACATTTGAGGACTGACTGTAGATCTTGGGAGAGAGAAGTCAACGGTGCTTCGCTCCATAGGTTAGAGACTGTGCAAATAATCAAGCCCTGGCGGAAGTGAGAAATCACATTCTTGGATCAGTTTTGCCAAACCCACACTAAACTGCTGGCACTTCTGGGAGAAGTAGGAAAGGTAAACGAGTGCACATGAAGCCTGGAGGTGTAAATTTGGGGCTTGTCGGTAGTACTGATATCATTGGAATGCAAAGCACAGTCTCTGCAGAAAAAGAGAGAGAGAGAGAGAGAGAGAGACTGAGCTGGTGAAAGAGACAGAGATTAGATGGTTCCATGGGGTTCTGTAGAGGAGACGCCTTCCGTTGGCATCCAGGATAGAAAATAGGTCTGCCAGCATTTCTCAGAGTCACCTTTGGAATTTATTTTGGTTAAAAAGACAGGTGCTTAGATCCCACTCCTGAAGATTCTGATCCAGGAGGTTTGGGGTGGGGACTGGGCATCTATATATGAGAGAGACAGAGAGAGAGGGACAGAGAGAGAATCCCAAGCAGACTCCTCTACATTGTCAGCACAGAGCTCGATTGTGGGGCTCAAACCTACAAACTGTGACGACATGACCTGAGCCAAAATCAAGAGTCTGGAGCTTAACCAATTGAGCCACCCAGGCACCCGGACCATAAAGACTATAAAGACCATATAGACCATAAAGACTATCTTTATGATGTGTGGTGGTGAAGGATTTCATAAGTCAGAAAAACAAAGATCAGAAAGGAAAAGATTGAACATGTTTACACTAGAATTTTGGTATTTATTTTTTTAATGTTTGTTTCTTTTTGAGAGAGACACACAGTATGAGTGGGGGAGGGGCAGAGAGAGAGGGTGACCCAGAATCCGAAGCAGGCTCCAGGCTCTGAGCTGTCAGCACAGAGCTTGATGTGGGGCGTAGCCTTACGAACCGCGAGATCATGACCTGAGCCAAAGTCGGACACTTAACAGACTGAGCCACCAAGGTGCCCCTGTTTTTTTATTTTTGAGAGAGGGAGTGTGTGCAAGCAGGGAAGGGGAGGGACAGAAGTTCCAAAGCAGGCTCTGTGCTGACAGCAGAGAGCCCGATGTGGGGCTTGAATTCACAAATCAGGAGATCACAGCCTAAGCCAAAGGGGGATGCTGCTTAACTGACTGAGCCACCCAGGCGCCCCATAGCATTTTTAAATTTCTGCATGGTAAAAGATACCAGGAGCAAATTTTTGAAAGAAAAACCACTGTTTTAAAGAAGACATCTGTGCTTTTTTTAACCAAAAAGTTGTGGTATTCAGAGTATACAAATAATTCTTAGAAATCAATTAGGAAAAGACCAACAACCTACAGAAGGGGAGTGGGCAGAGGATCAGCAATATTGTACATCCTAGAAAAGGTAGCCCATAGAGCTAATAAGCAAAGGAAAGGATGTCCAGGCTCGTGTTATCAGGGGAGTGAAAAGTGAAACCACATCTCAGTGAGACCCTATTTCATGTCCTTCAGACTGGCCCAAACCCATTTCTGCCAACACCAAGTGTTAGCGAGGATGCAGAGCACCCACAACGCACATGCTACAGTTGGGGGAGGAAATCGCTACTCTCGCTTCGGAAAGCAAGTTTGCAATATGTAGAAAAAATAAACAGGCTCTTATGACCCAGCAGTTCCCCCTCCTGGGTATGTGATCTAGGGACATGATTATCGTCTTGAAGGAGAGTTGTGAAAGGATGTTCATTACAGTGTTGCTTAGAAACTGGAAACAACTGAAATGTCCAAGAGTAGGAGAATGGAAGAACAACGGTACCTTAATGCAGAAGGATGCTGTACAGCCGTGTGTGTGAATGAATTAGAGCTACGGGTATCCACATGTCTAAATCTTGACATCAGATTGTTCAACCAGAGACGTTAGTTGTGGAAAGACATACCGTAGTGCGGTATTTATTTGTGTAAAATTTTAAAACATGCGAAATAATATTGCATATTGTTTATGAGTAAGTACATAGGTAGTACTAATATAAAAATATGAGCCAGAAGTATATATCAAATTATTTAGTGATTGTTTCAGGGGAAGGAGAGAGGGCAGTAGGATCAAAGAGAGGTACCCCGGCGTTTCAAGTCTATCTGTAATGTTCATTATGTTATCTATTTTTCTGTATCTTGAAATAGGTCATCATAAAACAAATTAGGGAGAAAGTTTGGAGAATCAAGATCTAGAATTGGTGCTTCCCAAATTTCAGTGTGTATATGAAACCTCAGGGGATTTTGTTAAAAGGCGATTCTGTTTCATTAGGCCTGGGGTAGGGCCCGAGAGCCTGCATGTCTAACCGGCTCAGGCCCAGGGGCCAGTGGTGCTCTTCTGAGTCGCAAGCGTCAGAATGACCTGGGTCTTCCCTAGGATTCTTGCCACATAGGGGACTGTTCAGAAGCGCCCACCCTGGATAGCATGCGTCCCTTCGGGACCTGGGCGCAGCCAGAGGCAGATCTTGTGCACCTCAGTGGAAAAACTCTGAGGACCTGCCGAGACAGACCTTGGAAGGATTTCCCCAAAGAAGTAAAACCTGCTAGTGATCAAGGGAGGTATGCAGCAACATATGTTGTCTGTTGATTTTTTTTTTTTTTTTCCTTGAAGAAGTTCCTGTTTAACACTTTGTGGTCATACCTGTAGAGGTCTCCTGTGGACAAATTATACTGTCAGCTGGAAAGCCCTCCAGTCCTGACCTTATAGGAGAGGAGAACCCAGGTCACTGAAGAGTGGGGAAGGGAGCGAGCAGATGCCCAGACATTACACTTACTGGGATCATTTGGTAGGTGGTGGTTCCCAGCTTTCCGGATGGCCGGTCTGGTGCCGAGAAAAGCACAACAGACCTTCCAGGCTTCTGCTGTGGGGCACCCGCACCTGAAGTTTGCATATGCTACTCGTGAAGGCATAACAAGAGGCTGTTTTACAATTGACTATATTTGCTAGACCCAGATGTGCTTTTCTTGCACAATATTTTTGTTCCTGTGAAACGCCGTGTACTTGAACATTTCCTGCTGAACTGTAAGTGCTGTGAGGGCAGGGTCCACACGTCTCAGGTTTAGCACCTGGCTTACCACCTGGGATCTCATAGGTGCGCAGTAACTATTTATTGAATAAGTGAAAGAATTTGGGCTCAGATACAGTTTTTTTTTTTAATATCTTAAAATTATTTATTTTTGAGAGAGAGAGAGAGAGCAAGCGAGCAGGGGAGGGGCCGAGAGAGAGAGACATAGACTCCGAAGCAGGCTCCAGACTCCGAGCTGTCAGCACAGAGCCCGATGAGGGGCTCGAAGCCACAAACTGTGAGATCATGACCTGAGCCGAAGTCGGACGCTTAACCGACTGAGCCACCCAGGCGCCCCTCAGATAGTTTTTTTAAATGAAACTTTTTATTTTTGAGAGAATCATAGATTCATATAAAGTTGTAAGAAATAACACAGAGAGGGACACCTGGCTGGCTTAGTCGGTAGAGCTCATGACTCTTGACCTCAGGATCATGAGTTCAAGCCCCATGCAGCGGCTTAAGGAGAAAAAAAAAGAACAGAGAGAGATCCCATGTGCCCTTTACCCAGTTCCCCCCAAGGTAGCATCTTACGTCACTATCATACAGTGTATCACAACCACAAAGTTGTCATGGATACAGTCTGCTGGTCCTAGATTTCCTGTTTTACGTGCAGTTGTGTGATATGGCTGGATCTGGTTACCCACCACCACAGGCAAGGTACAAAAAGGCTCCATCACCGCAGGGTGCCTCATGTAGCCCTTTATAACCATGCCCACCTCCCTAACCTTGTCATTTCGAGAATGTTATATAAACGGAAGCACACACAATGTAACCTCTTAGGATTGGCTTTTTTCTACGCACCATAATCCCCTGGAGATTGGTGCAAGTTGTTGCATTTTCCAGTAGTTTGTTCCTTTAATTACTGAGCAATACTCCGTGGGATGGATATACCGTAGTTTGTTTAACCATTTGCCCTTTCAAGGACTTCTAGGATTTGCCCAGCTTGGGGCTTTTCCGCAGAAAGCTGCTAGGAAACATTTGTGTACAGATTTTTGTGCCTATCCACTTTCATTTCTCCAGGATAAATGCCCAAGGGTGCAATTACTGGGTCATATGGGTAAACTGCGTGTTTAATTTTATAAGTCACTGCCAAACTGTTTCCCAAAGAGGCTCAGCTTACCATGTGACATTCCCACCGCAGTGTGTGAGAGGTCCGGCTGCTCCTGTCCTCACCAGTATTTGGTGTGGTTGCTGTTTTTTTTTTTTATTTAGAAAATTTCAGAGGCGGTGGTAGAGATCGTTACTAAGAGAAACCTTGCAGGGAATTGTAAGACTTCATTAATAGTAGAGAACCAGATGAATTCTGGGGACATACGTCTTTGTTGGAAACTTAATGAGTACGTAACTATTCTAGGAGGAATGCATCCCAGAATGTTGGAGAAAAGAGGATTTGAATGAGAAAGGTGATGAGTAACAGTGAAAGTAACATCAGATGCACCGAAAGAGATGTTTCAGAATAGCTAATTCGGGGGTGGGGGAAAGGGGAACGAGAAGGAAGCAGGGACCCACCTGAGCTTAAGCAGAGCAAAGGTGAGCAGACATTATCATTCGTTTATTCATGATTCATTTATTCAACAAATATGTACTGAGCAGCCTGCTATGAGCCAGGTACTCTGTAAGACGCACAGGGCCTGGTGGTGACCAAGATAGATAAGGTCTGTGGGGTTTAGAATAACGAACATTTATTTAGTGGCTACTATGTCAGGTGTTGTGCTTTTAATCCCCCCGTGGAGGCAGATGTTATTTTAAGCCCATGTCATAGATGAGGAAAGAGGTTCGGGGAGGGTAAGTAACTGGCCTGAGGTCACAGAGCCAGTGTGCCAAAGAGATCCAAATCCGGGCACGCGTGTCTGACCACCTTACGGCTGGTGGAATCTGCTAAGGGTGTGGTAAACTTAAGATCCTGGTCCACAGAGCACATGGTACCTGCAACCCCAGCAACACGGTAGGGGAACAGGGTGCTGTCTGAAGCAAGAATCAAGGGGCTCTGATTTCCAGGGCTCCTTTCACTCTACAGATCTTCCTGCTTAATTCCTTCTTCCTGGTATCTTAAGTGTCTTCAAACGAGGACAGAATTCTTCCATTTCACCCCTGGAAATTAATGTATAATTGCATCTCTGCTTTTTCGGTGTCGCTTATCTTCAAGAGAGACAACTGGTCCCTTATGTGCAATAAGCTGTTCTAGTTCCTGGTGTTTAGAAGCTCAGGCTCCCTCCACGCCTCAGTCTGTAGTCTGGCACATTTTTTTAGCCTCTCTGTCCCTCAAATAGGGGAATCTCTTCCATCTGTCTATTACTGTCTGCTTATCAAGGGGGCTGAGGCATTGTCCTGGAGCTCCTGACATTGAACTCTGCCATCAGTAGGCTTCTGAAAATCTGCCTGTTGCCTTTCACAAATTCTCTCTGCTGATCCAGGAAGAGTCCCCGTGCTGGCTTTAACTATTCCAGCAGGGCTAGAAATGACTGAGGCCTGGATTGGTGGGGTCTGGCCTGTCGTTAAGGTGAGTCACTAAGCTCCAGGTCAGTCGAGTAGGAACCTGTATCATTGAGTGTCAGCTTCTTTTCTTTCCTTATTTAGTTTGACTCTTTGGAGGGGGTTGTCCTGCCTTCCGAGAACCTGAGTTATATGATGGTAATTTTTCTAGCCTCTTTGTGGGGCTGGAAATCTGTGCTCCCATCCCTGGCCTTATTTAGAGACGTGACATGAAGGTCTCCAGCTCTGTACACGCTTGCAAAGCGTGATCCGGCATCCTCACACATTAGTTTTGCTAAATCAGTTTATTTAGAGCCCAGACCACACTGCATGTGAAGAACTTGAACTCTCTGGTTCTTTTTTGCACCTGCCTTGTGCTGGTGACATGTTCTTGGGTCCTAAGTATTTTCTAGGTGAGGTCGCACTGCTAGGGCAACCCTTTTAGGGAGGAGATGTCATGCTGAGCTGTGATGCTATACTTAGCCTTGCCCTGGGAGGCCTACTGCTTGGCCCCAAGCCTCCTCTTCTGCAAGGTTGGCGGGGGAGGGGTCTTATTTAAAATTCTGGAAAAAGCGTGTAATCATTTATGGCAAATGTCCCTTCCCAGGGCTCTAACAACCTAAGAATTGATACTACTAATAAGAGCAGTAATAATAGCTAACACTAATTGAGTGGTTTTTATGTGACAGACCTTGTGCTTAAAATAAACTTTTATTCTAATTTATTCTTTCTAACCCTGTTAAGTAGGCGATAGCAACAACCACATTTTATCCAGGAGGGAACTATTGCCCAGAGAGGTTAAGGACTTATATCTGTGACTGAAGCACCTGCCCCTAAGGACCGTATCACCCGTGTGTCCTCCCATTAGTAGAAAACAAACAAGGCCTTGTCCTTCCTTATAAAAGTGCTGCAGAATGGTGAACGGGTTTCCCAGGGATTCCAGAGTCGTCTGGAAGAGCAGTATTTTTCAAAACACTGTCTGTGGACCACCTGTATCAGAATTCTCCCGGCTGCTTGTTAGAGTCGCAGACGTGCTGAATCACAGCCTCTGGGAATAGGGCCAGGGAACCTGCATTTTTAGAAAGCTTCCCCCAGGGATTCTGGTGGACTTGAGTATTTCCATTGGCTTATTAATCACAGTTTATGGGTAGGCCTGAAACCAACAAAAAGGATCTGTGAGGCTGCATGGCAGTGGCCGGGCAAACTTTCTCTGTAAAAGGGCCAGGTAGTAAATAGCTTGAGCTTTGTGGCCCATGCGGTCTCTGTTGCAGGTACTCAGCTCGGTCTTTGTGATGCCAAAGCCGTTGCAGACTACCTGTATCCAGAGGGCGCGGCTGTGTGCGAATAAAACTTTGTTCGCAGTAACAGGCAGTTGGGGGGCCACCGTTTGCTCACCCCGGAGAGTCATCCTGGCCCACCAGCCCTCTGACAACCCCTTTTTGTGGGAGTTACCCTTCCCCTGTCTGTTACCTGTGGAGAGCTTTATCTGTTAAGGTAAAATCACCTGTTGTAATAAACTCTGAATCTTAGTGCCATAAAATAAGAAAAGTTATTTTTCACTCACACCATGTGGGATCTTCTCTGTGGTCACCAAGCCTCCTTCATGTTGTGGCTTCACCCCCCGCTTGGTCTTCATTGCCCTCTCCATTCAACCAGTGGATGAGGAAAGAGAGCAAGGACTATCTGTGGAAGAGGTACCCATCATTTCTACCCACACTGCACTGGCCAGAACTCTTACTGTCTGGAGTCCAAAACCCATGAATTCTCAAAACCTGTGAAGCCCTTGGTCTCTAGACGCTCTCTGTTTGCTTCTTGTGTGTGAAATCCATCTGGCTCTTGCCCGGGTTCGTCTCTTCTTTGTAAAAAACCTTGCTGAGGTCGGCCAGCGGCAGCCATGCACAGCATCACTGCTCTGTCCAGCCACTTTCCCTGGGGCTGCAGGTCCGCCTTCTACATTACCGCGGGTGTAAGTTTCATCCCATATTTTGCCACCTTGTTACATAGATCTCCATTTTCCCAGCCTCTGAGATCAATTTCCTTACTGGCAGCTGCCTGCCTACCAGGCCGGTGCCACAGATAGTAGGTTGTTGCTATGGGAGCACCCCACTTGCAAGATACCTACTTCCATATGACTTTGGGTGACACCGCAGCTTTAACGGGTAAACCTAAATTCTAAGGGATGAACACACTCAGTGTTTAGTTCTTGCTCACATCATATTCTAATATGGAGGCTCTTGGAGGTGTGGCCTTCTGCTTCGTCTTTCAGAGACCCCAGGTGTTTTTCCTCTTGACGCTCTGCCCTCCTGGGGGTCCTTGCAGCCCTCCCCACCCTGCTGGCCAAGGGGAAGGAAAGTAAGACGTCCCATGGGATGTGCCTGGAAGTGGTGCCCATATCCTCTTTGCCAGAGCCCAGTCATGCAGTCACACTGCAAGAGGGGCTTGGGACACGTAGTCTAGTGACAAGCCCAAGAGGAAAACAGATTAAGGTTTGGCGTGCACATAGCAGTGTCTGCCTCCTGGGCCAGAGCTGTCTGGACGGATGGAACAATGACCATTGGCTTATGAGAGAGAGTGTCAGCCTTCGTGCCCACGAGGGGTGCTCTCAGGCATTAGCTAGTTAGATCCAAACAGTGTGCGAAGATCTCCACTAATACAACAAACATGTCCCGCGTGTCCACTCTGTGCCGAGCAGTAGGCCAGGTGCGGGGACCTGCAGGAGAACAAAGTTCCTCTTGGAGCTCCGGGTGACCTCTTCAATCACATCTCCTGTGCTGGGTCCAAAGGGGCCAGAGAGCCTGTGGACGGCGTAGGGGAGCCAGGAGGGTTTCATAACAAGGCGGTTTGAGTGCCTCCTGAGGCCGCAGAAGTGCACCCCATATAGTTCAGCCTGGCTCCCACCATCAGCAGGCACTGTCTCTGCAGTGTATTGGGAGAGATGTAATTAGAGGGGGAAAAGGACAACCGATAGCAGATGTTCTGTTTATCTCTCTCCTGGTTGTTTTCATAGGACACTGCTTTCCCACTATGAAGCTTCTGAGGATGTGATTGCCCCAGGACACAGACCTGTCATCTTTGTTGAGTTACTTTCTGGCTGTTGGCAAAGTTAGGGAGCTGGCACTGTGTCTTAGAACACCCTCGGTGGTGCTGAGAGCAGCCTGGGGAGGGGCCCAGAGCCCAGCACGTTTGTTCTTTTCATGATATTGGCCATTCGTGTTAGAAACTGCTGCTATTGATGGTGGGCTGGTGGCCCCACTAAAACTGAAGAGGTGGGCCGAGCCAGGCAGACAGAGCTTTCAGTCGTCAGCCACTGGGCGTCCACTCTCTGCCTGATCTCTAGCTGGTGCTTAGACACTCCTGTCACCGGAGCCCCCTCTCTCGGTTACGCGGGGCCACCGGGGAAGGATCCTGAAACTGTTATGTATGTAGGGCAATGGCAGATTCTCCAGGAGGGTTTTGAAAATGGACATAGAGGACATATTTAATACAGACCAGAAGTTTTAAATCTCTTTCGGGGATTTGGGGGTGGGGGGTGGGGGGGGGACAGAAAATCCTGTTACTGAAAGCAGGACGGTTGCCTGGGTAATATCTAGGACACTCTTCCAAGCTGCAGTCATTAATTTGTTGCACATTTTCTGCTAAGGAAGTGGAGACTACAAAAGGTTAAATTTCTCATATAAGATTAATTCAGCCATCTCTGTGAAATGGTGGAAGCAGAATACCATTAGACCCTCTAATCTCATTTCTCTCATGCTGTCTTGCTTGGAGCCTATCAAATAGTGTCCTGGCAAAGAGTCAGGTCCGTGGATGCTAAACAGCAGAGTCAGTCTCTTCCTGAGCGTGCCAAGGAGGCTGTAATGTAGAAAATGTAGCCACCTTTTAAGGAAGGATGAAAAGGTACAAAATTCACCTTTCTCTGCATGTTAGAGCCCAAACATTTTTGGATATATCAAACATGGAGCTCCCGTGCAGTTCTGTTTTCTACGTTTCAGTAGGAGTTATTTGCATGACCTCTGAGGACAAGACTTGTTAAAGCTGCTTGCATTTGTGAATCTCCGGTGGTTTCAGGAGCACTGCTTGGGGTCCTAAATATACTACCTCGTGGATAAGATATGTATCTTTTGAGTGTGTAACTATACATTCAAGATGTAAATGCAGTAAGAGTTTCACCCGTGCTTTAATTGCTCTTCTCCACAATGCATGTGATTTTTCTTATCTGATTTAAGCCTCCTGGGGGTGGGGGGTGGGAGAGGCATTAGCTACTGTTATATAAAAACTGAATATCCTTGAAGTTAGGTTTTTAGATTTTTCTGTCAGGGCTGCTCTCTTTTTTTCACATTGTCATATTGTCATAAATTAAAGCGGGGCGGGGGGGGGGGGGGGGGGGGAGGGGCCTACCAGGATTTTGAAGTTTTTCCCTCCTATTTCAAGTTTCATTTCTGCCATATAGCATCAAATAATGCTGGTTATTTTTATGTTGAACATTTGGGACAAAGAGTCTCTCTTAAACGAAAGATAATTGCAAGCTTTGTCCCTGGCCTCAAGTTTACTGCAGGGTTTCTCATCCCCTTTGGTTATACAGAAATGAAATTATAAAACCACCAGTCGCCTTGGAAATTTCAATCGATTCCAAATGACTAAATATTTAATTCAATCATTGCCTATACTTGCAGGGATGACTCGGGTGTTTTTCTTTTTACTGAGGGCTCCAGGAAGCTGGGCACTGCAATGGCTGCTGAGGACTGTGTCTGTGGCGAGGAGGCTCCCCTGCAGTGAGGAGCTGGGGCGAGCCTGTTCCATAGCAGCCCTTTTTGCAAATGGTAGTGGATTTTTGCAGAAGGTTTGTGGCCAGATCGCTATGTATAATACTGATGAAGCATTTTTGTTCCAGCTCTGTCTCGGAAGACCTAGGCTGTAGACGTGGGGATTTCAGTAGGAAACATTATGGATCTGTGGAGCTGGTAAGTTTACACTGTCTGTTCAGTGGTAGTACATTGATTTAGATTTAGAGCATCGCCAAGCTCATCAGATCTTTTGTTGTCTATTTACTGTCAGACCATGTGGGTACAGTATAAGGCTTGGACGGGAAGAAATGACTGTTGAAAGGCCATAAAAATCCGATCATCTTTATCTACTTGTTTTTATTGTCACGTACTCTTAATCTGTGTCTCCCAGTCTGTTAAAAATATGTTGTGGCTTGGTATTTTTCTCTGGTGTATAAAATCGGGGTATGTAATTCAATTAAATGATTAATGAATTAAGAGAGGCAGCATTGGGTTTTTGTATTATCTTATTCTTAAAAGTTTACACACCTAGTTTCTGAGGTTTAAATATTATTGAAAGACTTATTCTGATTTTCTGTACCTTTGCTTTCTGGATATGTGATAGGAGTTAGAATATTGATGAGATTTTTTTTTCTTCCTATTAAAAGTATATTTGTTGGGCTAGATAAATGACTTTAATAGATGATAGATATGCGGAATGAAAATATACACATTTTCCTTATGAGAGACATTGGGTTTATGTTATGATTTTTGGAAAGAGTATGCTTTCATTTTAAAAGAGGAATAATAATAATGAAGGCATATTTTAGCCTCAATTTTTTAAAGACAGAATTGTGATTTTGGTCCCCCATGGAAATTTGAACAAATTTTCAGGAAAATGTGCTCATGGAATTCTCTTGATTATTATCTAACACTATTAAAAACATTAAATTTATTATTTCTATTTACAAAAAAATGAGTTGCTTGGATCCATTTGTGTCAAACCCAGTTATCCTCCACTAATATATGCTGATTCTTGCAGGGCTTAAGTAGTAGGAAAAATTATACCAGAGTTGTGTACCAGTAGCATTTTATTTGAACTCCAGCTTATCTTACAGACTTGACTGTATTATCTGGCCCAGGGCTGAGTAGTCTTGAAAATATAAAATAAGTAAAAGGTTTGGTCCTTGTTCTTAAGGAGCTTACTGTCTTGAGCTGGGCAGATAAGATACGTAAAATATCTAAAAAATGAATTTAGTCACATAAAAGACACATTGCTTGACTCAATCAATGCATGTTCTGTGTCAGTCATCGGTGGCACCAGGCCAGCTCAGACCACCGCCTCTCCCGAAGGAGCGCGTGTGTAACTGTAATTCGGGGCGGGAACTGGTAAATATCGGGAGAGGGATACAGATAGGGCACGGTGGGGGTTAAGAGAAGGGAGGGTGTGACCCTTCCTAGCCAGAGATCTCACGGAAGCAGCCTGGAAGGCCTCACACAGGCTGTCTAACGTGGGTTGGTGGTGAAAGAAGATCGACAGTAGATGTTGGCCAACAATGTGATTCTTGGCGGTGCTGTATTCCAAGGGCAGTGAGCAAGTGGCCCTGCCTAGCAGAGAGTATGAGGCAGCAGAGCCGAGTGGTACAGAGCCGGCAGACTTTGAAATCGGGCCGGCTTCGCATACTGGCTCCACCACCCACCGTTGTCTGGGAGCTCCTCTGAACCTCAGTGGTGCCAAAGAACACATGCTCTGAAGTCGTGCCTGTTTCATCATTTCCTAGCTGTATGATCTTGGACTTCTTTTGGCCCCCGCTTTCTCATCTGTGGGGATATCATATTATTATATAAATGGAGATATTAATATTATCTGCCTTATAGAGTTGTCGGGAGGATTGAATGAGATGGCACGCATAAGCACAGTTCCTGGTAGGTAGCCATCTGTGGTGGTATAGATAAAATTTGGCAATAAAAGTAGAACCGTGACTCTCACTCAGGTAAAGACTTTGAACCTGATCCAGTAAGTCATACGGAGCTCTTATAAACAGTGAGAGTGGTGTTTGGGGAGAAAACAAAGTCATGAAAGATGGATTATTTATTCACTTATTTAAATGTTTATTTTTGAGAGAGAGCATGCGTGCTGGTGGGGGAGGGGCAGAGAGAGAGGGAGACAGAGGATCTGAAGCGGGCTCTGTGCTGACAGCAGAGAGCCTGTTATGGGGCTTGAACTCATGAGCCGTGAGATCATGACCTGAGCTGAAGTCAGACACTTAACTGATCTCCCAGACCCCCCAAAGATGACCCTTTGTAGACTTGTGGGAACCACACACTGTCGGGTTGGGGAGGTACTTGAGTGTAGTGGTTCTCAAACTTGAGCAGCCACCTGCGTCACATGGAGGTTTATCACAACGGGCTGCTGGGCCCCATCCCCGGAATTTCCAATCCAGTAGGTCTGGGGTTAACCCAGAACGTGCATTTCTAGCAAGTTCCCAGAGGATGGTGATGTTGCCAGTCCCAGGATCACGCTTGAAGAAACCCTGCCTTGGTGAGCCCTAGACTAGCCATCGTCATCCCCAGCCTGATGAGGCAGCTCACTGGCTAAAATTCTTCCTTCCATTTGTTCAGGTTTTTACTCTGGAGCCATGAGTGTGTGTGTGTGTGTGTGGTTGACTTTTTGAATATTATAAAGTAAATTTTAAATACATTTAAAAATTCCAATAATGGGAATTAGGTGGTTCACTTGGTTAAGCATCGGAGTTGATTTGGGCTCAGGTCATAATCTTGAGGTTTGTGAGTTCAAGCCCCATGTCGGATTCTACACTCACAGCACTGACCCTGCTTAAGGTTTTCTCTGTCCCTCTCTCTGCCCCTCTTTCACTTGCATGCATTCTCTCTCTCTCTCTCTCTCTCTCTCTCTCTCTCTCTCTCTCTCATAATAAATAAATAAGCATTAAAAAAATCCATGTGTCATTCCTCTGCCCTGCAGCCCCTTTTTTCATCTCCTTTGGGTACCTTCCAGTCTTTAGAGCTACTCACCTCATTCCCACATAGTTGTAATCAAATTATATGTATAATTTCACATTTCTCTCTTTTTTTCATTTAGCTATATTTTGTAAATGTCTTTTTTTTTTTTTTAACGTTTATTCATTTTTGAAAGACAGAGCGTGAGTGGAGGAGGGGCAGAGAAAGAGAGACACAGAATCCAAAGCAGGCTACAGGCTCTGAGCTGTCAGCACAGAGCCTTGATGTGGGGCTTGAACCCACAAACTCTGAGATCATGACGCTAGCCGAAGTCGCACGCTCAACCAGCTGAGCCACCCAGGTGTCCTTGTAGATGTCTTCTTGCTATATAGTCTTCAAGTTACCATTTTAATCATGTGGTAGCCCAACATTGCCATAGATTCTCTGGGTGCCAGTTCCCCTCCTTTTGTGCAATTAGGTCGTGTCGACTCTTCCCTTGTCAGAAATGACAGGCACTGGTGATTGGCATGGTTGAGATGAGTGAAATGAGCCAAGTTCCATTTTTGCCCTCTCAGGATCTCTTGAAATTCTGACTCCAGTGTTTTAAGGAAGGAGACATTTGCTGTCCTCTGACCAACAGGCGTGATTAAATTAGTAACCGTTTTGTGGATTCTCTGGTCATGAGAAAATAAGGTTAATTTTTTTTTTTTTTTTTTAACACACTCGGGTTGATGAATGTTGTTGGAAACTCAATAAATCTTGGGCATCCTGAAACTCAAAGTTGGTAAAAGGGTGGCCAGCAGCCTGTAAAATTGAAATTTTTGCATAGACTTCTTTTGACCTTGACCGAATGAGGTAGAAGTCCTTGTGAAGAACCAAGCTTGGCTGTTCACATCGACAGTGAGGATAGGTTTCGGGGCTCAGTTGGCTTGATTTAAATTGGGCGTATACTTGGTGAGCGAGAATGTGGAAGCTCAGACCTTTATGAGAAGGCTCACAGAGGGCTTCTCGGTGCTCACCCGATAACCATTTAGTGGAGGCCTGTCACCCCGCAGCAGGCCCGGTGCTAAGCCCTGAGAGGACGGAAAAGCAGTTTCTCTGCCCTCCTGGAGCTGTGTCTGGCTTTAGGAACCTCTAGCGTTTAGTGCCCAGGCTGCTGCCTCACTGGATCCCAGCTGTTCCCTGCCTTCATCAGGGATTGTTTCCTTGCAAGGAACAAAGGCCCACTCAGTCCAGCTCAAGTCTGAGGCGATTCACGGAAAGCATGTGGGTGGGTCTCACCAAAATGAAGCTCAGCCAGCACAGCTGGGCCTCATGTGACCGGGAAGCCATCAAGCAGCTATTTTCTCGGGTTCTCTCTGGTCTGTGATTTCTCCCCTGCAAATCGGTGCCGTTCTGTCTGCGGCCCAGCTCCCCTGATTGCACAGTCACCTCTCTCCCGTCTGTTTTCCCAGTGGTGATGGTTTGTTTATTTGTTTGTTTGGTTTGCTTTTTTTTTTATTGTGGTCAAATATGCAGTACATAAAATTTAGCATTTTTAAGAGTACACTTCAGGGGGCAGTGAGCATATTCACAATGTTGTGCAGCTATCATCATCACCCACTATCAGAGCATTTTTCATCATCCCTAAGAGTAACTGTACCCATTAGACAACAACGCCATGTTCCCCTCTCTTCCCAGCCCCTGTAACCTCTAGTCTACTTTCTGTCTCTATGAATTTGCCTATTCTAGGGACCTCATGTAAGTGGAGTGCTACTGTCTTTGCCCTTTGTGTCTGGTTTATTTCACTTGGCATGCTTTTTTCAAGGTCCATCCATGTTCTAGCATATATCAGAATTTCTTCCCTTTCATGGATGAATTGTGTCCTCTATAGACACCACATTTGGTTTATCCATTTGTCTAAATGAATGCTTGGGTTGCTTGCACTTTTTTAGCTATGGTGAATAATGTTGCCATGAATGCTGGTGTGCGAGTATTTGTTTGAGTCGCTGTTTTCAAATCTTTTGGGTCTGTTAGCTAGGAGTGGAATTACTGGATCATGTAATAATTCTATTTTTAACTCTTAGAGAATTCCCAAGCTTGTTTCCACAGTGGCCGCGCCATTTTACGTTTCCATCAGTGATGCACGAGGGTTCCACTCTCTCCACATTCTCACCCATATTGGCTCCATTTTGTTTAATAGCCATTCCAATGGATGTAGAGGGGCACCTCCTCATTGTTGTGATTGGCCTTTCGCTCGTGATTAATGATGTTGAGCATCTTTTCATGCGCTTAATGGTCATTTGTATTTCTCCTTTGGAGAAATGGTATTGAAGTTCTTTGCCCTCTTTGCCTGTTTTTTAATGGGGTTGTTTGTTTTGCTGTTGAATTGTTTGTCTTGTACTGAGTTACAGGAGTTCCTAATATATTCTAGATACTAATTCCCTCATCAGGTATATGATCTTCAAATCTTTTTTCTTGTTATCTTGGCTGTTTTCTTACTCTGTTGACAACATTCTTCGATGCATGGAAGTTTTTAATTTTCATGAAGTCCAATCCATCCATTTTTCCTTTTTAAAATGTTTGTTTGTTTATGTAATCTCTACACCCCACATGGGGCTCAAACTCATGCCCCCCGAGATCAAGAGCCATGTGTTCCTCCGACTGAGCCAGCCAGGTGCCCCTCATCTATTTTTTCTTTTCTTGCAGGTGCTTTCAATAGTATATTCAGGAAGTCACTGCCAAATCCAAATGTCATGAGGATTTCACCCTGTGTTTTCTTCTAAGAGCTTGATAGTTTTAGGTTTTACGTTTTTTGTGTTTGATCCATTTTGAATTGTTGTATGTGGTATATGGTGTAAGGTAGGGGTCCAGCTTCATTTGATAGGTTTATGATCTATTTGGAGTTATTTCATGGGTGTTTGGAGTGACACAGGGGTCTGGCTTCATTATTTTGCATGTGGAGATCCATTTTTCCAGCCCCATTTATTGAAAAGACTGTCCTTTTGGGGTGCCTGGGTGGCTCAGTCAGTTGAGCATCCAACTCTTGATTTTGGCTCAGGGCTCATGGTTTGTGAGTTTGAGCCCCACATCAGGCTCCTTACTTGAGTGTGGAGCCTACTTGGGATTCTGTCTGTCTGTCTGTCTGTCTCTCTCTCTCTCTGTGCCCTCCCCCTGCTTGCACACACTTATTCACATGCTCACTCACTGTCAAAATAAATAAACAAAAAAAAAAAAAAAAAAAAAAAAGACTGTCCTTTCCCCCATTGAATGATCTTGGCACCCTTGTCTAAAATCCATTGACCATATATGCAAGGGTTGATTTCTAGGCTTTCTCTTCCATCCTGTTAGTCTCTATGTCTGTCCTCACACCAGAGTGATATTTTAAAATGTTGACAATACAGTGTCTTTTCTTTCCTAAAACCCTTGGCTGCCCATTCAAGACCCTTTACAAAGCCCTACAAGAGCCTGTGTGATCCGGTTCTGCCTTCCTCTTCCACCTTCTCTCATGCCACTCCCTCACTGTGCTTCACACATTTGGCCTTATTTTGGTCTCTAGAATGCTGTGAGTTCTTCCCTGTCCCAGGACCTTTGCACTTAAACTTCCTTCTGCCTGGAATGGGCTTCTCCGGCACTTCTCATGGCTGGTTTCAGCTTAAATGTCACCTTCTCGGGGGTGCCTGGGTGGCTCAGTCAGTTAAGCATCCAACTTTGGCTCAGGTCATGATCTTGGGGTCCGTGTGTTCGAGCCCCATGTAGGGTTATGTGCTGATAGCTCACAGCCTGGGGCCTGCTTTGGAATCTGTGTCTCTCTGCCCCTCTTCCACTCACACTCACGCATGCTCACTCTCTCTCTTAAAAATAAATAAACATTAAAAAAATTTAAATGTCACTTTCTCGGAGAGGCACTCTCCCTAAAGTGGTTCTCTTCTCCATGCTGTTCTCTAACTCAGCATCCTATTTCTTTTCTTAATAGTATTTAACACCCTCCATTTATTTCATGTATTTATTTACTTTCTACTCTGTCATCCACCAGGAATGAGGGTGGGAACCATGTCTGTCTTGCTCATTGTTGTATTTCTAAGACCTGGTACACACTAAATTCTTATTAAATGCTGTTTGTTACTAAATTGACTTCCAGCCCCCTAGTTTCCCCTGGTCTTACAGCCCCAATGCCCACCACCGTCTATTCATCCTTGAGCCCTAATTTCAAATTCCAAGTAGAACAGATTGGTTCCTCTGGTTCAGGTATCTGTCCCTGATTGACACTGTTGTGTTCGGGGAAGTGGCATCATGTGGTATAAAAACGGCTTCTTAAAAAAAAAAAAAAAAGGGGCACTTGGGTGGCGCAGTCGGTTAAGCGTCCGACTTCAGCCAGGTCACGATCTCGCGGTCTGGGAGTTCGAGCCCCGCGTCGGGCTCTGGGCTGATGGCTCAGAGCCTGGAGCCTGTTTCTGATTCTGTGTCTCCCTCTCTCTCTGCCCCTCCCCCGTTCATGCTCTGTCTCTCTCTGTCCCAAAAATAAATAAACGTTGAAAAAAAAAAAAAAGATTAAAAAAAAAAAAAAAGACCTCTTAGACCCATCACCTCAGCACAGTTTGTGGGTGGGGCAGCTTCTCTCTGGAAACGTTATAGACAAAATTCAGTTTCAAACGGCATGACACCCCCCCCCCCGCCGCCAAATGGTTCTCTAACATTCCCTCATCTGGTAGATGATTTACAATCTCAAACTAAAAAACACCTGGTGAGAATTTCTTCTTCTGCCAGTGGACTGTTCTCCCTGGCACTTTTCTCAGTCCCACACACAAGGGTGTAGATTATAAACTTCCTAAAAATAGAAAGCGTGGCTCTTTAGTTACCACTGTCTGCCTAGCACCAAGCAGAGTACTTAACATTCGTTACTTAGTAAGTATTGATTGAATGAATGAATGGTTCAATTTGGTTGAAATTAGAAAGTAGCCTAACCCATCAAATATAAATAAAGGAAAGGAATAATGAGCCTCTTTGGCACCCCCCCCCATATAATTGGACTCATTAGCTTGCAGTGCGTTCCATCTAAAATATATGCCATTTTTCTTCTTGATGAATTGAAAGTCTGGTCTCTCATGGCAGCATTCTCGGCAAAGCATAGCTATTACACCATCGACCATTCTTCACCACTTTATATCAAAATCTGTCAGGAAAAGCAAAGATTGTTTGTAGCTTTTATTGATCTTTTCTTGGCCTTTGACTCAGTGGATAAGAACCTGATGTGTTATGAATGATGAATGGTATGGGCACAATATAGATCTCTCTCCTGCCCAGCCCAGCTGCTGATTTTCATATAACCCTATATCTGGATACTTCTGGGGGTGTCACAGTCTGCAAGGTAATTTCAAAAGGTAGTATTTTTTTTTTTAACGTTTATTTATTTTTGAGACAGAGAGAGACAGAGCATGAACGGGGGAGGGGCAGAGAGAGAGGGAGACACAGAATCTGAAACAGGCTCCAGGCTCTGAGCTGTCAGCACAGAGCCCGACGCGGGGCTCGAACTCATGGACCACGAGATCATGATCTGAGCCGAAGTCAGCCGCTCAACCGACTGAGCCACCCAGGTGCCCCTCAAAGGGTAGTATTTTGTCCATTCCTTTTTAAACTTGGACCTCAATGATGCAAGCCTGTGTTTGGATGAGTTGCACTCTCCCCTGATGCACGGGAAAGACACATAAATGCTTCTCTATGAGGATGGCAGGGTTTTGTTGTTAGGAACTCACAGTGGCCTCCAAGGCTACCTGGTGGGACTTTCTAATCACTATCAAAAGGACAGTTGACTGTGGACTTGCTTGGCATCTGAGGTTTTATCTGTGTGGGGACTCTTGAAGTCCCGATACGTAGCGATTTGTATTTTTGCTCAGACACGAATTTGGATTATATCTGTGGGACTGTTGTACAGAAAGATGATTCTTGGCTAATGAGTGACGTAGCTGCTGGTCCCACGTCCCTGACACAGTGTGGTTTTGTTCTCTGTTCAGGGTTGAGTAGGCTTTTTGTTTTCATAGGCATTTGATAGGAGAAATTACATTCTGTGTGGTATTACCAAATTGAGAGATTATTGAGGGCACCAGCATATTTCCCTCAGGAACACTAAAACATCAAGCCTTCAACATTCTGCAGCTAAAATCACAAGTTGGGCAGATGTTCTCCAAAATTGAACCGGCTTATATCTAAGTCTGCAATAGCAGGTTGACTCCGTTAGGTACCTCCAGGCATGTTTATCTCAGAGCGTTTACCAGTAAGTTAGCACAGCGTAAAAGTGTGGGTGCTTTTTCGGATATTTTTGGTGTCTTGGTGGGTGATTGGTAATGCTGACTTTGAAACTTTTCCAGGCTAAAATCACTGCAACCATTTCCTGTGATGTAGAACCTTGAGACCTTCAACATGTAATTATGTATTATAATGGAGCCAGAAACCTTCTATTGTGATTATTATTTTGTTATTACTATTATTAGTTTCAATATTTATTGAATGTTTACTATGTGCCAGTCACTGAGCTCAATGCTTGGTGCATTTTCCTATTTAACCCTCACAAACAGTTGTAGGAAGTAGGCATTATTTCATTACGCTGCACCTGGTGCATGGTGGGGGGAGACATTTGTGGATATTGAATGGATCCCCATTTAACTGATGATCTCAGAGAGGTCCCACAGGCAGTGAAGCGGTAAAGGTGACATTTCAACCCACATCTGTGTGCCTCCAGGAGCCCCTGGGCCTCATCGCTCAGCCTCCAAGCCACTGTTTATAGGCTGTTTTCTAAAGAAACGAAGTGGATTGTTGGGAGCAGACAATTCTGCCCTTAATCAGCAGCACAGAGTAGCTCCGCTTTAGGTTTTTAGCTCAAACGTATAATTTCAAACTCTCTTCTGGCCAAATCTTAACAGGCTTGATTTTTAAGAAGAATGTTGATAAGGAATTATCCAAAGAGACATCCATGCCATAATAGTTTAAATTTAATTCCTGGATTAATGTCCACCATGAGATAGCTACCAAAACTTGGCCTTGCTGTTCTTGGCCACTCTTAGACTTGCTTCTCTTGATCTGTGCCGTGGCATTATATCTTTAACTTGGCCTGATGGACAGAATGGGAAAAAAGCCCTATGAATCTAGATGGTATGTCTCTTGAAGGATGCTCTTGATTTTTCTGTCTGCCATAAAGTGTCTCTTTTAAAAGGGCCTATGAGAGGGCGCCTGGGTGGCGCAGTCGGTTAAGCGTCCGACTTCAGCCAGGTCACGATCTCAGCCAGGTCACGATCTCACGGTCCGTGAGTTCGAGCCCCGCGTCGGGCTCTGGGCTGATGGCTCAGAGCCTGGAGCCTGTTTCCGATTCTGTGTCTCCCTCTCTCTCTGCCCCTCCCCCCGTTCATGCTGTGTCTCTCTCTGTCCCAAAAAAATAAATAAACGTTGAAAAAAAAAATTAAAAAAAAAAAGGGCCTATGAGAAAAGTTTTGCTCAGGACCAAAAAGTATGATGCTTCTCCTGAGGAGCTGCTCTGTTGTTAATCTTATGGGCACTGGGAGTCCTGTCAATGACTGGGGCTTTTTCTTCTTTGAATTGACCTCCAGGGAGGCTCAGGGCCCTAATTATGGCTTGCCTCTCACCACCTTAAAGGGCTTTATAACGTACATCCTGATCAGATTCTCTTGCTTTCACTTTATTTACCCACACCCAATTCGCCCTTGTTCTGGGCTTGCTCTTATCTAACTCCATCCTTTGAGTAAGATATATCTCAGTAAGCTGCTTTAAATATTTTTAAAAATAGGGGCGCCTGGGTGGCGCAGTCGGTTAAGCGTCCGACTTCAGCCAGGTCACGATCTCGCGGTCTGGGAGTTCGAGCCCCGCGTCGGGCTCTGGGCTGATGGCTCAGAGCCTGGAGCCTGGTTCCGATTCTGTGTCTCCCTCTCTCTCTGCCCCTCCCCCGTTCATGCTCTGTCTCTCTCTGTCCCAAAAATAAATAAACATTGAAAAAAAAAATTTTTTTTTTAAATATTTTTAAAAATAAGGTAGAGCATAAACAAGGCATTTCCCTATCCAGCCCTGAACTGCCTATCTTCTGTCCCCCATTGACGGTAGTCAGGTTTATGGAATGATTCTGACCCTTGTCTCCTCCCCACCCTATTTGTTGATATAGTATGACTTATGACCTACTTTCCAAGATCATGGCACCTGAAGAGAATTAGCACCACCTGACCAGCCTTTCGGTGATCATCTTGGGTAGTTGAGACCCCAAACGATACCAACTCCACTAGCTGAACACACACTGTAATAAGAATACCAAACAAGTCCTCCAGACTTTACCAGGCAGAAATCTTGGAAACAGCCATGACATTCAGCATGAGCATGCTCTCTAGTTTCAAAACTAGAACTAGAGAGGGACACCTGACTGGCTCAGTCATTCTTGATCTCAGGGTCATGAGTTTGAGCCCTACATTGGGTGTGGAGTTCACACACACACACACACACACACACACACACACACACACACACCCCTACCTACCTACCTACCTATCTACCTACCTAGAATTGGAGATACTCCATCCCCAACCTTCTACAGGTCCAGGGATGCTCATGCTTTTCCTTCCTGCTGGCTTCCCATCCCCGTGCTGCCATGTCCTTCCCCACGAGGGGATCTCTCTGCTGCTGTAGCGGGTGTCCTGGGGTCTTGGTTTATTGACGCCTGTGGTCTTCAACTAGTGAGATATAGTACCCTGGCATCCTATAAAAATACTTTCAAATTCTGACCAATATATATTTCAAATATACTGACCAATGTATAAAAGTTTATCTTTTAGATAATCAGAGATACACACTGTTCATAGATTGTTTACTTGGTAAATTCTTCGCAGGAAATCTAGTTTTCTGCCTTGATTGTGGTTTTTCACATACCCAGGAGGCAAATTTCTAACGTGTGTCTTGCTTGGTGCCTGTTGGATAACATCCTTTGCCTCTCACATCTTGCCTGGGCCAGAGTGATCTCTGCCCTGCACCTGTCACGTGCGCCCCCTCAGCATTCAGGAAGACCGGGCTCAGGAGCAGGTCCCATCAGTTGTAGCAAAAGTAAATTTTTAACTTGCTCAAAAGTATATCATGTTATATACCTTCGTATACTGTTGTCATGAAGAGAATATATTTTCATTGTTTTGAAAGTGCTTTTTTTTTTAAGTTTTATTTATTTATTTATTTACTTTGAGAGAGAGAGAGAGCATGAGTGGGAGAGGATCAGAGAGAGAAGAGAGAGTGAGAATCCCAAACAGGCTCCACACCAACAGAGCCCAATATGGGGCTTGAACCGATGAACCGTGAGATTATGACCTGAGCCAAAAGTTGGATGCTCAACGGACCGAGCCACCCACATGCCCCTAAAAGTGCCTTTTTTTTTTTTTCAACGTTTATTTATTTTTGGGACAGAGAGAGACAGAGCATGAACGGGGGAGGGGCAGAGAGAGAGGGAGACACAGAATCGGAACCAGGCTCCAGGCTCTGAGCCATCAGCCCAGAGCCTGACGCGGGGCTCGAACCCACGGACCGCGAGATCGTGACCTGGCTGAAGTCGGACGCTCAACCGACTGCGCCACCCAGGCGCCCCTAAAAGTGCCTTTTAAGAACCTGTACTTAACTTCTGAATTTAGACAGGTCCACCATCAAAACTGGGGGATCAGACAACCACGAACACACACGCACACGTTTGAAAACCACTGTTTTACTTCTCTCAGGGCTGCTAAAGTTGAAAAGGAATTTGGTCTTATTTCCAGAATTTCACATGTGGGCTCTGAATATTAAGAGCTTTTTTTTAGGTCCTTGGAAGGAAGTGTAGCCCGTTTAACTTATTCACTGCCCCCCTGGCAGGCAGTTAGGAGACAGTCTCCCGGGCCTCTAGGACCAAGAGCATCTGAGGTCCCACTGAAGCCTCCTCTCCCTGCCCCTCAGCTGAGGCCCTGGCGTTTCAGCCCCTGCCTGTCTCGGGTCAGGTCGCCGTTTTCTTCAAGTACACATCCATCCCAGAGGTTGGAGCAGCTTTTCACCCTCTTTGCAAGAGAAGGGACAACCCGTGGGCTCTACAATTTGCTTCCCTTGCTTTCCCGACCAGGTGAGTTTAGGGAAAGTCCTGCCCCCAGTCCTGTCATGGCCGACTGACCACAAAGGGCTCCCAGTTTCACGCCCACTGTTACTATTGAGCCACAGCTAATATTCTCGTTTTTATATTGAACTATCTCCCCCACTTAATTAATGCAGTAACTTTGGCTTCCTTTATGTGTAAGAAAAGGATTGTGTGCTTTCTGGGCTTTTTAATCGGTCTACTGCAGTCATCACTGTGGTGCACGGTCTTTTAAAATCATAGTCTCAAACTGCATTTGCTGAAGAGATGAGAAGATTTTTTAATTACTCTGGGAGCACATTTCAGCCTCACTCTGAATTCTCTTTTTTGATCCCTGTGATAGTTCCACTGGTTCCCTTCTGAATCCCTCCTTTGGATGTTTCCCCTTCTTGTCCTTCGCTGAGCCTGCTCTTGCCAAGGTCACCAAGACCTCCTCGCTACTAAATCCGCTCCTCATCTTTATCTTACAGGACCACTCGGCAGTGTGGCCCGTGGTCACCTTCTCCTCCCTCGGGGCCTCCTGTGCCTCTACTCTCTGTCCTCATCTTCCTGCCTTCCCTGCTTCACTTCCTCAGCTTCTCTTCTGCGGGGCCCCCACATTTTGATGCTCCTCAGGGTTCCGTCTCAGACACACAGCTCCCCCACTACATGCTCCTCCCTGGTGATCTCTCCTACCCCGTGGCTTCAGTTACTACCTTCAGACTGGTGACTCGCACATCCCTGTATTCTTCCCAGTTCTCTATCCACAGCGTGTAGAACCATCTGCCCAGATGGCCACTGGATGCCTCTCTTGGGATGGCCTGCAGGCAAGTGAACCTCAACATGCCCCAAACTGAATTCAGGCTGTCCTTCTTCCCTGCCCCCAAGCCCCTGAGTGGACGGTACTGCCTTCTTTTCAGTGGCTAATTCCAGAAACCAAACCCCACATCCAATGTCTTACCAAATCCTATTGGTTTTATGCCCTAGATGGACTTCATGCCTAAATTGTCCTTTATCCACACGGATGTGCACATACCACGCCAGACAGCCTTTTGAGTGGTAGGTAGGTAGATCCACACATACACACACACACCCATGGAAATACACATGTATGTATTTATACTAATTTAAATTCCACACTCACCTGATGCGGTATTACTACCCCCATTTTATAGATGAGATAACTAAAGTTCAGAGATTCATGAATTTGTTCAAGGTCACACAACTATTAAGTTGTAGAGCTTGCCCCGCCCCGCCCCGCCCCACCTCATCCACAGTAGTACAGTAAAACCTTGGATTGAGAGTAACTTGTTCTGTGAGTGTTCCACAAGACGAGCCAACATTTCTAATAAAGTTTAACTTGATGAACAAGTGATGTCTTGCAATAGGAGTAGTACGTGATGCTGAACATCACACGATCACAACTGAGCCAATGATTCTTTCTCGTGCACGCAGCGGGATTGTGGGTGATGGTCTCCCATGCTCGGATACTCCGTCTCAGGCCTCCGTGTTTGACAGAGATCAGTGATTTTTCAGAATGTTGGAAGGTGCCCACAACTGGCATCGGTGTATTTTTTGTCATTTCAAAGCACCTATGGACAATCGTTTGCTTTTCCATAGAAGAGTAAGCCTAGGAATGAATGATTTGCTTCATTCAGGTCAGGCTGCCTGCAGATATAGACCCTTTCCTCTGCTGCCTTATTGCCAGTTACATTAAATACAGTATATGACAAGAGTTTAATAATACTGTACTGTAGTCATCATCCGTGCAAGCATATACAATGGTCCCCCCATGCAGAGAAAAATTCCATTGAGCCAATAGATAACAGCGTTTCCGTTAGTGATAGTGAGAAGTCGTCCTACACAATAAACCTCCTCACTCTTGCCTCCTTCACACCAGTCACCGAAGGTTTTCAAAGGTAAGTGCAGGTTAATTTGTTTATTTTTCTTTATATTTTGTATTTTCTTTACTATTTCGTATTATATTACAGTATTATAATCATTTTTATATGAATATTTTTGGGTTATGGAACGAATCGTCTGAGTTTCCGTTATTTCTTATGGGGAAATTCACTTTGACATACAAGTGCTTTGGATTACAAGCATGTTTCCGGAACAAATTATACTTGCAAACCAAGGTTTTACTGTATTTATCCAAAAGTTGTATTTACCGAAAAGTTATCTTGCCACGTTGTGGCCTGCTCCATTGCCCCTCAGACTTTATTGTGCATAAAACTCACTTCAGGAGTTTGTTTAAACTTCAGGTTCTGATTCATTATGTCTGGGGTGGGCTGAGTAGGGCACAGTTTTTATAAGCTTCCATGGTCAAAGTGACTTCAAGGTCCTTACAGGTTTCCCATTTGATCTCTTAAGGAGATAGGAAGAGGAGAAGAACAGGAGTGTTTGCTTCTGTGTACTCCCTTCTTTGTGTGACATTTATGTCATTTCCTCTTTCCCTGAGCTTCTGGCACTTTGTCTTGTCTCCCTGACATCTCAAAAGATGGCATTCAACCAGTTTTGATAAGATTACGTCGAGTTTGCCAGAATGCTCAGCTGTAATTAACCTGAGTCTGGGGGCTTTGATTTCCTTAATGCTGTAAAGAGTTCTTTCCCAAATATTCAGCTCTGTCAACATCATCTGGATGCTTACAAACAAACAAGTAGCACCACCAGCAAAAAACCTTCTGTCTGTCTCCTTTGTTTACTGAATAAAGTAGGAACTCTTTAGCCTGACGTTTAAGGCTTTCCCATAGTCTCTCTCCAGCTTGTCTTAGAAACCTTTGCTCATATGGCCCAGGATCCAGCCAAACAGGCGTTTACCTGCCATTACCCAGGTGCCTGGGGCCTCTTTATGGCTCTCTTTCCTTCTAAAATGCCTTCTCGAAATAAGCATCTGTCAGGTCTGTTTTCCAAGCAGCTTTACCTGATTCCCCCATGGGAAAGTCATCTTTCCCTCCCGAGAACCCTCCATTTCTTTGCCTTTCTCTATGACCCCTGTCATATTTTACATTGTAATTATTCGTGAGCAATTTTGCCTTTTCTAGTGGGCAAGGCTCATGCTTCTTTTGTTATTGTGTCCCCATTAGCTCACTGCCAGAGGTCTGCATATTAGCTAAAAAAAAACGGTTTTGCTAAAAATCTGGCGTCTGATAGATTCTTTTTCTCTTCTCAGATTTTTTATATTACTTCCCAGTCTGTGTGTGTGTGTGTGTACATGCCAACATACTTCTAAATATACTTTTCTGATTGTAAAATGAATACGCATTTGTTATAGAAAATTTGAAATATACTGAAAAGCATAGGAAAATTAAATTCATCTATAATCCTACCACCTACAGATAATCACTATGAAGATTTACTATTATGTCCCTTTAGAAATTAAACTTATATACAAGATGAGTTTGTATATTTTATTGATATGTTTACTTAAAAACAACATATAATCGGGGCACCTAGGTGGCTCAGTTGTTTAAGCATCTGACTTCGGCTCAGGCCATGATCTCGTGGGTCGTAGGTTTGAGCGCTGCGTCGTGCTCTGTGCTGGCAGCTCATTGCCTGGAGACTGCTTTGGATTCTGTGTCTCCCTCTCTCTCTCTCTGCCCCTCCCCTGCTCATGTTCGTTCGTTCGTTCGGTCTCTCTCTCAAAAATAAACATTTAAAAAAAAATGTATAATCTTTTTGAAAGCATAGATGCTCTTCCACAAGCAACTTTTCTCCTCCCATACAAATGTCTTCTTTCTCCTTCATGTTTGATCGCGTGGCTATGACCTCCAGACATAATACTGTGGTGTCCTTGTCCTAGAGTTCAGGTAAGTTTGAGGCAGTGTGTGAGGGGATCTTTTCTAGATCATTACGTATCTGAGACCACCTCAAGTAATTCCTTCCACAAGAATGACTTGGCTGGTTTTAAAATTTCTGAATTACCACCTTTGTCTCTCAAAACTTGACACATTCTGGTCTGATATTATATTCACTTCATAGGCCTGCTGTAACAAATGACCACAAAGTGGATGATTTGGAAAGTCCGAAATGTATCCTCTCACAGTGCTGGAGGCCGGGAGCCTGAAATCAACATGACAGCAGAGCCTTTCTTCTCTGAAGGTTCTAGGGAAAAATCCTGCCTTGTGTCTTCCAGCCTCCAGGGTTGTCTGCAATCCCTGTCATCCTTGGGGCTTATGGCTGCCTCCCTCAGTCTCTGCTGCCGTCATCGCAAGGGCTTCTCCCCTCCACCCACATCGGCACCTCCCTCTCTTTTCTCCCGTGAAGACGCCAGCCCTTGGATTTCTGTCCCACCCTAATCCAGTATGACCTCATCTTAATCACATCTGCAAAGACCCTCTTTGCAAATAAGGGCACATTCTGAGGTTCCAGATGGACGTAAATTGGGGGGACACTATGAACCCACCATGGTCATCTTCTGCCTTACAGCCTTCCAAAGGTTAGCCCGGGGCAGTTCATTTTCTTCCTTGGTGACCTTTCCTGCCTGGAGTTTTTCTCAGATTTTCTTCTTTCTTTTTTTGTTTTAAAGTTTCCAGTAACTTCTGGGGTTCCTGGGTGGCTCAGCTGGTTAAGCGTCCGACTTCGGCTCAGGTTATGATCTCACGGTTTGTGAGTTCAAGCCCCGCGTCGGGCTCTGTGCTGACAGCTTAGAGCCTGGAGCCTGCTTCAAATTCTGTGTCTTCCTCTCTCTCTGCTCCTCCCCGCTCATGCTGTGTCTCTCTCTCCTTCAAAAATAAATAAAAACATTAAAAAAATTTTTTAAGTTTCCAGTAACTTCTCTGTGTGTTTCTCTTTTCATTAATTTTTGCCTAAAACGTTGCATCCCTTTGATTCTTGGTCCCTGGTCTTATGTCAGGGATGAATATTTTCTTCTCTTTGATTATTGGTCATTGTCCCCCTCAAAACAGTAAGAAAGATCTTTTTTCTCTTCCCTTTGTAACTGTCTTTTCTTTCTCATTGTTTTCATTTCACTTTGTTCCTTTCCATTCTGGGGAGGCATCTTAAATAATGAATATAACACTGTTGCTGTTTTCTACAATGAACGTCTTGCTTCCCATCAGTGAGGATGTTAATCCTGCATTTGTATTTTTTGGTCTTATTTTTTTAATCCCTTCCAAAAACTTTATGCGCTTGTTGCAAAGATCATGTCTTCTGTCCTACCGAGGACAGCAACTGCCTTTCTGAAATTTTGGTTTCATGGTTAAAAAAAAAAAAAATGGTGTGCTTTCCTTTCTGGTTTTCAAGACCATATGTAGCATTTTTTTTTTCATAGCTCCCATGTTCGGTTTTTTGTTTTGTTTTTCAATAGAAATCTTCAAACAAAAACAACTCTTTGGATTTGGACCTTGTATTTTTCAACAGACAGAATATATGACTGGCCATCAGCTCTCATTGTTCTTTTGGGCACCGCGTCTTCTCTGAGCTGGAGAGCTGAATGGCCAGTGGTTGTACAAAGCTCTCTGATCAATGTCCGGTGTCTAGCTGGTGTTTGTCTTGTAAAGCTCTGTAGGAGGGAGATAGGATGTTCTCCATGCCTGGCTTTGGCTGCTCTGAACCAGTGGCTCCAGAATTTATCTGTATAGCAGGGGCTTAGGGGGGTACAGATAGCAGCAATCTGATGGGAAAAGGGGTATGGAAGTAACGTGTGCTCAGCTCTTCACATAAGCTTGAGAAAATGGCATCTGTGTGGATTAAAGGATAGAATGGAGATTATGACGAGGTTGAACATCTCCATCCCAACCACCCTTGGGCATAGTACTCCCAGGATGCTTTGCTCCAGGACTCCTGTCTGTCTCCCTGCCTGTGGCACTCTGCTTATGAAGACTGCATTTTCTAACATGGACTTTCTCTCCCTCCCTCCCCACTTCCTTCCCAGTGTTTTCTTAGGATAAAAAAAGAGGCTCTGGTATGGCTGCAGCTACCTTAAAATGCAGTACCCATGCAGTAGAAGGACGACTCCCGGTGTTTTATTGTTATTCTTCATATAGACCCAACGTCTCTCAGCCAAGACGAGACCGTGGAGGGAGGAATAAAGTGCCCTCCAGCTTTCTGTGCTGACCACAGATTTGCTCTATGTCAGGCAACAAAGTTCATGATCAAATGTGTTTCTCCGTTCTTCTCCATTGGCCATATAGTAAACAGGAAAAGCCCTGCAATTTTGGCCAGGGGATGGGCAGCCTTTCTTCAGACCCATGAATTGTCATCCTTCATGCTGAATCTTCACAGGTATTTTGCTGGGAAGCTGTGTATCAAGGACTGATGGCCAGATACTGTTTTAATGAGGAAGCCAAGACAGATGTATTTTGAGATGGAAGGTCAAATGGCAGCACTGCCATTTTACTGAAAAGTGTGGCCTCAGATTTGTCCATGAAATAGGTGGAGAGGTCATCTCTTTGAAGAAAGGGTGTGTCTGCATTGATGACTTGGTGACTGACAAGCCGGGGACAACGTGGGAGGTGTCCTGGAAAGTGAGACGAGAACAGAGAAAGGAATTAGGGAGTGGTAATTAAGGTCTAGCCAGGGTCAAGTAGCCTGAGCTTGTAGGCCTCTTCTCATGGAAACTTGTGTGTCTTTGAACACAGAAGAGAAAGAGCGAGGGCGTCCTTGTAGGAGGTGGTTGAGAGCTGGGGCTTGGCGTGGGAGCATGAGGTTGTGTTGGTAAGTGTAGCGTTGCCATAACTGACCACGGGTGCCAGCCAGGACATTTACTAAAAGTGCCAAAGTGGGTTACAAGCTACATATGTGATGACAGAGCTATGGCAGTGTGAGTGAGAACGTGTTTGGGGTTTTAGCAGTGGTAAAGCCATGAAATAAGTGAGGTCATTGGATTTGAGAAAGCAGAGGACATGAGCTCAAGACAGCAGGTGAATCCTCGTGATGGATGCTGCATTTGCTGAGGGTGGTGGCCAGGGATGATGATGACGATGAAGAGTCTGAGCCCAGATCTGAGGCCTCGGTGGTTCTCTCTCGACCAACATCTATTCTCCTGGCTGGAGGATCATCTAACCAACCTGGGTGGTCTGACCTGCGTGCTGGTGGTCAGCACTCCAGCTGCCCAGGCCCCCAAGTCTTCTCCCTGTCCCTTGGCACAAGCAGAATAGGATCAAGGTGAGGAGAGGGAGAAAGAGAGCATCTCTGGTCCCTGTACCCTGCCCCTTGCCTCTCCCTGCAGGAGAAGTGAATCAAGAGTGACTAGGAGACGGGCTCCAGGTGCAGCACTCACCAGTCGGGGGATGGTTCATTGTACCCATCTATAGGCCCCATTTACCTCCACTCCCCACCTTTTTTTTTTTTTTTTTTTTTGCTGAAGTATAGTTAACATACAGTGTTATATTAGTTTCAGGTGTAGAAAATGATTCAACAATTTTTTTTAAACATTTATTTATTTTTGAGACAGAGAGATACAGAGCATGAACAGGGGAGGGTCAGAGAGAGAGGGAGACACAGAATCTGAAACAGGCTCCAGGCTCTGAGCTGTCAGCACAGAGCCCGACGTGGGGCTCGAACTCACAGACCGCGAGATCGTGACCTGAGCTGAAGTCGGCCGCTTAACCGACTGAGCCACCCAGGTGCCCTAATTCAACAATTTTTTTAGAGTTTATTTACATGAGAGAGAGAGAGAGGGAGGGAGGGAGGGAGGGAGAGAGAGAATCCCAAGGAGGCTCTACATTGTCAGCGCAGAGCCTGATGTAGGGCTCAAACTCACAAGCTGTGAGATCATGACCTGGGCCAAAACCAAGAGCCAGACGCTTAACCAAATGAGCCACCAGGTGCCCCAACAATTGTTTTTGATGGAAACATTTAAACTTTCTTTCATTCCTTCTGAGTAGTACTTTCTAAGTCAGGTGTGTGCGTGTGCGTGCACGCGTGTGTGCGCCTGTGATTTGCATAGACAGAGTCAAATGGGTTTTCTTGACTCGTATTTGTAGTTAAATTAAAAAAAAATCTGCTTCTGTTGGAAATCATTTCTCAAAGGTCCTGTACACCTTCCAGAATAAATTTCATTACAGCGATGAAACCTTCTCCAGTTCCCCCGGGCACAGTTGGTCTCTCCAGCCCCTGACCTCCCCAGCACCCCATTCTTGCTACTGTTATGACATTTAACCAGGTTGTGTGGTGATTTATCTGTTTATATGTGTGCTTCTCTCCCACTAGGCTTTGGGCTCCTCCAGGGCAACGATCATGTTGCATTTGTCTTTATAAGTTCAGCAGTTAGTACAGGCCCTGAAAAATAGGTTCTCGCTACTGTTTGCTAGATAGACAGATGTTTAAACAGAGCTTACAAGCATTTAAATTAAGCTTTAAAACAGTTTAATCATACTAACCATAATAATCAGGGGATTACATTTATTTTATTTTTTATGAATATACTTTATTGTCAAATTGGCTTATATACAACACCCAGTGCTCATCCCAACAAGTGCTCTCCTCAATGCCCATCACCCATTTTCCACTCTCCCCCACCCCCCATCCACCCTCAGTTTGTTCTCTGTATTTAAGAGTCTCTTGTGGTTTGCCTCCCTCCCTCTCTGTAACTATTTTTTCCCCTTTCCTTCCCCCACGGTCTTCTGTTAGGTTTCTCAGATTCCACATATGAGTGAAAACATATGATATCTGTCCTTCTCTGACTTATTTCATTTAGCATAATACCCTCCTGTTCCATCCATGTTGCTGCAAAGGGCATGATTTCATTCTTTCTCGTGGCCAAGTAGTATTCCATGGTATATATAAACCACATCTTTTTTTTTTTTAACGTTTATTTATTTTTGAGACAGAGAGAGACAGAGCATGAACAGGGGAGGGGCAGAGAGAGAGGGAGACACAGAATCTGAAACAGGCTCCAGGCTCTGAGCAGTCAGCACAGAGCCTGACGCGGGGCTCAAACTCACGGACCGCGAGATCATGATCTGAGCCGAAGTCGGATGCCTAACCAACCAAGCCACCCAGGCGCCCCAAACCACATCTTCTGTATCCATTCATCAGTTGATGGACAATTAGGCTCTTTCCATAATTTGACTACTGTTGAAAGCGCTGCTATAAACATTGGGGTACATGTGCCAATCAGAGAATTTTATATTAATCATCTGATTAGTATATGTGTTGTTATAACATTTATTGAGCACTCCCTATGTCCAGGCACTGTTTTATATTATTGGATGTTCTCCATAAGACTGGGAGTGGCTACAACCATTGTCCCTATTTTAGAGATAAACTAAAATTTAGAGAGGAAAAATTGAGTGATTTGCCCAAGGTCTCACAACTAATAAGTGCAGAACTGGGATTTGAACCTAAACAGTTGGATGTTGAAACTCACACTCGGAACCACTCATTGTAAAGAAAGGAAATGAGGAGGGAAGTGTGTAGAAATCTGGTGTCTGGTTGGCTCCGTTGGTTAAGCGTCCGACTTTGGCTCAGGTCATGATCTCACAGTTCTTGAGTTCGAGCCCCGCATCAGGCTCTGGGCTGACTAGTTTGGAGGTCAGAGCCTGGAGCCTGCTTCAGATTCTGTGTCTCCCTCTCTCTCTGCCCCTGCCCTCCACCCACCCTTTCTCTCAGATAAATAAACTTTTAAATATTTATTTATTTTGAGAGAGAATGAGCCGGGAGAGGGGCAGAGAGAGAAGGAGAGAGAGAATCCCATGAACTGTGAAATCATGATCTGAGCTGAAGCCAAGAGTTGGATGCTTAACCGACTGGAGCCACCCCAGTGCCCCTTAAAAAAAAAAAAATTGCTTTAAGAAATCTGAAATACAATTTTTTAAGATGTATATTAACTTTTTGAGGTATTTTTTCTAGGTTAAAATACTGTTTCTGTGATTTATATACCTGAATGTGAAGTACACAGTGCATGATAAACAGAGATCCTGGGCTGAGTGGGGGGCACCTGGGTGGCTCAGTCATTTAAGCTTTCAACTTTTGATCTCAGCTCAGGTCACGAGCTTGTGGTTTGTGGGATCGGGACTGCCAGAGATTCTTTCTCTCCCTCTCTCTCTTCCCCTCCCCTGTGCACGTGCTCTCTCTCTCTCAAAATAAACAAATAAACTTAAAAAAAAAAAAAAAAGAGAGAGATCCCAGGGAATCCTAGAATGGAAACAGACACCAGCCCCAAGAACCAAAGCAATTAAGAGAAAAAGAGCCTTTTGTTTTTGAAAAATTACATATTCATATTAACGTAGGAAATATTCTCATTTAATTGCCTATAATATTAAACGAATAATACTGTTACTTACAGCAGTCAATGAATAACATTTTATGCTTCCTGTTTTTAATTTTTTTCTTTTAAATTAATTTGTTAAATCATACAAATAGGTGTAATTGTTTGGATATTACCTTTTTTTCCAGAAACAAAACATCTATTACATTGAACACAGTTTAGTGTTAAATGAATCGTTATGGTTTGGCCGAGTTTGGACCAAAGCCTCTACTCAAGATGTTAAATTTCCATGAATTTCCAGCGTTTTTAGTGTATTTAACTAACTGAAGGAATTTCAGCCTGAGAAGCCGGTTTGGTCCCAGTCACCCAGAGTGACCTCCATGTCCAGCACGTCACAGTCCTGTCTGACAGAACTTTCTGGGACTGTGGCGATTTGTGATTTGTATTGTCCAGTCTAGTAGCCATGTGGAAACACCAAGCATCCGAATGTCACTAGTGCAACTGAGGAAGCGGACTTTATTATCTTTTCTTGTAAGTGATGGAAAAATAAATTTAAATGGGGCTGGTGGCTGCAGTATTGGGCAGGGCAAGAACTCTGAAGGAATCCCTCGCTAGCCAAATGGTCGTCTGATTCACCGCCTTCTTTTTCTCTCTCTTGGGCAGCTTTCCTCAGCTCGGCCCTTCCTTTGACGTATGACCAAATCACAGATGGGAGACAAGATAAAGGAAAATAAAATAAAAATCCCGTCCCCTTTTCTATCACTGATGTCACATACATGTGAACCCCCTTTCCCTGAACTTCTGCATCAAAATGATGCAAAGGGATTCTGCTCCTTTCTTCTTTGAGGGGACCCTTGACCGCCTCCCTGTGAGTGAGCATGTGCTGTCATGTGGGGGACGGGGCCCTGGCCTCAGAAGTCCCTCTGAGCCAGGGCCCCCTCTGTGGGGCCATGTTCTGACTACCGCCCCAGCTCTACATGTAGCCACTGGTATTTCATTTCTGAAACCAGTTTTCATTTTGTATATCTTCCTGGAGAATTTCCGTTTCCTTGAAGGTTTTGGGAATGCTCACGTCATCTCATGGAGCATTCTGTCCAGCTTTTAAAAAAAAAAAAATCTCTTTCTTCTTAGTTATATTTTCTATATTATGGCTCTGCATTTGTGTTTGTTCCTTGCTTTTTAAAATCAGACTTGCTCGTGATTTCTTGGATGTGTTTATTGATTCTGCTGTCTTTTTGAATCTATAATTTCTACTCTGATATTTTTATTGATTCCTTCCCCTTGCTTTCCCTGGGATTTGTTCATTGTTCTTTTTGGTATCTCCTAGAGGAAAAGTTGAGGCACACGGGCCTAGCTCGCTACATGCCACCTGGGACTTGGAGCCACCTTCAAGCGAAAGGAATTAAGTCAGACAGCCACCTTGAGGGACACTGGTCTAGCCATGAGCCCAGCTACGCTCCATTACTGTAGAAGTTGGCTGGAGTGTATCTTGGTGGTAGCCAGAACCCTGCACCCCATAGGAAGAGCTGGGGCAGGGGACTTCTGCATTGTATAGTATCAGACATTTAGATGGGTTCTGACAGACACTTTCATTCCTGAGTCAGATCTTCCAATGATGAGGAGAGTTTCAATTTCCTGTAGTTTCAATTGGCCAGATCACAGGTATGAGGAATAACAGAAAAGAAACTGTGGACAGAAATAGCTTCTCTGCTGCATCAGAAGGATTTTTTTCTGCATCGCTATCGTCCTCATCGCCAAGTTCATTGGAGCACTGTTTCCTTTCGCGTCGGCTGGTGTTCCAGTCTTCATCAGGACCAGCCAGCCTGGTACCTTCTGCTTTATTTAGCCAGCTGCCCAGACCAGCTGTGAGGGGGAGCCCTGGGACTGCCATTCTGCGTGCCAGCACCAAATCGCTTTGCCAGCGTGACCTGTAAGTCACCTGCCCACCTACTGCCCTCACACCCACACTCACCTGAGGCAGGCCCTGCCAGCAGGAGCTCAGGGTGCCAGTCTGATGTGCTAGATCTGATTCAGTTACTGCGAAGCTTCACTTTCCCTTGCACGTGGTGATTTAGGTCCTTTGGCCTGTCCTTCACTTTGGTCTTTCCTTTATGATAGACCTGGTAGGATTTCCTGGAAATTTCTTGCTTGAGTCATGAACCTCTGGTTTCCAGAACTGGCATCGATCTTGCCTGCATTTTTATATTCCTTTGGTCATTTCAGTAGGAATTTGGCATCAGCCCATTCACATATGTTTTATTTGCAAAGTATTTAGTGAACATTTATACCGTCAGACAGTGTGCTTAGCTTTGGGGATGCAGTGGGGAGAAAAACCAACATAATCGCTGTCTCCATGGAGCTTATCGTTGGGGAGTAGAGGGAGCACATGAGAAGAAACAGCATGAATCAAGTAATCACACAAAGAAATGTAACTCACAACTCAACAGGAGTGCCCTAGAACTTTTCCCAGGCGGCAAGGGCGGGGAAGTCCCCTGACTGCAGTGAATTTGAAAGGTGAGCAGGAGTTCTTTAGGGGAAAATGGGAGAGGCCTTCCTTGCAGGTCCTCTGGTGAGAAGGAGCAGTGTGGACAGAGGTGAGATCGTGGGACAGTCACAGATGCAGTTTGCCAAAATTGCCCGGCTACGGTGTGCAGACTGGGTCGGAGAGAAGCAAGGGTGCCTGGGTGCATCAACCTGATAGGAGGCGGTTGCAGTCATCTGGGGTAAAGATGACAGCGACTTGGGTGCGGATGCTGGTGGTAGAGACGGGAAAGGTGAGAGAGTTAAAACCAGGTCAGCCTGAGGCCCGAGTTCAGTGCCTGTGGGTTTCGGGATCCTAAGTTCAGAGGGAGCCAGATTCCTTCCAGCCATCAGATCATTGAACATGTTCTTCCTTTCTGCTTCTTGAACCTTTGAAGCAAGACAAGCAATAACCTTCTTGTTCTGATCTCAGCACAGGAAAGGGCATTATTGCCTGTGCCCGTCAGTGTCTGGAGTATAGTGGTCGACATTCTGTATTTGTTATATGAGTGAATGAGTGAATCAGTGAATGACTGTCAGCTCTTCTCCCAAGGCTTTGAATTCTGGTTGTTACCAGCTCCAGCAAGGACTGTATCTACCAACCTCTAATTCAGGGGAGTGCTCATCCTCCTGTCTCTTTATACACCTGTGTCAGACGTAATTAATTGACTGCAGCTCTCTTTCCTCTCCAGATGCGACCTCAGAACACTTCTCCCAAAGCCCTTGAGGCAGCCTACACCAAGAACACTTGACTTGAAACCTGTTTGCTGTGGCCTAAATTTTAATATTTTAACAGACCATGAGTAGAAGCTCGTAGGCAAAGAAGAAATTGACACTGAATCCTCTATAGTTCCCCCTGTGAAAATGGCAGTGATGCCAGGAGAACTGCATTCATCTTGCCCTTATACTTTAGAATTGGCCTCTCTAAACTAGGCAACAGCCTACCAGACCTCACTTTTGACATTCACTGCAGAGACCCCAGGGCTACTCTCAGGTTCAATCATTTGCCAGAAGGAGACTCACAGAGTCTAGGTAAGGCTGTTAAACTCGTTTATGGTTTATTACAGCAAAAGGTTACAGATTAGGATCAGCCAAGGGAACAGGCACGCGGGACAGAATCCAGGAGGGTTCCGTATGCAGCTTCCTGGTGTCCTCTCCCAGTAGGGTCACGGACAGCATTAACTCCTCCTGGCAAGGACATGTGGCAGTACATGCACCAGGGAGGCTCACCTGAGCCTTGGTGTCCAGAGGTAGATCTCATACCGTGTAACCCAAAGCCCCCACCACAACTCCTGTTCTTCTCCTGTATGGCTCAAAGTGCCAGGTAAATAGACACTCCTGCAGAACATTTCCAGGCCTCAGAGATCACCTCTCCGAAGCCGAGGCCAAAGGCCACACTTCTGTTGGGTAGGGTTAAGTTCTTTTTTTTTAATGTTTATATTTTGAGAGAGAGAGTGTGTGCGCAGGGGAGGGGCAGAGAGAGGGAGACAGATCCAAAGCAGACTGCACGCTGTCAGCACAGAGCCCGATGCAGGGCTTGAACCCACAGACTGTGAGATCATGACCTGAGCCAAAGTCAGACACTTAACCGACTGAGCCACCCAGGTGTCCCAGGCAGGGATAAATTCTATACCACACAGTCTCTGTGGCTCATCTTCAGTTTACCGACCATGGAATAATCTGATGCCATAAATAGCTAAACATACATATAAAAATCCTTTCATTTATTTTTAGAAATGGTTTTGCAGGATAAAGAATAGGTTTAAAACCTGCGCCTTTTCGTGGACTTTCCATGGTGGACGGTTAGGTAAGGATAATGGGTTTCTGAAGTCTGTCTGCCTGTGTTTACATCCCCAGGCCTACCACGTACTAACCAGTATGTGACTACAACTGGGGTTATTTTATTTACCTTTCTCTGCCTCAGTTTCCTCATTGGTAAATGAGAACAGTGATGGTACCCACCTGTTTTGCTGTTTTGAGAGTTAAATGAGACAATGCATGTGAAGGTCAGAAGAGTACAGGGCGTGGATAAATGCTCGATAAAAAATAGATACTGTTGGGGCGCCTGGGTGGCTCAGTCGGTTGAATGTCCGACTTCGGCCCAGGTCATGATCTCGTGGTCTGTGAGTTTGAGCCCCGCGTCGGGCTCTGTGCTGACAGCTCAGAGCCTGGAGCCTGCTTCCAATTCTGTGTCTCCCTCTCTCTCTGCCCCTCCCCCACTCATGCTCTGTCTCTCTCTCTGTCAAAAATAAACATTTTAAAAATTTTTGAAAAAATAGATACTGTTATTTTTATAATTATCGTGGAAAAGATTTATAAGCCTTTTGCAAATCGTTGTCCTTGGGAAGTTTTCCTCTGATTTTCTTGCATTTCCACACCTTCATGTCTCTTAACACGAGCAAAACTATGAGCTAACAATCTTTCTTAAGAAATTGTGTATGTGTTTGACCAGGTGAGTCTTGAGTTAGGTAAGAAGTGTCCCCCACCCCTGCCAGGGCAAGCACTTTCTAATGAGTCTGGGAAATGGAAATTTTTGCCACATCTTTGCTACAAATTGTGGACAGATTTAAAAGTTTAAAAAAAAAAAAAAAAGATGTCATTTTCCCAAGTTGCTACTGAGAACTCTAGGCGTTTTGGGAGAAAATAAATGAAATCTTGGATCAGTCATTTTCGGACTGACACACCAACGCCGGATCTCACTCATGTCACCCTACCAGTGAGCTTCTTGAAGACTGCCTGTTTGCAAGCATCATGTTGCCAGAGCTCACACTGAGCCCGCCTGCCTGGGAAGGGGCTAATTGGCCTTGTGGAGACCGTTTAAAACTGAGGCACAAGAGCTTTCTCTGATGTTAGTAGAGCCTTGAGTTCATGCCAGCCATTAATTGTTTTTTAGGCTTTCCTGTGAAGACGGCCGAACTTGAGACTTGGCTTTCAGTTTGGCCATCTGTGAGCTGCACTTGTCCACATGTGATGTGTATTAAGGTTGTTTTTCCAGGGAGCATTACTTTAATATTTGTTCAGTTTTGGAATGTGTCCACGTTTAGATTTTATTCAAATGTTCACGTTTAGATTTGATGCTCTTGTTTCCCTACTCTTGTGGGTTGTAGGGGGCAGGGAGTCCTCACTCTTCAGCTTCCTAAAGACTGTGGGGGCCGACTGTGTGAGGGCTTGGCTGGCAGAGCTTCAGAAAGACCGTTCTCTTCTAGGCTGGGCCCTCCAGCTCTCGTAGGATTTGGCTTACTTATGGGGCGGACACAGACGGACAGAAGGGGCTTTCCACATGGTGACCCAGCTACCTAACTGAGAGCTCTCTTGTCTCCTAGCTTATTTCTAGTGACGCCGATGGAGCCATCCAAAGGGCTGGAAGATTCAGAGTGGAAAATGGCTCTTCAGATGAGGTAAAGAAGCCCCGTCCCCCTGTATTGTCACTAAGCACGTGATTATAGCCCCAGGAGCTAAGCCATGGCTGTAGCACCTGCGATACAGCAGTGAGGCGTTTGTGATGCTCGTTACCACAGAACACTTGCCTCAGTGCAGCCTAGGAAGAGCTAAATGGAGCTCTTTAGAGCTTCACTTGAAGCAGATGTGAAGGGAAAATGCCATTATTCTTTGTATGAACGGTGCTGGTAATAGGGTGATGCAGACCCTTTAAAAGATCTTTAATAGGGCCACCTGGGTGGCTCAGTCGGTTGAGCGTCTGACTTCAGCTCAGGTCATGATCTCATGGTTCACGAATTGGAGACCTGCTTCAGATCCTGTGTGTCCCCCCTCGCTGCCCCTCTCTCGCTTGCGCTCTCTCAAAAATAAACATTAAAAAAAAAAGAAAAGAAAAAGATCTATAATAAAGCCAGGGAGACATAAAGGTAGTCTGCCAGCAGTGGAACCGAAGAAGAATTCACAGCCATGACACCTTTTGTGTTTGGCCCCAGAATCCCAGCTCTTCCCCTTGGCCAAGCTAGTCGGCTTGGCTGTGCCACATGAGCAACACAGGACTCGGGAGAGAGAGGCAAGAGTTACTGCAATTACCACATGTTGTCTTTATTCCAAGAAGACACCAGGGCAGGGTGCCTGTCCACCGTCCCTGGGCCCAAGCCCTCTTTCTGGGGTCTCCTGGTCTTGCTTGCTGCTGGCCGCAGGGATGCACCTTCCTGGTCTTTCTTCAGACTTCCACTGCCCACTCTACTCTTTGAGGTCTGCCTCCCAGAACTACACACAGAGTCTGGTGTAATCCCCCATTTTCCTTCTCTGCCCTCTCCCTGAGAGACAGGCCGTCAGAGTGCTTTAGCAGCCCCTAGCCCAGCTTTGGAGTCAGACAAGCCTGGGTTCAAGTTATACCTCCCCTACCTTCTAGCAGTATGTCCCTGAGCAAGTGACCCAGCCTTTCCGAGCCTCGGTTTCTTCATCTATAAAATGTAAGTGTCTCAGGATTATTGAAAAGAATAAGTGAGCCAAGCTGATAAAGCTGTTGGAACTGTGCCCGCCATCTAGTACGCACTCAATAAGCGGTAGCTGTAAGAGTGATCGTGGTTGTGGTTGTGGTTGTTAACACGATCGCCGCTGTCTTGCCAGCCTTGCTTTCCTGACCACCTCCTTAATCAGATTCTTGGTGAAAGGCTGTGGATTTAACTTGAAAGGCCACGGCATTCGGGAGATTCTCTCTCATCTCAGCTGTGGCCTTAACTTCACATATCCAGACATGGCATCCTCGCCATTGCTCCGTGAGGCATGAGGAGGCCATCCCGTCTTAGGCCAGACCTCTGAATAGGCGCCCACTTACTCCTTTTCCAAAATGATGTCAACTGACCCACGCAGAGGAAGGAACTCCCGGGGGAATTTGCTTTTGAAGCTTGGAAACAGCCCTCCCCAAATGGCCCAGCTCCTGAAATAAGACAGTCTTATTACCGCAGACTCGGGCAGCCAACTGTGTCCCAGGAGCTAAGCCAGAAGCAGAAACACTTAAGTCTTCATTTTCCAGTGCTCACAAAGCTAGCAGCCACCGTGCTGAGTTTCTAGTTTGAAAACCTGAGTACCAAGAGACCCCAGAGGTTTTTGTGCCTCAAGACATCCTCGTGCTACCAAAAGTTTTGCAGAACGTTAGCCCAGCCTCGAATGAGCAAGCTGTACTGGACTTTCCCCACCCCACGTAAGCACCACTCTGCCCCCTGCCGGAACTGACGTCTAGAGGAAATCCACACTTCCAAAGACAGACATAAATGTGGTCCTAGGCTCACAAAACGCTCCGCACCTGGCTGAGTCCTCTGGCCATGCCTCTGGACTGGAGGGATTAGAAATCGCCTCCAGAGGCTCTGGAGTCAGACCGCCTGGGTTCAAATGGTGAGTCCACAACTCACCAGCAGCGTGACTGTGGGCAGTTCACTTAACATCTTTGGAACCGTTTGGTGGAGTTACTGATTTCACAAATCACTGTGGTCTGTTGTGTTCAAAACACAGTCCTGTCTCAGATTGCTTCTCTGGGAAATATGATATCAGGGCTCAAACACTGTTTTCAGTTTTGTTTCTACCTGAACCACTGAGCATGAGCCCTGAGTTGGAGCGCTGCGCCTGTGTTTTGTATCGATGGTCTTTAGTTAAAAGCCTCCGGCCAGTGTAATGTACACTCTGATAAAAGACCTTAGTGCCACATGAGACTCGGGGCAAAAAAAAAAAAAGCTGGCTTGCTCTAAGTTAGTTAAAGCCGTCAGTGCACTAGAAGGGACGATATATGGAGCTTGCTTAAAAATTTTCAAACACACAAAGAAACAAATTGCAAAGTAATTTCATTATTGGGCTGTTTCTCCTTTTATTGAATTTTAAGAGCTGTTTATACCATACGGATCCTAGACCTTTATCAGATACGCAATTCGCAAAAATCCTCCCCCGTTCTGCAGACTGTGTTTTCACTTTCTTGACTGTGATTTTTGAAGCGCAGAAGTTTTTAAATTTAATGTCTCGTCCATCTATTTTTTTTTGTTGTTGCTCGTGCTTTTTGTATCATTTCAAAGAAACATTGTCTAGTTCAAGGTGGCTGAGTCACTTCCTTTTTTCTTTAAGTTTTTATTTGTTTATCTTGTGGGAGAAAGAGCGCGAGAGCGTGAGCAGGGGAGGGGCAGACAAAGAGGGGGAGACTGAGAATCCCAAACAGGCTCCATGCTGTCAGCACCCAGAGCCCGACTCAGGGCTTGATCTCATGAACCGTGAGATCATGGCCTGAGCCGAAATCTAGATTCGGACCCTTAACCAACTGAGCCACCCAGGCGCCCCGGCTCAGTCACTTCTTAGACTTACCGTTCCGTTGAAGATAATGTCGAATATGCCTTGATTTCTTTACACATCATCAGTACACTGATTTTACCATCTGTGATGGAGAACTGCAGTATGTGAAGCCGGCCTGTGCTCGTGGTGTGGTAGTGTCCTGTGTTTCTCTGTGCGCGCAGCCGCCTAGTGATGTGCCAGTGTTGTTCTAGAAAATGAATTTTCAGGACTAATAGGAGACCCAGGCTGAGCTGCCTTTTAGTAGGCAATGTTACCTTGTGATTCAAAATAAGAAATATAGGGGCACCTGGGTGCCGCAGTCGGTTAAGCATCCGACTTCAGCCAGGTCACGATCTCGCGGTCCGTGAGTTCGAGCCCCACGTCGGGCCCTGGGCTGATGGCTCAGAGCCTGGAGCCTGTTTCCGATTCTGTGTCTCCCTCTCTCTCTGCCCCTCCCCCGTTCATGCTCTGTCTCTCTCTGTCCCAAAAATAAATAAACGTTGAAAAAAATAAAAAATAAAAAAAATAAAAAAAAATAAGAAATATATATTTGGTCTTTGGCCCACTTCCTGACGCAGAGCTGCCCAAACGCTTGAGTGTCCTAAGTGAGAGGGTGATAAAGGTATCTTTTGTCACATTAATGAAGTGACTATAGGAAAGCCCCTAGGGATGGGGGCCTGGCTACTAGAGAAATTTCCCACCCACTTGCAGGGGGTAGAGCTTTTCATCCCACCCCTGGCTCCCAACCTCCAAGGAGAAGAGAAGTGCTGAAGACTGAGTTCAGTTGCCAACGGCCAATGATTTAATCAATCCCAGTTCAATCGGTGATTTAATCGATCAGTGAAGTCTCCATAAAAACCCAAAGGACAGGGTTCAGAGAGCTTCTGGGTGGGGAACACGGGAGATGTGGGGAGAGTGGCAGGCCCGGAGGGCATCCCCATACCTCATCCTATGAGTCTTTTCTGTCTGGCTGTTCCTGAGTTACATCCTTTTATAATAAATCTAGTTAGTAGTTAAGCCAACAATCTAATGAGTAAAATGTTTCTCTTGAGTCCTGTTAGCCTCTCTAGCAAATTAATCGAACACAGGAGGGGGTCATTGGAACCTCCAATCTGTAGCCAGTTGGTCAGAAGGACAAATGACAACCTGGTCTTGAGATAGACATCTGTGGCAGAAGGAAGGCGGTCTGGTAGGACGAAGCCCTTCACCTGTGGGATCTGAGGCTGTCTCCAGGGAGATGGTGTCAGAATGGAGTGGAGTTTCAGAACACCCAGCTGGTGTCGGAGAAATGCTTGGTGATGGGGGAAAAAACAAATTTGAGCTGATGTCAGAATCGGAGTGAGGGTTTGCATTTTCTTTTGCCAGACACCGTAAACTAAATTCCCAGCTTCAGACTTTCCAAACCACCCCAGTGATGCAGAACGGAGCTGAAAGTTTACGTGAAGCCTGGCTTGTGGACACAACACCTCAGAGGCGCTCCCCGCCTGGCTCTGCTCCGCACTGTGGCAACCTGCCCTCCAGTCTTTGGGGTAGAGGGGTCTCTTCTGATTCACGTTTTCCTTCGACGTTTAACCCTTTGGGGCCCTAGCATCATGTGGGCTGGGTCTCCTATTAGACTTCCCTGCTTCAGCAGGTCTGGGGTTTTGATTCTTTGCCCCAAGTTTAGTTTTGCTAGGATTGACACGTATCCTCAAGCTAAAAAGATACCCATGGTCCTCTTACCTCTCTGGCTTCCCTCTTGCCTGTTTGGGCTGGTAATTCCTGACTATCTTATGAGCATTCCAGGGCTTTTAAGGAGATGTTTTTAATATTTTTCTAGTAGTTTTAGTTTTTTCAGTGGGAGCATGGACTGAATGACCTAGCCCATCATTACCCAAAACCCAAGCTGTATCAGGAGTGCCTTTCACGCAGCATGTCAAGTCATTCCACCTTCATTCTTTGGATCATATCTCGGTGCCGGACAGCCAGTGCACTGGCCACTCAGGAGTAAGACTGCGGACGTCCCTGCCCTGGTGGCCTCTTAGACTGGCAGGGGGAGCAGTCAAAACAGCAAGTAACACAGGCACAATCAGAGGATAGCAAATTTTGGTAAGTACTGTGGGGAAAACATTGAGGGGGCTTGGTGCAAAGTAAGAGGAAAAGCCCTACCCAGATAGGATGGGTCCCAGGGATGTCACAGTGAGGCCGAGCAGTGTTTCTGAGACCACTGATGGTAAAGGACCCACTTTTTTATTTCCAATCGGTCGTAGAACTCAGTGTGGCCCTCCTACGCGCGACCAGTATACAGCACCCCGTTGGTATAACTCCCCACCAAATTTTCTAACACCCAGATAGGTCTGGATTCTATTTAAAGAAACGAATCCACTGAACATGACTTTGGTGTCACAGGAACCTCAAGTTGCTTGTAAATGTTCCTAGATGCTTGCCCTCCATGGCTGTACACTTGGCCCTGGACTGATAAGAAGTTTGCAGATCAGCACCCATCCGTCCACTATTCCTTACTGCCTTAGAGTTCATCTAGGCCAGGCCCGCACCCTGCGTGAGTCATGAGTCCCTGCAGCAACTTCACCACAGGGAGCTCATCGGCCCCTGCTTGAATACCCCTGCTAGAAAGGGAAACTTGCTTCCTCCTCCATCAGTTGTTTTCTGCTGGACACCAGCTGAGTGTCCTACAATTCAGTTCAATTCTGACGCTACCCAGAGTTAGCGCCACAAGACTGCCCTCGCTTCAGACACCAGGTGCAAGTATCAGGTCCCCGGTCACCCACACTTCTGTCCCACTTGGCTGCAAAGTTGGAGGTTTTCACAACCCCCCACCCCCCAGGTCCAATAATTTACTAAAACGACTCAGAATTTCAGAAAGCACTTTATTTACTATCACCAGTTTATTACAAAGGGTGCGACTTAGGAGCCTCCAAATGGGAGAGATGCACTGGGCACGGACCTTCCATGCTCCTGCCGGGAGGACCATCCTCCCAGCACCTTGGAAGATCCCCGGACCCCACCACGAAGGGGTTCCAGCACGTAAGCGTAATGATCAAATCGTTGGGCCAATGATTAAGTCATTCTGCAGCCCTTCCCCTCCCACAGGCTTCACCTTGGGGCTGAAAGCTACAAGCTTCTGATCAAGGCTTGGTCTTTTCCAACAGCCAGGCCCATCCTACAGCTCTGCAGACACCCAGCAAGTGTCACCTCCTTACCACAAAAGAAACTCCTGCTACCCTCGTTGCTCAGGAAATTCCAAGGGTTCTTTTTATGGGATGGTATTGATCATCTGTATTTTCCACTCAGCATTTCTGTTTACATTTTCTGTAGCCCACGGTGTACGGCTTAGCCCTCTTCAGCATGATAGGCCCTCAAGCATTCCAGGACATCTGCTGCTTTTCTCCTAAGACGTGGACTCCGTTCCACTTATCGCCAGCCTCACTGCTACTCCTTGGCCACCGGAGAGGTTGTTTAGTGTCAAGTTGAGGTGCTCAGAACTGATTTCGGGGCTCCAGGTGCACCCCCCCACAGCCACAGGGTGGAGCACACTCGTCCCCTTCTGTCCTTTGCACGCTCTCTTTGTCTGAAGCCTCATTAAGAACCTTCCATATGCTACCCCTCACCTCAGTCTTTCTCACGTGCGCTCTTACTGGGCTATGAGGTGGCATCATGGTATGTGTAGTGTGTAGACCATTTTGGGAGTCAAGCAAACTTGGGTTCCCGCCTCAGCTCTATCACTCGCCAGTTTACGACCCAACTTCTCCGAGACTCGGTTTCCTGGTGGGTAAAATGAGCACCAATCCCTGCTTTGCAGCACCTGGCCTTCCCCGTCCTGTACTCATGCAGTTTGGACTTGTCCCCAAATAGGGTTTTGCATTGTCCATACTGAATTTCATCTCATCAGCATGTCTCATAACTGCTTATTGTCAAGAGGTTTTTTTGACATCTTGATTCTGTCACCTGTCCTATTAGCTAACGCCCTGAGAAGCTTTAAAATACCTTCCAGTGTGCTGCTTCTGCCATCTGCGTGCTCATTCAGATTATTAATTAAAATGAGTGTGACCCCTGGGTGGATCACTGGAGACCTCCCTTACGGCTCACTTGTATATATCAATTAGTATATTGTGGAACAGAGGGACAGTCTTTGAGCTTTTCATAAATCTCCCTTCCCTCATGTGGGAGGATTCTCTTACACACTGTTGGGGTATATGTAAACAAGTACAGTCTTTTGGGAGGGCAATTAGCAATAATTAAAAATGTGTATACCATTTGGCCAGCAGTGCTGCTAGGAGGTGTATTATAGCATTATTTAAAATAGAAAAAAAAAAAAAAACACCTGGAAACAACTTCCATTTCCATCAGTAGAGGAATAATTACATAAATTATGATACATTTATACAGTGTAATGCTTAGTAGCTGTTAGAAAGAATGAAGCTTTGGTGCATACCATAGCAAAATGTTCACGATAGGATTAGTCCTAAAAGCAAGTTCCGGAATGATTAGTTTATCATCCCATTTCCTTAAAAGCAAACCAAAAAGAAAGATAAATATGTCTGTCAATATGCAAGAGAGTCTCCAAAAGGACACAGAAGAATTTAACAGCGATTGCCTCTGGAGAAGGGAAGCGGCAGGTCAGGAAAGAAGTCGGAAAACCTAAACTTTCCACGTCAAGCCCTTTTTATGCTGTTTACATATTTTGCACATCTCTACTCAACAGTAGTGTTTAATTTTTTAAAAAATCCATATAGTCAAAAAGAACAAGGTCGATCTGAATGTACCGGCATAAAAATATTTCTAAGATATTTTCTTTAGTGGAAAAAAAATAAGCCTCAGTGTAATAGCTACACGACCATCCCATTTATGAAAAGAAATTGTGTGTATATGCATATACGTGTGTGTTATGAATGTATGTGTATATATGCACGTGGATGCGGACGTGTGACGTGTGCACGTACGTACATAGTAAACACACCTTTATGAATGCGTACAAAGGTCTGGGAATATCCATACCAACCTGGTAGAATGGTTATTAGAGGGAAAGGCTGTGTACCAGGGCGTGGAAGATGGGGAAGAGAAAGGGATGTTAATTTATGTGTGGTTTCAGTTTTTTCAACCAGCTTACATTTCCATTTGCAATTCCAAAGATTTTAGTGTATTTTTTTTTAAAGACCATATTCTCTACTGCCAGTGTTCCCTCTGCAATTTAAACCTAGAAACTGAAATAAATGCATTCACTCACTAACTGAACTTCACTCTGGAAAAAAACTATGAAAACTCCCAGGCATTATATAAAACAAGGGGTCTCATCTGTAGCCCATGTTGTGTGGCTTTCCTGCTTAAAGTCAACCATGAGCGAATAGTCAGATAAAATGAGGGTGTTTATATGTGGATTCTGATTACATTCTCCTCAAAATATCCTGGCCAGATTCATTCAGTTTCTCTCCTTCTCATCCCACAAGTATAAACAAGGTGAAGAAAAAACCATGAAGGTCAACAAAGAGGTTTTGTGGGCCTTGGAATTCAATGCAGGGATGATTCAGGATTTCTTAGTCTCAGGACTCATTTAACACTGTTGGCATGTTCAGGCACATCTGTTGCATAGAAGAATTTGAGTTTATGTATTACTCTTCATAATGCCTTTTAGCAAACCTTTATCTCAAAGGGCATAACATAGTAAGAGCCTGGGTGGCTCAGTAGGTTGAGTGTCCAACTCTCGATATTGGCTAGGGTCATGATCTCCCAGTCATGGGATCGAGCCCCACTTAGGGCTCTGTGGTGAGTGTGGAGCCTGCTTGGGATTCTCTCTCTCCCTCTACCCCTCCCCCATGAACATGTGCACTCTCTCTCTCAAAATAAACATCTAACCAATAAATTAATTAAATAAACAAACAAACAATGGCCTAAGTGTGGGCATCTGCAGTGTTAAGCTTTAGTTATCTGGCAATTGAGCCCATTAGAATATTTCCTCTGGGGGCGCCTGCGTGGCTCAGTCGGCTAAGCGTCTGACTTCAGCTCAGGTCATGATCTCGTGGTTTGTGAGTTCAAGCCCCGTGTCGGGCTCCGTGCCGACGGCTCAGAGCCTGGAGCCTGCTTCAGATTCTGTGTTTCCCTCTCTGTCTGCCCCTCCCCTGCTCACGCTCTGTCCCTCCCTCTCTCACAAAAATAAACAAACATAAAAAGAATTTTTTTAATAAAAATTAAAAAATATTTCCTCTGAACTTGCTTGTTGATGTCAAGTAAAGTGTTCCTGGTGTCATTGTCACCTTAAATGTTGCAAACAAAGTTTCTGTATCTCTGAAATCCTCTGTGCAGTAGGTCATCCTTAAAAGAGTTAGGGTTTGTTGCAGTATTAAAGCCATAGTTAGGCACTTCTGCACCCACTCCAGAACTGCTAACACGAAAATGACATGCTAAGAGCTGGTCAGAAGATGTGGAGAAGCTAGAACTCTCCCCATCTTACCAGTAGTGTAAATCGGCACATCCCCTTTGGAAGTTTGGCAACATATACTAAAACTGAACATTTGTCTCCCCTGATCCCCAGATGTATACTAACAGCAGTGAGTGCTTATGTCCAGCAAAAGACAGACACAAGAATGTTGATGTGACTTTATTCTTAATGACCCCAAATTGGAAACAGTCCGTATGTCCATCAACTGAATGGTGAATACATACGCTGTGACGTTCGTATAGGGGACTGCTACATGGCAATAGAAGAGAATGAACTGTTCCTACATCCCCAACCTGGATGAATGTCATAGACTCAATGCTGAAGAACAGAGCCCGACGCAAATACACATGATCTCATTTCATTTCTGTGAGGTTCAAGAGCAAGTAAAATGAATTGTGGTGACAAAAGTCAGGAGAATGGTTACCTTTCAGAGTATGATTGGGTATTGAGTGGGGAAAGTGAGTGAAAGAGCCTTCTGGGGTACTGACAATATTTTCTGTCTTGATCCAGGGAATGGTCACACAAGGGCATATACATATTTTAAATATCATTTATGATTCACTCAAGATTTGTGCCCTTTATACTGTCCACTTCTGTTTCTTATCATCAGAAATTGGAACTCATTTTTACAGTCGTTCTGGGGTCTTTGGACAGAGGTGCTTCTTTGTTTTGTTTCTTTGCTTAGTATCCTTTCTTTTGTCAGTTCTTGTGTGTATTCTTGTCTTTACGCCTCATCATATGTGATTTTTAACAAGGGACAGGAAGTGTCTTGCCCTGCGAGACTCACAACTTTTTTGGTGTTGGGTTCTCCTCCCCCAATTTTAGTTAAGGATTCAGTGAAGTCAAAAGTAGGTAACTTTTTTTAAAATTCTTTTAATGTTTGTTTATTCTTGAGAGAGAGAGGGAGAGAGAGAGAGAGACAGACAGACAGACAGTGCACGAGCAGGGAAGGGGCAGAGAGAGGGAGACACAGAAGCCCAAGCAGGCTCCAGGCTCTGAGCTGTCAGCACAGAGCCCCATGCAGGGCTTGAACCCACAAACCATGAGATCATGACCTGAGTGAAGTCGGACTCTCAAGTGACTGAGCCACCCAGGCATCCTAAGTAGGTAACTTTTTGATCATTGAAAAAAAAAAGCCCTCATAGGGACACCTGGGTGGCTCAGTCATTTGAGTGTCCACCTTCAGCTTGGGTCATGGCCTTACAGTTCATGGGTTCACTGCTGTCAGCGAGGAACCGCTACAGATCTGCTGTCTCCCTCTCTCTCTGCCCCTCCCCTGCATGTGCACCCACATGCGCTCTCTCTCAAAATAAACATTAAAAAAAAAAAAAACCCTCATGATTGGCACTTGTTACGCAATAGAGATACAGTCCATGCCACTGGCCAGAGTCCCGTCTGTCACTCTGAGATTCCCTTCCAAGGGGCTGTATGTTGTCTTTTGTTATTCCATTCTGCGGCGGCCAGTGTTCAGACCTCTGGGAGGGGAGAAGACAGACTCGGGGCTTTAGAAGATCTGGAGTTTGGGGGTCATTTTCTATGTCCATTAACCCCCTTGGCAGTCTGTGAGGCCTGCAGGCCCCTTCTCAGAATATTTTTGAACGCATAAAACAAAACACATGAGATCACAAAGGAAAACAGTTGTGCTGAAGTACTTCTAGGAATGATTTTTTCTTGTTTGTTTTGTTTTTGTTTTTTTTTTGTTTTTTTTTTCAATATATGAAATTTATTGTCAAATTGGTTTCCATACAACACCCAGTGCTCGTCCCAAAAGGTGCCCTCCTCAATACCCATCACCCACCCTAGGAATGATTTTTTTAAACCTAATATATGAGGCAGTAATATATGTGGTTTTTTATCAATACGTTAAATAACGAGGCCAGCAGCAGGTCTTGCAACTACTGTAATTTTGAACCATGAAAATTGCAAACAGTATTCAAGATGTCTGCAGTTCCTGTAACGAGTTCTAAAAATATCTGTGACCTTTTTTTTTTTTTTTGGATACATTTGTAATTGAAAGAAACGCTACGTTTTCATTAGAAGGTAGGGAAAGAAAGATTTTTGTTTGTTTCACCCAAGTTCACGGCCTTCCCTGGATTCTTTGAGAACCCCTGGCATAGAGCATTGCTTCTCAAGATTCAGTGTTCCTCGGAATCACCTGGGATGCTTGTGAAATTGCAAATTCCAGGGCCCCGCCCACAGAGATCCTGAGGAGGAGGTAGAATGGGCCCACGGGTGACATTTAACAAATCTAGAAGCACAGAGCTAAGATCTGGCGCTGTGCCGTGCAAGTCTGAGAAGCTCGAGAGGCCTAATTGGCCTGCCTCCCTCAGATTCTCCCCTCCAGGCTCTGTTGATGGTGTCCAAGGCCTTGGGACAGTGGCACCCACCACAGTGGCGTCTGACTGGCTAAGGCCAGCTGCCTTCGCTGGACCCCACCTGTGTCTGGTCAGCTGATGCCTGAGGCTGGCTGGTGGACCCCAGAGTCAGACCACAGCTCATGCTGCCCAGAGGCATCCTGGACTGTGGACTGGCACTGCCGGTGGTTGATTATTATAAAGTGAACACTGTTGACAATGAATCATCCAGACATTCTACTGGGAACAAAATCCAATTATGGCTCTTCTTGAGTCACACCAAAAGGTCAAGACTGAGAGGCAACAACATCTTGAACAGGTGATCAACACTAACATCACCAATGAGGAACAGCCATCTATCTGTTCTGGAAATAGGATAAGCTGAGGACAGGCTCCGCTTATGTAGCATTCTGACCAGCTATGCGTAACCTGAACCTCATTGTGGGGAAGCATCAGACAAACCCAGAAGGATTAATTCTTGCTTTTTTATAAAGAATTGGGGAGGTTGTGCTGTATTCTTGAAAAAAATGTCAGTGTGGTAAAAGACAGAGTCTCTGGAAATGTTCCAGATGAAGGGAGTCTGAAGAGACCCAACTAAATCACCCTGAACTCAAGAGGGAAAATGCTTTAAATGACATTTTTGAGTCAATTGACAAAATTGGAATACAAATGGTAGACGGAAGTATTGTATCAATGTTAAATTTACAAAAGTTGGTAAAGTTATAGTGTGGTTATGTAAGAAGATAGCTCTATTCTTGGGAAGTACACACTGAAGCATTAGGGATAAAGCATTAGCATAAAGGGATATTTATGCATCTTAGCCTTAAATGTTCAGAAAAAAATTTGTGTGTGTGTGTGTGTGTGTGTGTGTGTGGGGAGAGAGTAGTGAACAAATGAATAAATGGGATAAAATATTAACGGCTAAATCTGATTAAGGGTATAGACATGTCCTTTGCAGTCTTATTCTTGCAACATTTATGTAAGCTCAAAATTACTGCCAAATTAAAAAATATGTGTGTGTATATATATATAAATATTTACATGTAAATATATATATTAAATATATATTTATATATAAATGTAAATTAGTAGCTGATTTTTTTTATTTCAAGAAAATTCAATAAAAGCACAGTAATGCTAAGCATTAACCTCCTTTTTTACTCCTTGAGTAAAAGGGCAAAACATAAAAACCCAGATGATGACATAATGGTTAAAATTTTTAAAAAGAAAAAAAAAAATTTCCCAAATGGGCACTGACTGCGGTTTCAGCTCCACTGCCTATGAACTCCACAACCTTAGGCAGCATAGCTGAAGTCTCCAGGCCTCAATTTCTGCGTCTGAAAGTAGGAAATAAAAGAAAATCGATGCCATAAAGTTGGCGGAGATGCTATGGAGATAATGCACAGAAAGTGCTTGGCCTGGTCCTTGGCCCTTAAAGCTCTCTCAATGAGTGTCAGTGTTTCCAGAGCATGAGCAAGACAAAGAGAGTCCTAATTCACTTTATAGAGTAATATAACCCCGGGACACCTGGGTGGCTCAGTTGGTTGAGCATCTGACCTTGGCTCAGGTCATGATCTCACAGCTTGTGGGTTCGAGCCCCGCGTCGGGCTCTGTGCTGACAGCTCTGAGCCTGGAGCCTGCTTCGGATTCTGTGTCTCCATCTCTCTCTGCGCCTCCCCTGCTCATGCTGTGTCTCTCTGTCTCTCTCTCTCAAAAATAAACATTAAAAAAAGTAATATAATCCCTGAAGCATGACCGAAATACATACAGAAAAGAAACTGTAACCCCATCTCACTAACAAATATGATACATAATTCATTTTTTCTAATCCAGCCATGTATCAAAAGGATACTATATACCATGACCTAGTAGGACGTATTCCAGAAATCTAAGAGCCATTCAGCATCAGAAGAGCCAGTAGCATAATTCATTACATTACTATGATTTTTCCCCAATTCAAGCTATCCTGTCAGTAGCTGCCAAAAAAAACTTGCAGTAAAATTCGATATTCATTCCTAACAGTGGCCCCTTTGTAAGCTCACAATTGAAGGAAACCCCTTCAACATGCTAAAGCAAGTGACCACAAGTACCTAGTAAATCATAACAGACGTGTTGGAATCAGAAAATTACGTTCCAACAGTCTGCTGTATACACATGGCACAATGTACATGTCAGTGGAGTTCCAAACCGCATTTTCAGTATGATTGTGTTTTGGTAAGAAAAATACATATGCACGCATGTGTAAGAAACAATGAGTGGGGACCCTGCCAAATCATAGTGATTATCTTTGGGGAGAGGATTCAGATGACTCATTATGTTTATCCAGATTTCCCCCACTAATTGTGTTATTTCATGACAAGTTTTTTAAATTCTACCAAAAACATTCTTACTTGAATAAGAGACTGCAGAGATGCATTCCAGGTGAAAGGTGCCTGTTACAGGGGTACCAAACAGAAGGGCATGCCTCTAGGGGGCACCAACTGCCAAATATTTGGAGCTTCGAACCAGAAAGCTGTACTCAAGTTGGAAATAGCTGAACCCATCACTCGGTTCTTTTTCCTATGCCCCAGGGACCTTTCGAATGCTTCTGTGACGTGGATGTGTTGTCTTTTCTAATGAGGACATGTGGTTACAGTCCTGTGTGTCTGCTTTTGACAATGACTTTTCTGGTTCTTTGGCCGCTGATTCATTGCCAGCTTCTTGTTTACTTTCTGAATAAGCCTCTTAATGACACAATTTTGTTCATTTACAGAACGCAACTGCCCTGCCAGGTACGTGGCGAAGAACAGACGTGCACTTAGAAAACCCAGAATACCACACCAGATGGTATTTCAAGTATTTTTTAGGACAAGGTAACTATGCCATTATGGTGGTTGGGAAGAAAGGATATTCAAAATGAAAAATAGTGTCAGTGTAATTTATTCTGGTGCCCTAAAAGTATGAAACTAACCAGTTTAGGGACACTGATGTCAGGCTAGGAGTAAGCTTTTTTTTTTTTTTTTTTTTTTTGTAGATTTGAAGATTCAATTCCAACCTCAGCCCTAGGGTTATTTATATATAAACATATATTTTCATCCCTTGGGAGTTAAAGGGAGTTAGATATTCTAAATGGCAATTTGAATTTGCAGGGTGGACAACAACTTTAGACCTAACCAAGGCACGTGCCAAGTACTATCCTATACCAAGTGCTGTAAACAGGTCTATAGCGGATTTTGAATACTTAGTTTAAGGCAATGAGGGAAAGAAATGATTCCCTGAGCTCCAGGGTCAATATAGAACTGGAGAGGCATTGTCCTGTAGGCTCTGGTAACAGGTATTTATCTATCACCTACCACATTCCAGGCAATTATACTGGCCAAGGCAGTCATCATCCCTACCCTCATGGAGACTCTAAAATGGGTCTGAGTCCTGGTTCTGCCATTCTTAACCGCAGGACCTGACACTGGTCACTCTCCATGTCTCCGAGATTTAATTTCCTTCTGTGCAAAGTGGAGGGATTACTAATACATACCTAGTAGGTTAGAACAGGAGTTTCAGTGAGATACGCTGGAGAAACGCTAAGCCCTGCTCCTGGCACACAGCAAGAGCTCAGTCATTAATAGCGATGTATATTTAAAGTGAAGGGCTCAAGTAAACGTACATGGGAAGCCAGAAAATGGAAATGGAAGAATAATCACTGTTGCAGGATTAGAGAGGAGCCAGATAAACTGCTTATCAGGCTAATGCATGTGTTTCTAGAAGATGTGATGCTTGGACTATAAAATGAGAGTGATCAGGTGCAGAGGATGTCTTTTTAAAAGTCTGATACTGTTTTATCCTAAGAAGTTTGCTTGCTGTAGACAAGGCATATTTCTTTATAAAGAAAGAAGTCAGTGGGAAAGTTGTCATCTTCCCAAATGCTTGAAAGCCTAGTGCCCTGAGCAGTGGGGACTTTAGAGAAAACCAGTGCCATCAGTTCAGATGCCAAGAAACTCAGAGGTAAGGCAGGCTCCAGAGTTGGTGGATTCAGAGGCTCAGTGGTGTCATCGAGGCCGGCCCTCCTCAGGGTCGCAAGGTGGTTGCAGCAATTCCAGGCATCACCTCTAGACACCACCATGTCCAGAGCAAGGAGAAGGCCATCTTCAGGAGTGAAGAAGCCTTTCCAGAAACCCCTTGACCCACTTCTCCTCCCGTCTCATTGGCTGGTATTGGTCACTTGTTCGTTTCTGAACATTTCTGAACCGATCACTGCCAAGGTTGAATCGGAGCGCGCGATCAGTATGGCGTGATCAGAATCTTTTCCGAGCTGGGTTTAGGATTCGTGCTCCCTGCTCATGTGGGAAGGAAAAGTTGTCTACTCCCACCGGGACCTGAAAGAATCAGTTGTATGTTCACTGTTCTAAAACTCTCTCCTGCAGTCCATCAGAATTATATTGGAAATGATGCAGAGAAGAGCCCTTTCTTCTTGTCCGTGACCCTTTCCGACCAAAACCATCAGCGCGTCCCTCAATACCGTGCAATTCTTTGGAGGAAAACAGTAAGTACCTGGCTTGCCCCTGGAGCATCCCCCTTGCTCCAGAGTTTTATTAGTGTCCTTGTCAGAATGGTTCTGGTGAGTCTTTTTCTATGTGGTTCTCTGAGTTTGGATATTCAGGATTATACTCTTGAGCAGTGGGGCCTTCAGACTCTGGGTTCAACCACAAATTGTCCCCGACAAGCCACTAACTGGGCATGTCCCTTCCCCTCCATCTCTGGCCTGTGGAGCACAGAACTGTATTTTACAGAGCATTTACCTTAGCTGTTACTAAGACTGAAACTGACCAACCGGTTCACCTTCAACTAAAAGAAACAAAATTTATTGGAAGAATATAATACTGTTACCCGGTACAGCCAATGGGGTGCTACTATTTCCATGGGTCATTCAGTCAAGCACTGAGTCAACTGCGCTTCTAGAAGTTTTTTGAGGCTTAGCCCCTTTCATCAGTTTCCTGAGGTAGAAAAATAACTCAAGACTTAACAAGTACTCCCTGCCCAGGGTGGGTTCTGAGTGGACTGAAAGCAAGTCCCTTCAACTCAGGAATGCAGGCCTCTCTTTAGCTCAGGAAAATTCTCTTAGGTTCATTATTGCTGCTTTTTCTTCTCTTTTCTGAATTCTTTTTCTGGGAATTCTTATGGTTGGTCTCTGTCTTTCACCTTTAACTTAAAAAAATTAATCATTTTTTTCCCTCGGACTTTTTTTCTTCCTTTGCTTCTCAGAGAATTTTTCATAGGCATTATGGACACTAGAAAGAGCAAAGGATTTGGAGCTAAGCAAACCAGGGTCCAATTACAGCAGTAGCAAGTTCATTCATGTCAATTTGAGAAAATTGCTGATGCTCTCCATTTTCTTCTTTGTAAACTGGGGAAAGTTCTGGGCTGTGGCTCAAAGGGTGCTGAGGACTATATTAAGTGAGCTGTTATTTGAAAATCCACATCTACGTGACGTTCCAAATCATCAGATCTTAAATTGCTTAGATACCTGAAGGGTAGAACATTTTACTCTCGAATCGGTGAATACAGTGTATAATTAAGAAGCAACGAGATAACCACACTCAGAAAATGTTAGTCCTATTATGTGGTGGTCTCACTTTATGGGTGCATTTGTTGAAAGCTATTACTTAATCATTGCACACTGATTTTCACCTCAGCAATACAGTATCTCAGAAATTGCCACGTAGATCTTTTGGGGAAGGAAATAATACAGGAACTTAAAGAAACAGTAATTTTTTGTATACACACACTTAAAAAAGCAGTGGTTTCTTTACACACACACTCTTGAAAAAACAGTAACTTTTTTACACACATACATCAACACGTTTGCATGCGTGCGTACACATACAGCAACTTCAAAAAGTCCAGAAAGAATTTCTAGGAACCATTACCGAGTAAGTTGTAATTAGGAACTTTTTGCGATGATTAAAAATAGTCACAGTTAACAATAAAATCTAACATTTATCGAGCTCTTACTGTATGCCATGTATACTAAATCTTCCCAATGCGTTATCTTAATTGGTGAAATTGTGGTTTAGGGGGGTTAAATGCCATGGCCGAGGTCACATGCCAGAAGGTGGCAAGGCCAGGCAGAACCCAGGACTGCCTGCTGAGCTGGCAGTGCCGTATGTAATCAATTCTCCGTGTAATTCTTTTGACTCATGCTGTTCCTTTCACTGGGCTCTGATCTGCATGAGAGCAGAGGACATATAACTGCTTCGTTCTCACCCAGCCCTGTTTCTGGCACATAGAAGTAGCTCGAGAAGTATTTACTGAACGAATCAACGAATGACACCAAAGTCCAGCCTAACCTGTGTGCCGTGCCGCCTCTGTTTATATAAATGCCCATGTTATGTTTCAGAAAGTTTTCTCTTTTTAGGCAGGTTGAAGGTAAAAATCTAATGTAAAGCCGAGTCAGCTCTTACTCCTGAATGATTTCCTGTGGAAAATTTTGGCTCTCCCCTCTCTCCCCGTGCTGCTGAAACTGGGCTCGGTCTCACCATCATCATAGCTGTACTGAAGCAGAGTTTATGCACCGGTGTTGGCAGATAACGTTGAGGGGCACCTGGGTGGCTCAGTCAGTTGAGTGTCCAACTCTTGATTTTGGCTCAGGTCATGATTTTACAGCCGTGGGATTAAGCCCCCATCCGCCCTGGGCATGGAGCCTGCTTGGGATTCTCTCTCTCCCTCTCTCTGCCCCTCCCTCACTCGTGTTCTCTCTTGCTCTGAAAAATAAATAAACAGACATTTAACATAAATAAATAAATATTCTCTTTGGATGACTCTGCCTCTTTTGGAGAAATAGTCTCTCTGATTTCCTCTCCCCCTGCTCCTCTTGAAGTTGATATCTGGGTGCCCGGGGAGAGGGTTTAGGAGACCTCACAGTGGCGGGAGAAGAGGACTGTGGGTTCACGTGGGGCTTTCTGTGTTCTCTTGTCGAGTGGCTGATCCGGTCTCTGAACTAGCAACCGCATATGTAACTGGTCCCCTCTGGGCTTTTTGGTGTCACTGGAATGCACCTGTCATCGGAATCCGTGGTCCTAGTCATTTGCCCCTTGCGGTGATGGCAGCGCACACTGTGAGCTCCGTGACCTCATCCCAGGTCTCTGCTAGCCACTGAGCCTCTCAGGTCTGTCCCTGTCACCGGCACCTCCCCTGCTAGCCACAGGGCAGCTGGGCTGAGGCAGGAGCACCGCTCCAGGCTTATGTTTCTAATCTTGCTGACCCTCCATGCTTGAAGCTGCTGAGTCACTGCCCCTCATCGTGTTCAAACAGGTTCTATGCAGACTTCGATTCCTAAGGAAGGCCGTGCCTGGGAAGTGAACCTCCAGTCCACATGTTCTGAGGTGTCTCCAGGGCTCACCTTGATCTATTTGCAGCGTCCCTGCACCCTCTTCGAGGCCTGCCCTCGGAATGGCGGAACCAAGGGCCCCGGCACCTAACACCTTGGCTTTTCCTATCTTCCTTCTTCCTTCCTTCCACCAACACAAGAAAGGATAGTTTTGCCCTTTGGCCGCCTTTCTGGAATGGATTCTCTTAGTGTCTTGCCTTCTTCCTTCAGGCAGTAAGAGCCACTCCATCTCCTCACCGGGGAAGGTTGCCAGGTACTGGGAGGGAGGAGCAGGTACAGGGGGGAGTTTTGCTTATTCTAATGACTGAAGATGTCGTCTCTACTGCATTGTAAATTGTGACAAACACTCTGAAGGAAACAAAGGCAGAATGATACGGGAGACCAACTTTAGATCAGACAGCCAAGGAAAACCTTTCCGAGGAGGTGACATTTAAAGAGACCTACAGGAGGGAAGGGAACGAGCCACATAAATGGTAGGGGGAAGGGGCAGGCGGGGAGCATTCCAGAAAGAGAGAACAACAAAGACAAGACAAAGGAGGAGCTCTGGGGACTCGTCTGGGCAGAAGGCAAGGAGGAGGGAGTCAGACCCCAAGACCCCCGTGAAGGCAGTGGGGCTGGCCTAATGAGTTACCCCCCTCTACTGAGAAGTGCCAGTGCCTTGTCCAGAGCCTCTAGTCTGGACCCTGGGTTGTTGCCAGGGCAGGGCAAGTTTTTGCTAGCAGCTCTGAGTGGCGGTGCTGAAGGAAAGTGAGGGACTGAGAAACCAGAGCAGAGCCTGGCAAAACGGGTCAGTTGTGAAGCCCCTCTGAGCCCCAAACTAGTGCCGGAGGCTGCAGGAGATGCACAGAAGCACGTGCCTCTGCACCCCCTCTCCCTTTCCACGAGCCCACATTTTGTTCTCAGAGAGCTAAGACCGTCCTGTTTATCTCTGCTGTATTTCTTCTAAACACAAAGAAAAGACTTAAAAAACAACTCATACTTACCGTACAGATTTCATCTGTACGAGACAATGCAGCTAGTAAAAAGAGACTCCAAGTCCACTTACTCAGGGATGACCACCACAACACCCTTCTAGACACCTGTTCACACACACCTGCCACCTACAGGGGGTGACGTCCGACGCGCACTTCCGTATCCTTGCAGCGATCCCTTGGTGTCGCCTGTACGTGTACTCGACGCTGATTGTGTGTCTGTTGGTCCCACCGGAACACAGAGAACCAGAAGGTGTTTTTTGTTGGAAACCACTGTGGAAAGCTACAACAGGGAGAAGATGAGGGAGGAAGAGCTTTTACCAGTTTGTGGTGAAGAAAAATACAAATCCACCATCCCATGAGCCCGGGGTTCCGTATCCACGTAGGCAGCTTATGCAGGTGCTACAGTCAGCCAGGCAGGGGCTGGATCCTCTCTTCTTCCATACGTTCCCCCCTCAGGCTGCCCTGGACTTCTCTTTAAAACTGCGTTTTGGCGTGTTCGGTGAGAAGGAAAAGTAGCTAAGGTAGGGGAGGAGCAAGAAGGTCAGACTCAAGACCCTCTTGTAGAAGGGTTGGCATCCTGTACAGGTGACCGCAGTGTGAGGTAGGCCGGGGCTGGCCACAAAAGCAAGGCCACCAAAATAACTCAGATTTCAGTGGGTGGGTTATGTGGAATTTGAAAATGCCTATTCCCATCATAATACTTGTCTGTATCCGAAATCTTCTAAAATCTCTGTAACATAAACTGCATTGCTCGATTGAGAACCCATAAGAAGGGCTTTGCCTCATGCAACTTCGGATGGTTAGCTGGAAAGACACACTCCTCCCCAGCCCTGGTTCTCTGGGGGCATGGGTGTGAATGTTGAGTTCACTGGAAAAGGTCACGGGCTCGACAAGGTTGAGGAAGTCCATCCCGACGCCAGTGTTCAGGGCTTGGACTGATGAGTTTGGCAGGTACGTCTCGAAACACAAGGAAAATCCTATTTCCTTCCTTGCCTGTTTCCTACAAGAAATGCTCTTACCCTTTGTGCTGCCAATTTTATTAGTCAAAGTTAGAAAGAAAGTTTTATGTGTGTACTACATCTCATTCCCTTTTGCCAAATGTGTAGTGTAAATCCTTTGTGGATTACAAATCTGTATCGTATCTTTTTTGAAAATTATTATTTTTTAAAAATATTTATGGGCACCTGGGTGGTTCATTCGATTTAAGCATCTGACTCTTGATTTCAACTCAGGTCATTATCTCGTGGTTCCATGGGTTTGGGGCCTGCACTGGGCTCTGTGCTGACAGTGTGGAGCCTGTTTGCAATTCTGTCTCCCTGTCTCTCTGCCTCTCCTCTGTGCGCTCGCGCTCTCTCTCTCTCTCTCTCTCTCTCTCTCTCTCTCTCTCTCTCAAAAATAAATAAACTTTTGTTCTTTAAAATAACAAATAAACAAAATGTTTATCTTTGAGAGAGTGCAAGCAGGGGAGGGGCAGAGAGACGGGAGGACAGAGGATCCAAAGCGGGTTCAATGCTGATAGCAGCGAACCTGATGTGGGGTTCAAACTCATGAACCATGAGATCATGACCTGAGCTGAAGTCAGATGCTCAACCACCTGAGACACTCAGGCACCACTCTTTTTTGGGAAATTATAAAGCAAGTGGCCTTCGTCTATTCTGGGTGGTTTGGACGTGGGACTGAACCATTCAGGCAACCTTTCATTCATTCGCTTTCACGCAAAAAATATTTATTGAGTGCATTCTAGCAGTTAGTCACAGCGGGTATCATTTAGAGAGGAAGAAACAGGATTTAAATAGTAAACACAGAGGGGTGCCTGGCTGGCCTGGAGGGTAGAGCACACAACTCTTTGATCTCAGAGTCCTGAGTTCAAGCCCCACGTTGAGCATGGAGCCTACTTTAAAAAACACATAGTTAGCAACGTGAATGGAACTGGAGAGTGTTATGCTAAGTGAAATAAGTCATACAGAGGAAGACAGATACCATATGGTTTCACTCTTATGTGGATCCTGAGAAACTTAACAGAAACCCATGGGGGAGGGGAAGGAAAAAAAAAAGAAAAAGAGGTTAGAGTGGGAGAGAGCCAAAGCATAAGAGACTCTTAAAAACTGAGAACAAACTGAGGGCTGATGGGGGGTGGGAGGGAGGGGAGGGCGGGTGATGGGTATTGAGGAGGGCACCTGTTGGGATGAGCACTGGGTGTTGTATGGAAACCAATATGACAATAAATTTCATATGAAAAAATAATAAAATAAAAAATATATAGTAAACACAGAAAAATATAGAAGTACATATTATGAAACCCTCTCTGAAAGATTCGAGCGATTTCTAGTTCCAAAAGCCTTTGACTTGGAGGTATTACATTCAGGTCACATTGACACGTGGACACTGTTTTCTTATTGTTTTGGAGGCTGATCTGACTCTTGGCTCGGAGACTAGACCCCCTTCTCATCTCAGTCACGTGGCTCATCTGAGCCCCACACTAACCCATCAATCCATATGTTGAAGAGTAATGCTTAACTCCGCACATGTCGGGCTAGGGGGATGGTGGAAGACGTTGTCAAGCCTGAGCAAGATTTTCTCCACCATAGAATGTGTTCATTCATATATTCTTTTAAATGGCCAGGTGAGGCTCTTTCAGAGATGGAAATCGCTAAATCCTCACTGATCTGGTGTTTTGACTTTGCAGGGTACCCAGAAAATATGCCTTCCGTACAGTCCCACAAAAACTCTCTCTGTGAAGTCCATCTTAAGGTGAGTACTCATGAATAGAAACCCAACACCAGGAGCCTTTATAAGTACTCTGCTCCTGCGATCATCTGATGTTACTTTTCTACTTTCTGGAGCCTTGACCACATAGCAGACATTTTGCCAAGCATCTGACTTGCATTACGTCCTGCATGTCAGCGTCTTCACAGCAAGTCTGTAGGATGGGTGCTGCGATCCTCCCCACTGTGCGGCGGAAGAAATGGAAGCTCAGAGAAAGCCAAGATCATACAGCGAGTGTGTGGTGAAAATTGAGCTCCCCTCTTACGCATCTCCAAACTGCCTGCGTGGCTGCCTTCTTTTTTCTTGCATGCATGCAGATACTTTGGTTTCGTAAACAAAATCAAGAAATATTTTTCCTCTCATTTTCCTGCTTTGAAACAGAAACTCATATGTCAGCAAATGCTTCTCAGGGAAGAATGTCCTTATTCTTTGCAAAGAGACAGTTAAATGAATGGAACATCGAGCTGCGCTGTGCTCGGCTGGGGCTCTGCCCCCACCTCTCCACCCTGCCTCGTGTCACCCCTCCCCCCCATACCGGATGCCAGACACCCCTAGGAGTGCCACCACTCAGGTGCTACCTGTTGCCCTGTCACCATCCGAGAGGTTACACTGTAGTAACGGTAGCTTCTTAGGCACAGCGCTAAATGCTCTACAGACATTCTCTTAGAAAGTCTTTAAGTTTTTAATGTTTATTTATTTTTGAAAGAGAGAGTATGAGCTGGAGAGGGGCAGAGAGAGAATGGAGACACAGAACGCGAAGCAGGCTCCAGTCTCTGAGCTCTCAGCACAAAGCCCAACGCAGGGCTCGAACTCATAAACTGTGATATCATGACCTGAGCCAAAGCCTGACGCTTAACCAACTGAGCTACCCAGGCGCCCCTCTTAGAAAGTCTTTAGACCACCTCCACAGAGTAGATCTGTTACCACCTACACTCCACCAAGGAAGGATCACAGCCTCCGAGAAGTGAAGGGATTGGACAAAGATCTCACAGCTGGTAAACCACAGAGCTGGGATTTAAACCCAGGTCCCGGTCATTCCCAGGCTTGGGCCTTTAGCCACTAAAGCCCGTGTTGTATGAATATAAACGCTTATCCCAGGGCCCTGTGGTTTACTCTCTGTTCATCGGCAGCTAGGTGGTGGGAAGAGATCATGTCCTCAGTGTCCCAGCCACAACGCACACTTGTCAGAAACATCTCTTAAATGGAGGGACAGTCTTGACTCCATTAGTTAGGGACCACATCTGGCTGATGAAGGGCACTGAGTTCAGAAGTAAAAATGTTCATATCTCATTTTCAAGCTTGATTCGCTCTTCAAATTGCAGGCCTTCTTCTTTCTGCTCTAGGCCTTCTGACTTTTCTCCTGAGCAGTCTGAAGCCTGAGCTATGAAAGCATCAGTGGAGAGGTTAACATTTTTATCAAGCACAGAAATACCTTGCTGCTTCTAAGGAGCTATAAATCTTAACCAGCTTTGAGAAGAACACTTAGAATTACACTGGCTTCCGATTTCTGTGACTTTTTTTTTTTTTCCTAAAAAGAAGTTACTCCAGCTTCTTTATATTTAAGGACAAGTTTCATTTAGTCATGACCTCATTTAGTCCTGTGAGTAGGGCCTCCGCTTCTCAGCCCACCGCTCTGTAGCCAGAGCACAGAGGAAACATTTCAGCCAGGAAACACTTTTTTTTTTAAAGATGTGGAAGAGCAAAATGTCTTCAGTTGGCTGCCGATAGAAGAAAAGATTTATCTTTATTTGTTACCACCATGAACTTGAAAACTTTTTAAAAGGAAATGAAACCGTGAATACTGTGGAGTCAGGTAAGTCTGGGTTCAGATCTTGGCTCTGCTCCTTACCAGCTTTGTCATCCTAGTTCAATTTCCTCACCTTTAAAATGGGGATAGAAGAGTACTCGCCTCGTAGAGACAAAATGAGATCATCCACGTAAAGCATTTAGCGGGGTGCCCGGCATATAGTAAGTACTCCATAAAGATCAGCTATTATTATGTTTGCCTTTCATTTACAAATACGGGACTCCTAGGTGAAAGGGGCCTCCGGGGTTGGGGAGTTCAACTCCCTGTTTTATTTAATTAATTAATTAAATGTTTATTTTTGAGAGTGACAGAGACAGAATGCGAGTGGGTTAGGGGCAGAGAGAGAGGGAGACACAGACTCGGAAGCAGGCTCCAGGCTCTGAGCTGTCAGCACAGAGCCTGACACGGGGCTCAAACTCACAAGCTGTGAGATCATGACCGGAGCCGAAGTCAGACGCTCGACCGACTGAGCCACCCAGGCGCCCCTCAACTCCCTGTTTTAACGTCTAGAGGAACTTAGGCCCAAGGAGGTTGGCATTGCTTTGCAAAGTAAAACATGAAAGAACGAGCTTGTTAAGGGGGGGCCTTTTTGCCCTGAGTGGCAGAAGAATGGCCAAAGGAAGAAAGAAATGCCCAGTGGGCTTCATTACATTTCATTTTGTCATTAATTGCTACGGAAATGTCAATGAATCGCTTTTTTAGTAAATAAAAGTAAGAATCTTGAAGGTTAGGTTGCCCAAAATATGCTCCTGATTGCTCCCCTCCTCTCTTACTAGATGAGTGTCATTAAGGGGCAGTTCTGTAAGGAAAGTACAGTGCCGTCTTTGGTTACCCTCCTGCATTCATTCATTGAGCACCCTGTGTGATCATTGATTTCCTGTGTGCCAGGCCCTCAAGGGAGTCCAGCTGTGATTTTCTAGAAGCTAGTACGTAGTTTCTCTGAAGCCCTGTGACTTGCGCCACCATGCTACGGCTCATTCTCTCCGTTCTATTTCAGTGCCATGAATCTGGACAAATTTGAGAAAGGCCCCAGAGAAATTTTTCATCCCGAGATCCAAAAGGTAACACGAGTTTTTTGCTTCATAATGGTGTATGTTTGATCACAATGTTAGATTAGAACAGACAGATCATCAGTGATTCTTGGCCTAGGATATGAGCATAAGCAGAATCACCTATGAGGCTTTGAAAAATAATCATAAAGAACCTCGCAGCTGAGATTCTGATTTGTCAAGTGGGGGTGGGAATCTGCATTTTTCACAAGTCCCACGAATGATTCTGAGGCATAGCCACAACTGAGAACCGCTGAACTAATACGGTCCTTGATCCGTGAACCAAAAGGGTGTATGTTCAGAAGGACCTTACTGGGTTAAAAGCCAGTCTTTTTACTCAGCGATGTAGAATGTATGGAACGTGAGATTTTTTTTAAGTAGCAAAACACAAAATGTGTTTATTGAGCTCTAACTCCAATAGAACACCATAGACAATAGAAGGTATCCAGAATCCATCCTGTTTTCTCAAGACTTACTGTTAAGGGAAAGCAGTCTGCCTTGGGAGAAAAAATTTCAGACTCATAATCTAGTAAAGGACCATCAGAAAAATGTCAGCCAAACTTCTGTCTTGTCTCAATTAATTTAGCTTTGAAATTCTCCCCCTTGAAACTTACGAATGCAGCCATCACATAGTGCCGGCTGTGTGTCAAAGCTGAGCTTAAAGGGACTGGGTACCCCAAGGCCGGTGACAGGGAAGAGGCTGGAGAGTCAGGCTGGAATCCTAGCTAGGAGGCAGTGGAGAGCCTGTGGAATCTTTAAGTAGAGAAACATCGTGCTTAGTCCTCTTTTCAGGGAAATAATTCAGATGTTATGGGGAGGAGAGAGGGGAGCGTGAGTAGTCTTTGCTTGCATACCTTCAAAATAGTTAGCTTTTAAAATAAACTTATCGGGGGCACCTGGGTGGCTCAGTTGGTCAAGTGTCCGACTTTGGCTCAGGTCACGATCTCACAGTTCGTGGGTCTAAGTCCTATGTCGGACTCTGTGCTGACACCTCAGAGCCTGGACCTTGCTTCAGATTCTGTGTCTTCTCTACCCCTCCCCTGCTCATACTCTCTGTCTCTCAAAAACACATAAAAGTTTAAAAAAAATTTTTTAATTAAAAAATAAAATAAACATTGGCTCTCAGCTTACCCCAAATACATAAAGTTGTGAATTCCCCATATCTTCTGTTTTAATTTTTAAGACAGTATTTGTACACTAACTCAACTCCAGAAGGAACTGAGGCCAAAATGGGTGTATTCGGTTAAACTTTAAGCAACTTTAAGCTATGCAGTGCTTAAAACTAATTCTTTATATCAGATTTTCAAACAACTGGGAATTATTAATATGCTACCACCAATGTGCCTTTATTCTTTCATCTGTACAGGCTATCATACTCTTTTTTTTTTTTTTAAGGTAAGGGATTTTTTAATGTTTTCTTTATAATTAAAAAACATTTTTTTAACATTTATTTATTTTTGAGAGAGAGAGAGTACAAGCAGGGAAGGGGGAGAGAGAGAGGGAGACATGGAATCTATAGCAGGCTCCAGGCTCTGAGCTGTCAGCACAGAGCCCGACGTGGGGCTCGAACTCACAGACCGTGAGATCATGACCTGCGCCAAAGTCATATGCTTATTAACTGACTAAGCCACCCAGGCGCCCCTTTTTTAGAATTTTTTTAAATATTTATTTGTGAGAGACAGCATGAGCAGGGGAGGGGCAGAGAGAGAGGGAGAGAGAGAGAATCCCAAGCAAGCTCTGCACTTGTCCGACACAGGGCTCGATCTCATGAACCACGAGATCATGACCTAAACCAAAATCAAGAGTCAGATGTTCAACTGACTGAGCTACCCAGGTACCCCTAATGTTTATTTATTTTGAGAGAGAGAGAGAGAGAGAGAGAGGAAGGGAGGGAGGGAAGGAGGGAGGGAGGGAGAAAGAAAGAGAGGCAGCGCATGCATGGGAGGGGGGCAGAGAGAGAGAGGGAGAGGATCCCAAGCAGGCTCCACCCTGTCAGCACAGCACTCGGTCTGACCTGGGGCTCCATCCCATGGTTCGTGAGATTATGACCTGAGCCAAAATCAAGAGTCAGACACTCAACCAACTGAGCCACCCGGGCGCCCCCAGGTTATCAATATTCTTAATCCTTTCCTTCTTGGAGCCTGGATAGGACCCCCAGACACAGGGCCCCAAATCCACGGAGCCCATGGGATGCTTCTATCAGCATCTTGCCGCTGAGCAGAGATCCTCAACAGACTTCATCTGTGCTAAGTCATCCCTGTCTGACTTCCCTCTTCCAACAAAATCAAAGAGGACAAGATAACAAAATACGGAAGCCTTCTGCCTATTTATATCATAACTCTGTGCCTGTTTTTCACCAAACAGAAGACACCTTCAGCTTCCCCGACATCTGCGTTTTGACTTTCTTTCCCTTAACAGGGGGCCACCCACGCGCCGTCCTCCATTCTGGGTGTGTGAGCGTGCACCTGTGTGTGCCCCTCGGTAGTGGTGGTTTCACAGCTGCCACCGTCTCCTGTAGGTGTACCTGAAGAAGCCTTGAGCCACAGGCGTTAGGGAGAAGAGGAGGAAAGCGGTCTTGGATCCAAAAAGTAAACCAAAAACAAACCGATCGCATTATGAAGAAGGCATCTTTCCACCAAGCAGGAAGGTGGCTGATGCTATTTAAAAATGTTACTCGCCTTTTTCTGGCTGCTATACTACATAGTTACATTTATCTTGGCCAAAATCTTCCAGAAGCCATGTGTGATAAGCTAGCTTTAAATAGATGGAGAAACCCGGGTGTCTGTGTGTTTCTTCCCACTGTGACACAGTCTTTTGTTCCCAGATAGCTGTGCTATCGTGTGACTTTCCTAGATGGTCAGGTATTTTACAAAAATCTGCACAACTAAATTTGAATTTTTTAAGCACTTCTAGGTGAGGAAATGCTGTAAACTGAAGCTTGGCTTTCACAGGAAGTCAAAATAAAATCGTTACTGTGAAACGTGGACCTAACTTTCAAATCTTGGTTTGACAGGACTTGCTGGTTCTTGAAGAACAAGAGGTAAGTAATTTTATGAGAAATTTGTTCCTGCTGTGTTCTGCCTCACCCTTCACCATGACCATGACCTTGTCTTTCAGTCAAACCTCTCTACGTGGATTTGCTCGGTGAGCAAATTATTAGCATGGAAAGACTTTCCTGACATTTTTTTCCAAGGTACATTTCAGAATTTCCTGTGCAGCCAGCCATAAAGACATAAAAGGAAGCTACTTAAATCCGCTCGGAAATATTCAAATTTTACCCTTGTAATCAGGGCGAGTAATGAGGTTTTAATTTTCATGAAGTCAAAGGGTGTTAGTGCTTGACTAGCACACTCGATTTACTGACATCATATTTATTCTCACATTTCCATTCTCTGTTGCCCCACTTTTAAAATTTTTTTTAATGTTTATTTATTTTTGAGACAGAGACAGAGCATGAACGAGGGAGGGTCAGAGAGACGGGGAGACACAGAGTCCGAAGCAGGCTCCAGGCTCTGAGCTGTCAGCACAGAGCCCGACGCAGGGCTCGAACTCACGGACCATGAGATCATGACCTGAGCCGAAGTCGGACGCTTAACCGACTGAGCCACCCAGGCGCCTGTTACCCCACTTTTAAAAAAATGTCCTGGGTTTTCTAAGTACATCACTAACGTAGGGAAATAATCAAAACGTTGTCAATAGGCAACTGAGTAGTTCAATTACAACTTTTGCGTACCGTGCCTGTCAGTAAATGACCGTAGCATTCGGCCAGTTGCTCAGGCCACACTTGGAAAAGTCCTTAACACCTCTCTTTCCCTCTCACCCCAAATCTAATCCTTCAGCACACCCTATGACGATTTCTTCAACATATATCCCAAATTTGAACATTTCTCAAACTTTCCACCACGATGCTCTCATCCCTTGAACCACCCCCACCGTCTCTCACCTGCACTGTGCAGAACCTCCCGCTTTCAGCTTCCCCTCTCTTCTCTTTCTCGTCTGGCATCATCCAAATGGTCCTTTTAAACGTCAAGCCAGGTCATCCCTACTTGGCAGGCTCTCATGGCTTTCCATCCCTCTCCAAGTAAAGCCCCGAGTCCTCCCCGGCCTCCTGGGGCCTGCCTGACCCAGCCCTGCTACTTCTCTGGTCCTCTCCTCCACACTAACCACGTGTACTTGCTTACTCCTCATCTGCCCTGGGAGGGCCCACCCCCTAGGATGCCCCTCCCCAGATGTCCTCAGGGCCACACCCTTTCCTTGATTAGGGTCTCTGCTTGGAGAGGCTGTCCTTGCTCACCCTCTAAAATAGCACACCCTGCCTCTTACCCTCTGCCCTAGAAGCTGCTCTGTGTTTCTTCTGGACACTTCTATTTTCATTTGCACACTTTGTACCACTAGAACGTAAGCAGCATGAGAGCTGGGTGGAACTTAATCAATTTGTTCACTGCCTTATCCCCAGATCCTAGAGCAGTGGAGAGAGGGCACAGAGTAAATATCTGTTGCTTGAATAAGTAGATTATGTATTGATTAAATGAATTGTGAGAAACAATGATGCCATTGAGAAGAATGAGGTAGGGGTATCTGGGTGGCTCAACCATCTAGGCTGGTTGAGTGTCCGACTTTTGATTTCAGCTCAGGTCATGATGCCGGGGTTGTGGGATCTCATGAGCCCCATGTCGGGCTGGGCACTGAGCACAGAGCCTATTTGAAGTTCCCTCTCTCCCTCTCTCTCTCTCTCCCTCCCTCCCTCCCTCCCTCCCTCCCTCCCTCCCTCCCTCCCTCTATTCCTCTCTCCCTCCCTCTATCCCTTTCCCCCACACTTGATCTCTCTCTCTCTCAAATTAAAAAAGAAAAGAATGAGGTAGATCTTTATTTCCTGGCCTGGAAAGTTTTCCATGATATAATGTTTACTGAGGGGAAAAGAAAGCAATTCACAGGGCAATTCCTGTTTATTTTCTAAGTTTATTTATTTTGAGAGAGCACACCGATGGGTGAGGGTCAGAGAGAGAGAAGGAGAGAGAGAGAATTCCAAGCAGGGCTCCACGCTGTCAGCACAGAGCCCATTGTGGGGTTCAAACTCCCGAACTGTGAGATATGATCTAAACTGAAATCAAGACCGACTGAACCACCCAGGTACCCCAATTCCAGTTGTTTTTATAAGCAAAGATTTATATGTGTATTCATTCATTTGCTCATTCATTGATTCAACAAATATTTACTGAGCTCCCCCTATGTGTGTACCCTGTACTATTTGAGGCACTGGGGATACATCGGCAAGCAAGACAAGGCCCCTTCATGGAGCTTACGATCTGGTGGGATAAGACAAAGTGCCCAAGTAAGCAGACATAAACGTGACAACGTGGCTAGCCCTGAGGGCTGTGGGGAAAATAAGACAAAGTGGGCGGTGCAGGAAGGAGCAGGTTTTTTATGTTGAACAGCGTAGGTTTCTCTGAGCCAGTGACATCTCAGGGGATTCCTGTGAACACGTCGGTGTACGTGCAAAGTCGCTGAGATAATGCGGCCCAGGTTGTTGTAACTCCCAGGAGGACTTTGTGCAGGACGATGGGGGTGTAGGATGGGCTGCTGCAGAGCACCAGCACACAGACGCCCACGTTTTTATCTGTATGTTATCCACGTACAAGTCATGCCTGTGGCTGCAGTTGGTAGAAGGCAAGAAATGAAAGTAATAGACATTTCTGGCAAACATTCAAAAATTACAGAAATGCACAAAACTCGAAAGTACCGCCTAAAATCAGAGAGAAAACTGGTATTGGCATAGTATCCCATTTTGGTACATATGTTTGTTATATTTTACGTAAAATTAGGATTACGCTGCGTAGAGTTTTCACGTCTCAGAACTATTCTGTTCGTGAATCCAGAGGTGTTTATTTGGCACCTCCAGAGTACATGCACATGCCTGTTCTGACAAAGTGCAGAAATGTATAAATGGAAAATGAGAAAGCTCCCCACCTTCACTTCACGCCCTCCCCTCCCCACCCCTCCCCACCCCATCCGCAGCCCCGTACAACCCCTGTGAACTGGTTTGGAGTTTATCTTCTTCCACTTCTTTTTTTGGACCTCCTGAGTTTTGGAAAAGTAAATAGCTGATCTCTTTCTTTCTCAATTTCATTTCTTTACTATGAGAATATTGCTCAACGCAATAAGAGCAAGCACTCGTCACAGTGTATTCTAAGAGGCCTGAGCCATGGTCATCCTTCAGAGAGGATGTGGCCAAGGCACTTCTGTTTAATCCTGCCACCTTCTCGGCCCGGGAGCATTTATCCTAATTCCACCCAGTTACAGTGATAAACTATCTGAAACCCGAGTTTTGTTCGTCCTCTGAGAGGCACCCCAGGAGAGGCATGGCTCCCCAGGCCGCAACACGCACGGAGACAGTGTGAGAAGTGTAGGAACACATGAATCATAAAAATGCCAAGGTAGCGCCTGACCCAGAGTAACAAGGAACCAGGGGTATCTGGTTTCAAATCAGGCCATCATTTCTCGGCGCTTCTCGAATTATTGGAACTTCAGTTTCCCCACATACTTCACTTCCTTCAAAAGAAATATGATTCCTAGCTCATTATTAATTCCCAAGGATATGACTGCACCTTGGCTGATAGTCACGTTGACTTTTGTCTCAGAACATTTAGAACTTAAAAATCCAAAGTCCCTAAGGGTGTGTGGGTGGCTCAGTCAGTTAAGCGTCTGACTCTGGATTTCAGCTCAGGTTCATGGGTTCAAGCCCCACGTCTGGCTCTGTGCTGACAGCATGGAGCCTGCTTGGGATCCTCTCTCCCTCCCTCTCTCTCTCTGTCTCTCTCTGTCTCTCTCCCCCTCCCTCCCCCCTCCCCATGTCTCTGCTCCTCCTCCGCTCTTGCTCATTCTCTCTGTCAAAATAAATAAACTTTAAAAAAAGCACCCCATACAAGTAGGAATTGAAAAATGATTCTATCTCTATGATGAGTGTCTGAGCAGGACTTAAATCCTGAGAAAACCAGTTTGCACGGATTTCCCCATACCAGTCACCTCCCTCCTGGGGCCCAGATCTGGTGTTAGAACCTTGAGACCTCTGTCCCATCCCCCAAGATCTAGTGCTGAGAGATCAGCTTAATGATGTCAGCTTAAATAGTTTGCTCACATGTGATCTGTGGTGGTCGGGTAGTGCCACATCAAACCATCCCCTCCCCAAAACCATCTCTTCCAAAAATATAATCCACTCTATTCAGTGAAGCCTTGACTTCTGGAGATAGGTGGTAACTCTGAGTTAATCGTCACCATCATTTGGGAAGCCCTGGAAACAAAATTAGCTGGAGACCCTGTAGGTAAATTCCAGGTATTTTAACAAGGCCTTGCCACACTGGTCTTTCTGGAGTCCCCACCTGAAGCGGGAGGATTCCTCAGCCAGGACGCTGGCAGCAGGATGCCAGTCACAGAGCCATAAAAACTCCTTCAAGCTTTGGCCGGTGATCGGGTGGCAGGAGGCCCCCTTTCTGCTTGTGGCTCAGCCCTTCTGTCAACCCAGCACTGCCCGGAGAAGACCACACCGCGGGGCTGGGGAGAGTGCTGGGTCAAAAGTCTGGAGACCCGACTTCTGGCTCCTATCCCACCGTCCACTTAGTGCCTGCCTTGGGTGAGGCTGGCCTTCCCTGGTCTCCACTCGTCCTGTCTGTAAGAGGAAAGCGTGGACTCCATGGGCCGTAGGGTCCCTTCTGGTTCTAAGAGGCGGCCGGTTCCCGGCTCACGACCCTAGCCATCAACCCAGCCTTTCGCTCTTGGCTCGCCAGCAGTCAGCTTGGCTGGACCTGATCCTGTGCCACCTGCCAGTCTGCTAGTTTATTCTCTAGTCCAGTGGTTCTCACAGTGGGGTTCCTGGACCAGCAGAACCAGCATCACCTAGGAACTTGTCAGAAATACAGACTCTTGGGCCCTACCCCAGAAGTGATGAATTGGAAACGTCAGGAGTGGAGCCAAGCAGTCTATTTTAGCAAGTCCGCAAGTGATTCTGACACCTGGTCAAGTCTGAGAGCCACTGCCTTAGTCTCAACACTGTTATCCTAAGAGATACTATTATAGGCAGACTACTATAGACACTATTTATTTATTTAATTTATTTGTATTTTGAGAAAGAGCGCACATGTGCATGAACAAAGGAAGAACAGAGGAAGAGGGAGAGAGAGAATCCCAAGCAGGCTCCTTGCCCAGCCCAGAGCCCAATGCTGGGCTCGATCTCACAATAGTGAAATCATGACTTGAGCCAAAATCAAGAGTCAGAAGCTTAATCAGCTGAGCCACCCAAGCACCCCATGTAGGTGCTTTTTTTTTTAATTTTTTTTTTTTAACATTTATTCATTTTTGAAAGGCAGAGAGACAGCACAAATGGGGGAGGAGCAGAGAGAGAGGGAGACACAGAAACAGAAGCAGGCTCCAGACTCCGAGCTATCAGCACAGAGCCCGATGCGGGGCTCGAACTCACGGACCGCAAATGACTTGAGCTGAAGTCGGCCACTTAACCGACTGAGCCTAGGTGCTTTTTAAGGGATCTCTGAGAATGGAGGGTGTGCCAGAGTCTTGGAGACACGTGACTGCTGTCATCATTTCCAAAACACAGGAAGAAAAGTTAGCAAGTTTAGAATCCTCGAGTAGGAAGAGACCCCAGGCAAAAATTGTAAGAAATTACCAAAAACAAGATTGTGAAGAAGAGGTAATCATTTGGAGGCAGCTTGTGAAAAACAAGTTGTATCTGACCAGTTTTGTGCCTTTGCTCCTTTATTATGCACACGGTTATGCCATGAATATTTATTAATCGTCTCCAGTATACCCAGCACCATGATGGGCACTGGAGATTCGGTAGAAAGGAAGACGTGTATGATCTATCCTTCAAAGACTTGTGTTCTAGTGGTAGAAACAGACACAAATGCACATTTAATAAAAGAATTAACTGAGTATGAATAGTGCTAAGAAAATAAACAAGATGCTATGGCCGGCAGTGACTTTATATCAAAAAGTCAGGGAAGGCCTCTCTGGACACGGGCATTTGAGCCAAGACCTGCATGATGGGAAGGAACAGGCCGTAGAAGGGGCTGTGGAAGAGTTCCAGGTGAGAGCTCAGCCTGGGCGCATTCTCTTTCATGCTCTGTATAGAAAACCACACTCACTGATGGATGTGCATCTGTCTGTTAGGTGTGTTGAGGACAGAAAGATGCTTAGAAGCACAGCATTGGGCCATTGGATTTTTCGTCTTAATTCTCCCAGACCCAGCTGTCCTGAATCCTGGCATTCTGCCTTACCCACCCACCCCACTCCACCCCACCCCACCCCCTACCACCAACCTGTGATCCACTGGCCAATGCTTTAAACACCTTTGTTCCTAGCCTACCCTTTAATTGACCACCTAGAATTCCCCCATCTAGTGGTGCATCACAGAGCCTCGCAAAAGTTGATTCTCTTCCAACCTTAGATTTCATTTTTGTTATTAAATACTTCAGATATTCAAAAAAAGGGTAGAGAATAATATTATGAAGACCTGTAAACCCATTATCCAGCTTGAGGAAGAAAATATGAAAAGTACCATTGATCTACCTAATCTCATTCCTCACTCTTCCTGTAGAACCTATCACCTTGTATTTGGTATTTATTATTCCCACAGAGTATGATTTTAATCCATTGTTTAGAGTTCAGGGTAGCAGATTGAACATTTGTACTAGCGACTTCTTGATATCCGCACCCCAACACACGCATCTGTTTTGTGACTTCTTGAGGTTAATTATCTTGAGGAATTCGGGGAAACCAGCTTTGAGAATAAATTGCCTACAGTTTCCATTTCTGTTCCTAACAGTCCACAATATATCAGCCTAAGATTGTTGTGTTCAGTTTTGAATTACACCGAGCTCTCCTGTGTTAACTGATCAGAACATGGCACCAGTCCTGTGAGCTCCTGCTGGCAATTTGAGTGCTGTTTTGCTGCAGAATAGACCTGGCATCCAGCAGAAGCCATTAGTAATGAAATTACAAATGAATTAACTCACATAAAAAAAAGTCTCAACTGTAAGCTATAAAGACCTATAAAAATAAATGATTTTGTTAATACTAGTCAAAATTGAGATGGAGGAGAGAAAGTAATCCTCAAATATCCATCTTGGTCATTGAAATTTTCCTAAGTGATGAACAACACATATCCTAACTGTATATGTTTTCATGATAAAGTTACATTCAGCGTCTTTTGTTGTCTTATTGTAAGGGCTCTGTGAATTTCAAGTTCGGGGTTCTATTTGCCAAAGACGGGCAGCTCACTGATGATGAGATGTTCAGCAATGGTAAGTGTCCCCTCCTTTGTGCTCACTGAAACCCTTGTTGACAGTTTTGACAATCCAAACTGAGCGTACCTGTTGAGTTGGAGTCTTTCAGTTGTTTCACGAAATTTTAGGGTAAAATTTCAGGGTCAACTTTGTAGGGCAGCTGCTGTCCAGTTTCATCCAATTTGGCAATATTTGTCGGTCACCAAATTTGGACCGGCCACCGGCACCAGAGATGAAGTCTGTCTGGAAAAGTACACGGGATTGGAAGAATTTGGCTCTACATCATAATCTCAGTAGCAGAGGAAGATTTTTCTCTGATATTTACGGTTGGGAGAATTATCAAATGTGCCATTTTTCCTGTTGTTGTGACCTGCGCTCTTCTTGTTACATACCTATTCATTATTAATAGAAGTAGCAATGGTGTTTACGTTTTGCAACACTAAAGCCTTGTGATCCCAGTCTGGCAGCGGGAAGGTTGGTCAGTCTGATTCTGTGGTTTTCCTTTCCTTGGAATCCCGTGAATTGTGGAAGTTCCTTTGCGGTCTCCGGGAAGGAAGCATGGCCTCTCCGCTCGGTCTGCTGCCCGAGTCTCCACAGCCTCGTTAACGTTCCGGTGATTTCAGGGCATCGTTAGAAAATGACGACCTTGCACATTCTGTACTTTATTCACACTTTACCTCTTCCTGCAGAAATCGGAAGTGACGCTTTTCAAAAATTTTTACATCTTCTGGGTGACAAAATCACCCTAAAGGGCTGGACAGGCTACCGCGGCGGTCTGGACACCAAAAGTAAGCTCACCTCCTGATCTCTTCTGCTGCCATTTGTATAACTTCTCTAGTAGTCAGCCTGACCTGTATTTGGATTTAGTCCCAAGGTGGGGAAGGGATGGACAGGAAAGGATGAGAAGGAATTTGAGCTTCATACCCAGTCGGACACAGGGCGGCTGGACACATCTGGGGCCTCCATTGAGTCTGGCAAGTCCAAGTCCACCCTCAAACAGCCCCTACGTGTGGCAGGCCGCGGTCCGTGGATACTTACTGTCGAGAGCCTCTGTGTACCGGGGCTATGTGAGGCTCCAGGGACGTAGCAATGGATACACCAACATGGTCCCTACCTTTCTAGGAGCTGATGGTCCAGTGGATAGCACAGACCCTAAAGAGATAACTACCAAATACCTTAGCACTAAGTGCTTGGAGGAACAAAGAAGAAAAAGTGCAGAGTGCCGTGGGGCATTTTCCCTAACCTGGGGGATGAGAGAAGGCTTCCCTGAGGGAAGGATGAGAGGGAGTAATTTGAGTCTTGAAGGGAGAAGAGAATTCTAGGCAAGAGAACATTTGTGAAGTCGCTGAGTGAGGAAAGAGCCTGATGTGTTCTAGAAACTAAGAGAACATCTTCACGGCAAAGGGACTGGAGAAGAGGAGGGGGCGATCCCGCGGGGAGTTTGAGATCACATGAAAAATTTCGGATTTTATTGTAAATGGAGTTGGATGTCATGAAAGGGTTTTAAGTAGAGGCGTGGTGGGGTCTGATTGCACCCTCCAGCCGAACTTGCTGGCCGCGGTGTGGGGAATGACCCGGCAGGGTGCATGGGCACACGGTGAACCTGACCGCCCATAGGTTCGCTACCCCCATTGCCAATACTCAGCCTCTCCGTTACGGTCACAGCCACCATCCACTGAACTTTTGCTGTGGCCTGGTACCCTGCAAGTATAATCTTGAAAACATCCCTAGAAGGTAGTTACTATTTTTATCCCCATTTTCAAATTAAGAAACTGAGGCTTCGAGAAAATTAAGGTGACTTGTTAAAGGGGACATAGCTGAGAACTCGAACCCAGGTCTGCTTAACTCCAAAGCCAGTGGTTTCAGCCACTCTGCCCGTGAGAGTACTTGCTTTGTTTTATGGACGTCATAATTATGTGTACGTCATCTCGTGTTAATTTTGTCCTGTAAACGAGCAGTAACTGGAAGGCAAGAGCTTGCAGCACCTTCTCCTTTTAAAGCCCAGACGTCTATGTGAATCAGACAGCAAGCGAGCTTAGAGCGGGGAGGGGGAGGGCTCTCCATGTGGGCAGGAGCCTTGTATTAGCTGGACAGTGAGCCATACTGTGGCTTCCGCTCAGGTGGATAACCCAGAATGATCCTTGGGAGTGTACTAACTGTGTGCTATAGTCCCCCAGCCTGCAAATAAAGACTATTTCCTTAGGGTGTCAGAATGCTCTGCGTCTACTAAATGCTCATGTTTATGTCTTACAGATGATACCACAGGGATACATTCAGTTTATACTGTCTACCAAGGGCATGAGATCATGTTTCATGTTTCCACCATGTTGCCATATTCCAAAGAGAACAAACAGCAGGTATGTGCGAACACAGGCTCTTTGAGAACACACAGACCATCACATAGTGACCTAAATGTGGAGAAAGCGTCGCTATGATTTCGTAGAACAAGAAACCGTATGTGCTAATATATGAACTGAACTTCAGGCACCAGTGTAGGGACGTTTCTAGTCTGTGTATTTGAACTTTCCACAAGCCTTGGGAAGCACTGTTCTCACCAATGCTATCCCCTTAGATGAGGGATCAGAGATAATCGTGCACACACGTGTCTCTGTGTGAACGTGTATGTGTATTTGCATGCATGAGTGTGGTTTTACAGACTCGTGAGAAACTGTTTTACGTAGATGTCGCCTTTGCTCTGAGACTTCTCTCCGTGTGTCCGGTATCTCATCAGAGACTACCCAGGACATAAAGCAGGTGAATCCTGAGTGCCGGCTGGCAAGCACTTCCTAGGGCCGTGCAGGAAGTTATCGCCGAGTACCTGCATGAGCTGTGCCGTACTCGGGGGGGGGTGGGGGGGGGGGGGTGGGGAGGGGGAATCTACCTGACGCACCCCAGAGACTGGCCGTTTCCAGAAGATTTTCCAGTTTGTGGGAATTAGATAGAACAAAGATACATGTTGCTGGTTTTTGAAGGATTTGGGGGGCATTCCGTTTAACTTTTTATTAGATCTTTATCCCTTTTTTATGCATTGAAGGCATCGTATGAATAAATATCACAAACGTGGATGGACAGTTGGTCAGCAAAGATTTGTGAGAAATAGGAACCTGGAGAGGGGAGGTGATGGGCTCAGAGGCTTTTGTTTCTAAGCACGTGTAATTCTTAGTTCAGTAAGACCTCATCGGGGGGGAAAGACACAAAACAAACCAGTGGGCTAAAATGTGGCGTTCCATGGGGCGCCTGGGTGGCTCAGACGGTGAAGCATCCGACTTCAGCTCAGGTCATGATCTCAGAATTTGTTGAGTTTGAGCCCTGGGTCAGGCTCTGTGCTAACAGGTCAGAGCCTGGAGCCTGCTTCAGAGTGTGTGTCTCCCTCTCTGCCCCTCCCCCACTCATACTCTGTCTCTCCCTCTCAAAAATAAACAAAACTTTAAAGAAATTATTTTTCAAATAAATAAAATGTGATGTTCCAGTCGTGAGATATAAAGATGCTTCGGGGACGTGGCAGGGAGGGATAGGAAGAGCCACTTCTGTCGGATGGTTTGGGGCCTGGAGTAAAGAGCTGGTGGGTTTATCCTGCAGGCACCAGAGACCCACTGGAGGTCTTAAACTCATTCTGGTTTTAGAAGGCTCACTCTGGGAGAGGGCAGGTGGGAACAGGAAGTGCCTTGGCCCAGCACGACTGCTTAGTGGCTGAGGTCACTTTCTGCAAGGCATCTTCCTTTGCAGGGTCGAGGGCACCTTTATTATCGAAGGAGCTGAAGCTCTTAGGATCTTAGGATCATGCGCTGAGGGGGGACTGAGCTGGCCTTCCCAGTCATTATGAATTACAATGACCTCCTACAGCTCAACAATAATATCACAGAACTTCCCCTGAAATGTTTTACAATCTTCCTCCTCCCTGCACTCTGACCTTTTCAGCCCTGCACAATCACCAGATTGCCCATGTCTTGTGACAGGTAGGGGCATTAGCCAGAGAGACAGGAGCAAAGAATGTGACATTTCAACCTTTGCCCAACTCTGAAGACGTGAACCTTATCTCTTCGAGGGGCTGTCAGTATATTAAGGCGTGACCACCCACGCCAACAGCTCTGTAATGTCCCCAGGTGGACCCGGTATTCTCAACATTGTGGTTGTCTCCGTGGTAGCACTTGGGGCCTCCACTTGCCAAGCATCAGTCGGTAGGAGGCAAAACAAAACTCAAATTTGTGTCTATTGCCAGGAAGATCAGACAGGTGGGAAGAGAGACAAAGAAACACAGGACACTAGTGAACCTTAACAGTGCCCAATCATGGCAGAGCAGAGAAAAACCACTAGCTGTGAGCCTCTCTCCGTACCCTGGGGGCCTAAGGTAACAGACAATAAGGCAGAGGCCAGCCTGGCTCATCAAATCTTGCTGCTTTTGGACCTCCCAACATCTAGAACATGAGGGGAACGGTCTGAGCCATATCCCAAATCTGACGTAAAGAAGCCACCCCTCGCACAGTTTGTAGGTTCTAGTATTCCTGTGACTTCTACGTCTCCTCCTCTGTCACTGAACCAAACCTGAACTGGGGGGTGACAGAGAGGGAGGTATTGATATTCGCCTCTGTGGGGCCTCACCTTTCTCCTAACTCCCTGTGATGTCCCGTACCACTGACATCTCCTGGTCGCCCAACTCCAGGCCCTGAGGGCAACTTGTAGAACTGGATGAAAGCACAGCTCCGAGAGCAGCCCATCTGGGACCAGTCCTAGCTCTGCTAAGAACTAGCTGCGTGATCTTGGGCACGTGATGAGCCCTGCCTGGCCCGGGGTGCGGTTCTTGGCCCTCTTGCCGCCACCTCCTACTCTCATTCACTCTGTGGATGATCTCCCCTGGTCTCAGGGCTCTAGATAGCTTTTGTACGCTGACCCCCAAATTTACGTCTCCATCCGGAAGTCCAGACTCAGGTGCAGCCTTCTTGGCACCCTCTGGGGCTAGATGCCTCGAGCCCAACGTGTCCAAAATTGCACCCCGACTCTCCTGCAGCCTCTCCTTTCTCAGTGGAATTGCTGGGTCGTGTGGTAATCCTGGGGTTAAGTGTTTGGGGGACCAGCATACCGTTCTCCACAGCAGTTGCCCCATTCTGGATTCCCAGCAGCAGTGCCTAAGAGCTCGACTTTCTCCACGTCCTCGACAGCATTTTATTTCCAGGTGTTTTATGTTTTCTTCGGCTTTGTTTTGTTTTGCTATAGCTAGCCTAATGGGTGTGAAGTGGCAGCCCATCGTGGTTTTGATCGGTGACGTGGAGCATCTTCTCATGCGTTGATCACATCTCCTTGGGAGAAATGTTTATTCAACTCCGGTTGCCCACTTTTTAATCAAGTTATTTGATTTGTTGTTGTTGAGTTGTAGGAGTTCTGTATATTCTGGATATAACCCCTTATCAGGTGCATGATTTGTAAATTTTTTTTAAGTTTATTGATTTTGAAAGAGAGCGTGTGAGCAGGACAGGGGCAGAGAGAGAGGGGGAAAGAGAGAGAATCTCACGCAGGCTCCTCACTGTCAGCACGGAGCCCGACACAGGGCTCAAACCCACAAAGCGTGAGACTGAAATCAAGAGTCAAACACTCAACCGACTGAGCCACCCAGGTGCCCCTGTAAATATTTTCTCCCATTCTGTGTGCTGCTGCCTTTCACGTGTGTCAGTGGTGTCCTTTCTTGGGCCAAAACTTTAAATCTTGATGCAGTCCATTTTATCTCATTTCCCCTTTTGTTGGGTGTGCTTTTGGTCCCACAGCCAAGAGATGATTGCCAAAAATAATGACTTTTGTAGTTGAATTGAAATTATTAGGACATCCCTAAACCTTCATTTCCTCATTTGCAAAACTGGGGTAATATCTAGTAAGAATCAGAAAGGAATCCTGTTCTCCAGGAGCTTATACTTCAGAATAGGGGACACACCAGGGATCCACGGAGAACAGTGAATCCTTCTGTTTGGCCGATTAGGCAAAGGTCTAGGACAGGAGGTTGGCAAACGATGGCACATGGGCCAAACTTCACATACTGCCTGTTTTGTTAAATTGTTATTGGAACACAGCCATGCCTACCCGTTTATGGATCGTCTATAGCTGCTTTTGTACTATGACAGCAGAGCTCATGGGTGCAAACAGACAATATGATCTACAAAGCTGAAACTATTTATTGTCTGGCCCTTTACAGAAAAAAATTGCTGACCACAGGTCTAGGAGATCAGTTTTGAAAGGTCAGCTGAGGTCAGATTACATAAGGCCGTTGTCCTCCCCAAGTACATCTTTCAGAAGTAGCTAAGGCATTTATAAACATGCACATGTTTGACCCCTTCCCCAGGAAATTCTCATGCAATGCCTCTTGTCTGGGGGCCTTGAATGCCAGGCTAAGAGGATGAAGTAGGAACAAAGGTGGACACAATCACGACAGCAAAATGGGAGAGAATGGAGGCAAGGAGCCTAGTTCGGAAGCTTCTGCAGAAGGGGAGGCAAGAAGAAAGGCAGGTCTGCATTGGGTGAGGAGCTGAGGAGATGGTTAGGAGAGCCTGGAGCCTGGGCTGGTAGAACACAGGAGGCAGGAAGTCAAACACGATGGAAGTTTGGGGCTCTGTGACCGTTGTGGTTTCCATACTGTGTTAGTTTTTTAACCCTGTGAATCTGCCACATTTGAGTAACCTCCTCAGCGGTGTTACTTATGCTTTCATCCAGGTGGAGAGGAAGCGCCATATTGGAAATGACATCGTCACCATCGTGTTCCAGGAGGGAGAGGAACCTTCTCCTGCCTTTAAGCCTTCCATGATCCGCTCCCACTTTACACGTATCCTGGGCCTTTGTAAACAAGTTTAGTGAGCTGTTGGTCAACCTCATGGGTCTAAAGTGACCCTCAAAACAAATGTTACCATTGACTTGCTTGTCGTAGTTGTTTTGTGTCGCTAGATTTTTAGAGCCACTGTTCTGGATTTTTCCCTCAGGGTTATTTGGCTCTCATCTTTTCTCCATCCATTGGAGTAATGGATAGACTCATCCTCAGAGAATTCTTGGCTTCTGGAATATCGTTTCTTTCCTCAAGTAGTCTATGAAATAAGGGAAACTTCTTAACCATCCATCAGTAATAAATGGACTAGAAGAATTATGGGTAGTGAGCCCTCTGAGAAATTTGTGGTAGTCAAATAAAAATTTGAATTGAATTGAAGTTATTAGAATTCAGTTAAATTTAGTTAAATAAAAATTCACAAATTGAAATAGCCAAAATAGTGTTTCTTTCTTGATCCTAAAGCCTGGTGATAACTACTGTATTACCACCTCTTAAAATTAGAGAAATGATGGAATGAATCATATTTCTATTCACTTTTCCCTCTGCTTCCTCAAATCCCTGCTTAGCTCATATTGCTGGCAAAGTCCTGCTGAAGTTCTCTGTAATGTCCAAGCTCAGCTCATTCAGACAGGCATAGGACATGAGTTTGGCCAGCCCAATAGATATCATCGTGGCCCTGTTGCTTTGGGTCACAGGCCATGACAGCCCAAGACCCAAAGGTGGTGCCTCCACAGGTTGTACGTGGTAAATAAAGGTAAATAAAGGGCAGCTAATAGACATTTTCCGAATAAATTCTGCCCTAATTATTCATGTTCCCTGGAGACTCCAGTAAAAATGTTGGGAAACAGGACCACTGTGACTCATCGTATCTGGAAGTAGATTTCTCTGTGTGTTTTGACTTGTTCATTGTCACCTAATAATACAGCCTGTACGTTTTTAGAAGTGGGAAATGGCCAGATTTCTTCCAGGAGGGCAGGGAAGAAAACATTTATGCACCTGCACTTCAACAATAATTGTTTTTGCTCCCACCCCTGCTCATTAAGTGACCTCTCGCTCATTCACTGGGATTTAGGGCCACCACTTCCCCTTTCCCGAAGCAGTACTTCTTCTAGAACGGAAGTTTTCTCCAGGTGGGGAGAGGGGGGGTGGCTCTTTAAGTGACCGAGAGGCAGTCATGATGTTTAGAATCCCCTTTGTTGTTAAGTTTTAGATTTGGGGCTTGACACATTTGTTTCCAGAAAGCGTCCAGCAGATAGTTAATGTAGCCTCTTTCCTCTGAGTCCAGCAATGGAAACAGCTGGAGGGACTGATGGCCTTTTAGCCCTGGCTGAGGAAAGTGTGGGGGAGGAGCTGCCAGGGGAGGAGGAGGAATAGGAGAAAGAAAGCAAAGCTGGACGAGGTATGGTACCGGTTTAGACTCGGCGCACCTGTCACAACAAAGTAGCTTCTACGTTGGTTTGTTTTGGTTTGTTTTGTCTACCAAAGCCAGAAGGAGAGAAGAGGGAAGGTGTGCAGTGGAAGCACTTAATTTGCTTTTATTTACAAAATGGGTGACGGGAAATGTGTGTCTAATTTCATACTGGGACGTGGTTTGTATTTCCAAGCCAACAAATTGCTCTTTTGGCTTTTTTTGGCTGCTTAGTGGCGTAATAGCTACATTTGTGTTGCTTTTCTGACAGATGGAGAGACAGAGCTCTTTCCCCCAAAGGATGAGCACACAGAGGTTGAACTTCTGCCTTCCTGGGCTGTCTCCTTTAAAATAGTCAAGGCTCCATCTCAGCCTAAGAGTGACAGATGCCCTGAGCACAGAAGTGCGGATCTGGGATGATTCTGCACGAGGGATTTCAAGGCACAAGCCGTTGACTATGAGCGTTGGGGTCGTTGATTACATTTCCTTAACCATCACCACAGATATTTTTGCCTTAGTGAGGTATGATCAACAAAATGACAATTACAGGTAGGTGATGACTTTCTCTCAGTCGCTTGTTCTAATTCTCACGTTTACTTGTTAATTTGGCATTCATTCGATGACTTCTACACATATTTGCTGATTGATTTGGGGCAAATGTCCTCACCTACGAGAACTCCCTTCGGGACCATCATTTCTTTGGGGAAGGCTTGTTCCATATAGTGTTGCTCTGTGTTGTCGGCCCAAGGGGGAGGGTTAGTTTGGAATTTTATTGTACTCTAAAATGGGCACAAATTTGGTATGTCTGATCTTGACCAGAGGACTCCCTTTCCTGGGCTACATCCTGGCCTATTGATCCCTCTGTTCTCAAAAATTAATCTGTTAAAAAGGTATCACGATGTTGTGAAACGAGCATAAACCTTGAGCCAAATAGATGTGGGTTGGAATCCCAGCTCTGTCACTATTAACTTTGTGGTTTTGAAAAAAGTGTTTATCTTCTCAGAGTCTCAGTCCCCGTCTGTAGGACAGATTGAAGGTAATGCTACTCCCTGGGCAGCTTGATGAGAATCTGTCAATACGATGTCTTAAAATACCAAGTATGCTGCCTGGTATGCGGTGGGTGCTCAATGGTGGCCTTTGCTATTATTCCTGGTGTCCTTGACCTTGCCCACAGCTTGGTAGGTTGGACCATAAAGGAGTCGGGAAGGCCTGGCCTCTGCCCTAAAGCCCATGGGAGAACCACACAGTGGCCGAGGCTCTGGCAGCCCAGAGAAGGCACGCCTCCCGGGGAATGAATATTCTTAACATCACGTAGGCAACTGTACAAAAATGTAAGGTCCAGATATTTGGTGATCTTTGAAGAAAAACCTAGTAATTCTGAAATGTTCTCTATGTAGGCTGAAAATATTTTCAGAAGAAAGTGTACCACTCTTTGGCCCCCCCTTGCCATCCCCACCGGTGTTTACAGACCACCAGGAATTCAGGGACTTTTTGCTAGTGAAATGTAAGTCTCTATTTTGAAATTTTTTTGCAACTTGTTCTACATTAGAATACATTCCTTCAGGGGCGCCTGGGTGGCGCAGTCGGTTAAGCGTCCGACTTCAGCCAGGTCACGATCTCGCGGTCCGTGAGTTCGAGCCCCGCGTCGGGCTCTGGGCTGATGGCTCAGAGCCTGGAGCCTGTTTCCGATTCTGTGTCTCCCTCTCTCTCTGCCCCTTCCCCGTTCATGCTCTGTCTCTCTCTGTCCCAAAAATAAATAAACGTTTAAAAAAAAAAAAAAAAAAAAAGAATACATTCCTTCAGATTCTCCAAGGATGCTGTGTAAGAAAATACCATTATTTAAGCATGGATCCCATTCCACGTTCTGTTAATTCTTCATGTGAAACATTCAATTTTCTGGTAGTGATACGTAGATCTTCTCCTGTGTCCTACTCTATATCTACCGTCTTGCTCACCTGCCTTGAAGTTTATCTGTACTCACCCACACACAATACCAGGGAGCCTCAAGTTTGCATTTCTGCCCAGGGTTCTGATATGGCCATTTCTCTGGCCGAATCTCCAGCTACATGTGTATCTGTGTCTTTGTTGGAGAGTGGGAAGCAGGTGAGGCAGAGTGGTTATGTGGCTATGTACTTAGGGAAAGGGGAGTTGTTAGCAAGTGTGTGTGTGTGCACGCGCGCATGCCCATGAGAAAGACAGACCCACAGAGAGAATGTGGATATGATACGTGTAGAACCTGGCCATCCAGTCTTCACTAGCTGGTGAGCATACATTTTAGCTCCACCGATAATTCTCAAACACCTGACCCTGAGCCCCCCATCTTCTGAACCCCAAGAGCTCGCTTCCTCCCTCCCCGGAATAGCCCGGTTATTATAGCTGTAAGTCCGGCTCGCAGGCTGCATCCAGAAGAACGCGCCCAGTGCTGCCAGATATTCCGAGTTTTAGAAACAAGCCAAAAATCTGAAGTGGTATGTGAAATTGCCTGAATCTTACAATGGGGGTCCACGTGTTTCAAGTCCAGAGGATCAGGTAGAGAGCAAGAAACAGACCTGAAGCAGAGTCAGCAACGGAGAATAGGTTTAGCAGCTAGAAATGGGGAGCATCTTGGAAGCCAGGGCTCAGGAGGTAGGCAGTCTTTACAGAGCGTCTGCAGCAGGGACAGGGCCGCTGCAGGCATGGAGCCCTTGAACCATGATGAGAGATGATTCAGGAGCCTAAGAACCCAGCTTATTGGTATATCTGCTGATTTCAATGGAGTCAGTCAACAGAGTGACTTTGAGCAGCACCCTTGGATGCTTGGGTAGAATGAGGCAAAGGCCTCAGTTGATCTATAGTTGAAAACATGCACAGTCGATCTAGTGGAAAATGTGGAAGTCGATCTATGGGCTGTGAAGAGGGTCATTGAAGGAATGGAGCATGGAGCCAGGAAGGACCAGGAGGGATTGATGGACTGAGAGAAAAGGTACAAGCCAGGGGAGCCAAAGTCTTTTTGAATTCCAGACTGGATGTTAACAGGAGAGAGGAAGAAGGCCAGGCAAGAAACTCCAAGATCACAAGAAATGGCGTTTCAACAGGATTTTTAATCTTTTCCCTTTATTTGGCTGAAACAGGTCATTTAAAATGGATTTTTTTTTTCTGGGGCACTAAGGAAATAATATCCTCGAACAAAAAATTTCCAGTCACAGAATTAAGAGAAAATAATGGGTGTGCCTTAAATGCATTCAGTTTAATTTCCTTAAGAGGTATCTTACCACAAACAAGCCCAGCTTGTCCCCAGCACTCAGATCCTATCCAGGAAATGCCTGGGCCCAAGAAGTTCATTTTTCAGTCTGTGAACACTGACTTCCTTTGGCACATTATATGAGAAAAATAATAGTTAACATTTATTCAGTTCGATATGCCTAGTATGGTGCTAACCCTTTATATGTATTATATCATTTAAATTCTTACAATGATCCTATAAGAAAATACAGTTGTACCCATTTTACACGGTAGAAAATTGAGGCCCCCTCCAAGAAGCTAAATAATTTTCTTAAGAATGTAGCAGCACAGCTGGGATTCAAACCCATAACTGTCTTGATTTCAAGCTCCTAACCCCTATTGCACACTTTCTGTTCTGGGGTCTGATGTGGAACTGGACACTCCACTTTCCTGACCCTTAGTGTCTGTAGCCCACTAACCATCAGCTTTTTTTGCCCAGAAGAAACTTCCATTAGGGCAAGAACCCCAGTACTCTGCTTAGGCAGTTGTTATTTGTCCTAACAAAATGTAGCAAATACATATTTAATCCTGTTAAATGGCATCCTGGTGGTTTGGCCCATGTGTTGGATGGGTGTGTAGATGGTTAGGTAGGTAGATGTTTGGGTGGATGGATGGATGAATGGATAGAGTGGGGGGAGGGAGGAAGGGAGGGAGGGAGGGAGGGAAGGAAGGAGGAATGCTAGATGGGGGCAGGTTGGGTGTGTACTAGGTCAAGTAATTAGATACACCCTCTGCTCTGGAAGCTTGAAGTCCAACGGGAAAGGTAAGACAGAGATACCTATGGACTATGGGTTTGGATAGAAAAATTTAGAGAGTTAAACATTCTTCCATGGAGGAAGGGTAGTGCCAGTGGTAATACCAGTATTTGGAAAGTGGGTGGCATTCACTGCAAAGAGTTTCCTTGAGAAGGACATTCTTCAATAGCATGTTAGTATTCGTAACTCCCTTTATAATTTGATTTATTTTAGTAATTAATGGTGAAAAAGCCACTTTGGAAACCCCAACATTTGCCCAGAAACGTCGACGTACTCTGGATATGTTGATTCGATCTTTATACCAGGATTTGATGCCAGATTTACATAAGGTAACCCTGGGTCCGTGGTCCTCTTTCCTTCTCATGGGTTTGGGTTAAGAACACCAGTCCTAGCAATGAGTCCTGGTTAGAAAAACACAGGAGTTGCCTTGATCCTTGCTGTTAACACCGGACTGTGGCCACCATGGCCAACATTGGTTCTCTCGTTGTTACCGCAAGAAAGAGTGTGGAATGTCCATATACAGGAACGTGGTTTTCAGAAACCACAGACCTGTGGGAATGGAGGTACAGACTGGGGGCATGAGTGTCAATCCATAATCCCTGGAGCATTCGAGAGTGCTTTTTGGGGGTGCCTGTCCTTGGTGGTACTATTCAACATTACCAGTGACATAGAGCTGATGGATAGGCAAAAGTAGGGATTTGGGAGAGAGACACTGGGAGCTTTTTAAGGTTTTCCGGAGATTTACCGGCCAGCCCCATATTCAGGCACTGAAACAAGTATTTACATTTACTGCAGATTCACTTTGTGCCAGGCACTTCCTAGGCTGAAGGTATCTCCACATTGATGGGACCCAGCACCTCCCCCAGTGCCTCCAGGGCCCCTCGGGCTCTTTAGAATCCTCCAGACTCAGTGTGAGATCACCAGATGCACGGGCTCATTGATGCAGAGTAAAAGTAGTGCTACTTAGAAGTATTCCCCGCCTTTAACAAGAGATCCCAGAACAAGTGGGAAGACTCCCCTAGATTCCTTGCGTTCATAAACTCCAGCAAAAGGAACCACCAGTGATGTGCGTAAATACGTGCGGCATCAGTTTCAGGTGCTTACATGGGGAGATGAAGAGTATCCAAATGAGCTGGTGCTCAGGTGATCCTTTCCCTTCAGCACAGGGACCACCACCATTTTATAGGTACCCCTTGACTTCCGGCTGGCCAGTACATCCTAACTACTTGCAGGGATCGGTCTAGACCAGCCTCAAGCGCTAAGGAGCAAGCCAGGATCACTAATCCGTCCATCCCCTTTTTTCCCTAAGGTCAGGGAGGGGTGTAGAGAGGGTGTCGAGATGAAGACATGAGGCCCCTCAGGTCCCAGCTGAAGCATGGCCTTCCCCAGCGCCCGGTGAAGCCAAGTCCCCATATTAGGCACTCTCACATTCTGTGTATTTCCCCTCCGTAGACATTCTCCCATGTGCCAGTCATGACATCCATTCCTTAATCTGTCTCCCCCATTAGACTGTGCTCTGCAAGGACAGACTGTGTATCACCGTCCTCCACCCACCCCGCCACCGCACATCTGGCAGAGTGGTGGGTGATCAGTCAGTGCTTGCTGATTGAATGAGTGTGCCCATTCTCTGACTGTGCACTGGAAGAGAACTGACATTTACTGTGTGTGCGCCCAAGCCCTGTGCTAAGCACCTTACACGCACTTCCTCACGTGGTCTTCATAACATGCCTCGGAGACAGGTATTAGCCACACAAAGACACCAAGAGCCGTAAATAAACTCACTTGCCCAAAGTCACCGAGAGAGTTACAGTCACACAACTCCAAGGGGCGCCATTCACGCAGAATTCAGTACGCCTTGTGCGGGGGGCGGTGGGGGAAGGGGTGCCGCTCTCTGAGAATGGCATCTCCGGAGCCGTGCAACATGGTGACTCCGTCACCCGGTAGGAAGTTAGTAAGCCCTGGAGCGACTGGCTCTCCACCTGTTGGCCTTTGACCCCTAGCATCTAGCACAGACCCTGGCACACAAGCCGTGCCCCACGAATGCTTATTGCGTCAATGGATACAGAGGTTGAAATAGCATTTGGACAAATAGGTTTGTGCGTTAGGAGAAGCCGAAGGATGGGACTTGACAACCATCTTTGGAATCCGTGACTTGTTTTTCTTTTTTAGAACATGCTTAACAGACGATCTTTTAGTGACGTCTTACCAGAATCGCCCAAGTCCGCACGGAAGAAAGAGGAGGCCCGCCAGGCAGAGTTTGTTAGAATAGGGCAGGTGGGTTTTATTCTGAAACCTCTTTGGCAAGATGTGCAGTTGTGAGTCCCATCCACATCAGCTGGCCCGCCTGCAAAGAATTTCATGTCTGTACTCCTGTGGGAGCTCTGCAGTTTCTTTTAAGATTACTGTGGAAACCACGAGTGAGGTTTTTGATAACCACGTAGGCGTAGCTCTGTGGGGGTGGGGGGAGCAAAGCTTTCTGCGGAAGAGTGAGTACCACTGTCTCGAAGCAGGGAGTCACAAGGCCCAGGCTGAGCTCCCTCTTGTCAAAGGAGCATGTACCATTTGCCTACCTCCTGGGCATTTTCTGAAGAGTGAGGAGCCACTGTGGGAAAAGCACCTTGAACTTCTCCCTGGCAGGAGTAAGCACAGAGCTGTGGCGTCCTCATGGACCCGAATTCCCACCCCGCTGCTTGGAAGCAGTCCTCAGAATTTGGTGGCTCACTGTTAGCATCTGATTCCAGATTTTGGAGGAAATCGTTCCCCCTTTGCCTCACTCCCACATGACATTAGTATGTCTCAGTTCTGGGAGGTGACACAGCTTTCTGCCTTGATCTCTTGTCAACACAGAGAAGGAGAGTGGCCAGCTGCAGCTAAGGTTCAGACCCAGAGGAGAGAACCAAGCAGAATCAAGTGACCCTGGAAAGCTAAGAGGCCAAAGTAACTGCACCAAACAGGTGCTCTGTGACAGGGGCGCCCCGACTCTGCTCTCAGAGATTCTGATTCATCAAGCTTGAGGAGGGGTCAGTCTCCCAGTGTGGAAATCCCTGCACTGAGACACTGATTAATTGAAATGACAGGATGGCCTCTGGGTCATTGGGGGCTGGGCCGTTGTCGTTAGGGCTTCACCATATTCAGCTGGCTGCATGCCGTGTCTTCAGTGATAGGGCAGTGTGGGAACCTGACACTTTAGTCTGAAATTACTCCTGTTTTATTAAACATTTTTCAAATCACAAGTGTTGAACCTACTGTTGCATTACTGCTCGCTAACAAACTTTAAAAGAGGTCTCTGTCCTGTAAGGCACTAAAACTGAAATCCATTGTGAGAGGGGACGCTCCGTCAAGCTTGGTGGCTTCGGGGATCTGTAAAAAAGAGGTGAGTTGATGATACTCTCCAGTTAGCCTGTGAATGTCCTTTGTCATCAGGGAAGCTATTGCAATTCTTAGAGATGTGTGGGACAGGAGGGAGAAGAGCTTGTCTGTTGCAGGGCCCTCAGGGGAAACCCCACATAAAATTGAGGAACAGTAAGTGAGAGTCCCCAATTTCCAGAGCGTGTGTGTGCCTTTGCGTGCTTAAATGGAGCAGAGCTGGTGGACCAGACCTGGTCAGGCAGACAGGGCTGAGCAGTGCTCCTCAAGCCTTGTGTGTGTGCAGACCGCCTGGACATAGTGACCAAATGCATGTCCCATTCAAGAGCTCTGGGGAGGAGTCAGGATTCTGCATTTATAACAAGCTCTCATGGGGTGCCTGGACACACTCAAAGCAAAGCTCTAGGGCCATGTTTCCCAAGCTTCTGTGTATACTAGAATCACTTCCAGAGTGTCTAGGGTGAGCCCTGAGAATTTGCATTTCTAACAAGTTCCCAGGAGATACTGATGCTTGTTGGTCGAGGACCACAATTGAGAAACGGCTGCTTAATCTATAGTTCATTCAGCCACCCCAGAAATTCTGTGGCCTCTGTATCTACTTCTTACTTCCACTTTCCTTTGGCAGGGTGGGGGGAGGGTGGGTAAGGAAACTAGGGTGGTAATCAAAAAGAGAAGAGAAAACGATAAAATTGCATATAAACTTACTTGCATGATTTTGTATTGTAAAACCATTCCCGATGTACTTAATTATGTCCGTGTTCCAAGTGTGTAACAGATAGTTAAATGGGACAAATCCACAGACAGAGCATCACTAGAGAAGTGTCCATTATAAAAGCAGAAGAATTACGAACGCATTTACTTTAGTGATAAAGCTATAAATGATTCGCATCTGAATTGCAGACCCAACACACTATAAAGTCTGGTTTCAGGGAAACGATGGGCTCAAAATACAAGTGATGCTGGAAAACCACAACGAACTTAAGGCCAGATTGATGGCAAAGCATCTTTTCCAAAGGTTGCCCAAACTCCCACGATCGGCTTGCTTGTGTGAATGGTAGAATTCTCAATGTTGCCAAGAGCTGTATAAATACCAAATTCCAGCAGGATTTAGTAACCTCCTCGATAAGAAGTTCTGAGGCATACATAAAAATGAAAGGCTGTGGAAAGGTAACTTGTTCACCAGTGAACAGCAAAGAAAGAGCTTCCATTTTTTCCATCAGTGCATAACCAACCAGTTGGCCGCAGGCCTTCGTTGGAGAAACAGGGCCCCAGAGGCCCTCATGGACTTCTGTGCAGTCGGCTCTGTGGAGGCCAGAGTCCCTCATGCTGCTCCCAAGAGTGTTTTATTTCCAAAGAGGAGGCTTTGTCAACTCTCCTAGGCATCTGTCATTTCATGAGCTGTGTTAATATTCCTAGAGGGACCAGCAAGGAGTCCTGCCTGCTCTTGGGCAGGAAGACCTGAAGGCCTCATTCTCTCCCCACAGAGTCTGCACCAAGCCCCTCACGTGGCAGAAGGGAGTCCGGTGCAATGGCAAATGCCATCAGTCCTCAGAGCAGAGCCTCTATGGGACCGGCTCTGAGTTCTTATTGCTGACACTTCATACATGACATCCTCAAGCAACTTTGAGTCCACAGCCCCTTTGAGAACCCATGAAATCAGTGGACACCCTCCCCCACACTCTAGTTCATTAAAATGTGCAAATGGCACGTGTACACAACATCTTGAATATAATTCCAGGGTTTCACAGACCTCCTTAAGCTCTTGATGGATTCCCTAGGAGCCTTAGATCTCCTGGGTTTAGAACCCCTGTTCTGCATAAATGTTCCAAATTTGTGTCCTCCACTCAGAGAAAGTTTTGTTATTAAGAGTTGTTTTTTGGTTTTAGTGTTGCCTAACATTCAGATGTCAATGTCTGCCGCCAGCTGACATTTATGACGTCTTTGCTTTTTCATGGCCTCCTGTTCTAAGTCACAAAGTCAGAATTTCCAATCATTTTCTTAAGGGAAATGCCATTCCAATTAATGGCCCGAACTGGTGTGGCCCTTTCCAGGTTGTAAAATGTCGTCACATTCTTTGTGTGATCTTCCCAGAACAGCCTAAGCCTCATCTTGGCAATTAGAAAATTCACTTTGAGGCTTGTGAGTTTCTTAAAGGGAGAGCACATTTTTCGCAGCGTGGTAATATACACAGTATATTATCCCAAATAATGCCTTTGAAGGCGACCTCACAGCCCCCACTTCTACATTCAGTACGCCAACGTGTGTTCACCCAGTGCGTACAGACACGCCCCCGTGTGCATACACCGGGTCTTACACCGTCCCCAGGTGGCACGTCTAATTGAGAGTAAAAGTGAACATGTCACACTTTAACTTGTCCCTGAGAAACTCCAAAAACATCTTTGTCCTTTGAGGCTAAGCCACGTGCTTTGGAGGGAAGCTAATGGTTCTGTTGAAAATGTCCCTAATTCTGGTGTAACTAAGGACCCGCTGAATGGTGCCTGCCGGCCCCTGGCGTCCCCACTCAGCTCTGGGGCAGCAGTGAGGGAGGCTAACTCTGGTGCCTGAACCGAGCATGAGACTAAGGGGAAGAGTTTACAAGGTATGAATACGTCACGTGGGGCAACACGAATACGTTTGTCGGCAGCACTTTTCCAGATTCTTACAAACAGGTGTTATTTTTTTTTTTTTTTAAGATTCTCTAGCCTTAAGTGGGTCAGTAAGCATTTTCATGTTCAGACAATGTCAACTTCTTGCATCGTGTATGACTTCGTAATTTTATCAAAGCAGCAACACAGGAATCAGGCTTTTTTTGTGTGTGGAGGCTATATGGATCTTCCTTTTATGAAGACCTAATGTGAATTCTCCAAACAAATAGGCAGCACTTGGTCCAAGTTCAAGTACTGAAGAAAAATGTGTGCTTAGAAGACATTACCAATGCTCCGATTAGCCCCGAGGAGCATTATTACATATAGAGGCAGGTCATGGTGCCAGAAACTTGTGACTTCCCTGTTTTCCTACTGCATATGTATTTGCAAGGAGACCTTTCTTCCCAAGAAAGGTAACTGAGGGGCGCCTGGCTGGCTCAATCAGTACAGCGTGTGACTCTTGATGTCAGGGTTGTGAGTTCAAGCCCCACGCTGGGTGTAGAGACTCCTTAAAAATCTTTAAGAGAGAGAGAGAGAAAGAGAGAAAGGTAACTGAGTCCAGGGCCCACTCAGCTCCCAGAGTTTGGGGATACGTGGGTCGCTGTTGCAGACGGTGTACTGTACCTTTCCATCTGAGGGGCCGTGGTGTATTCTTTCCGGTGCGCTTATTCTCCGATGCTTTTGTCACCTCACAGCCTTGGGAGCCCCAGTGTTTCTGCAGTAATTTCCCTCACGAAGCCGTGTGTGCGGATCCCTGGGGCCAGGCCTTGCTGGTTTCCACTGATGCTGGCGTCTTGCTAGTGGATGGTTAGTGAGTAGCTGTCCTTCAAATGTCTTTCTTTGTGTAATTTGTAGTACTTCTAAGATGGGTGACCGCCAGCCAACTCCCTGTAGATAAACGCATCGTCCTCAGTGAGGTTAGCCAGGTTTCCTTTTCTTACAAAATTAACCCCTTCTTTTCAGGACAAGCAGAGGGAATATATTCTGAACAAGCGAGCCAGAGGGTGAGTCGTGCATGACAGGTTTATCCCTTCCCCAAATCTCCTTAGTCTGCGGACAGCAAATGACCCACAAAAGGAATCTCCTTTTTGGTCATTACTTGTCATGATTCCACCATTTTACCTTAAATCAACAAGGACACCGTTGGTATTTCAAGCTCCTACCTCAGGGACATGCCCTCTATCAGAGCTCTTTTTTTTCAAGGTTTCTGATTCAAAAAGTACTTGGTGTCCAAAACAAATAATAAGAATCTTAGATAACCCATTTAGGATGGATATAGACACAGATTATGACAGGAAGACACATATCAACTTAATACAAAACCAAACTTTCTGACCACCAGGTGGATCACTGTGCCTGGGGAGGTGGTCATTTCCCTGTCAGCACAGATCGGCTGCCAGTGGGACATGCCCTTGGGGAGGATGCTGTGGAGAGAGTTCACCTTCTGATGGGGATTTCATTTAGACTCCAGTACTGTGCGGGCCCTTCCAACAGGAAGCCCCTTTGGATTTTTCCAGACTCCCAGTGAATGTTAAAGGAGTTAAACGCTGGTAGCAAGCCGTCTCCTGGGGCTTCAGAGGGAGCCACGGGCACAGAGTCTGTCTTCCAAGGACATGTCCTCCACAGCACAGAAACAGACCACCCAGTCTCAGTTACCGTACTGATGTTTTATGAGATTCGGAAAGCCGACACTGAGAGGTGCCTAAAACAACAGCGTCTCCGCAGCCCTAGCCAAGACCTTCTTCATTGCCTCCTCAGACGCTGTCAGCAGGTTTCCCAAGTGCCTGCTGTGTGCCAGGCCCTGTGCTAGGTGCCTTCTGTGGGAAGACAGGAGAGGCGGACCAGGCTTCATAATAGATTTATTTCTGACTTCATCTGTCACTTTTGATGCATATTTCAGTTCTGTGTCCATAACGTCATTATTTAAGTATGTGTGTGTATAACTATATAAACGTATATATAACTAATTCACTAAAAGGCAGATAATCTAAAATTTGTAAGCTGAGAATTGAAATTAAATATTTAACTTAGAAACTGCAAAACTGTTAGAGAATCTTTGTGATCTGGAAACACACCAGATCTGGAAATTTAACCTCTGGGGGCTTCAGGTTTCTCTGAAGTGGGGGGAGTTTTTTAAGCAGCTGAAAACTAGTTTACAATAATGAAAACTGATGAAATAAAATGGGAAAGATGATCATAACAGGAAGGGATTGTGGACATTAGATTACCTACGTTAAATGTTTAGAGCAGTGCCGGGCACAGAGTTGTAATTTAGGAAACAGCAGCTATTACCTTTACAGTATCCCTCTGAACGTGCTAAAAGGTAACAAAATCCATAGGTTTTGCCAAAAGTGCAACCAAATAAAATAATTAAAAACAAAAAACAGTAACACACTATAGACGTTTAGTCCCATCTCTTAATTTTATAGATGATAAAACTAAAGAAATGGTGTGACTTGCCCAAGATCACACAGCTGGTTAGCGGCACGTCCGGAACTGGAAGCCAGAGGTGGTTCCTAGTCCAGCGCTGTTCCCACTAAACCAACTACATTTTATTAGAATCAAATTAAACTCTACCAATGTTATTGTCTTTACCTTAACACAGATTTCCAAAAAAAAAAAAAAATGTAGTCCCACGCAAATAATTATGTTCTGATCGAAAGAGTGTTACATTCTGCTTTTTGGTTGTTTTTAGGAATGAGGAAACACGCTTTACAATGACTATTTGCAAGGCTTGCCTAAAAACTGTTAGAGTTCTCTGCTTCTGTTTTTTTTTTAAATGTCAAATCCAAATGAAGATCACCACGCCCCCTTCCGCAATTTTCGTCCTGATGGATCCAAAATTTCTTGGAGGTGTCAGATACAAGGATCCTGGTGATGTGCCAGGCAATTCTTTTCTTCCACCTTGAGGGAAGTCGTCTGCCACAGATGGCAGCCACATACACCCACGAGCTTGGATTTATTCCTCAGGTTATTGTTTTCATTTCCTGGGTATGCAGCACTGCTAGCCCTGTTTGCTTTTGTTAAGGAGAGAATAACCCTCCAGGTTTCCTTTGTATTCCTCATTGTGCTTCGAAGTCCTCATTCTCTTGGTATTTCTTTGTTTACCTTTTTCTTGTCGATACTTAATCATGTTATGAGTTGTTTCCATGAAGCCGAATCTCTCCATTTCCTTTCAGGCCAGGTTCCACTCTGTCCCATTAGCGGCTGTTTAATTTCATTAGACCCACCCCCTTGAGAGTCTGCTTCTTTCAAGGTCGTTATTAAAACTCAAAGATCCTTTGTATTCTAACTGCAGCAAAAGCTACTTTGAAGGCAGACTACACCCTGATTAAATATGCTGCCGCCATTTGTTTTGGGGTTGCAGTAATAGAAAAAGCCAGCTCTAAAAGATCATTTCTTCATAAAGAGATTCCAAGAAGGAGAACATGGCAGTGAAACAGCCATTAAAGCCACGCGTCACTTTCTCATATCCCTGCTTCCTCCTTCCTGTGCTGTGTATAAACCTATTCAGCCACCTGTAGAAGAGTTGATGGAGAATAAATGCCAACTCACGCTGTAGATAGGTGGGCTGCTACATGGTGTCCCTCTGTCTTAAATGTCAAATGAAGTGCTTCTGTCGCGTATGAATTCCTGACAGTCCCCTAACCCTAACCTTGTGTGATGGCACCATCAATCCATAGGGCTGCGGTGCTGCCTCTAGGCTAAGAGTATGGGCTTTGTCCCTATACGGACTGGGGCTCCACATGTTCAAGACATGACCCTGGACAAGTCACTAGCACCCCTGAGCCTCAGGTCCTCGTCTGTTAAATGGGAGTATTAGAAGTGGCTACCTAAGCGGGTCCTTGGGGCATTTCAGTTAAAGAACGTGCGAAACACCGCATCGAGGCCTGGCATTAAGGAAGCCCTGTGTGTATGTCAGCTGCCACTCACAGAAGGAAACGACCGTGGTTGCTTAGTCTGGTGTGAAGATGGGTACTGGCACGATCATCCCATGTTTCGGAAATTCACGTCTGCCGCCAGCAGAAACACAAAGAGCCTGAGATTCAGTTACTTCTGTAGAGGAAGAGGGTAGAGGAGGGTAGGAAAGCCACCGGATGGGCTGTCACAGAATTTACATTCGCTGCGGTAACTTAGGGGAGCTAGAGCAAGCCCTCTGTCTAACAAAAGCTTAGCAGGTTCTGAGCTCTGACAAATCTAGAGCCCCCACCGGCCTGTGGCCTGCCACAGCCACAAGGAACACTTGAAGACCTAAATGTCAGACAAAGCACAGATTAAGAAGAAGCCCCTTATCCTGCCTAAAATGTTCCACCATCCCAGAACCTCTTTGCCTTGTGCCGATTCTACATCAAACTCAAAACAGACCCTTTGCTTATGAAAGAGTCTTAGTATTTTTTTTAGCCCTCTATGTCCTAGGGACCCTCAGGAACAAAGTAATTGCTAGCAGTTTAAGTCCCCCCTAAGTAAGTTTAAAAACAAATCCTAAGTATCATTGCAGTCTCTGATCAGCCATTCACCTGACGTCTTCCTGAACGTTTCCATTGCAATTAGTTTTTTCCTGTCATTTCAGCAACTTCATTGACATTTCTCTCTTATTTTTGTCTAAGAAGGAGATTTCATACTCCTCTACGGAGAAATACTGAAAATTTATAGGTAAACTCCTGTGGGTAGAGACACAGGCATGGAATAGGGTGTGTCTGTATTTGCTTTAAATACAAAAGGAAATTTTAGTTTTGGTTTAATTTTGGTTTTAGACAAAATCATCTAAGAAATGACGCAATTTCAAACATTACATAAAAATAAGATAATACTTAATGGCTGAGCTTTTTACTGTACTTTTTTTAACTTGCTGTTCAGTCCTTTGGTACAATGCCAGTAAGAACTGGGATGGAGGGATGCCGATTTTTCTCTGCTGAGTATGGAAGAGAAGAATATAGTTTCTAGGCCCCGCTGTTCTGCTCCCTACATAGAGGAAGGAACGTCAGTCCTTCTCCCTGAGAGCATAGGACTTGATCTTACTGTGTAGACCTTACGAACGCTCCAGAAGCTGACCTTCCTTGCCTAGAGAGAACTGGGGTCCAGAGCCACTCACAGGCATGTATTATGGGTTCTGAACCTGTAGGCTGGGTACAGTGTCAGGGTGACCACGTCTCCTCTTCCAGATGACCTTCCGTCAGTGCCCGTGTTTGACAAGACCCTGCCAGTAAAACAGATACATGTGCTGGAGACCCTGGACCTTTTGATCCTCAGAGCTGACAAAGGTGATGTTCCCCTTCCCGGTAGCGTCCTCTGAGAGGGGGGGAAGCGTGTGGCCCTCCGTGGCCGACCGTGAGGGTCACGAGGGTCCGACTGCATGGGTCACGCCAGCTACTGCTTCACAGGTGCCCGGTGCTCAGGGTCCCCGGGCGGCCCTCTGTTCTCCGAGGAGGGGACGGTGAGGGAGGAGGGTGGCGGGGCACATCCTTCAGTGCACTGTTGGGGAAAGCCGGCGTGGGGTTTCTCCCCACTTCTGGAACACCTCGGCTCCTAGTTCTGTGGCAGTAGCTTGCCTGCCCCGTCTGCTCTTCCCGTCTTCCCAACAGTCTCTTCCTCCACCTTCTCTCTCTCACAGGGAAAGACGCCCGCCTCTTTGTCTTCAGGCTCAGCGCCGTGCACAAGGCCGTCGAGGGCAAACAGGCCGTGAAGGGCAAGTGTGACTGCAGGGACAACAAGCTGGAGAAAACAAAAGGTGACTGGAGTCTTCGTATTTTGGTGCTTTCTGTTCAACGAGTTCTGTTTTTTTCTTCGGACTGCCCAGATTTCCCTGGAGATGAAAATGCATGGGAATTTGATTTTATTGGTTTGGTTTTTACTCAGAGACATCGCCAAGATCGTATCACCGTTCCTCTGAGAGAAGCCTGAGGGTCAGGCGCCTGGATGGCTCAGTCGGTTAAGCGTCCGACCTTGGCTCAGGTCATGCTGTCATGGCGCAGCCTGTGAGCTTGAGCCCTGCATCGGGCTCTCTCTCTCAAAAATAAACAAACATTAGAGAGAGAGAGAGAGAGAGAAGCCTGAAAGGTAGAACAACATGTGGAGGGTTAGAGGAAAGTCCAGGCCTTGTGTTAGAGGAAAGTTTTGAAGGTAGGGTGAGTTCTGTTCACAGATCTGCAAAGAGAGACTTTGAGCCTCTGGCTCCTGGCGCTCTGCTCACATGCCACTTTCATTCATATGGTGCCGTGGGCTCGAAGCTGAGACCACAAACTCTAGGCTACAGGGAATATGACTTGCTTAATTTTCCTGAAACTCAGCCTGACTTGTATCTCACGTCTCCGTCCTGTCTGGTGGTGGGAACATTCTCAGGCATTCTCCCTGAGTTCTGCTTCATTTCCAGGGTTCTTAGGGACCGCCACATTGTTGAAGCCCGGGAGCTTCCAGACTCCTGTCTTGTGTCAGCATCGTTTATTTCTCTTCCCAGGCTGCCACTTGTACGCCATTAACACTCACCACAGCAGAGAGCTGAGGATCGTTGTCGCCATCCGGAACAAACTGCTCTTGATCACGAGGAAACACAACAAGCCGGGCGGGGTCGCGAGCACCTCACTGCTGTGTCCCCTGCCCGAGTCACCTGTGGAGGAGTTCCAGTACATCAGGGTGGGTCTGCTCTTCACATCTCCTCTCTGGGCACCTGTTGGGATGAGCACTGGGTGTTGTATGGAAACCAATTTGACAAGAAATTTCATATTAAAAAAAAACAAAAACAATAAAGTGGATTGAGGGAGGAGAGGACAATGAGTGGTGGTGGGAGCATTGTTCTAGAAAGAATGTCCCAGAAGCCCTCTCCCAAAGGGATCTCTGCTTTGCCTTTGAGCAGAGATCCAGTGAAACGTGGGAGTAGGTGCTGAGCGTATCTGGAGAAAGGGGGTTCCAGGCAGAAGGAGCAGCCAGTTAAGGACCAGAGGCCCCGGTCAAGGCACAGTCAAGAGGCCGCAGTGGCTGGAGCCAAGGGAACAAGGTGGGCAGGTCAGAGAGCCTTGAAGGCCGTTGCTAGGATTTTGGTTTCGACTCTGAGGGAGAAGGGGCAGCCATTGGAAGGGTTGAAGCGTTGAAGTGACATGTTTTGAAAAGATTTTGCTGGCTGCTGGACAGAGAAGGGTATGGAGGGAGCCCTGAGCATAAAGGAGGAGAGCCTCTAAGAGGCTAACGCAGGATCCTAGCAAGAGACCCTAGTGGCTTTGATGGCTGGGGAGGTGGAAGAAGCTGCCCGGCCTGCCTTAGAGGATTTAGGGCTCCGATGAGGGTGGGACCTTGCGAGAGAAGCCTCCTTGGGGGCCCCGTCCCTTTCCTGCTCTTACTGTCTCTTCCCTTTTTTAAATTGTTGGTACGTTATGTGACCTGTGTCACACGTTGGCTACTAAGGCAAACTTCGCCTGTGGATGAGCTGAGCAATTATTATTTTTGCCAGAATTAAAGCCACCTGAATTATGCATATCAGTTTCTGCTCACATTCAATTTAAGGATTGAACAGCATAACAGTTAAGTTAAAACAAGTTAAAATCTTGCTCTAATTAGGTGTTAATCTTCTTAATACAGTAATTAGCCATCTTAATGACTGTTCGCGTAGAGCATGTACATTTACGTGGAGTATCAGCTCTCCTGCGCTCAAATCTTGGTTCTACCACATTTAACTGTGCGAGTGTGGGCAAGTCATGTGACCTTCGAGCCTCACTTTCGTTATCTGTAAAATAGAATAAAGCCTCATCTACTTCATAAGGTTGTTAGGAGGATTCAGGGAGAACAGTGCCTGGCACTGTGTTAAGTGCTCGACAAGGTTAGCCATTATTATTTTTTTATTATTAAATCATAGGACAGGGCTGGACTATCTGAGAGCTAATGTGGACCATACTATTGAATCGCTTTTGCCAATTGTGGGTTTTGAGGACACATTTGGTGGGGGGGAGTCTGGTACAGTCCCTGCCCCTCTTTCCCGGTCTCCACCTTCCCTGCCTGGGGAGGGGACCCTCTGCTGCATGGAGGCGGGCAGGCAGGGCGGGGGGGTGGGGGGGGAGGGTTGATGAAAACGGCTGCTCTGTGTCCTGACCCCTTCTCCATGTCACCATCAACCACAGGAGATCTGTCTGTCCGACTCTCCCGCGGTGATGACCTTAGTAGATGGGCCAACTGAAGAGAGTGACAATCTCATCTGTGTGGCTTACCGGCACCAGTTCGATGTGGTGAATGAGAGCACGGGGGAGGCCTTTCGGCTGCACCACGTGGAGGCCAACAGGGTGAGTTGGCAGGTGTAGGGGCAAGTGAAAATCGAAGAAGACTAGGAGTGCTTCTTCTAACCTTTGATGCCATCATTAGGATGTCTTTTTTTCTTAATATTTTTTTTAATGTTTATTCATTTTTTTGAGAGAGAGACAGAGTGTGAGTGGGGGAGGGGAGAGAGAGAGAGAGAGGGAGACACAGAATCCAAAGCAGGCTCCAGGCTCTGAGCTGTCAGTACAGAGCCCGATGCGGGGCCCGAACCCACGAACCGTGAGATCATGACCTGAGCTGAAGTCGGATGCTTAACCGACTGAGCCACCCAGGGGCCTCATAAACGTAATCTTAAAGACATCTTAATCATGGTGGCGCCTGGGTGGCTCAGTCGGTTGGGTGTCCGACTTCAGCTCAGGTCATGATCTCACGGTTCGTGGGTTCGAGCCCCACATCGGGCTCTGTACCGACAGCTCAAGAGCCTGGAGCCTGCTTCGGATTCTGTGTGTGTGTGTGTGTGTGTGTGTATGTGTGTGTGTGTGTGTGTGTGTGTCTCCGCCCCTCCCCTGCTCACATTCTGTCTCTCACAGTCTCTCATAGATAAATAAACATTAAAAAAAATTTTTTAATTAGGTCTGATTGATCATAGCACTGTTTTGTGATACATTCTGTGGGCTATGCCACATGAAGTTGCCACTGCTGTTGCTCAAACTGGTTCAATCTAATCTAACTGCCCCATTCCCTGCTCAGCTTTCCCAAATCTCCCCCTGCCATTCTGTTCTTCCTCATAAAGGAGAAGTGAAGGGTCAAAAAGCTCAACTTAAGTAACTACACCAACGAGAACCTCTGGCCATTCACACCCCAAGGGCCTTATTCTCTCCGTAGCCCTGCAGACTCACAGCTTGGAGACCAGGTGACTGGAGCAGGTCTCCATCCCTGAAAAAGGCCCCCTAGGAAAGGAGGAAGGGACGAGAGTCTGCCTCCAGCCTGAGCTGCACAGTGCGCAGGCATGTCCTAGGTTTGGACAGGATCCAGGCCCTTGTCACGCAGGGCAAGACCAGATAACACTGGAGCCACATGAGGCTTGCGTGGTGCAGAGCCAACACTCCGGCTTAGGTACCGAGGACAAAGATGCCGTGGAGTGGGGCGTAGTTCCTGATGAGAACTTCCAGACCCACAGGCTTCCTCCAGCCCTGTTCTGCTAGGTCCAAGAGACTGCAGAATTCTTCCTGATTATGCTTTACAAGAGATAAAAAAAAAAAAAAAAAAAAATACAACTTGCATTAGGGCACTACCCAAATATTCATAAAAATTGCTAATTACGGTATTAAGAAAACTTAACACCAAATGAGAGCAAGATTTTAAGAAATAGAATAATCATGGGGCGCCTGGGTGGCTCAGTTGGTTAATGACTCTTGATTTCAGCTCAGGTCATGATCTCACGGTCTGTGAGTTTGAGCCCCATGTCAGGCTCTGGGCTGACAGCTCAGAGCCTGGAGCCTGCTTCGGATTCTGTGTCTCCCTCTCTCTCTGCCCCTCCCCTGCTCATGCTCTGTCTCTCTCTGTCTCAAAAATAAATAAAAACAATTAAAAAAATAAATAAATAAAATAAAAAGATCAGTGCTCTGACCCCACCCCAAATCAATTAAATCAGAATTTCTGGGTGTGTGGTGTGTGGGAATCAATCCGTTTTAAGTCTTGCCAGATGATGCCAGTATGGACCTAGTAGAACGAGTCTGTCCTGAAACTCTTCTAATTTAGAGCCAGGAGAGCAGCCCCTCTATCCCAGTACCTGGGAACCAGTAGCCTTTTCCAGCTTCTGAGGAGGGAGGGCCCAATTTGGCTTGAAAAGTTCTTGTCCTTGCTTTTCAAAAACTGTGTGACCAGCTAAAGGACGTAGAAAAATCATGGCCCAGTAGGTCTCTGCACAGTCAGTCCCTTTCCTAGCGACTAGTTTCCTAAGACCTTATGTGCTTTTTCTGCTGGCAATTACTGTTTACTTATATTTGATACCCTGATAATTCATTAGAGTGTTTGTGGATTTTTTTTCCTCTTAAAATTCCTCTTAAGGCTGAGGAAAAATCACATTAAAGGCAGTTTTCTTGGGTGACTCCTGTGTTTTGTTTTTCTGAAAGGAGGAATAATTCTAAAATGTTCTCTTTTTTTCAATATGCTTTTAAAAACTAAGTCACTGAGTTTTTCCCCTAAAATAAAAAATTTAAAAAAAAATTTTTTTTGAAGCCCTTCCCTCGATCTAAGTGGGTCAATGTGTATGTTCCATCTTCTGGTACATCCCCAGCTGCTGAGTGGTAGCTAAGCAGGCGTGGGTGCTTAGACACAGCGACTCACCTTTGCAAGGAATTTCCTGTCTAATTGGAAAAATAAGCCCTAGGGAAATGACCAAGGTAATGAACAAAGCGTTTTCCCATAGCCAGTCAGGAACGGCCTGCAGGAGCAGGGCTAGCTTTTCCCCAGAATGTTCCTGCAGCCCAGACCCCGGTGCTATGGAGGCAGGACAGAGAGAGGCCGACCTCCCCATAGTCACTGGGCATTTCTGGGTCATTCAGGTTACTCACACTGCTGCTCTGTGCACAGTGTAGATTTTCTGGCCTAGTTTCCTGCCTCCACTCCTCTTCTCTTCTCTTCTCAGCCAAGCCCATTCGATTCCCATTTCAGCTTTCAGCCCCATCTCAGGGGCTAAGAGAACCCTAGGTCAAGAGAGGAAATGTTTAAGAAGCACCAAAGCAGCCATCTGAAAGTCAACATCAAGTTCCTTTTACCAGCAGGCCTATCGTGACCTACTGCCCCGGCTCCAGCGGCCAGCATTGGCCTCTTTCCCAAAGCAAAGGTGTCCTCTAGAAGGGACGGCCCACCTGGTAATGAGATCTGGGTCGCTGACTTAGTTGCTGGGCCTGAGTCCCCATCTTGACCAAAGGCCTGGAACCCAGTGGGTCTCAGTTGGGAGCTCACCCCAGAATCACATGGGAAGGCCAGACACTGACCCGACAGTGGTTCCCACTTTCAGCTGGGGCTGGGGACGGTGGGTTGCAGACTTGGCTTGTTTCAAGTCTGTGTTTTGAATTTTCACAACCACCATATGTTACTTTTATCATTTTAAGATGCCAATAAAGTGAAATACTTATTTTTAATCAAATAGAAAATTAAAAGCTAACACCTGTGTCCTACCCTAGACCTACTATATCAGGATCTCTAGAGCAAACGTATATATATATATATTTTTTTTTTTTTAACTCTCTCTTTTTTTAATGTTTATTTATTTTTGAGGGAGAGAGCTTGTGTGTGTGCGCACACGAGCAGGGCAGGGTCAGAGAGAGGGAGACAGAGGATCCCAAGTGGGCTCTGCGCTGATGGCCTCGAACTCATGAACCGTGAGATCATGACCTGAGCCAAAGTTGGATGCTTAACTGACTGAGCTGCCCAGGCGCCCCCTGGAATATATTTTTTAAAGCTCTCTAGTTGATTCTGATGTCCTCACCTGGTCAGGAAACAATGCTACGGAGATCGACTCCCACCAGGCCCTTCCCCCAGGGAAACCAACATACATATTGAAGCATGAAATGGGTCTCGCTGTGCTGAGTGTTAACAGAGGTCTGAACAAAATGCTAAGGAGTGCCCAAGGAGGCAATGATCAAGTCCAAGCAGTGGACTGAGTGTCAGCCCCATGCCGGAGCCCTTCGTGAACATTATCTCACAAAATGTGCCCAATAGCCTGTAGGGAATGTGCTGTTCGCGTCCCCATTTTTGCAGAAAAGGAAGCTGAGGCTCAGAAAGGAGGAGTCACTGGACCCCAAACTACACAGCTAATAAGTAGCAGAGACAGGACTTGAACCCAGGCTGTCTGATTCTGATTCTGTGCTCTTAACCCCCAGCCTGCTGTAGCCTCCATAGCCATGTCCCGAGGCACGATGGGAGTAGGCCACAAAGATTTCCTGTAGTTAGTCATGCATTCGCCGAGTATCAGTTCTGCTCCTGCCCTGTGCCAGGCCCAGTCTAGGTGCTGAACATCCATAGGCGAGGCCTCTGCTTCACGAAGCTCATGTTCCCCCGGGGAGGAGGGCTCCAATAAACGGACAAATAAGTGAGCATCAGACAGTGACACACGCGATGCGCATGATAAAAATAGAGGGGTCTGCTACATAGCAGAAGGGGGATTATCTGGGATTTGACCCCCAAGTCTTTCTGCTCCCAGACTTGAGCCTCGCAGTCTCCCACCCCCTCTAAAGCACCCACAACTCTTGCTTGTGGCATTTGCCTCGTTGTACCTTGTTTTATGTATTTACACGCTTTTCTGGTTTTTCCTTGAGAGGTGGAACCCTGCCTTGTTTTTTTCTGTGTGCTTCATGGCACCTAGTACAGCGCCAGGTGATGACAGACGGAGGGGGCCAGGGTTCCACCGGAGGGAAGCCAGAGCCAAGGCAGAAGCCCTGGCTGAGGGTGGCCAGTGAGGGCTCAGCACAGGGACGTTGACGACCGCAAAGAGGAGGGCTGCCGGGCGGAGAGTCTTCCGGAGGAGCCCCGGTGGCCCTGGGCAGCACAGACTCTGGAAGGGGCGGGAGAGACGAACTGAAGGAGACGGGTCCCAGCCCGGGGCGACAGCAGGCACACAAAAGACACCTGAGAGATCCTGAAGAGGATGCTGCGGGGCTCTAGGGTGTGGGGGTGCCCTGAGACTTCGGGGCTAGCTCTGCTCACACAAAGGAGGAGGTTAGAAGGAAGGTAGTCCTGTATGAGAGAAAGATAATAGTGCTGATTGTGCACCCTCCTCCGCGTCTTGTGGAATTCTCATTACACTCCAGCAAAGGGAACATTATCCTTGTATACCACTTTCACAGGTGAACACCTAGGGCCGGAGGTTAAGCCGTTTGCCGCAAGCCACAGAGGCAGTAAGTGGTGTAGGCGGGATTTTCTCTCGGGTCCGCCTGACCAGTGTCCGTGCTCCCACCCGCTCCCCTGCACCGCCTCCTGCCTCTCGGTGACTTGGACGTGGAATCTGTTGGGTTGAGAACAAGAACGAAAGGCTTAGAAACGTGAGCCAGGGGCTGAGGAGAACAGGTGCCTGAGGTGGGAGGGTTAGGGATTTTGAGCTCAGAGTAAAAGGTGAAGCCATAAAAGATGAGCGTTTTTCTAAGTGAGGGAAGGGCCTAGACGTGAAGAGGACTCTGAGGTAGGAGAGCGGGCGAGAGGAAGGGAGATGCCAGGGGTCAGAGGCAGTGGAGAGCTGGGCAGAGATGAGCATTGGCCAGACATCTTCGGCTCTGGGAAGAAGGAAATCTTTGTCGAGCCCAGAGAAGGCAGACCCCGATCGCGTGGGGGCCAGACTGCAGGGTGAAGGCAAGTGAGGGAGTAAGAGGAACGGGACACGTACAGAGGGCCAGGGTTTGGAACTCCAGAGGGACCCAGGACATCACCAGGTTGAGCGGTGTTCTCAAACCAGGCACCGAGGGCCTGGGGAGGGGAGTTTGCCCAGATCTCAGAAGTGGGTCTTCCGGCGCCCGTTCTGTTGCGTCGTGCTGCCTCCCTCCAAGCGCGGGAGAGCCAGAGAATAGAAGCGAAGACCTGCCGCAGTGGTTTCGAGATTGTGACACTCTCCACACTTGGGGCGGGGGGCGGCGGGCGGCGGGGAGCCTGGCTCAAGTACAGAGCGGTGAGGTAGCGAAGGACCAGAGACCCATTCAGATTTTGGCTGTGGCGCTTACTCGCTGACTTCACCTCTCTGAGCCTCATCTTTTTTTTTTTTTAATAAGTTTATTTATTTATTGTGAGAGAGAGTGTGCGTGCAAGCAGGGAAGGGGCAGAGAGAGAGAGAGAGAGAGAGAGAGAGAGAATCCCAAGCAGGCTCCACGCTGTCAGCGCAGAGCCTGATGCGGGGCTCGATCTCACACATTGTGAGATCGTGACCTGAGCTGACATCAAGAGTCGGATGCTCAACCGACTGAGCCTCCCTTTCTTCATCGGTGAAGTGGGAATAACACCGCGTGCTCCCCGGGGCCGATGTGTGAGTGAACTGAATTACCCCTGCGAGGAAGCTTGGGGAACCAGAGCACTACCTAGATAGGAGTTCTGTTAACAGAGAGCCCACCCCCGCCCCCCACCGAGCTCCTCAAAGGGCAGAAAAGACAGTGACAAAGTCCCAGTGGAGAAAGGAAGGGGAGGCCGTTCTGTGTGTTGCAATCGTGGCCGCCCCAGGTGGAAGTGATCCCACGGAGCTAAGGGCCCCCGCTAAACCTTTGAACCTGAGAAAGTCTTTTAACATGTCGCGTCCAGCCTGCTCACCGCCGCTGCCCTCCCCATTGCAGGTTAATTTTGTGGCAGCTATTGATGTGTACGAAGACGGAGAAGCCGGGCTCCTCTTGTGTTACAACTGTAAGTTGCTAAAATTAACTGTTGTTTTTCTGGGCAATTCAAAGGGACTCAGCCATAGATCTACCTGACATATTGTTCCTGTGGCCTTAAGGGCACCCCAGGGAGCGGCTATGAGTTGCATTTCCGACCTGGCTCTCCCAGACCTCCTGGTGAGATGGTTCAAGGGCACTGTCTCCAGGATGCGAGGTGGTGACAGTGGCTTCCACTTAGGGAGCCCTTACTGTGTGCCGTGTGCTGGGCTCCATACGTTCCAGTGACTGTGTCATCTAATTCTCAGGGACCTTTATTACCTGTATTTGGAGATGAGGCGCCTGAGGCCTGGAGAAGTGACCTGTCTTTCTCAAGATCATGCAGCTACAGAACAGCAGACCCAGGGTTCACATTTGGGGCCCTCTTGATTCCAGGGCCCCTAATTTTAGCCACGGTTACTATTCTACTCTTTGCTGTTTCTCAGGGGTTAACGAAATCAGCCTCAACCTGGCGTATCCGGCCTCACCTGGGCTGGTTTGGGTCGGGTGGCAGGGTGGGTTTGGGACAGACCAGGTCAAATGCATCAAAGAGGGTCTTGTAAGAATTTTCAGCCTTTGAAAAGCTAATATTATACTACAGTACAAAGGATCTTCTTAAGGCTAAAAGTAGTAAGGCATTTTCCTAGATCAGCCTGCCTAGTCTAACTAAAACAATAAAACATATTTTTTCACCTATAATTGTATGGATTTAGAGTAGTGATTTTAATCGGCCCGCGTGGGGCCAATACTTTGATTAATCTTTGATTAATAAGTATGGGAGAGCTAACTACCAGCAGAGAACTCCGTTTGGTAAACCTCGTCTTGCAAGATGTGAGATTTGACAGCCCCTGTGATGAGAGGGCCAATATGCACACTGCGTCCAGAGTGGTCCCTGGACCCCCGGGGCTGGACCCAGGCTGCCCCTGCCGCCCTGTGTCCCTGTTACAGGGCCCAGCGGAGCGGGGGGACACGTGTTTGAAGTCACTTCTAGAAAATCTCTTTATCTTTTTCTTTAATCGCTTTAAAGGGTAGCCTTTTCAATTTATTGAAAAATCTGTGAGAAAAACTTGTGGCCAAATGCTTTACAAACTGATGTCGATTTTTTTTTTCTTTTAACCGCTTGAAAGGATAGGAAGGATTTTAGGTGGGAGAGAAAATCAGAACAGAAAGACAGAGCAGGTTATCAGAATGGGATGATTAGTCCCAAGATGAAAAGGGAACACGGAAACAAATGTGGATGGACATCCTCTCTGTACCACACTGGAAGCTTATGGACGGGAGCAGACCGGGTTCCCCTAGGCGGGAGTGGCCCAGGGCTGTGCCAGGTGTGGTTCAAGTGGCCTCTCCAGGTCATTACCCCTGGCTTTGGTGGTCTCCTGGCTTCAGGCTCTGGTTTCGTCTCAGCATGGGGTCGGTGTATGTCTGTTTTCCTAGACCCACTGAGCCGTCAGAAGATAAGCTCTGTGTCTTTAGATGCCACGTGGGTCAAGGCCTTAGCAATCCCGGAGATTCCCAGACCTGCCTCTGTCTTCCCCAAACAGTGCCACTTCTGTCCGTTTCTCTGGGTCCGGAATCTGGCTTTCCTTTTCCATCTCCCCCCTCCCAGAAGCCTGCCAGGTCCCCGGTGAACAACCCCAGAGAACCAGTTGGTTTTCCCCACGGTCACCCAGGCCACTTCTGTAACTCCTTCCCCCACACGCACTGGCTGCTGCGTTCGCTTGTTTTCATCAGACGCCTGTGCAGTAAAGGCCCTTGTCAACAGGGTGCTGTAGAATGATCTTGCTCCCTGCAGTGTTTGCAGCTGATTTTTATCAGCTTCCTTTCTATTAAAAAACAAAACGAAGTAACAAATAGCTTTTATAAATTCAGAGTGTTGTAGAAAGAGATTTTTATCTCAGATATGTTAAAGGTGAAAGTATTTTGTAATAGAAATTACAACTTCCAGTTATATGTTCTTTGAGAAAAGTGTATTTGCAAGGTAAAATTCAGGGGGACAAAGTATAAGTAGTTCAATGGATGATCTTATTTTCTTGTGATTCATTTCTATCTTGAATATCAGAGTCAGTCTACTCAAAAAGAAAGAAAACTTGGCTGTGGCCTTAGCATGCAGTAATGATTGACACTTAATGCAAATGATAAATCCCGCTACGAAAGGTGAACTCTGTTTGCTGATGGTGTTTTAAAGATAATCGTGCAAAGAAACCAGAAAAGCTCATGTAAGTGCTGTTCTCAGTGTGAGCCTATCTAACCTACGTCTTAACTTCCGGATGAGTCACGTGAAGAATACAGAACCCACCACTCGTGACTGCTGTGCAGGTTAACAGGATCTTACCAGTGAAGTCCATAACACGCTGCCAGGCACAGCAAGATTTTCTCTTTCCTCCTTTTAACTCCAGATTCATCAGAGCAGCAGTCAGAATCCAGTTTGTTTGGTAACCTCCGTAGGCTTTTCTACACACAGAAAGGGACTTCAGGGAAATTCGTTTTAACACTAGAGATAGTGTCTGTCACCTGCTCACTCCCCACCAGCCGGATGGGCAAAGTTAAAGGAGTGAAGGTCAAGGACTCCTAGCTGCTTCCTGTGACATTTTCAGAATCCTGCCCTTCACCCCAGCCCCCCATCCAGGCTTTCCTTTTTAAACCACAACAGATGACCTTCTCTGTGCCAGGCACGAGTTAGATTCTGGAGACACGGCAGTGAACGGAGCTGCCAGGGACCGTAGTGAGCTCACAGTTTAGGGGAGAGCCAGGCATGGGCGCCAGCACCCTGGGTGTGAACGTGCTTCACAGCTCTGGTCCTTGAGAGACATGCCTTGCTTACTTTTCTAAATCAATTCGGTCTGATTTGGAGCCCCACCCCCCGGCCTCAGGTACAGAAACCACCAGTACTGGTTATCAGGAGGGAGAGCCGTCTACATCTCTGGGGACCTATTGGAGTCGCTGGGGCTTATTCAGGTGGAAGGGGGAGGGGAGGGTCCCCTGAACTGCAGTCTGGGGCACCTCATCCATGCCTGTGTGACCGTTTCTCAGGCCGACAGCTCCACTGTGGGACAGGCTGAGCCCCTGAGGCACATTCACACTGCTCTCCGCCATCCGGCATGCTCTGTGCTCCCCAAGTTCAGGTCTCCTCCACCCCAGACCCCCTCAAACCCACCAGCAGTTTGCTGGCCTCTGATGGGAGTTGGGGCAGGCCTCGGGGGTGGAGAGGAGGTGTGTGTAAGGGACCGGAGCCTGAGGGACACATCTCTGACCTGTCCTTCCTGAGTGGGGACAGGGAGGGAAGGGCCATTTACTCATTCAGCAGATATTTACTAAGCACCTAAGATGCCTCGGTGTTTCAGCAGTGAGTAAAATATACACAGATCCCTGCCTCTCAGAGTATACCTTTTAAGGGCAGGTAGACAATTAACAGGACAAGAAAAACATCCAGTATGTTGAACGGTAGTAGGTGCTAAGGGGAATAAAACAGGGAGAGGGACCAGGGTTCAGCAGGATTGGGGAGTGCGGGTGTCCATTTAGGGAAAGTGGCGAAGGAAGGCCTGCCTGGGAGGGGCGCTCGGAGAGAAGACCCCTGAGGGAGTCAAGTAGGGGTTTGTGTTCCAGGAACATTCTAGTATTTCATTGACTGGTGCGGCCCCAGCAGAGTGAGTGTAGGTGTGAGTGGATGAAAATGGTATCTGAAGAGGACCGGATTCGGGGGCGGGGGGGGGGGGGTGCCTGGGAGATGAAGAGCCTCTTACTCTGGGGAGCAGCCAGAGGATTTTGAGCAGAGGGGCGACAGGATGGGACTTACGGGTGAAAGGACCGCGGGCCACTGTGCGGAGAACTTCACGGAAGCTCGTGCCTGCGCTCGTGGGATGACAGATGGCAGGGGCTTGTACCAGCACACAGCAGCGGAGGTGCTGAGATGTGGTCCAGCCCCAGGGGTGTTTGAAATACGGGAACCAAGATCATTTGCTTGACGAATCCAGCAGGGCATGTGGGGGAGGAGAGAAGGGAGGCTGTCCCTGGGAACAGGAGCAACTGGAAAAATGGGGAATACCATTTCCTGAGACGAGGGGAACTCTGAGAGGAGCGAGTTTAGGAGGGAACATCAGGAGTTGAGTTTGGACACATCAGTGCCTCCCCGATACGCTAGAGGAGACCCCAGGGACTCGGGAGAGTGCCCACGGGACACCTTCATTTGGGAGCCATCATTAGCATGTAGGTGACACTTAGAATCACCAGAAGCGGGGATGTGGGGAGAGAGAGTGAGAGGAGCCAGCGGGCTGAGGAGTGGCTCCAGGGAAGGAAGTCTCCAGAAAGGCATCATGAGAGGAGGAACCAGTTCCTGAAGCCTTCGGGCCCTGCCCAGCAGCTCCAGCTTTCACACACGTGCCTCGCCACACAGCGGGGACACAGCTTCTGCGTTCCAGCCAGGGGTGGGAGTGGCTGCTTCGCGGGCGTGCAGTTTCTTTTTAGGGTCAGAGAGAGGTCATAAAATTGGACCGTGGCATTGCACACCTCTAAATTTACAGAAAATAACAGTGAATTGTACACTTAACGTGGATGGATTTTATAGCGTATAAATTATAGCTCCATGAACCTGTTTTTTTAAATAATTAAAAATAATTCAATTAATGGGGCGCCTGGGTGGCTCAGTCGGTTGAGCATCTGACTTCAGCTCAGGTCATGATCTCACAGTCTGTGAGTTCAAGCCCCGCGTCGGGCTCTGTGCTGACAGCTCGGAGCCTGGAGCCTGTTTCAGATTCTGTGTCTCCCCCTCTCTGCCCCTTCCCCGCCATGCTCTGTCTCTCTCTGTCTCTCAAATATGAATAAACGTTAAAAAAAAATTTAAAAAAAAAAAAATAATTCAATTAAAAATAAGATTGTACAGGTAAAACATGATGGGCTTCTGGAATAAAAGGAGCTTTTGCTTCTGTACGGACCTTCTCACTCTGAGAGGATCTGAGCCACCTGGACCTGTGCTTCGAGCTCAGAGCAGGCCAGGAACGGGCGGCTGTTCAGCCTGGCCTTAATCGAATTCTGGCCGTGTTCCCCAAGGTGACACAGGCACATGGCTTCAAGTTTTCCTAGCAAAATGTTGGGGGGGGGGGGGGGGGGGCCAGTGGCGGGAGTATCCAGCTCCCACCGTGCTTGTCCTGCTGAGTGAGGCGGGAGGGCCTCCTCCGTCCAGGCGGCCCCGTCACCAAGTGTCCCTTCTTCTCTGCAGTCCAGCACACCTCTGTTCAAACCCTGCCCCCCCCCGGGTGGTACTTGTGAGACTCTGGACCAGCCGCTTCACCTCTCCTGGCCTCAGTCTCGCCATCTGCACAAGTATAATCATGGCACCTGCTTCAAAGCATTCAGACTAAATAAGCTCGCTTGTGTAAAGCTCGGTGCCCGGCTCATAGTAAGTCCTTCCCAAATGCAGCCGCCAGTGCTTGTAGTGTCATGGCCACGGCTCCGACTGCCTCCGGCCTGAGAACCTGGCGTCGTGGCGGGGTTAGTACCGGCTGTCTGTGAAGACCTAGCAGATAGGATGCTATTCTGGTGGCCTGTTTTTCAAATATCTAATCACCCAGCCCTAAGCGTTGTGTCTAACAAAAAAATGAGTCGCTGTTGTTTTGTTGCAGACAGTTGCATCTATAAAAAGGTTTGCCCATTTAATGGGGGCTCTTTTTTGGTTCAACCCTGTGCGTCAGATTTCCAGTTCTGCTGGAACCAGGCTCCTTATGCAATTGGTAAGAAAACCCTCGATCGTTTTGCCCTCCCCACCCCCCCCACCCCCCCCCCCCACGTGGACCCGTCTGATCTGTTCGGTCCCGTGTCAGCCAACTTACTGGCTTGCTGCTGGACTGCCATGAGTTATGTGAGTATGACGAGTGCTCAGAGTGTTCTTTTCCTTTTTCGATTGTTTTCCTTTCTGTTCCCCCTTTGGGACTGTTGCCATCCACTGTGCCTCCCAGCTGGGAGCATGGGAGCATTTGAGATCAACGAAATCCCGATTTTCAGGACTTGGGTATCTTTCGGTATCATTTCATTTCTGGGCTTCGCTTTCCTTTTCCTACAATTTGAGCGCGAGATCTCCAGCCTTAAAACACTGACTGACTTGGAGAAGCCCAAGGCATTCCACGCCGTGCTTAACGTATTTTAGAGCTCGAAAACCAAGAGTCCCAGAAACTCGGGTACTTTGCCTGCCCCTGAAACATCAGGGCGTGAGAGGTGGTGCTTCCCTTCTGGGGTGCAGGATCCGCAGCTGGGCATCTGCCTAGTGAGAGTCGGATCAGAGCCAAGAATGTTCGAGTCAGTGCCGTTTTCCTCCAAGGCCAAGGATGTGACGGTAGGCAAACATTCTAGGGTCTTGAGAACAGAGGACCCCATCCAGATACTGGAGGATCTAGTCAGGCTTCGGTGATGGATGAGATCTAGCTAAAGAGAGAGAGAAGGAAGGACTGAAAATCGCTTTCAGGTTTTTTGAGCCCCAACATTGGAGGTCACTTGAGAGAGCAAGGCGAGAGGCAGGGTGTGAGAGAACGTCCCCTGGGTAAAGCCACGAGAGGAGGGAGTTGACCACGGAGAGAGCAAAGAGAGAGCAGGCCAGAGTGAGGGAGCGTGGGAGAGTGAAGTGGCCAGCGGGGAAGTCAAAGGTGAGGGCCCAGGGCAACCAGGGCAGTTTGGGGGCCTGGAAGTCAGTGTGGCATAAAAAACCACTTCAAAAAGAGGGGCTGACCTTTAACAAATAACTCAGCAACCCCACTGACTCCGAAGTACCCTGTGAGGGACAGTGAGGACACGGCCCCTGCTCGGGCATACGTGACTGGAGGAGCACGGAGGAGGAAACAAGTGACAGAGCAGGAAGAGCCACTGAAGGCCGGGGTTCCGGGCAGAACAGCACGGACCAGAGCAGAGGGCCGCGCTGTAGCCTGGACAAGGAGGGGGAATGTCTGTCGGGACTTGGGCCGGTGAGCCTCCAGGAGACCGGCCTGTGAGACCGCAGTAGAGACGGGGACAAGGAGAAATGGAGACCACACACGGCTGCTTCAAGCGGAAGCCTGCCAGCTAAGGGGAGGCTGCCTCAGGAATGAGGCGCTCGTAGAAGCGGGAGGGGGGCGGGGGGGACATGCCCGGGGAGGAGGGAGAGAAGCAGCCAGAGGAATGGGGGAGACGGGAGCGTCCGGGGCGGCGAGGGCCCCAAGCCGGCGGGCTGGGGGCTGACGTGCCCCATTGCCTTGCAGTCTGCGCCTTCCCGTACCTCCTGGCCTTCACCACCGACTCCATGGAGATCCGCCTGGTGGTGAACGGGAACCTCGTCCACACGGCCGTCGTGCCGCAGCTGCAGCTCGTGGCCTCCAGGGTGAGTCGCTTGTCGGAGGGTCTTTGGGAGCCCGAGCAGCCGAGCTCCAGGAGGGCACGGACGCCGTCTCATCGGGTCAGGCCCCCGTGTGCCCGAGCGCCGGCGGGAGCGAAAACACAGGAGACGGACCGCCGTCGGGTTTTCCCGTGTGGCCCCCTCGGGCCTCGGAGCGCCCCTTCTTGGTTTTGTTAGAGTGTCACCCGGTGCTGGTAGCAGTTGGGAAGCTGTCGGCTGAAGAGAGGAGTATGTAGTCAGACGGGGTTGGATCAGGGGTCCCCGCTGCACTGAGGAACAGCCCAAATCTAGAAAAGAACGAGCTCAGAGGGTCACTTTCTTCCTCTGCTGCTTTCCATCCTTAGCTTGATTTTGTGTCCCATGAAATGTGGCTAATCGACTAACCCACATCTAGCAAGAGAGTTTGAGCAAAACCAAGGGACACCAGAACAAAGATGACTTTGTAAGGTGCCTTCTGTCGCTGGCACACAACCCGGGCGGTCTCATCTCAGCCCCTCCCTTGTCAGCCCCACACAGTCTGCCCTGGCCTTGCATGGTCCCCCTGCCAGGCCCGCACGGTCCTCCTGCCCAGGCCCGTGGTGCGTTCTCCATCCTGACGTGCATCACGCATCCCCTTATGTGGGTGGGCTACTCCTTGTCTGTCTGTCTCCCCTACAAGGCTGACAGTTCCACAAGTCAGGGACTGGCTGTCTTACTAACACAGCGCCAGTGTCATGCTGCTAAAGGTTTCATTGCCAGCCCTCCAGGATATGTGTGTGTGTGTGTGTGTGTGTGTGTGTGTGTGTGTGTGTGTGTGTGTATGTACACATACATATATATGTACCTCAGTTGGCTATAAATTTTACCAATGGAAAAATTAAAATAGCTTATGGTTTACAAATAATATCATGGACAGTGCTTTTTGTCTTAAAATCTGTTTAGCCAGTTGGCACTCACAAGTCCGTTCGCTAATTTTTGCTAATTCTTGTAACCCACAGCCAACCTATGGCTGCGGGTCGACCCTGATCTTACACCTGGGAGTTCTATGTCAGTACGTTAATTCTTCTTCCAATAAGCTTCTTGTCATTAAATCTGATTTGTGATCTGCTGTTACTCTGTTTCTCACTCTGGTACAAATCAGTCGCTAAACCAAAACTTCTTCCGTTATCAACAGTGGACTCGACACGCATCTACTTTATCCTCACCATCAGAAATTCTGTCTATCACACCGAGCCTAGACGGTCAACAAAACAACACATCGATCTCTGATTTGTAATGTTTGCCCATTTCCATGGTGTAAATAGTCCCACCGTTAGGATGTGCAGCTTCCAGCGTGAACCCTCTGAACTCAGGGTCGGGAAGCCACGTGCTATTTGCAGTATTTTCACCACTCAGATGCTATTGATGTCAGTAGCCTCAAGAGCATAGATAATGGTAAATGTAGCCATAAAGTTAGGAAAGGTCGAATTTTGACATTTAGTACCTTCGTTTTTATTTTTATTATTATTTTTTAGAGTTTATTTATTTTGAGAGAGTGCATGTGTGTGCTCGGGGGAGGGGAGAGAGAAAGAATCCCAAGCAGGCTCTGCGATGTCAGCACAGAGCCCGATACCGGACCCGATCGTGTGAACCGTGAGATCATGACCTGAGCCAAAACCGAGAGTCAGATGCTTAACCGACTGAGCCACCCAGGCGCCCCGGTACCTTTGTTTTTCATGTAATGTATTTATGCTGGATAATGGCCGTGTTTAACTTGCAAACTCCCCGTATAGGCACTCACGGGTCAGTTGGAGGCTGGCCTCAGCACACCGCTGCTGTTACCACCAAAGCCGGCACGTCGTGGGTGTGCGCGAGTGTTGGCCGAATCCGTGAATGAACGGCCCGTTTCCCCATCTGTACGTTGACCCGACTGAATCCAAAATCCTTTCCAGGCCTAACTCTGGGGGTGCCTGAGGTTCCTGTTAGGCCAGTGTGCACTAGGTGTGTGTCTGCAGAAGAAACGTGGGAAACAGCCTCATCTCTGTTGTCATTCAACAAACGGATAAGGGGAAATGCCGGGAAACTGAATGCTCAGGAAAGGTCTGGGGTGACGGTGCAGGACTTTGGCTCTGGAAGTCCCCTGCCCAGGCATGTCACTGCACTGCAGGCCCCGAGGACGTAGCAGCGGAGCCGAGGAACCGTTGCGGGCTCTGCCGTGATGACAGGAGGGTCGTGGGTACAGGGAGCCAGGCATCTCCATAATGCTTTCTCTTTTATTCTAGTCGGATATATACTTCACAGCAGCCGCTGCTGTGAATGAGGTCTCGTCCGGAGGCAGCTCCAAGGGGGCCAGTGCCCACAATTCTCCTCAGACACCCCCGGGCCGAGAGACTCCTGTGTTTCCTTCTTCCCTGGGGGAAGGTGAAGTCCAATGTTTACTGTCTTATTAATAGATATTTTTAATCCAATCTGATTTCTCCAGCTCATTCTCGAATACCGACATCCGATTACTGCCTAACAGAGTCACTGTTGAACGCTATAAAAAATACAACACCTCGCATTCTGAATGCTTTGGTTGCATTCTTAAGAAAGCTGGTAATAACAACCCAAAAAGTCCCATGAAAATAACTGTTTCAGTGGGGAGGAGGGTATTGAGGGCTGGAGGTCCCAACTTGCCACAGCAAAGGTGTTTTTCCTTGGGGGATGTTAACGATACGGTGGGTTTTTATAGCCTAAAGGATAGAGCCCTGAAAACTGCTGAGCACACCCAGCTTTCGCTCCATCTGGCTTTGCTCATGAATCCCAGAGGCCCTTGCCGTGGTTACCGCTTCGCTCTGAGCGCCGCGCTTTTCCCGACTGCTCACCGCATCAGTCGTTACCTCTCCTGTCCCCGAGAAGCTCGGGGCTCTCCAAACAGGCAGTCAGTGCTGCTGAGTGTGCTGCAGCCGTCTGCCCTCCCGTCTGCTCTTCTCTCCTGGGCAAGTGGAGCCTGTAGCGGGTGCATTTTAGCCCACATACCTGGGAAAACCATGCCCTTAAAAGCCGAGGCCGTCAGGCTCCATCACTCCGTTGCCCCTAACGAGGCCTGGGAGATCAGCATGTGGCATAATTTCTTCCTTCATGCCAACTGGGTTGAGGCACCAGAAGTCACCCCTTTTGTAAACAGTGCAGACTTTTCTTAAAGTTCTTATGTTCTTTTCCAAATCACATTTCAGGTGAAACTCAGTCCAAAAATCTGTACAAGATCCCACTCAGAAACCTTGTGGGCAGAAGCATCGAACGACCTCTGAAGTCGCCTTTGGTCTCCAAGGCCGTCACCCCGCCCACGTCCATCGGCCTCGGCATCGCTGCCATCCCTGTCACTCACTCCCTGTCCCTGTCCCGCATGGAGATTAAAGAAATAGCGAGCAGGACCCGCAGGGAGCTGCTGGGTAACGATGTGCCGGTTTTGTGTTTTCACTGTTCGTAAATAGACCAGCTGGTTTCATCTTTGGATACTAATCATCCTCAAAGAGGATGAGTTAAAAAAGAAACTTTCCCTTTAGTAAAGGATTCATAAATACATTACAGTGCAGCCACACCAAGGAATACTGTACAGTTATCTCATGGACACGATGTGTCCGTCTGCATTTATTGGTGTGGGAGGCCACCCAAACCATGCCAAGGGCAGAAAAGGGAGTTTGCAAAACAGTATATCTAGTCTGACACCATTTTTTAAGATAGAAATATCTGTATATGTCTGATATTCTAGAAAGCGTCTAGAAGGATTTATAATGTGCATTTCTCAGATAACATATTTGTGTATTTGGAAGTTTAAATTTACTGTGTTTTTTTCTAATTTTTTTCAATGCTTATTTTTGAGAGAGAGACAGAGAGAGACAGAGCATGAGTGGGGGAGGGGCAGAGAGAGAGAGGGAGACCCAGAATCCAAAGCAGGCTCCAGGCTCCGAGCTGTCAGCACAGAGCCTGCCGCGGGGCTTAAACTCGAGAACCGTGAGATCATGACCTGAGCCAAAGTCAGATGCTTAACCGACTGAGCCACCCAGGCGCCCCTAAATTTACCATGGTTTTGTTTTTTTTGTTTTTTTTTTTTTTTTTTTACTATTTGTGGTGCAGTTCAGTTATTGCTTTTTGAAGCCCATAGACCATGGGGCAGGTCTGTGGGGATGGCACAGACATGAGGTATTGGGTACGCCCTTCTCTTTCACTGTTAACCAAGATGGGAGGCTGGACCAGAGAAGCACAAATCACCGTGAGAGTTGTGCAGAGGCTAGACTGCCATAAACACGTTTGTTCCCAATTATGAAAACAAAGTGAGGAAAAATGGAAACGATGTGCTAAACCAGTAAGAACCGGTTTGAAACTTAACTGGGACCTGCACGCCCTAAAACTGCAAGGACGGTTCACCTTGGCACATCCCCGCCTTGCCGTCCTGTTTCCTGAGAGCAGGGGCGGGAGTGCAGGCCACCTGACAGGGCAGGCTTTGTGGGTCAATTTTATTTATTTATTTTTTTTTTTCAACGTTTATTTATTTTTGGGACAGAGAGAGACAGAGCATGAACGGGGGAGGGGCAGAGAGAGAGGGAGACACAGAATCGGAAACAGGCTCCAGGCTCTGAGCCATCAGCCCAGAGCCTGACGCGGGGCTCGAACTCCCGGACCGCGAGATCGTGACCTGGCTGAAGTCGGACGCTTAACCGACTGCGCCACCCAGGCGCCCCTGTGGGTCAATTTTAGAAGTGGGTGCCTTCCACTGTGCTTTTAAAGTATGCGTATTGCTATTTTAACCCACTATTCCCTACAAAAGCTTGATCTGCCAGCCGCTGTTTTATAAACCACCGTGCTTTTCTGAAATTGAGCCTCAGAATTGTAGAATTCTAGTTTGCAGTGGTAGGATCGTACATTTTCTCTCCTTTTTTAGACCCTCCTGAGTCCCTCACTTTCCTTTCTTTCTTTGTTTTTCTCTTTCTTTCTGTACCTAAATTCTTTATGATCAGGAAAAAAAAAAAAACCTTCCACCAACAAGAAAACCGATTACTTTAAAATATATACTTTATCATAAAGCCCTTCCTGCCTCTATCCCAATAATGGACCAATATCCAACCAACAACAACAACAACAAAAGGCACTTTCTGTCTCCATGACAGCCCTGTGGGAATAACCCTCTGAACTGTGCTTCTCCCCCGTAATCCAGGCCTCTCTGATGAAGGTGGACCCAAGTCAGAAGGAGCGCCAAAGCCCAAATCAAAAGCCCGGAAGCAATTAGAAGAAAGCCAAGGAGGCCCCAAGCCAGGGACAGCAAGATCAACTAGCAGCGACAGGTATAGGAGGAGGCCGTCCCCAGCTGTCCCTGCTCAGGGTAGTGGCCCTTTCTGCTGACTGATGATGCCAGTAGGCAGATGGTCAGCATCCAGCTCCTCTCTGACGACCCCCGGCTGGCCCAGGGAGGGACCCATGCAAATGAACATCCTCACGATTCAACAAATAAAAATACATTATGAGAATTTTTATTTTTTTTTATTTTTATTTTATTTTATTTTTTTGCTCACCAGCTCACCAGACAGAGATTTTTTTAAACCAAAATGCTCAGTGGGAGTGACAGAAAATAGGCCCTCTCCAGTGCTTCTGGTGGGAATAGAAACAGGTACAGCCTTTCTGGATGGCAGTTCCGCATCCCATGTCAATGAACATTTGTTGAGTCCCACTAATTTGTCCCCTGAGAGCCTCTGTGTCCCTCAAGCAATCCTGTGTGCTCCTGTATAGAAAGTAAGGGGGCACATGTCCAGACTCCATTAATCCATTCAACATACATCCTTAGAGCACCTGACACTGAGCTGGGTGTTAGGGATATGAAGATCACTCTTGGGGGTCCACAGGCCCAGGGAGGGAGGAAGTCCAACAAGAACATTCTAGAAATGACAGCATTCTGGGGTCGCAAGGTGATGGAGAGGAATCAGGAGTGCCTGCTGCCCCACACCTGGGGCAGGGAGGGTCTCAAACACCAGGAAAGGCTGAGCCAGGTCTCATAGACACAGGAAGCATTAGCCTGGCCAAGAGGGGGCAGCACTCACAGACGCTTTAATCTAACAAACTGAGCCCCTACCTGCGTGACAAGTCCAACTTTCGTGGACCACACCTTCTGGTGTGAAATTGGGGTGGGTGGGTAGGGTTCAAGAGGGCTTCTCTGAGGAAGTAGCATCGAGCCAAGCGTTGACTGAATTAGAAGGAATGAGGGGAACAGCAGGGGCAGAGGCCCTGAGGCAGACACAACATGGCCCGCTCAGTGGCCAAAGTCTTGGCGGGGGCTTTTATAGGCTAAATGAGTACCTGTTGAATGAACAAACTCACTGAATTTGGTCAAATTGGTTTTGCAGCTATCAAGAGGGGATGGGGGTGGCTTGGGAGGAGGCAGAAGGGTCAGCAGGGCCAGATCCTGTGGTCTGTGGTCCTGTGGGTAGAAGTTTGAGCCTTATCTTCAGGCCGTGGGGAGCCCCAGGAGGGTTTTAGGCAGAGAGTGACACTATCCAGATTTGCCCTTTAGAAAGGTAAAAAGCACCTCACAAACACCGCCTATGTGTCACCACTGCCTTCAAAACTCCCAACAGCCCATGAAGTATGGCTGGCTGACTGCAGACCCCAACCTCTGCGGGGGTGACTCCTGCATGTCCCAGCTTTCCCTGTAAGGGCGGGGGGGGGGAAGGGGAGAGGCAGGCTTATGAGCTCAAAGGAGCAGGAAACTGCCTGACAGAAGAGGCCCCGGTCACTAGTGCTCTCCAGGGATCCTTTATGTGACTTTTCTCTTCCAGGATCACATCGGGCTCCTTGGAAAGTCCGTCTGCTCCAGAAGCCAACCCCGAGGGGCGCTACTACTCGACGGGCTCCGAACAGGACCCTGTGGTGGACAGAGAAGGCAGCCCCGTGTGGGGCAGGAGCCCCTTCCAGCTCACAGCTTCCTCGGACGAAGACATTATCGACCTGAAGTGATGGCTCGGGATTGAGTTTGCCATCTTTAATTTTCTTATGGAGGTTTATACTCTTTAACCAGTTCTGACAGCGTTTCTCGACAAAATGTGGCTTTTAGCCCACCCATGATCTACTGGACCAAACCTTCTGCCCACCTGGCCGGTTTGGGTCTCTCCAATGTCCGGTGCCATCTTTCTTGACCTTTGTTTCTTTCTGTTTGGGAACCATCAGTCCCCTTGTAATAAAGGTGGTAGATTTCATCGAGGTTTTAGATTGAAACTTTGAATAAATCAAAAATGTTCGTTCTTATGTACTGCAACCTTCTCTTATATTTTATATACTTAGATGGAAAAATTATTTTTTCATTATGGTTTTAATTTATGTCACATAATGTGTTTCTTTTATAAAGAAAAGCCATTGCTTTTAAAACCTATTATAAATAAGTTTTCTTTCTGCACCTTTGGCCCCTGTTGCTGTTTCGGGTCACAGTGATTGGCACCAGCTGCGTCCCCACCTATAGACTTTTGAGAAAGGCTGAATGGTTAGTTCTTAGAAGCTCCTGCTTCCTCCTTGTGTCTCACAAAGAATAACAGGGGTAGGAGCTTGTTAAGAGTCTTAAGATGATTTTGTTTGGTTTCGCTGTTGCTCTCAAATCACATAGCCAGGCAATAGTCACTCCTTGTCATCAAAATTACTCTCAGATCCCCTCCTCACGTTTCACGTGAATCAAGTGATTGTCCTCCCTCTTGTCCTTACCTGCCTTCTGTGGCCCCCCTCCTCAAAGTGAGAAGAAAATGCAGGCTTGACCAAGAGCAAATGAAACCGTGAAAGCTCAGCCTCTAACCAGGGGGAGATCAAAGGGGGAAACCTAGTTTCACTGACACTGTAAACATTTTCATCTGTATGAAGAAGGTAATTCACCTCCTCGCTTTAGTCTGACAGATCCCATTGTGTTAGCTCTCTTCTTGCCTATATCACCCACCAAAAGACACGCGAAGTCATTCTCCCATTAGAGCATCTCTGAGGGTTTTTCCGCAGGCCTTCCCTGGAAGAGCAGAGAGCTGTGTTTGACCTCACCTTGATCTGACAGATTTTACAGAAGTTTGGGTCCTATCTTCTTGTGGGCCTTGCACCCTGTCTGTCTGTTGCACCACAGTGGTCTTTGTGCAAGAAAGGGCTCAACATGGTGCACTCAGCGAAGGCTGTGTGGTTTCCTTCAGCAGATGCCAAGAGGTGAGAATAATGCAGACAGTGCTTTCTGGATAGAGCCAGGTTATCTCTCGGGGTATGCGGCTGGCCCGTCCTTCATCTTTGTTTTGCTATGCCCTTTTGTACCTCGTGGTCCACTCGTGCTGTCTCTCAACCTCATGAAAAGTTTTGTGAGTTAGGTTTCACTATTATTGCTTGTCAAATGAGTAAACTGAGGCTCAGAAGGGGGCAGTGATATGAAACTGGTGAGTTCTCTGACCCCAGGGCTGTGCTCGCTCCCCCACCCACCATACAGAGTCAGGCTGAGTGCCTTGTGTCCATTGGATCTGGCTGGTGTTTTTCATGTTAAACTAATTTGTAAGCTTTCCGAGCTTGTCTATGTGTTCTTTCTGTCATCTTTTTGCGTGAAGTTTCTTGCTTCTCAGCCGGGAACAGAAAAGCCGAGGGTGGTTTAGAACATTCTTCCAAAGAGATTGGCAGCGTCAGAACCGCCCCCAAATTTGCCAGGAGTCACGGATCCAAGGAGCGAATATAGAAAGGGCAAGAAAGAGGTTGAGCCTACAAATCAGATCGATGGGGCTTCGCTTATAAAAGGGGGGGAGGGCGGCTGCTCTGGCAGCAATATCTGCTTCCAAAGGCCACGAAGTGAATGCTGCACATGGGAAGGGAGACCACCGACCAGAGGGCAGGAGGAGGTTTGGAGGGGCCTGTGGCTCAGAGGGCCGTGCTAGCTGGGCTCACTGGAGTGTCCTGTCCACGTAAGCCTCTCTGCACACCCCACTGGCTGAGTTACAGAGTACACCGTTTGCCATGGGGTTTCAGGTATTCATCCACTCTGCAAGCACCCAGGGCCCACTCACTGGAGGAGGAGGTCATACCACTGAGGGAGGGAGGGAGGGAAGTAAACAGGTGATCGCAAAGCAGTGATAAGAGCTGAGAGAATTTATAACTTGAGCACAAGATGCTGTGGAAGCATAGAGGGGCGGGTGCCTGTCTTCAAAGATAGTACAATCAGGTGGCTGCACTGGGTCAAACAACTTTCACAGTCATACTGGCTAGCATTTGAGTGCTTCACGTGTGCTTGGTCTTTTATGTGCATTGCCTCTGCTCAAAACGTTCCCGGAAGGTGGATATTGTCATCCCCACTTACAGATGAGTTAACAGAGGCCCAGAGAGGGATTAGAAGCCAAACCTCTTACTCTCATAGCCCTGGTTCTTGCAAGAATTACACGGCACTGCACCTCAGCTGCCCCATACAGAGTGTGCATTTGCCAGGTACAAATGGCAACATTCTTCAGAGCCCTGACATCGTACCTCCAGCAGTGACTTGGGTGCGTATGCGAAGAGGTTAGCTGTTAACATCGGCAAGAGACTGGAAGATGGCAGGTGGTAAGATGAAGATTCAAGAGTTAAGATGACCTATGAAGTGAGTGTAACTTAACCGGGAGCCTGGGGCTCACCATTTAAGCCCAGATCAGTCGCATAACCGAGGACCGTGCCCAACACAGGTCCTTAGCACCTGGAGGTCCTAGTGGTTGTTGGCTGGTAGCCGTCAGCAATCTGGGGGCCCCGAGTAGTGACCGGCACAGAGGTGGATTGCAGCGCGCAGGGCCATGCCTCTGCCCCCGGCAGCCCAGCTTCCAAAAGGAAAGAGAGAGGCCCAAGACAGTCGTTTGAAGACATTCCTCCCTGCGGTTTCAGTGGGCTGATCTGGGCCGGGTGCCTCCAACCCAGGCCCCAGGGCAGCGGTTAACGCAGAGCAGGAACTGCACAGCAGCCCAGGCAGCCTGCTCCCCAGAGTCGGGGCGGGAAGTCGGGTGCGCGACCTACCTGCTCCACCTTCGTCCTGCTGCTAGCCTCATTGGTTGAAGCTAGACTAAGAGGCGGCTCCAGGAGAAAATGTAATCCCCGCCTTCCACCTTCATTGGCCAGCTCAGCTTGAGTCAGCTTTCTGATCCCGCCTCTGGGTTCGCACCACACTCCTATTGGATGGTTATAGTCCGGGCCCAGATACAAACTCCGCCCCACCTAAACATGGGCGAGCTAGGTCCTGGGGGCGGTTCCAGTGAGAGACACCAACCGGCTCTTTTCTCCCATTGGTCAGCTTTGATTTGGGGGGGTGGCTCCTAGCGCAGACGCTAACTCCGCCTTGCGTTCCCATTGGCCGTTCCTATCCCGCCCCTGAGCAGACCCTCCCCGCCCATTGGCCGGCTCTGCTGTGAGAGGCGGGTGCGTGCTGCACTCGCGGGACCCGTGACAGTTCAGGCAACAGAGCTGACCAAGCAGGCGTTGGGTGCAGACATGACGCCGGAGGACCAGGAGGAGACCCAGCCGCTCCTGGGGCCGCCCGGCGGCAGGTGAGCGGGTAGGGGGGCGACTCAGGCCCAGGGAGTGGCCTCGCCCCTTCTGCTGCGCCCAGGCCGGCGCCGCTCACCAACCGCCCTGTCCCCGCAGCGCCCCTCTCGGTCGCCGGGTCTTCCTCGCCGCCTTCGCCGCCGCCCTGGGCCCGCTCACCTTCGGCTTCGCGCTCGGCTACAGCTCCCCCGCCATCCCGAGCCTGCGGCGCGCCGCGGCCCAGGCCCTGCGCCTCGACGACGCCGCCGCCTCCTGGTTCGGGGTGAGGCCTCGGGCTCACCCTCCAGCCCGCCTGGGACCCTCTTCCTCCCGTCTCACGCGCAAGGGGACCCCGCCCTTACCTTGCTTTGGGCGGGCACTGAGACCCTCCTCCGGGTGCGTCCCGGCTCTCCTGCCAGGGGTCACCCTCCCCCGCGGACCGCCAGCCTGGGACCCCCATCCCCTTTTCGCTGAGGCTGCTGCTGGGGCTGGGATTGAGGGCGAGGTTGGGCTGAGGCTCCCTGGCGTCCCCTCTTCATCCTGCGGTCGCCTCGCCCTCAGGCCATCGTGACCCTGGGAGCCGCGGCGGGGGGCGTGCTGGGCGGCTGGCTCGTGGACCGCGCCGGGCGCAAGCTAAGCCTTCTGCTCTGCACCCTGCCCTTCGTGGTCGGCTTTGCAGTCATCACCGCGGCCCAGAACGTGTGGATGCTGCTCGGGGGCCGCCTCCTAACCGGCGTGGCCTGCGGTATTGCCTCGCTCGTAGCTCCGGTGAGTGTCCCCCATCCTCGCGCCCTGGGACAGAAAAGGAGCAGACCTGGGAGCGTGCTTCTCCCTGGCTGCGGCCTCCTGGGTGCCTGGCACGGTTCCCCTTACCAGCTTTATCTTCCTTACCCCCGCAACGGGCCTTGGAAGGAGCCGCGGTTATCCTTGTTTACAGATGAAGTGAGCTTCAGAAACTGAAGTCCTTTGTCCAGCCACAACTAGTCAGTGGCAAAGCTGCTTATTACTCGAACCCAGGACTGTGCCACTTCACCAGGCCTCTCTCTTGCTCTACAAATAAGATGCCATCTGTGGATGGTCACAGGAGCCTGCAGATCTTAGATCTCCCACTGTCATTCAGACCATTGAATACAGCTTAGGAAAATTCTCTTCTGGTTTGTCCTGGCAGCAAAGGCTGCTGGGCTCTGCTGCACCCCTTCACTACTCAGGAGCTAGTCCTCCGGCTGCTGTATCTCTCCTCTCCCCATCTCCTGAGCCACCACTGTCCAGGCTGACAGTGCCGGCTCTGCCACTCACTGGGGCCGAGCCCCTCTCTGTGCCTCAGTTTCCTCCCCTGTAAAGTGGGGCACTGCCTCATGCACTGGTTGTGGGGACTGACCGAGACTCTGCATGTATAGCCCTGGAAGGCCTTGGACCCTGGCAGCTGAGATTGTAGGGTGACCGGGGAACTGCTGCTGGCCATGGGCTTGATCAACTACCCACACGTCAACCTGGTGACGTTAAAAGTAGTGGCTGTGAGTCCTCCCTGGTCATCCCTTTGCACCTGCCACTCCCTTTCCCCGAATTTTCTGGGCAGCAGTGGAGTTGGATTTCATGTTTTGGGTTTTGTTACTGGACAAAAACACACCCATCTTAGCCGTCGGCATAAGATAATAGAATAACCTAGAAGTGTGGGCAAGACCTTTCTGGCCCCCGAACCCAGAGAAAGCAGTAGCAGTCACTAGTAGCAACTGAGGCAGAGTTCTGGTTCCAAGGGCACTGCTCAGAGTGTGGTCCTTGGACCGGCAGCCTGGGTGTCATCTGAAGCAAGTTTGAAAGGCAGAATCTTGGGGCCCACCCTAGACCTACTGCATCAGAAGCTGTATTTATTGAGGCTAGTCATGCAATTAAATGAAAGTTTGAAAAACTCTGTGCCACCTCCCCACAAACACACACAGCAGCCACGTATATACCCTTAATCCCCTGTAAAACACCTGCTGCTGATCACTTGGAGACGTGGGGAGGTACGGGGAGGGCTTCGGCGACCTGGGACCTGCAACCAGAGGCCCACCTGGCTTGGAGCAGCCCCAACTGAGGTTCTCCTCAACTCTGAATAGCTGAGGCTCTTCAGTTTTAAGAACTCTTGGGCACCGAGTAAAGTTTTCTCTCCATTGCCACCAGGTGTATATCTCTGAAATCGCCTACCCTGCAGTGCGGGGGCTGCTCGGCTCCTGTGTGCAGCTGATGGTCGTCACAGGCATCCTCCTAGCCTACCTGGCAGGTATGGTTTTCATGGTATCTCTTTTGATCCCTGCTCATGGCTGGGTGGCCATTTTGAAGCTGTAGAAACTGAAGTTCATAGAGGTCCAGGGGCTTGCCCAAGGTCACACAGCCGGTGCCCAAGGTGCCAGGGTCCCAGATCACCTGCCTGAGCGCGTGGGATGTGTGGGTCTTGTGCCTAACTCCCAGGGAGAGTGGGAGAAGGCGATGTCCTCATCTTCCCAGGGCAGAAGCCCATTCCGAGGGTGTGGGGAGGGCTGACTGGTTGGGTCACTGTGCAGTAACAAATTAAGAATTTAAGGGGGCGGGGGGACACCCCAAAAACTCCAGCCCAGGAGTTTGGAGGGCCCAAGCCTGTCTCTCAGAAATACTAGTACTAGATTTGCAGCGTGAAGGAGGAGGGTCCCAGGGAACCCGAGGGTCAGAGCTGGGGTCAACATGAGGAAGCTTCTGGAGGCAGACATGCTTTCGCTAGAACTGTGGTAGAAAGAGGCTTCATACCTGATGGTTCCACATTAGGGGACACTTTCTGGCTCTGTCACACTGCCCCAGGGAGCCTCGCTTCCCCTGTCTTTAAGTGGAGATGACCCTACCTAGCCCAAGGCTGTTGAGGGACTAAATTAAGCGACACATGAAAAGCAGCAGGCCCCAAGAGAACTGTCAAGGGATGGCCTTATACCCAGCGAGGAATGGGGGCTTCAGGAACCTGAGTGGCAGTGGCAGGGCCCAGAGCCTGTGCCCTCTGGTTCTTCAGAGTGGACGACATGCTGGTGTGGTCATTCATTTTTACCCACTTAGCATCCAGACTCTCATTCAGAGTCCTACCAGCAGTCTGGCTGCTTTTGGGGACCCGCAATGTGCCAAAGCCCCTGCCAAATACAGACATTGACATTTGGGACAGACACATGGGTGTCAATATGCGTACAGAATTGCCTCATCATAACCTGCACTTTGATTGATCAATTTCTGTGAATATTGATCCACTGGTGTTCAGGAAAAAAGTCTCTCCCACTCTGTCCCCCTTCCTCTCTAGAGGAGCCCACTTGCCTGCTTCTTGTGGCCTTCCAGAGTCTGTGCATGCATGACGACTATGCATATTTATTCTCCCACCCCTCCCTTTTAGACAAAACAAGTGCCTCATTCATTTTTGATTGCCACGTAAATATCCACTGAGCAGATGTAGCGTAATGCGCCCACCAGCTTGTTTACGCAATGTTTCTCAACAGATGGTAACAACAGTATTAGTAACAAACGAGAGCAAGGGTAGTAGCCACACAGAGGTCGTGAGGCCCCCACCCTTTAAGCTGAGTCCCAGGGGTTGGTGAGAGGGCAGGTGCTCCCTGATAAGGTGCAGGCTGGCCCACTCCGCACTGACATCTGAAACCACCACCCCCCTGCCCCCCCCCCCCCCCGGCTGGGTCCTGGAGTGGCGCTGGCTGGCTGTGCTGGGTTGTGTGCCCGCCTCCTTCATGCTGCTGCTCATGTGCTACATGCCCGAGACCCCACGCTTCTTGCTGACCCAACACAAGCGCCAGGAAGCCATGGCCGCTATGCAGTTCCTGTGGGGCTCTGAGCAGACCTGGGAGGAGCCCCCTGTCGGGGCCGAGCACCAGGTGAGGGGCTGGGATCCAGAGCCAGGGTGGGGAGGAAACAGTGAGGTATGGCCCCTTTGCAGCCAGGGGAGGCTAGCACAGCCTGTCCCCAAGGCTGTGCAGACACACACGGGGAGGAGAGGCACAAGTGGTGGCATTGTCCTATGTGTGAGCAAGCAAAGGCCTGCTGGAGCCCCACTACTTGGCTGGGCCTTAGTCTTGATCTTACTGTCCCAGGAAGAGAAAGGCCCAGTGGGTCAGAAGGAAACGCAGGCGCAACCGTGAGGAACTGGATTTTTAAATGGGATACTAGAGGGCAGCGAAGAAGACTGAGTCTCTGCCCCTTACCTGCTGTCTGACCTTCCCATCCTTAAGCCTTCCTTTCTTCATCTGTAAGATGGGAGTCCTAGCATGTGCCTGGTGGTGCCAGGAGAGGCACTCGGCACAGGCCCAGGCCTGAGGCTGGTAGGATTCTGGAGCCCCTGGCTATGTGCCCATGTAATCTCTTTGTAGTTCCCCCAGCAAATCAGGAAAGGGCATGGGGAGGTGAGGACCTTACAAATGGAGAGGCTAAAGTGATGCGGAGACCTGTCTTGGACCCACGGCCCAGGTGATAAGAAGCTGAGCCTCACTCCCTCCACCAGGCTTTAGGACAGGGGCTCAAAGCCAGCAGGCCCCTCGGGAGGGGGTAGGGAGACGCACTGACACCGGCCTCTGTCTGAGCAGGGCTTCCGCCTGGCCCAGCTGAGGCTTCCTAGCATCTACAAGCCCTTCATCATCGGCGTTTCGCTCATGGCCTTCCAGCAGCTGTCAGGGATCAATGCTGTCATGTTCTATGCAGAGACCATCTTTGAGGAAGCCAAGTTCAAGGTAAAGAGGCCTCCACCCCGGCCTGCCTCATCCAGATGCTGTGTGGATGGGGCCTAGTCCTGGGGTCTTTGCCTGACCCGCTTCGGCCCATCTCCCCAGGAGAGCAGCCTAGCCTCGGTCATCGTGGGCATCATCCAGGTGCTGTTCACGGCCATGGCGGCCCTCATCATGGACAAAGCTGGGCGGAGGCTGCTCCTGACCTTGTCAGGTGAGGCCCGAGGGCAAGGGCTCGGCCCTTTGAAAATGGGGTGGCGCAGGCCAGGGTCCCCACCACAGACTGGAGGGTCTTTGCCAAGGCCACCGCACTGAGACAGGAAAAGGCCAGCCAAGCACCCCTGAGAACAAGGCCGAGATCCATGAGTGCTTGCTCCAGACCAGGCCTGCACTAACAGACCCTTGCAGTGAGCCTCCAAGCAGGCGCCATCGGGGCCCCGGTTTACAATGAGGAAACTGAGGACCCAGCAGGAGAAGTGACTCAGAAGCTGGAGGCCTTTTGGGGCAAGTGACTTCACCCCTCTGAACCTCAGTTTTCCCTGTATGAAATGGGGGCGATGGGCCATTGTGAGGATCCAGAGATGATCTGCACAGGAGTGAAACCCATGCTGCTGTCACAGTTACCACTCCTGCTCCTTGGTCCAGGAAGGCACTGCCACCAGGAGCTTCTCGGAGTTGGCTCCTGTTCGAGGTCCAAGCCGGGGCCGGCCCGGGCTGGGTGCTGCCGATCCGGGCTCCTGGGTCCCGCTCACCACCCTCTCAGAGAAACCCAGGCCGCATCACTGTGGCCACACTGCACTGAGACTCTAACCTGAGTGCCCCGTGCCCGGACCGCGGTCCGCTTCTCCCAGAGCCCTGCACACTGCCCCCTTCCGCCTGCAGGTGTGATCATGGTGTTCAGCACCAGTGCCTTCGGCGCCTACTTCAAGCTGACCCAGGGCGGCCCCAGCAACTCCTCACACGTGGACCTCTCGACACCCATCTCCATGGAGCCCACCAGTGCCAGCGTGGGGTTGGCCTGGTTGGCAGTGGGCAGCATGTGCCTCTTCATCGCCGGTGAGAGGGGGCCCACGGGGAGGTTGGGCGGGGGGCCTGTGGGGCCATTCCGTCACTGCCGGGTTCCTGCGGCTCCCAGCCAGTCCAGGCCTCCCCATCCCACAGGTCCCCCGCCCCTGCGTTTATGGCTCTGACCAAGGCCCCGGGCACTGAGCTAAACCCTTCTCTGCCCCTTTCACTTACTCCCCAAACAGCCCTCCAAGCAGGCCCCGGCATGACCCCATTCTACAGAGAAAAGCCTGGTACTAAGAAGTAGAGGGACTGACCTGAGACATCGCTGCAGGAAGGCACAGAGCTGGGGGGCCCTGGCTGGAGACTGCGAGGCTTTGGCCCAGGGGGTCTGTGGCCAGCCAAGGGGTCGGCCCTATGGGCTTCTGATGCCTGTCTTGCTCCCACAGGCTTCGCCGTGGGCTGGGGGCCCATCCCCTGGCTCCTCATGTCTGAGATCTTTCCTCTGCACGTCAAGGGCCTGGCCACAGGTGTGTGTGTCCTCACTAACTGGTTCATGGCCTTCCTGGTGACGAAAGAGTTCAGCAGCGTCATGGTAAGTGCAGGCCCTGAGGGTCTCCTCCTCACGTAGTCAGTGGGGAGCGCTTTTTAGAATTACTCTTACTGCAGAAGACTCAGGGCCAGTGGCTGAGGCCCCACCATCCTGGGACACCGGCCATTTTGGTCAGGGACGAAGGGAAGACAGATGGGCCAGGAAAGGTGCAGAACACAGGCTGTGACCACTCAGGAGCCTTCAGGCCATTCCGGCAGAAGGAAAGCAGGATACAGTTCCACCATTGGACAGTGGGGACCTGGGCCAGGATCTAGGGCTGTGCGGGAAGAACTCTGGCTTTGGAGTTGACAAGCCTGGGCTCTAACCCCACCTCGGCCACTTCCCACTGTGTGACCTGGGGTGTGCTGCTCACCTTCTCTAAACCAGCTTCCTTGGCTGAAGATGGAGGAGGGTGACAGCACCTTCCCCTCAGGGTTGTGGGAGCGTCAGTTCATTTTAAAACTTTGCTACTTTGCACAGATGGACTGACACAGCCCTGGACCCTGCCACGGGGCTCCCCAGCTGATAGGGGAGGATGGTTCTGGAGCAGATAGGCCACCTGTCCAGGCATTCATTCCCGTCCGCCCCCCCTCCCCCAGGTCTCCTGGTACATACCATGTCCAGGCCTGTTGGAGGAGCCAGAGACAGCAATGAATGCGGTGGACAGGGTGCCCTGTGGATGGATTGGGGTGGACGGGGTGGACGAGGTTGGGCTGGCAGCGGACAGCAGAAGGAGAACAAACCACTGGGAGGCTGGAGGGGGTGGGGGGGTGGGGGTGGGCAGGCCAGGAGAGGCATGGATGCCTGGGGTTGGCCTGGAGTCTCTGCAGGGCCTGGGTCTCACGCGGGCTGCGCTGGGGAACACATCGGGAAGACCGGAGCAAAGTCTTAGCGGTGGAAATTACTCACTGGGAGCTGTGCGGAGGGACCAGCAACAAAGGAGGGGGGGCGGCGGTAAAGGACCTAACAGTGACCCAGGAGTGTACGGTGTCCCAGAGTTTGGCGGGGGGGGGGGGGGGGGGGGGGGGGGGCAGGGGAGCGCTGGGTCACCGGGTCCCAGAGGGAAAGGAGCTGACAAGGGAGGGGCCTCTGGTCCTGGCACCTGGGAGGTCATCAGGTCTGTCCTGGGAGGGTGACCAGGCTCTGAGTGACGGGAAGTGCTCTCTCTTCCTTCCGTGCCAGTGGGTCCTGAGTGTCCTCCGTGCTCACACTGCCCCAGTGCAGCCTGCTCCCTCTGGCACCAAGAAGAGACTCCTCTGGAGGGCAGGGAACTCAGGGGGCAGGGCCAAAGCACAGTGTAGAGAGTAGGTCTGGGGGCCCTGGAGGCAGACACCAGGGGTGGGAGCCCAGCTGTCACTTGACAGTGGGGGTCTGACCTTGGGGGAGGCACTTCATGACAGTTTTGCCAGCTTCCCCAGCCACCCAACGTCCACACCTTGTATGGTGCTCGTTGCAGGTTTCTGGATGGCAGGGCCAGACCCTCCTCCACACCCCTGAGCCTGGGTGGGGGGGTGGGCGGAGGGGGCCAGGGCCTCAGCTCAGGGTCCATGAGGGCTCCTGACCTGTTGTGTCTACATGAGGCCCTTCCTCTCTTTCCAGGAGGTTCTCAGGCCTTACGGCGCCTTCTGGCTCGCCTCCGCCTTCTGCATCTTCAGTGTCCTTTTCACTCTGTCCTGTGTCCCTGAAACCAAAGGAAAGACTTTGGAGCAAATCACAGCCCATTTTGAGGGGCGATGACAACCCCTTCTCATGAGTGGCTGCCACTCCTAGCAGGGCCGGCTTTGGGCTTCAGAGGAGACGGAATCACCTGTGACTCCAAGCTGGGCCTCAGCCAGAGCCTGGAGCCCCTGCCTGTCCCCAGGGAGGTGGAATGCAGGACCACAGCCCCTTGGAGCCTTGTCCTCCGGGGTCCCTCCTTCCTACCCAGCTCTCTATGGCCCAGCGAACCATGGGTAAGAGGTTCCCGGCCCCGGGGTCCAATTCCCACCACCACTCTGCGACTCAGGAGGAGGGAACTCCTTGGAGGGGCTTTGCTGCCCCGTGGTCCATCGTCCACAGGCCATCTCCACCTTGCCACAAAAGCAACAGCAGAGGAGGGGGACTCTCGGCTCCTCGTTTTCTGGAGGAGATGCTTTTGGGTGGTGACCCCCTCTCACGTGGCTGCATTATCAGGAAGGAACTTTGTTTGCCAAATAAAGATTTGACTCAGAAAATCAGGCCGTGGCCTCTGTGTGAAATGCAGTTTGAGAAGGACATTTTCCCATCCCTTCCGTACACCAGGCCTCCCACGAACTGGGCCTCGCCACAAATATCTGTTGATTTACTTCTTCTTGTGGTCAGCTGGGCTCACTCTTGGCACTTGGACATCATTTCTGGCTCCTTCATCCTTGGGCTCAGTCCCCTGGATCATTAGTTATCAAATCTTATTAACAACAACAACAACACATCTCTCCTTCTGGTGACTTTAATGGACCCACAAGTCTTTTACAAATTACTGTTATTATCCATTATAAAAGTAATACATGTTTATTGTAGGAAAATTGGAAAACACAGATTTATTTAGTATAATTTTTATAGCAGTTAACCATCTGCTAGGCATTGCCCTCAGCACTTTACAAATATTAACTCATTTCTTTGGATAAGTGATACAGTAATTATGCATAACTGCACCTTTCCAGAGGTAACTTCTTTTAAGAATTTGGTTCTATCCTGGGGCACCTGGGTGGCAAAGACGGTTAAGCCTCCAACTCTCCATTTTGACTCGGGTCATGATCTTGCAGTTTGTGAGTTTGAGCCCCCGCATCGGATTCTCTGCTGTCAGCACAGCAGAGCTGGTGACTCAGTCAGTTGAGTGTCTGACTCTTGGTTTCAGCTCAAGTCATGATCCCAGAGTCATGAAATCCCTGCTTGGGATTCTCTCTCTCTCCTCCTCTCCCCTGCTTGTGCGTTCTCTCTCTCTCTCTCTCTCTCTCTCTCTCTCTCTCTCTCTCTCTCTCTCTCTCCCCCCTCTCTGTCTCAAATGGAAAAAAAATTAAAAAAAAAAGAATTTGATACTATCCTGAAACTCTTCCTCCCTACATCTATCCTTTCTAGCATCACTACACACAGGTAGGACACCACACTTCCCATTCCGTGATCTGCTTTACTCACCTGCTGGGTTGTACAGCCCCCACATGTGCCCACCTTGACATCTATTAAGCCTTGTAACGAGACTGGGGAGTAGGAGAACGGAAGTGCAGTGGGGTCCAGGGCTGAGCAGTGAGGAGTTTTCTGGAAGATTCTGCAATGGCTGCTCTGATTTCAGTAAAATGTGCTAAGTAATACACAGGAACTTTCAGCCTTAGCAAAATCCAAGTTCCCTGGGGACTTCCAGAAACAAGGTCACATCCACGCACAGTAACTGCATATATACATTCTCATTCTTCGTGCCTGCGCAGCAGCCCACCGGGTTGAAAGCCACATTCTGTGGTTCGGCAGGGTATTCCACAAATGTCCATTTAGGCCAGTTGTTGAATAGAGCGGTTCAGGTCTAATACATCTTTTCTTTCTGTCCATTTGTTCTATCATTTATTGAGAGAGAAGTGTGGAAATCTCCACCTGTAAATGTGGATTTCTTTCTCCTTGCAGTTCTCTTGGGTTTTGCTTCATGTGCCTTAGAGATCATCACTGGGTGCACGCCCATCTGGGATTGCTACCTTCTGATTGTTTTGTCCTTTAGCATGAAATGACCTTCTTTATCCCCGGTAATATTCCTCGTTCTGAGGTCTACTTTGTCTGATATCAGTATGACCACTCCAGCCTTCTTTTGATTGGTGCTTTGACAATCATTTTCAATTATATCTTATTATATATTCCTTTTTTGTAGTATCCTACACTTTTCTTTGTGATGGAAATACCTTTGGGGGTTTCCCTGAGGATACGTTATTTTTACTTTTTGTTTTTCATGATTATTAACATTATTTTGAGAGAAAGAGAGTGCATGCATGCACAAGTTGGGGAGCGGCAGAGAAAGAGAGGGAGAGACCATCCCAAGCAGGCTCCCTGCCCATCACAGAGCCTGACACAGGGCTTGATCCTCATGACCTGAGCTGAAATCAAGAGTCAGACACTCAGTCAACTGAGCCACCCAGGTACCCCCATATTTTCACTCTTAAAAACAGACTTTATTAAGGCATTATTTAGATACCATAAAATTCAACAATTGTAGGTATAAAAATATGATGACTTAGGAGGAATGTATACAGCTGTGTACCCACCACCACAATCAAGATATAAGACGTTTTCATCAGCTCAAAATGTTCCCTTGTGTCCCTCATGTCAGTCTCCTCTAGTTTTTCTTTTTCTAGAATTTTAAAAAAATGTTTATTTTGAGGGAGAGAGAGAGAGCACGTGCGCGTACATTTGGGGGAAGGGCAGTGAGAGAGGGAGAGAGAGACTCCCAAGCAGGCTTGCAGGGCACCAGCCCATGGACCATGAGACCATGACCTGAGCCGCAATCAAGAGTTGGACACTTAACCAACAGAGCCACCCAGGCGCCCCTCCTTTTCTAGATTTACAAAAATCCTGTTGTTTGTAGTATTTTGTGCCTGGCTTCTCTGAGCAGAGCGCTTTTAAGATTCATCCATGCTGCATGCAGCAGCAGTTCTCTTTTTATTGCTGAGTAGTGTCCCACCGTACATTTGGACTAGTTTCGATTTGGGGCTATCGTGAAGAAAGCTTCTGTGAGCACTTGCACACAAGTCCCCGCATGGAGAAGAACTATCGGGTCATATGTAAGTTGGTTTCACGATTGTAAGAAGCTGCCGAACTGTTTTCCAAAGTGGTGGTACCATTTCTGCGTTCCCATCAGCAGCGTCCAAGAGTTCCAGCTGCTCCACATCCTCAACAACACTTGGTATGCACTATTACGAGTAAAACTATTTGAACATTTTTAACTTTTTGAAAATTGTCTTCTATTCTCTGATTTCCTCCGGAAAGCCTTCTCTTTTATGCCGCTGTTTTATCTCAAGTATCTGGTGAGCTTTGGTTGTCCATATTGAGGAATGAAGTGCTAGGGGGTTTTAATTGCAGTGGCTGGTATGTGTCCCCCACCCTGCACCTGTTCTCAGTTCTGTTATGGCTTTTGACATTTTATACATCTTCACTGTCACTTCAGTGGGAACTCGAGGAAGAAAAAGGGGAAATGCGTTAAGTTCAGTCCACCAGCTTGAATTGAAAGCTTTTTTTCTTTTAACGATGATGCAGTGTTTGCCATTGGAGTCACGGTGTGTGGCAAAGAGTGGGTGCTTAAGTATTTGTGAAATTCAACAAATTAAGAGGATCTGTTGTATAAATATGTCAGAACTTAAATCAACCTCATATTGCTCCACATTCAGATTGTTTCCAGTTTTCTGCTTATTGATAACTCTGCTATTACATATAGAGTTAGAGGGAGATGAGAAACAGAGCTGGCAGAGGAGAGAAGGAGATAAAAAAGATGACAATGATAGAGATGAAGACAGAAAATGGAGATGGAGGTGACGTGGAAGAGATACAAATGATGGTGATAATGGAAGTTAAACTGTGGGCAAGGAAGATGGCATTGTGGCTTCAACTCTATCTTGGTCTCTTTCCTCCATAACCCAGGGTCCAGGAGCCAGTGCAGCATGGTGGGTAAGAGGCAGTGGGCTTAGTTCAAATTCTGGCTCAATTACTCACCGCCTGTGTGACCTGGACCAGTCATTTGACCTAAGCCTCCGCTTATTCATGTGTAAAATGGGCCTACGGATGCTGTCTTCCTCATGGAGTGGTCGTGAAGATGAACGGAGAGAAGTTTGTAAAGCACCTTGGACCAAGGATGGCACAGAATAAGTACTCAATGGATGTTAGCTGCTGCTGATGGTGAGGCTGTGCAGGCGTGGACGGGAGGCTGTGGTGAAGCAACGCCGGGAGCTGCATGCAAGGGGTGAGGCTCAAGGGGTGCCTCAAAGGGACATGTGAAATCTCTACACTTTTTTTTATATATTCTATTTCCTACGCTGATTCCTCAGCAACTCCTACCCATACCATCTCTGACTGCTTCCAACATCCACTTACAGGTACCAACGACTGTGGACACACACGCTCTTCAGAGCTTCCCTTAAGACTTCCTTGGGGCCTTCTCATCAGAGCACAAGACGCTTCCGGGACCAGAGCCAGCGCCAGTCTTAAATCTGCCCCAGAAGCCCAGCCCAGCACCATCAGGCACAGGACCATGGAGGGCAGGAAGGGACATCCCTAAAGGACAGGTGTAGCAGCAGAAATTGTGCTTTACCCCTCCCGAGGTAGAAATCTGCACAACCCCCCACACCCACCCCATGACAAATCCCCCTGCCCCCAGGACAACTTCTAGGAGAATCCTCGCTTCTGCATTCTTGAGGCAAGGGGTGCCCTGACGCCACCCAGTGGCCATAGACGGGATTGCATCAGTTGAAGAGTGAAGCACTCTGCTTCCCCCCAGTGGCCCTGGATGGGATCCCAAGACTAAGGCAGGAAGACCACTACCGCCCATTGGCCATTATGGGGTTAGCACCTGCTGGGCCTGGGGGCAACAGGCAGAACAGCACCAAGCGGAAGGGGTCAGGGGCCAAGTGGAAGCCGGAAAAGACAAGGAAAGACATTCTCCCCTAGAGCCTCCAGAAGAAACATAGCCCTGCCCACATCTTGATTTTAGCCCAGGGAGATCCATCTTAGATTTCTGGCCTCCACTGGTTGGGAGCCCAAACTTGCAGCACCCCAAGATAGACAAAAGCTTATCTCAGAGATCTGTGGGTGTGGCTTGCCCAATAAGATTCATAGAAGACCCACAAACTTAATTCTTTTGCCAAAAACGCTACCAGCTGTGGCTGAAAGGGGCAGACAGTACAAAATGAAAACAGGCCCGAGAACCTCCAAACTCATTTCTGCTTCCCAGGTAACACATTCCCATCTTCTTAACGTCAAAGTGCCTCAAAACTGAATGAACAGAAAATTGCCTTTGGAACTCCTCAGGCAAGAGGAGAAAACGTCATCAGTGCTCTGAGAAAGCTCACGGAAATATCCTCTGGCATAGCGCGAACGCCTCCAAAGGATAGAATATTTAGGAATCTCCTCCCGCAATAGTGCTAATGGAACTCTATTAACATTATTCAGGGCTTCTGCCCCTGAAATTACTGAAGAAGTAATTTTTTTATACTCTTGATATGATGATAGATTTTTATACTCTTGAGAGTTCCAGGGCACCAACCTGTGGCTGCCCTGTTCACACCGAGGGGCCCTCCTTTCCTTTACTCTTCCCAGACTTTCGGTACTGCTCAAGAGGACCATAAAGGTGGCTGGGATTAGGCCCTGAGCTGAATGAAGGCCGCGCTACCAGAAGCCCCCAGGACTCAGTATTCCAAGAACGCCAAACGACGGAGAAAAAGACCACAAAACCAAGCGTCCAGCGCCTGAGCTAGAACCACCGCTCCCAGGATCCTTCGCGGCCAAGTCGCTTCCCATTTCAGGTCCCAGCCGTGGAATTCCGGTGAACCTGAAAGGAACGTGGACCAAGCATGATGGAAGAGAGATTCCGGGAGCAGGAACAGGCAGAGCCTCTCTGGGAAATATGGTTCACAAGGGTGTGCGGGTCACAAACCGGGCACCGAGAGCGAAAGATGGTTCGGTGAGGAGCTGGGCCCGGAGACTTCTGGGAAGTGGAGTCCATTGGGACGGGGAGGTCCGTACGCATGGCCGGAAGTGACGCTATTCGAACGCGTCCTCTTAGGCGCGCGAGCTGGGCCTGGCGCTTGGCAATCCCTGCGGCTAGGGTTTTTGAGTTCACACTGGTACCCGGTAGCGTTCTCGGGTAGCCGGCGGCGGCTTTTTCCACGCAGCATTCTGCTTGAGACCGAGTCGGTGGTTGCGCCACCGCGAGGCCTGGCTGCCGCTGGGGAGACAGATCCGACTGGACAGGCCTGACCAGAGTTCCCAGGGCCAGACCCGGCGTCTGACAGCAGAAGCCGGAGGCAGAGCAGGCCTGCAGAGCGCGGCTGGGGCTCAGAGAACTGCTGGGAGGCGGTGGCGCGAGGTGGCATCCAAATGCTGGAGGAAGGAGGTAAGAAGGAGGGTGTGGAGGGAGCGGTTTGCAGGCGATCCGGCTTCTTGTTCCAACTTGCCCACTAATGCCGCTGTGTGACCGGGACCAGAACTCCGGTTATCTTTCCGACAAGTGGTTGGGGACGATCCTTTTTTGAGTAAAGAATTCTAGGGTCAAGAAAGTTGGAGGCCCTCAGGCCTGAATAAGCCCTGAGTATCCTACTTACCCCGATCTGCTTGATGCACCATTGGCTTATGAAAGCCGAGATAAATGGGCCATGGGAAGGAAAATGGGACAACATAGGATTTCCTATTGTTTCTGGTCTTCCAGCCGTTCTTGAAACAGCCAGAAATTCTCAGAACAGAAGCCTATTGGCTCCACATGAGAATGAGGGCCGGTTCAAGTCAGTGGGTCCGTGAAGTCGAGGAGCATACTGGAGATTTGGAATCAGAAGGCTAGCGTTCCTGTTTAAGCTCTGGGGCACTGGTTTGGTCTTTTACCCTGCGTTTCTTCGTGGAGGGAAGCGTAAAATAACGTTAACTACCTCGTTTACTTCTAAAAAGCATCAAATAAAATAACGTTTTTTAAAGCATGTTGAACAATTTATACAACAGAACAAACGTGTGTGTAAACTTAACCACCGAGGCCTATGCCATCCTCTCTTAGATCAGGGGTCCCTGTACTGGTCTGTAATCTCTCAAGTGCATATCTAGCATTTTGTGTTGTCTTCCCCCAGAGACCTGGGAACAGCAAGTAGGATGGTTATCATCCTCCTGGTACTACGAAAGAGGACATTAAGGTACAATGGAGTTAGGTACAATTCAATAACATAAGGTCTGTACTAAGACCAATATTCAGACTTACGTACTTCTTTTTTAAAGTCTACACTAAAGTGACTTTGAGTTCACCAGGTTGTGCGGCCATCACCACTATTTAATTCCAGAACGTTTTTATCACCCCTAAAAGAAGCCCATACCCATTAGCCATCACTCCTTATTCCCTCTTCCCCCAATCTCTATGGATTTTTACTTTCTGTTCCTATGGATTTGCCTCTTCTGGACATTTCATAAAAATAGAGTCATACAGGGGCGCCTGGGTGGCTCAGTCTTAAGTGTCTGGCTCTTGTTTCCGGCTCAGGTTCGTGAGATGTGGCCCCACGTCAGGCTCTGCACTGACAGCGTGGACCCTCTATCTCTCTGCCCCTCCCCTGCTCGCTGTCTCTCAAAATAAACTTTAAAAAGACAAAAAAATAAAATCATACAATATATGTGTCTGGCTTCTTTCACTTAGAATAATGTTTCAAGGGTCATCTGTGTTGTAACATGAATGAATGTACTTCAGTCCTTTTTATGGCTGAATGATACCATTATATTGATATACCACATTTTGTTCCTCGGTATCGGCTATTATGAATAATGTTGCTGTGACAACATGTGCACAAGTTTTTGTGTGAATGTGTGCATCTAGGAGAGGAACTGCTGGGTCATATGGGAACTCCGTTTAACTTTCCGAGGAACTGTCAAACTGTTTTCCACAGTGGCTGCACCATTGCACAATCCCAGTAGCAATGTATGGAAGTTCTAGTTTCTCCACATCCTCATCAACACTTGTTTTCCATCTTTTTTATTGTAGCCATCTTAGTGGGTGTGAAATATCTCATGATTGTTTGATATGCATTTCTTAAATGACTAGCGATGTTGAGTATCTTTTCATGTACTTATTGGCCATTTGTATATCTCACTTAAAGAAATATCTAGTCATATCCTTTGCCCACTTTTTAATTGGGCTGTTTGTCTTTTTATTGTTGAGGTGGAAGAATTCTTTAAATATTCTGGATACTAGACCCTTAGAAGATAGATGTTTTGCAGATATTTTCTGCCATTCTGTGGTTATCTTTTTTATCTTTCTTGATAGTGCCTTTTGAAGCACAAATTTTTAATTTCAGTGAAATTCAGTTTATTTTTTTCTTCTGTTGCTTGTGCTTTTGGTGTCTTATCTATGAAACCATTGCCTAACCAGAGGTACTAAAGATTTATTTAAAAAAATTTTTTTTAACATTTATTGTTGAGAGACAGAGCATGAGCAGGGGAGGGGCAGAGAGGAGGGAGACACAGAATCTGAAGCAGGCTCAAGGCTCTGAGCTGTCAGCACAGTACTAAAGATTTATAGTTAAGTTTTCTTCTAGGAGTTTTCACTTTTTACACTTATTTCTTTGATCCATTTTGAGTTAATTTTTGTATGTGGTGTGAGTTACAAGTTTGTATGTCGATATCCAATTGTTTCAGCACCATTTTTTTTTTAAGTTTGTTTATTTTTCAGAGAGACTGAGACCGTGTGAGCAGGAGAGTAGCAGAGAGTGAGGGAGAGAAAGAAAGAATCCCAAGCAGGCTCCACACTGTCAGCACAGAGCCCGATGCAGGGCTTGAACTTACAAAACCATGAGATCATGACCTGAGCCGAAACCAAGAGTCGGACCCTTAACTGACTGAGCCACCGAGGCACCTCCCCAGCACCATCTTTTTGAAGATTAATCTTTCCCCATTTAATTTCTTGGCACTCTTTTTGAAAATCAGTTGTCCACAAATACATGGATCTATTTCTGGATTCTCAGTTCTTCTCCACTGATCTATATTTCTTTTCTTTTTTTTTTTAACATTTACTTATTTTTGGGAGATAGAAACAGAGCATGAGCGCGGAAGGGGCAGAGAAAGAGGGAGACACAGAATCCGAAGCAGGCTCCAGGCTCTGAGCTGTCCGCACAGAGCCCGACGCAGGACCCAAACTCGCGGACCGTGAGACCATGACCCGAGCTGAAGTCTGATGCCCAACCAACTGAGCCACCCAAGGCACCGCCTCCATTAATCTATATTTCTATCCTCATACTAGAACCACACTATTTAGTTACTTTTGCTTTATAGAAGGTTTTGATAGTGTGAATGTGAGTTCTGCAACTTTGTTTTTTCTAGATTGTTTGGCTCTTCTGGGTCATTTGCATTTCTAGATGAATTTTAGGGTCAGCTTAATCAATTTCCATTAAAAAGTCCCCTGGGATTTTGCATAATTCTGTAGATGAATTGGGTGAATATTGCCATCCCAACACTGTTGTCTTCCAATCCATGAATCCATGGGATATCTTTCCATTTATTTCGACCTTCTGTAATTTCAACAGTGTTTGGTAGCTTTTAGTGTGCCTGTTGTGCATTTCCATTGTTAAATTTATTCCTAAGTGTTTTTTTCTTTTAATGCTCTTGCAAAGGGAATTGTTTTTTTAATTTCACTTTTGGATTATACATTACTAGTGTACAGAAATACAGTTGGAGAAATGTCTGTTTAAATTCTTTGCCCATTTTTAATTGGGTTGTCTTTTTATTGTATATCCATCTTGGATCTTGCAATCTTGCTGACCTGGTTTAGCTGTCATAGGTGTTTCGTTTTGGTTTGGTTTTGTGGGTTCCTTGGGATTTTTTTTTTTTTTTTTTCTAAATAGCAGGGCTACTTTATTTTTTATTTATTTATTTTTTAGTTAGGCTGCACACCCGATGTGGAGCTTGAACTCACAACCTTGAGATCTAGAGTCACATGCTCTATTGACTGAAAACAGCTAGGCACCCTTCCTTAGCATTTTCTGTATACAAAATCGTGTCAACAAATACTGATAATTACTTCTTCCTTTCCAACCTGGATGCCTTTCTCCCCCCGCCACAACCCTTCCTAATTTCCCTGGCTAGAACCTCCAGTATAATACTGAATAGAAGTGGTGAGAGCAGATATCTTCGTCTTGATCTTAGAGGAATGTTTCAGTCTTTTACCATTAAGTATGATGTAAATCTGGGTTTTCTGTGTTTATCAAATTGAAGTCCTTCTCTGCTCTTCCCAGTTTATTGAATGTGTGTTATCAGGAAAGGGTGTCAGATTTTGTGTAATGGCCTTTTTTGGTGTTTATTGTGATGATCTGTGTGGGTCTTTCGCTTTTTATTAACGTGGCATATTATGTTGATTGATTTTCGCATGTTGAACCAATCTTGCATTTCTGGGATGACTCCCACTTGGTCATTACCTCTTTTGATTTGGTAAATGTCTGAAATCTGCAGAGCACTTTCTCCCAGCAAACTGAGCAGTAGGTGATATTTGTAAACTGTGTGCTTACATGCGAAGCATTGTGCCATCTGCTTTGTCTGCACTTTTCTTTCATCTTCACAGCATCTTTACAAAGGATCATCATCCAAGGGGCACCTGGTGGCTCAGTCGGTTAAGCGTCCGACTTCGGCTCAGGTCATGAGCTCGCTGTTCCCAAGTTTGAGACCCGCGTCAGGCTGTGTGCTGTCAGCTCAGAGCCTGGAGCCTGTTTCAGATTCTCTGTCTCCCTCTCTCTCTCTCTGCCCCTCCCCCACTCACACTCTATCTCTCTCTCAAAAATAAACATTAAAAAAATAAAAACATGAACAAAGGATCATCACCCCCATTTACAGATGAGAAAAATGAGACGTAGAAAGGTTATGTGACTGGCAAGCTGCTGGTAAGTGGTGGACCTACGCTGCTTGAGTCCCTTACTCCCTGCATCTGAGTGAATTGATGGGGTTTCTGAAGTAGGAAGGGCAATGGAAAATTTACATTCCCCTGTAGGTCTGCACATTCAGTCCGAGTGCCCCCGACGCTGCAGTGTCCTTTGAGTCCTCTTCTTCAGAGTGAGAATGTGAGACTCTCTAGCTTGGTGAGCTGTAACTTTTAAACCTTACTGGTTTCTTTCCCTTCCTGCAGAGCCACCTTCTCCAGACCCTGTCCTTCCCCATGAGGAAACCACAGGAGATGAAGGAATGGCAGCTGGTCTCACAGTTGGGACCCACGTGAGTTTGAAATTTGCTCTTAGAGGCAGCCTCTTTTTCCTTTTTAAAATATTAAGAGGCGTACCTGGGTGGCTCAGTCGGTTAAGCATCCGACTTCGGCTCAGGTCACGATCTCGTGGTTTGTGGGTTCGAGCCCCGCATCAGGCTCTGTGCTGACAGCTTGGAGCCTGGAGCCTGCTTCGGATTCTGTGTCTCATTCTCTCTGCCCCTCCCCTACTTGTGCCCTCTCTCTCTGTCTCTCAAAAATAAATACATGTAAATAAAAAAATAATAATAAAAAATATTAAGAGATTTTTGTTTCTGTTTGTTAATTACAAAAGGAATTCATGTTTATTGTAGAAAACCTGAAAAACACAGAAAACACACTCAAAAACTCACCCTTATTCCCACAGAGAATTAAAACACTTAACATTTTCATTTGTGTCCTTTCAGGCATATTCTTCCTTTCCTTTTCTTTTTTTAAGATTTTAGTTTTAAAGTTTTATGTTTGTGTGTATGTGTTTTGTTTTTTTGTTTTTTTGTTTTGTTTGTTTCTTTTTTTGAAACAGTAAGATTGGGCAGGGGAGAGGCAGAGAGAGAAGGAGAGAGAGAATCCAAATCTCACAAATCGTGAGATCCTGACCTAGGTCAAGATCAAAGTTGGTTGCTTAACCAACTGAGCCACCCAGATGCCCCAGGATTTTATTTTTAAGTAAGCTCTATACCCACCATGGGGCTCGAACTCACAACACCGAGATCAAAAGTCGCTTGTTCTACCGGCTAAGCCAGCTAGATGCCCCCATAAGTCTCCCTTTTCTACTTTCCCAAAATGGGTTTGTAACTTTCTTTTTATTTCCGGTTCACAGAATTAGATCAATATTTCTCTCATTTCATTAAGAGCATTCTACAGAATCATTCCTAGTGTATTCCATTGCATAGTTCTACCAGGGTAGGAACTGCCTTCTCTTTTTACTTGACTAGACTAGGTAATGGTCTGTTTCTTTTCCTTAGAAAGTCTGCTCTTGGATTTTCTTATCAGTTCTCTTAATAACAGATTTTTCTTTCTTAGTTTTTTGCTTTCGCTTTTGTCAGATTCATTTAAAAAATCGATCTTTTAACCTCTTACATCAAATTTCTAATTTGTTTTCTTCCTTTCTTGTTTATAGTGAAAACGCTTGGCTGTGGGTCCTATTTTCTTAGATATTCTCGAATTGTCACTTTGGTTTCTCTGTCTGCCTATTCAGCTGGTCTCTGCTCCAGGGAGACAGAGTGTGTGTCTTTTGTCAACCCAGAACACCCAGGTATAGAGTAATTGCAGAATGGAGGGTTTAATGGCTCTATTAGCTCAACCTTATTAAATTGCTCAGTTCTTCCATCGCTCTGTTTTGTTGTTTATTTTGTATTAACCCTGCTAATGACTGAGTTCTTTTAACATCTCATAGCTGTAGTATTTTGAATTTGTTTTTGTACTTCCTACAGTTTTTTTCTTTATGAATTTCTTATTGTTATTTCTAGTTCATGAGAGTTACATCTTTATGGTGGATTTTATTCTCTTGACCATTATAAAATGACCCAAATGTTTTAAATATTTCATAGTTTTAAAAAAATGACCCTCTTTGTCCTGTGTGTGTACTGCATTTCTCAGTATGAAGAATGGGGTTGGGAGAACAGGTAAAATTAGAGGTCAAAAGATGTATTGTACTTTGGAAAATGATGCTGGCCTCAAATAAGGCAGTGACAGGGCCACAGAGAGAAATGTGCAAGCTCTAGTGATCGTGGGGGGGAAATGAAGATGCAGTGATTTGTTGCAGGAAAGGGGACGATGACATACAGGTTTCTGGCGTGGCCAACGAGGTAGATAGAAGTGCATTACTTGTGCTGAAAACAGACACGAGGACTTCCTCACCTCCGTGCCTTTGCTCATTGTGCCTCACCACCTTCTCTTTCTCCATCTGATGAACTCCCTCCTTCAAGGCCCTCTCAGCAGTCACCTCCTCTCTGTGGTTTTCCTGTGCTCTCCACCCAGGATTCCTTCTCTGTTATCCTGGCACCTGGTCTGTCCGTGTGTCTAACATGCTACTACAGGTAGTCACACACACATCTGGCTTTCCTTTTGTACTGTGTGATGTCCAAGTTCATAGGGATGTTTATCACGCATTCTGAAGAATTGACCTTTCACAGTTCTTTCTGATTTCTCATAGCATAAACGTATACATTCTATTTTTGTTTTATCTACATTTGCTCTTTCAGTTCCCAAGCACCTGTTAGTTTCTGCCCAGTTACTTCTTTTATATAGATACAGATGGAGGTTCAAAAATGGCTTGAGAGCAAAGGAAGGAGCCTGGGTTGGTGTGTTTGTGGTGGTTTTGAAGGTCTAAATACCCAATTCCAGCGACATCCTCCAAATGAATGAACTGCTCATTGGCTGCCCTACCCGGCCCGTGAAATATTGTTTCTCCAGTATTCCCAATACATTTCCAACAGATTAAGGTCATTCTGTGACCGTGATGAATCAAGATAGAAACAAGGCCACTCCGTAGTCACCTCCAAACTGAGACAAGAAAAAAGAATATCATCCAAACAAAACTGACCAAACACCCCCTATCCTAGCTAATATGAGTAACCACTGCTACTTTCCCAGTTGTAGTTTTGGCCTCGCTGCATTCTTCCTTTCTTTTAGGTGTGTTCCTGGTGGTCTTTGGCTGGATGGTGTTGACAAGTTTTTAAGAGGGTCCACCGATGGACCCATATGGTAACTGCAATATGGAATGCATTTTGTTCTAACAAGCAAAGTCTTTTCTTTTTTTCATTGGAAGACCTGTAAACGAGACTACAAGTCATGAAATATCACTATTTACAAATAGAACTGCTCAAAAGAGAAACTAGACAAAAAGAGAAAAAGGTTGTTGATCTCATAACTCCTACGGCAAGACAGCTTGGTAAAAGGGTAGAGGGATGGATATATATGTATTTGCATCTGGGTAGGTGTATGTATATACAGTACACAACAGATCGATGATGTTAGGTGGTGGATGCTCACGGTAGAAATCTTCCAACGTTGCTGTACGTTCGAAAAGAAATTTAAGAAGAAAAGAAAAATGCTGCAAAGGAAAACCTCACAAAGCTATCTTGTCTTTCTCGTTTTTGGCTTTTTCCAAGGAAATGAGGCTTGAGCCAGCTTTCCCGCTACAGGCACGTTTCGGCGCGTTTCCGTTTCAAGGCAAAAGAGAGAGGGCTGGCGCTGAAACCAGGAAATGGCGCATGTGTGTGGGCGGGACATGCCAATTAAAGTGTCTGTTTCTCTCACGAGCTATAGGAGCAAACAATAAAAAGCCTGAAAGCCTTCCCTCCCTCCCCCAAAAATAGATACAGATGTATATGCACTCTATCTATGTATAAAGTCTGTCAGAGTTGTAGACATGCAAAGAGACTGTATTTGATTTATTTTTGTGTGTCGGTATCCTGTATAATGTGAGGCACGTAGGAAGTGATCAATCAGTGTTTTTCTTAAACTACTCAGAGCTGCCTCGTATCCTAAGGCCACTGGGCAAGCCGGAATGTGCTTGTTTGGGGCGCCTGGGTGGCTCAGTCAGTTGAGCGTCCTACTTTGGCTCAGGTCATGATCTTGCGGTTTATGAGTTTGAGCCCCGCGTCCGGCTCTGTGCTGACAGCTCAGAGCCTGGAGCCTGTTTCAGATTCTGTGTCTCTCAGCCCCTCCCCTGCTCACAGATTCTGTGTCTCCCTCTCTCTTCCCTGTCTCCTGCTCGAGCTCTGTCTCTTAAAAAATAAATAAACGTTAAAGGAATGTGCTTCTTGTTTCAGGGATCCATGCCCTTCAGCAGTGTGACTGTAGCTTTTACCCAGAACGGGTGGAGGCACTTGATCCCTGCTCCTAAGGACAGGTTCAAGGAGGGGATACCAGAAAACACCAGGAACTTGGTCCTGCTGGGTAAGGAAACCATTTGAAATTTAGAATCTACCCAGTTCTGAAAATCTGTGGCACTTTCAGTATTGAGTGGCACTTTCCAATTTGCTGACATATAGGAGGGCTAGTGTTTATTCCTCCTGGTTCCCTCGTGTAAGGTCTCTGCATTCCAGGTTGGGAAATAGGCAGTTTCATTTTGTTTCCCCTGAGACCACACCTCCCTGTTTTCTTATTTCCCAGGAGGGGCGGGGTGACCTCTGGCCAGTTCCTCCATATTCAGTAAGTTCTTGTCTTTTTTAATAACTTGCTTTGGGGACTTCACTTCACTCCTTGACTTGACCCCTCCTTGGCACTGTGTCTGTCTTAATTACTGCTGCATCCCCCAGTGCCTGGCACCAAGTAAGTGCTCAATAAATACCTACTGAGTGAGTGAAATAAGCGACCTGACTAGTGTGTTTCCACTCCCTTGAGTTCTGGTGGCTATTTATACTTAATCTACATCTCTAAAGCCCATTTTCCCCCTTGAAAAGGACTTCCAGTGTCCCAGCCTGGCATGAACTCTCAGTTGGAACAAAGGGAAGAAGGCCCGTGGATGCTGGAGGGAGGAGGCCTGAGGAGCACCTGCACCGGTGAGTGAGCACACACCAAAGTCCATGTGTCTGGGGAGCAAAAGCCCTTTTGAAGTCCACATTAGTGCCTTTGATTTGATTATTTTAATCACCCCATGAGGTAGAATAGTGGGCTTTGCGATCAGACGGGCCTCGCTTCAAACCCCAAGTCATTGTGGTTTCATGGGTTTGAGCCCCACTTCAGGCTCTGTGCTAACAGCACAGAGCCTGATTGGGATTCCCTCTCTCAAATTAAAAAATAAAACAAAAAAATTCAAATAAATGTCACCCAGAACTGACCTTGCTATTCTCTCTTCTGAGAAATAAGGTAGAAACCCAAAGAATCTTCAGGAGAATTGACCCTTGTGAAAAGAAGTTCTGTAGCCCCCCCTAAAAGTCCACCCTCTTAGGTACAAGCCCTGTGTAGGAGACAGGTGTGTGGGACCCTGTGTTTCAGTTACTAAATAAACATTACTCACATTTTATAGTTTTCTCCCAAAATGAAGGAGATCCCAAAAAAGGTTAAGAATCTTTAACTCTTCTTTTAAAAAATATCTTTCTCAGGGTGCCTGGGTGGTTCGGTTGGTTAAGCGTCCAACTCTTGGTTTTGGCTTGGATCATGATCTCATGGCTTCATGGGTTTGGGCCCCACGTCGGGCTCTGTGCTGGCAGGGCAGAGCCTGATTGGGATTCTCGCTCTCCCTCCCTAGCTCCCCTTCCCCTGCACTCATGCTCTCTCTCTCTCTCTCAAAATAAATAAATTTAAAAAATTTTTTTAGTATCTACTTTCTGATTATAAAAGCAATACTATTTATTCTACTTAAAAGAACTCTTTTCAGGGCATTTGAGGGGCTCAGTCGGTTGAGCATTCCACTCTTGATTTTGGGTCACGTCATGATCGCAGGGTCATGGGATCGAGCCCTGTATCAAGCTCTGCCCTGAGCATGGAGCCTGCTTAAGATTCTCTTTCCCTCTGCTCCCCTCTCCCACTAGCACACTTACTCTCTTTCTAAAAACACAAATAAAAGAACTATTTTCTTGTAAAAATATGCTAATTTGAGATTTGGAAAAGGATAAAAAAAAAAAGTTCCTCCACTTTTTTCCTATAACAAAATGCAGTGATATGTTTTTCTGAAGTTGAATAACCACGTATAATTTACATGGTCTTTTTTTTTTCCATTTAACAGTATTTTTATCACTGCATATTCTCTGAAAGGTTTTTGTGACTTTTATTATAACACTAATATTAGAGAACATTAGAAAATACAGGTAAACACAAGAAAATAAAAATTGCCCTTGATTTCACAACCCAAAGATAGCACAGGTTACATTCACACTGTGTATCTTTCCAGTGTTTTCTCAATAAACACCTTTCTGGAAAAGGAACTATAGTGTACCCATTCCATACATGACCTTTGATTGCTAAGTAGTGTCCCTCAATTGGCTATACTGTGGTCATTCCTTTTTTGAAAGGTGTTTGCTTTTCTTTGACAAATGATGCTGTGAGCAACTTTGTCAACCCAGCTTTGTGTATTTTCTCATTGGTTCCTTAAGATGAATTCTTACAAGTGCAGTTCCAATGTCAACATTTTAAAGACTCTTGACATGTACAACCAGATTGCTCTCCAGAAGGGCTAGGCTGTCCCAATTTTTGCAGTCACACCAGCGTGTAAGATCTCTTGATGCTGCACCCTTACCAGCACTCTAGAATTAGCATGTTTTTGAAATCTTGCTGATTTGATAGGTGAAAAAAATTCATCATGCTGGCATTGATCATCAGCTTTTTTTTTTTAATTCTTTTCAAGTTTATTTTGGGAGAGAGTGAGCGAGCACAAGTGGGGGAGGAACACAGAGAGAGGGAGAGAATCCTAAGCAGGCTCTGCACCATCAGCACAGAGCCTGATGCAGGGCTCAGACCCATAAACCGTGAGATCATGACCTGAGCCAAAATCAAGTCGGATGCTTAACTGACTGAGCCACTCAGGCACCCCCAATCATCAGCTTTTTAAGGTGAGTTTTTTAAGTTTGGTAAGCAGATTGCCCAAAACCACATCAAGGATTGAGACTAAGAAGACACACGAAGACTGCCCAGTATTTGGCCAGAGCAGAGGAAAGGGTCAGAGATAAGGGAGCCTTGCATCTGAGGGAGGTTACACTTCTATATATCCCTTTGCACTTTAGGAAAGGGAATAAAGCGTGCTCACATAGCTGAAGAGCCATCTTGGTCAATGTTTACAGTTTAGAACAGAAATGTGAGACGTGTTTTGGTTTAAAGCTGGGGGAGCATCAGACTGGTCTGCCGAAGAGCTCGGGCAAACTCCATCAGCCTTTTGTATTTCAGTAGTACCTTTTCTTCCACCAAAGGGGGAAAAATTGCTTTTCTAAATATTTTTCAGACTGGAAGATTATGTCTGAATCACCACCCGAGCAAGACATTTCTGAAAATTCATTCCAAGACACAAGTATAGAGATGCCCCCTGGGGAGTCAGACCCCAGGAACAGTGAACCGGGGAAGGGCTTCAACCTGAGACCAGTCCTTTCTCCACAACAGAGAGTTCCTACAGAAGTGAGACCCCACAAATGGGAAGCACATACAGAGAGCCTCAGGAAAAATTCAGATACCACGGAGCCTCACAGAGCGAAACCATATACGTGCAGTGAATGCGGCAAAGCCTTCAGTTACTGCTCCTCCCTGTCTCAGCATCAGAAGAGTCACACTGGGGAGAAGCCGTATGAGTGCAATGAATGTGGGAAGGCTTTTGGCCAGAGTTCATCTCTCATTCAGCACCAGAGGATTCACACCGGAGAGAAGCCTTACAAATGCAACGAATGTGGAAGAGCCTTCAGCCAGAACGCCAACCTCACCAAACACCAGCGAACTCACACGGGAGAGAAGCCCTACAGATGCAGCGCGTGCGACAAGGCCTTCAGTGACTGCTCGGCCCTCGTCCAGCATCAGCGAATCCACACAGGAGAAAAGCCCTACGAGTGCAGCGACTGCGGGAAGGCCTTCCGCCACAGCGCGAATCTCACAAACCACCAGAGGACGCACACAGGGGAGAAGCCGTACGAGTGCAGGGAGTGTGGGAAGGCCTTCAGTTACTGCGCCGCCTTCATTCAGCACCAGCGAATCCACACGGGGGAGAAACCCTACAAGTGTGGCGCATGCGGGAAGGCCTTCAGCCAGAGCGCAAACCTCACAAACCACCAGAGGACTCACACGGGAGAGAAGCCCTACAAGTGCAGCGAGTGTGGGAAGGCCTTCAGCCAAAGTACAAACCTCATAATCCACCAGAAGACCCACACTGGGGAGAAGCCCTATAAATGTAATGAGTGTGGGAAATTTTTCAGTGAGAGTTCAGCCCTCATTCGACATCACATCATTCACACAGGAGAAAAACCCTATGAGTGCAATGAATGTGGGAAGGCGTTTAACCAGAGCTCCTCCCTAAGTCAGCATCAGAGAATCCACACTGGTGTGAAACCCTATGAATGTGCCGAGTGTGGGAAGGCCTTCAGGTGTAGTTCAGCTTTCATTAGACATCAGAGACTCCATGCTGGGGAGTAACCAGAAACAACCAAAAAGCAGGTAGGGACCTGACAGGCATTGCAGGTAGTTTGAAAACCTCTGGAGACATCAGGCTTTTTATAGTCTGTAGCTCAGAGGCACATGCAAAAAAAAGCACCTTTAATAAATAGTCCCTACTTTACATGTTGTATGTGGAAGGTGTTGAGAGCTCTTCTTTTCAGGAAGCATAAACTACCCAATTCAAATTAGAGACTGACCTTTATTCAGTGAACCAGAGTGTTTGTATAGAGAGCACTGCAGAAACCTTGGTTCATAAGAAGTGACCAGTGAGTGAAGGACTTGTTGCCTTCTTAAAGGCCAGGTATTTGGGGAGAATGTTATCTCTGTGTGAATAAGGGCTGTTAAAAAGAACCAACACTGAACAGGAATGAACAGTTTCTCCATAATGGGGCCAAAGTGAGGAAAAAGATTGTAAGAGCCACTAACTACTATATGCTACAGTCTTACCAGGAGTAAGGAAGATATATCCATGCTCAAGATAGGAAAATCTAGGCAGATAGGCCCAGTGCACCTAGTTCTAGTGTTGGTTACTGCTAGGAAGAAAACTGCCCAGAGGGAAAAATGGAGGCTGAAGGTATCAGGATGAAGCTAGTCAAATCCCCCAGCAAGGTACATCCCTTTCTATGGAGACACAAGAGAACCTGAAGCTCACCATCTTCCCCTGGCTCTTAGGCTGGTGGGTCCTACACTTCCTCCCTTTCTAGAGAACAGTATCCTTTAGGTCAAGATTTTCCCTGTGGGCCTACTTTCTTCCTTGAAAGGTCCTGGGGGGCTTGTCTTTGACATATCCTCACACCCAATCGGCATTACCTCATCTCTGCGTTTATAAACCCCTGAGGTTTGACACTACGCATTTGACTTCAGAATCAGCCTCAACAGTCATCACCCAGGGCCTCTAGCTTGTTTCTTGGCAACTTGGCACAGGTCCTCAGTGCTCAGGTAATCCTTTCACTAAAGACAGCCCTCCAACCTGCTTGTACCTGGGGCGATTAAAAAATCCACTGACTTGAAAGGCCCATTGACAAAATTCCGGAAAGGCAAAGATGCAATGCCAAGGAAATTAAGTTCTTGGGTTAATTATTCATAACCCCCTTTAGGTTAGTCCCAAAAGTCCCTTCAAGCAGCTTGATTGTAGCTTGCCCCAGGACCCAGCTGTATCATCCACACCTTAATAAAAAAAGGAGCCAAACTAAGGGAAGAGAGACTCAGGAAAGGCAAAAACATGCCATTAGAAAATGACCTGTAAGGGGGCGCCTGGGTGGCTCAGTTGGTTAAGCGTCCCAACTGCGGCTCAGGTCATGATCTCACAGTTTGTGCGTTGAGCCCCGCACAGGACTCTGCTGACAGCTCGGAGCCTGGAGCCTGCTTTGGATTCTGTGCCTCCCTCCCTCTCTGCCCCTCTCCAGCTTCCACACTCTCTCAAAATACACTAAAAAGCTTTTTAAAGAAAGAAAACGACCCTTAAGGACATAAAGGTCAGGTTTCTTTGTTTCCCATCAGTGCTTCTGAGCCCTGGCTGTGCACTGGAATGGATAGTGAAGCCTCACATTAAGGGTTATGGGCCCCTAACACACTCAAGAATTAAACTGGTCTGGGATAGATTCCTGACCATTTCACACTGGGGTAGTTTTCTTTTTGGCCAAGAATTTTGTTCTTCTGAAGAGTTCTATGAATACATGCAGCCTACAAATAGCACAGAGACTTCCTTTCTAGGGGTCTTCTCTGAGCTAGTCCCATACAGGGCAACAATCTGACCCACAAGGAGCTTGTTACCCAAGCAATGACTTTTTCCAGAGGTTCTGCCACCGTGACCCCATTAGCCACCATTTGACCACAAAAGGGGTAGGTCCCTCAAGGAAGAGGCTGTATCAAAAGGTCCACTGGTTGTCAACTGATCTTTTATTAAAATAGTTTCCTTTGTAGTTCTTAATCTTAACTCTGTGGGAAAGAAAAAAGAAAAACCTATCATTAGTGGAACAAGAAATTCTTAATAGTCCAAACCCATTATTGACCATTTCTAGAAACTTTGCAGCCTGCACAAATACGACTTTAGCTTTCCTCCAGCTCTCACCCTGATCTAGGCAAGAGAAACAGAAGTCACTTACAGCTGGACATTCCACTGCACCACTATTGATGTCATCTATGATGTCATGAGGGTGGCGGCCATCAACATTGCAGCCCACAGATTGGGCGGTCCCCAGAATCTCTTTAATGGTTCCTGTAATTAAGAAAAGTGGCATTAAGAGGGGCTTCAGCAATACTCATATACCCAAGGGGAAATACTTTTTCACAACAGATAAAGAGAAATTAAGCCTATTTTATGGAGTAACATCCCTGCTCCTCTAAGCCAAAACTCCGAACTCCATTTAGTTATACAGGCTCTGAACACAAAGGGTCCGTGGGTTCTGACACCCAGATTAAACACACCCGACCCAAATATTCACTGACCCCAAGTCATTCTTTAAACCCAGAAGACCCTGCACCCCAACTGTGGGTCTTACAGAGTAACATCCCTTCAAGCTGAGGAATGCTACCACTCAGTGAATATACCCCATATAACAAGGGGGTTCCCTGCCGTCCACTTACCAGAGAGTTCCCTGGCTAACGATCGGTGCCTCATCTGTCGGGCAATGTTGACAATCTCATCAAAAGTGATGTTTCCACTGTGCTTAACTGCAGAAGAAATAAACAGCAAAAGCTGTGTCACAACCCAAGGCCAGAGAAGACCACATATTCTCCCTTCACCTTTATTTTTAGGCTGTTCCCATGCTTTCGGCACAGAGTCATCCACATGAAGAACAACCCTGTTTCCTAAGCTGGGGTTTACTATCAGCTCACCACTGGATTGCACCAGCCACGAGAACTGATCAGGTGCAGTGGCGGGTGGCTGGGGTAAAATCAGGTCTCTGCGAACCTTGCGTGGGTGACACTATCTTTTTTTACATGAAAAAAGACAAACTGAAGTTACTGGGGTTAGTTAAGCTGTCAGAATCTTCCAGCTCAGAAATGGTCTGATTATTGGACATCACTGTCAGGTACTTCCCCCTATTTCCCTCCTGCATGTACTTTTAGGGAGGGCCAGTCCTGGGCTAGGGGACTGGGGGAGAGCCGTCAGGCACTTCTTGGCAGTGCCTGGCTGTCTAACAGCTTCTGAGCAAATCCCTGTGCCATCCCTAGGTTCTGCTAAAGCAAAAACATGCAGCTAAGTATCACACGGGGTAGACACCACCACTCACAGATTACCAGGGAAAAGACCACTCACTGTTTTTCTGCTTCTTTCTGTCCCTTGGCGGTTCCTTTAGGGCTTTGATAATCAGGGCGGAGGCAGAAGGTACCACTTCAATCTGCAGAAGAGATTCTCCATGTGAATTAAGCCCTCCTCCACCCTCCAATGAAAAAGGTCAATACTGCCTTGCAACTTGGCTCTCAAAAAACATGGGCCAGGTGGGGTTTGCTGTGTACATTGTCAACTACTTTTCACAATCTAAAACGTGTCCTACCCTAGGAGACACGAAGTGATTGATTTGCCCAATGTCACACAAGTGGCAAGTTAGTATTTGAGCCCACATCTACAATTTCTTGATCCTTGCTCTCAAAAAAGGCTTCCCCACATTTAAAACTGCCCTCAGCTCACGACTGTGGCAGATGGCCATGTCAGCAAAAACCTTCCACCCAGGGATTCCAGAGGGTTGCTTCCTCTGCCCTCCCCCTCAAAGCATAGTACCTGAGCCTGTCTGTTCTGAATGGTCAGCTTCACTGTAATCCTCAGACCCTTCCAATCACCGGTTGCCTTGGCGATGTCATCACCAACCTTTTTTGGAGACTATAGAAAAAAGGTATACAATTACACTGTGCTCGGAAGTTGCAGTACAGCCTGACGCCCTGCCCTATCCTTCTCCCTTGGCAACACCCCAAACCTTTTCCAATCCAGCACACGGGGGCAGTCTGAAAGCATGTAACTGCACCCAGTGAATCAAGGGAATGGCTACTACAGTTGTATACACTGGAGAACTGCAGCTAGGGGTGAAGTCTGCTTGGGACTGTAAGCTACAGACCCAGGGTTGTTAGGAAGGCAAAGTCCCTTACCTACCTACGTACCTACCCACCCATAAGGACCCACATGGTCTAACGTAGGGATTTTCAACACTGGTTACATTCAAATCACCTGAACGGTTTTAAAGATTCCTGGTGTCAGACCAATCCAAGTCAATCTGCAGGGATGGGGTCTGGGCATTTGCTACTTAAGATTTCCTAATGACCACCAGCCTCAACAGGAAAGCTATCCAGTGGGTGCCAGCTAAACCGAAAACCAAGAAAAAGTAGTAAGACACTGGTTAAGCAAGACCACGTGAGAAACACATTTGGGTCAGGAGACCAATGTCCAAGAAATAAAGGCCTAACGATACTCAGGGAAATGCAAGCTCAGAAAAAGCATAAAAATAAACAAGTAGGTAAAGAGGGCAGTCGTCGGTAAAGCTGCTCACATTAATGAACAGGTTATGCAGGCTACTACATACAATTCACCAGGATCTTTTTTTTTTTTTCAACGTTTATTTATTTTTTTTTTTGGGACAGAGAGAGACAGAGCATGAACGGGGGAGGGGCAGAGAGAGAGGGAGACACAGAATCGGAAACAGGCTCCAGGCTCTGAGCCATCAGCCCAGAGCCCCACGCGGGGCTCGAACTCACGGACCGCGAGATCGTGACCTGGCTGAAGTCGGACGCTTAACCGACTGCGCCACCCAGGCGCCCCAATTCACCAGGATCTTAACCCACAGCCCACTTAATCCTCCCAACCGATATTTAATCCCATCAGTGATCCGCCCATTTCCCTGACTAGCAAACACAGGCTAAGGAGGCAGCCCAGTGTCACCAACCTACTCTAAGCCCTCACAGATCCCTGGCACATCCCTCAGGTAAAGGCAGCAGTTAAGAGCCACTGGAGAGTAAAAATTACAGCTTCAAGGTAGCCTGTTCCCGCTTCCTGTATCACCCTGCTATGGGAGTACTTCCAAGCCAGTGGCTCACAGGGATTGCCAACTTGTCAACGTCAAAGGCACCTCAGATCCGGTCTCGTTTGCACAAGCCCGACCTGAACTGCTTTCCTTCGACAAGAAACAGGCCTCCACGAGGATGACTTACCAGACCCAGCGGGCCGATCTTGGGGGCCAGGGCAGACGTGGCACCGACCTCACCACCGGTGCACCTCAGGTATACTGTAGAAAGAAAAGATCAGCGGCGCTGCACAGGGAGCCCCCGGGTCCCAGCCTTCTCCCCCCATCCTTCCGGGGCTGGCCACACCTCTTGTCTCTTCACGGAACAGCACCAAGGGCCTCAGCAGGGAGCGAGGAAGGCCTCCCAACCCCCCAGCGGGCGAGCCGCCGCCTCCCTGGCGTGGACCGCTCCAAGCGCCACGTGGGACTGGGGCCTTCGGTTCAGCTCCGGCTACCGAGGCCCGCACTGGGGCGGCCAACCCAGTGGAGGCCCGCACTGGGGCGGCCAACCCAGTGGAGGGGAGAAGCGCCCGGACACAAACCTTACCCTAAGGCGTGCGGGCTGCAAAGCCACCACAGGTCGTCCGGTCCTCCCTCCCCATTTACACGTGGGGAAGCTGAGGCCCAGAAAGCGTTAAGAGACTCGACCAGGACCTCACAGCACCCTGAACGCAGCACTGGAAAGGCCTCTAGCAGGCAGCAATTTTAAAGCCCGACGTGAAAACGGCAACGGCTGCTGGGGCAGCGGGGCCGACGGGCTGCCGGGAGGAGGGATGCTCCATTTCGCAGCCCGAGCCACATCTAAAGCACGCACCGACTTTGATCTCGTTGGGGTCGAACTTAGGCGGCATGGTGGAGGCGGTTGGTGTCGGATGAACCCGGATTCGGGACGACCGAAGAGCGTTGCACCCTCGCCTCCTCCGAGCCGAAAGCCAAAAGACCGGAAGGTTCTCTGACTGCGCCGGATATAGGTCGGAAAGCACGAGTCTCGCGAGAACCGCTAAGCTCCGCCCAGCCTCCCAGCGACGTCCTTGCCGCCATGTTGCTTATGGGCAGTTTCCTGAGGCTGAGCTGACGGGCTGGAGAACCCTACTCCGCGGTGAGTTGTGGCTAAGGGTTCGGAAGGAGGGGTTCGGGAGGTTCCCCTGGGGGAGGCAACGAGAGGGCTGCTCTCGGGCCCCGCTGTTCTCTATTCTCCCTAATGGTGAGGGTCACCCTGTGGTTCCTGTCGCCCAGTTGCAAAGCCCCGCCCCTCCCCTAAGGTGTCCGCATCCCCATTCCTAGACCCTAAGGTCATGGGGACCCCGAGCCCACTTTTAGCTCCCTCGTGATGTGTGCATTTTGGTTATCAAAACAACTTGATTCGAGTCTAAATCTCACCCAACTCTTAATTCGAAGATTATACGGTTTTCAGAGTCTGACTTCGTCATCCTGGTCTGAATGACTTTCTGAGATTCAGAGTTTTGTTTTGGTCCCAAGCTCCTGCGTTTGGAGAATACCAGACTCCCGCTCCGCCCGGGCCCGGTGCCCAGTGCTCTTGAGACCCGGCGTCCATGACCAAGCCTTACGAGTGACCTGCCCACCTTCAGGTCCACCCGAGGGAACGAGCACTGGGGACTTGTGCACCCACAAAGCCAGGTGGGGCTCTCCCCACTCCAGCCTGGGGAGGATGGGTGTGGTTCTTCCCACTGGGCTGGACGTCCGGGTAAGGAATGGATGAGAGGTGGACATCGAGGAGCAGGTTGGGAAGAGCTGATCTTATGGGAGGGATGGAGAGGGGATGGCCACTGTGGGGCAGGTCGGGGGAGGGCTGAATTTTGGGGAGAGGTGAGAGAGGATTAGTCCTTGGGGAGCAGGGTAAGGGTAAGAGCTTGTCATCAAGGAGGGCTGGGGGAGGGCTGTGTTTAGATTATCCCCATCACTGCTGGCAAGCGGGTGACAAGAGGGGCCTGAGCCAGCTCTGCAGGTTGGCCGGCTCCCCGGACTGCCCACGCCCCTGTGGGCGGAGACCTGTGATCTCCGCCCTTCCCCTTGAGGACTGGGTGTGTTTCTTCTTCAACTGCATCTTCTCCCTAGTTCCTTAAGCTGTGGTAGGCGCTGAATCAACGTTTGTGAGATGTATAGTGCTATGTGGCTGACATTTATTGAACACTGGTAATGTGCTACGGGTTTCACATACATGAAAGCACTGAATCCTCACAGAACCTGGTATTGGTAACATTATTAGTAGTAACAACATTGTTCCTGGCTCATTGATGTCCCTTATCAAGCACTGATATTTGCAGATACAGGGCAGGCAGTAAGCACCTAGCTTCTGAGTTCAGGACAACGTACCTAGTGTGTGCCAAGGTAGTGTGAGCATGAAGGAGTTGGGCAAACCCCACAGTATCGGGACTCCAAAGAGCAGAATTCCAGACTGGTTTCTCTACAATCCAGGCGGTATAACCAGATCACTGAGCTCACGTGCCAGTTTCATTACCTTAACCTGGGCTGTGGTGAGACGCTCATGGAGTAATAGCCATGAGGGTGGTAAGTTGTCTGAGGATTGCTTTTGGGTTGTTATTTTACTAAGAGATCTCTTTGCCTATCGTGTGGTTGAAATCCCCAAGGTCATGGCTGGCCGATGCCTTGCGTGCTTGGTTTGCCACTCTTACAGTGTTTCAGGAACTAGAAGTGATTCATCAGTCCCATCTGCTAGGAGTTCTCAAAGAGCATCCTTAGAAAGACCTATTGTGCCGGGCTCACGGCACAGATTGATGGTCAAGATGGACATAGCCCCTGCCCTCAAGGATCATACGGTCCAGCAGATCAGCTACGTGTTCTGCGTTCCTGTGGCTGCCTGTCCTGGATGTGTCACAAATTCCCCAGGCCCTAATTTCTCTCCTGTGCCCTAGAGTCGTGAAGATTACTCCGGGGGAAAAGGAAGAATGCCTCTCTTCTTCCGGAAGCGGAAACCCAGTGAAGAGGCTCGGAAACGCCTGGAGTATCAGATGTGCCTGGTGAGGGAAACTGGGTTTCCTCTGAGTCCATTTCTACCTCTGCCCTCATGAAACAGTGTTCTACACTATCCTCAAACAAGCCGTGCACTCCCTCCCTCCTGCCTGCCTCCCCAACCCCCAGAGGAAATCTCTGACTCAAAGCAGACCCACAAGGCCGCCTGTCAGGTGCTCAGGAGTGCCTTGTGCTTCCCTCCCAAGACTGATCCCTGTTGTCATTCCGTGTTCGTTCGCTCCTCCCTGCTGGACCTCAAGCCCCATTAAAGCAGGGATCATTGGCGCACCTGCAAAATGGACTAGGTGAACCAGATGGTGTCCGTGGTCTCTTATAGGTCCTTAATCCTGTGTTTCTTTGCCTGGTCTGTCCACCCTGCAAGGGTGTTTTGTTTGAACACTTTCTATCATTCTTTTCACCCTCAGGCAAAAGAAGCTGGGGCAGATGACATTCTTGACATCTCTAAATGTGAGCTCTCAGAGGTAAACTGGGGGTAGTGTTCCGGCTATGAATTTGATCTGTCCTTTTTTTCTTGGATCACATGTCCCTGAGAGACACAGATGTGGACTGGGGCTTTTAAAAGGCCAGAAGCATTAATCAAGAGAAGTTTCCTTAGATTCTGCTTTTGTTCAGAATAATTAAGATGATTGTTGGCCTCAACGTAGTCTTCCTAGAATCAAGGAGTCTAAAAGATGTACCCACAGGGGTGCCTGGGTGGCTCAGTCAATTGAGTGTCTGACTCTTGATTTCGGCCTAGGTCATGATCCCAGGGTCATGGGATCGAGCCCTATGTCGGGCTCAGTGCTAAGCACGGAGCCTGCTTAAGATTCTCTCCCTCCCTCTCCCTCTGCTCTTCGCTACTTGCGTGTGCCCTCTCTGAAAAAAAATTTTTTTAATCAAAAAAAGAAAATGTACACACAGATTTCCAAGGAACTGGGAGATTCTGGGGTTCCCCAGCCTCTCCAGCTGGTGCCCAGCACCAGAGATCTTTCTTTTGCCCAAATAGAGCTCATGATGGAGATGGTGTGTGGGCTAGGGCCGGGCAGGGCAGTCTCCTGCCAGCTGATTATAAGGGACGGCTGACCATGTCCCCAGCGGCATTCCTCACCAGCGTGCCCCACCACCCTCCCGGCTTAGTGCTGCCCTCCATGGGAGGACTTTGCACTTGATCACCTCCTGCCCCATCCCCCCCTCACATGTGTGCTCCTCAGAAAACAAAAACTGGCTGGAGGGGAGGCACTGACTCTTCTTTCTCCCATCTTAGATTCCATTTGGGGCTTTTGCAACATGCAAAGTTCTACAGAAAAAGGTGAGCTGAATCCTCATTTTCAGAGACTCGTTCATGCATGTTTGCTGGTTTCAAATCAGGTGGGATTTTTAGGAGCTGCCTTCTTGGCACAGGCACCTCCATTCTCCCTGATTCTCACCCTTTCAGCCTGATGCAGGTGTTTGCACAGTTAGAAGAGCAGGCTTTGGGGTCAGATGGTCCTGGGTCACATCCTGGCTTTGCCCCTCTCATGAGTTGGGCAACTTCCACCAACTCTTACATCTGTTTCTTCATCTGTGAAATGAAGACACTCCCAGCTCTACTCTCGAAACAGTATTGTGAGAATTGAGTGGCAGGTAGGGAGGTGGGCAGGTAGAAAGGCAAGTGCACTGGGCATGATGCCTGCCACAGTAAACACTGGGTGACCTCATTGTTAATCGTAATGAAAACTATACTCATTTCATGCTGGTCACCCAGAAGAAATTAAGAATGGAATGAATGATTTTCAGAAAGGCATCACAACTTTGCATGTAGGCAGCTAAGAGTATTCTAAACGAAGGGAGGTAAAAAAAAGTGTTCCATACCAACACAGGAGCGAGCTCCTTGACACTGGACATTTCTGTGCAAGGGTCGGTGCCAAATAGAAAAAACAACAGATGACACGAATTGAGCCCCGGACCCCAGGCCAGTCCTGGGCTTAGTGCTTTTTGTCTGTTAGTTTCTTAATCATACGCCAGCCCTTGGAGGCAGCTACTTTATTATTCTGTTTCCTACATGAAGATGCTGACGCCAAGGAAGGCTCAGATCAAGGAAGGACAGCTGCACAGGGACCCTCCTCAGGGTGGAAGGTAGAATGAGGCCTCTGAGATCCCCTTCACCCTCGAAGTTACAGGTTTTCAGGTCATGTGATTCTGCATTTGCAGGTTCCGTGATTCTGAAGCACATCCCCCGTCGCAGTGTCCGGGAGAGCAGAGGCAGGCGGGTTCTGCCGTACCTCCCGCGCCGAGCTGGCTGCCCCTGCTCGCTGCTCATCCTCAGGCTAACGCGCCACAAATCTTTTCCAAACAGGTGTTGATTGTCCACACGAATCACCTCACTTACCTGCTCCCTAAATCTTGCAGCCTCCTGAGTCTCGCAACCATCAAGGTACAGGGGCCCTTGTCCCCCGTGTCACGGGCTCTGCCTTGTGCTCCAGGTGGCAGCCAAGCTCCCTTTATTATAGGTTACGCAGGCCTAACTTAACAGTCAGGCTCGGGTGGGATCAGCACAACTTATTGGGCACCTTCTACGCACTGTGCATGGGGTGGGGTTACAAAGATAACCAGCCCTGCCTTTGGGGAGCCTGCTGGACGGGTAGAAAGGCAAACTGTAAACTCAGAGCAGGTGAACTCACAGAGGGCTTGGAAACTGATGAGCCCAAAAGAGAAGGCCCCGGAGGGGCTCCAGGCATCATGTGGTCAGTGTGTGAAAGCCCTGTGTCTAGGCTGACCCCCTCCTAACTGTCAGCCTCTCCAGAACAGGGACTGGGATGTATTCACATGCGATGTGACCTATGGCCTCAGGATTATTGCACACGAACGTGAGCTATGACAGTGGGGACACACAATAAGAACAGAAGATGGCAGCATCAGGCATCAAAGTGTTTTTCGTGGTTATTTCTGGTTTATAGGAGTTGGGGTAGTTTTTACTTCTCTTTGTTATTCTGGCCCAACATTCATGATTTTTGTCGTAAAACAAGTAACATTTTATATGTATTTCAGATGTATATTTAATACGTATGTTTCTATCTCATACATATGTGTATGAAACATATGTACCTACTCCAGTGTGTTGCCTGTGCTTTGTTTGCTCATTTTCGTTGTTAAAAAAATTAACAAGTACAGTTAAAGAAAAGGAGGAAAAATGTATATAATTCCACACTCCAGAGAACCGCTATCAATATTTTATTGCATATTTGGTAGTCTTTTTCTACATAAATAATATAATTATACCGTGGGGAGTTTTCCTTTGTAACGTGAATACTTACGCATACTGTTCTATAGCATACTGTTTTCGCTCAACAGTTAAAAATGAACATCTGATGGGGCGCCTAGGTGGCTCAGTCGGTTGAACGACCGACTTCAGCTCAGGTCATGATCTCAAGGTTTGGGAGTTCGAGCCCCGCGTCAGGCTCTGTACTGACAGCTCGGAGCCTGAAGCCCGCTTCAGATTCTGTGTCTCCCTCTCTCTCTGCCCCTCCCCCACTCATGCTCTGTCTCTCTCTGTCTCAGAAATAAACATTAAAAAAAAATTTTTTTAATGAATTTCTGATGAAAGAGATGGTATAATATTTTGGAAACGGAGCAGAGATGGAATACGCTATCCTTTAGTTGGAGAGGAAGAGTTGGAGCCTTCTGTTCCGACACCAGAGGCAAGAAGAGACCCCTGGCATCTTCGCGCTCCAGAGCCCGAAGTCTGCGGGCTTTGTCGGTTGGTGACTGAGGGCTTAAGCTTGTCTTCCCTCTGCAGGTTCTGGATCTTCACGATAATCAGCTGTCCGCTCTTCCTGACGATATAGGGCAGCTGACCGCCCTCCAGGTATGGCTGCAGGACGCACAGAACCCGCCTCTGATGGCCTAAGAGAAAAGTTGCAGTCGAACAAGCCTGGAGAGTTCTCCTTGTGCTCAGGCCCGGGGCTGCCCTTGGTGCTAGCTGCCTCTGCCCCTTTCCCGTGAGGAACCTCGGACGCCCTGGCCTTAGCAGTCCGAAATGTGGGAGTCTCTATACCATACTTTTGGCATGTGCTTTTGGGATTTTCTCTAAGCCCCCACAACTTACAAGAAATGATGGATCCGGCGCTCTGCCTCAGCCTCTCACTGTGGTCCTGGTCAGTCGTAGCCCACTGCAAGCTAAGCATTTCCCTCGTGTCATCTCTGATATGTTTCCTCACAGCCTTGCTGCGAGGCAGGTGCTGGTATTAGCCCCACTTTACAGGGAAAGAAGCAGCTTTCCTCCACACTGAGATTAAAACCCATTCTCTTCACTGAGCCCCTTCAGACCCTGTATGACGGGCCCACCTGCTTTCCAGCCTCCTCTCCTGTCCCCATCGCTCCCGGCAGTCAGCTCCTGAACCCCTCCTGGCCTCTCACCCCACTGTGGCAGGGCCTGTCCACGCAGACCTCTCCTCTTCCCTCGGCCTGAGCGACTCATCATCTCTCAGCCCACGTGTCCCTGAGAAGCCTCCCCGACCTCCCTGTCAAAGTAGATCTACCTTATCGGCCTCGGTCCTACACTGGCTGACTTCCCTGGGAGCATAAGGACAGTCCATAGTTACTAATCAAGTGTTTGCTGACTTGACCGAGTCACAGTCCTCTGAGGGCAGCACCCCAGCTAGCGCACTGCCTCCAACATGGAGGAGACCAGGAAATGAAGTGAGTGAGCAACCCCTGGGTGATGCCGTTGCATTTTCCGGAGGAGAAAGCTGAGGTCACTTGCCCAACGGCACACAGAGAACACGTGGTGGGGAAGTAGTGATTGGCACCCCTTGGAAAGCCACGGTGAATACCTGGGTGGAGGATCTTTGGGGACTTTTTTTTAACGTGTACATTCTTATAGAATCGGTGCATCCTTGCCTTGTAACTTGCCGATACCTGACAATAACCCAGAGCCATCCTTTGGTTCATCAAATATTTATCTGCCACATTATCTGTAACGGCTGCTTCGCTTTCCATTGCATCAATGTTTAATGAGTCCGTAGCCTGTCACCCTGTTGGCCTGGCTCGCCCTGCAGTGCCGCATCCGGGAGGGAGCGTGGCCTGCTGGATCCAACAAGCCTGTGCTCTGGGCAGGCCACCTCCAGCTGCTAGCCTTGAGGCCCCGGGCAGATCCTGCTGCCTTTACACATCTCAGCTTCGTTCCCCCAACACTCGGAGAACTAGAGCCTTGTCACTGCTGCCTCCCCCAGATCCCCAAACCCGCTAGTCCCCTTCTTCCTCCTTGCTTGATCACGGGTCCATTGTTGGGCATTCTGTGGCCTGCATAAGGGACGGAACCTCAGCAAGCAGCGGCTCAAGGTCTGGCTTTGCTCTCTCCGGCACGTGACTTCATCAGTGTGAGCCTCAGTTTTCTCATCTCTCAAAGGGGATCCTGACAGTTTATGCTTTCCTCATGAGGCTGTCAGGAGGAGATAAAGGTGTGTGTGGTGCCCAGGTGATGCCCGACCTAAAGCTGGGGTAGACACTATTCGTATGTGGGTTCTCATGTCATTTGTCCCTATTTCTTAGGTATTGAACGTAGAAAGGAATCAACTGACATATCTGCCACGTTCCATTGGGAACCTGATCCAGCTCCAGACCCTCAACGTGAAAGGTAGGGGCCAGGAAGCCCTGTCTGTGTGATTCCCAGTCAGCTCTAGGCTGTCTCGGCCCGGCATCCACAGAGCACTCCTCCTGGGAACCACTGAGCATGAGGGCAGCCAGTCCTGGGGCGTCCCTTTAAGCTGGACTGACCCTTGTTGTCCCTAGAGGTAACTAGAGGCGGGGCATCTGCAGAGCTCCTGTGACCCTTCAGGGCCAGGGCCTTACAGCAAGGAGGGCAGACCTTCTCGCCAGCCAGGCTCCCAGGACCTGGGCACTCGTATTTGTAATAACGAGGAGCGGTAGGAGTGGCGGCCTGGTGGGAGAGAGCATGCAGGAGCCGCAGTAACGCTTCTGACAGGGCCCGACGCACAGGGAAGACTGCTTTCACAGTCAGCGGTGCGGCGAGCCTCGCGAGTCCCTGACAGGGAGGTGTGCTCCCCAACCGAGGCTGAGAGCAGCGACTTGCTCAAGACCACCCCGTGTGTTAGCAACAGAGCCCAGAGTCACATGCACCGTGCTTCCTCCCGTGCCTTTGGCTCCTCATGTCCTCTGGTGGTCCTTAAGCACTTTCTGCACAAAACACCTCAGTTTACCCATTTTGTAACATACGAATGATATAATGACGCCGTGTTTATTGATCACTTACTATGGGGTGGGCACTGTGCTGAGGGCTGCATATGCATAGTTGCATTGAACCCTTTGATGTCCCTCGAGGCCAGATAGCATTATTATCCCCATTTTACAGATGAGAAAACTGGCCCAAGGAAGTACAGTCCGTTTTCCAAAGGCGCTCAGCTAGTAAGTGGCAGAGTAAGAACTTGAACCCAGGTCACCGAAACTCGACCATGCTGCTCTTCCTCACAGAGCCTCAGGTCTCGGGACCCGGCACGTGCCCCGGGCTCAGAGTGAGGCACCCGCTTCCCCTCAAGTCCTGGCAGGACTCGTGTCAGGCAGGAAGCTGGTGAAGGGGCTTTGGGGGGGGGGGGTCGAGCTGTGCCGTTGGGGTCTCTGCAGATAACAAGCTGAGGGAGCTTCCCGACACCGTGGGGGAACTTCGAAGCCTACGTACCCTTGACATCAGTGAGAACGAGATTCAGAGGCTGCCACAGCTGCTGGCGCACGTTCGAACCCTGGAAGTAAGTGGGGAGCCGCTCTCGCCTGGGGTCCTCTCTGGCCTGCCCACCTTCCCCTTCCCACATTCCCGAATGCCTGCCCTGGTCAGGGTGTGCTGGGCTCACAGGGATCTCCGGGCACGTCTCTAGGAGCTCACAGAGAGACCGATGTCGAACAGTTGTAATTAGGTGACTTCTGCTCCCATGACGGAGGCAGGAGAGCACGCTCCTAGAGTGAAGACCCGAGGCTGAATCCTGCGGGAGGTCTGCTGTGAGCACTTTGTGGTGTTCGAGCCAGACCTTGTGAGAGGATTGGCTCTGGAGAAATAGACACGGAAAAGGGAGCACTCAGGTGCAGGGAACAGTACCAAGAACGCAGGAAGTGGAGAGCACAGGGCGTGTTGAGGGGAGAGGAGGGATCTGATGTGGTTGGAAGCTGCTGTGTCTGGAGGGTCCAGGTCTCGAAGAGCCCAGAGTGCTGTGACGGGAGAGCGGCCTTGCCTGGAGGTGTAGAAAGTAGATTTCATCAGAGCAGGGGTCAGGGGGCAGAGGGCAAGCTCTTCCTAGGTCACCATATTAGTTTGCTGGGGCGGTCATAACAAAGTACCACAGGCTGGGTGTCTTGAACAAGACGTTTATTTTCTCACGGCTCTGGAGGCTGGAAGTCCAAGATCACGGCGTGGACAGGGGTGGTTGCTTCTGAGGCCTCTCTCCTTGGCTTGTAGACAGTCATCTTCTCCGTGTGTCCTCACATCACCTTCCCTCTCTATGTGGCTGTGTCCAAATTTCCTCTTTTTATAAGTACACCAGTCATATCAGATTAGGACCCAGCCTGGTGACTTCATGTTGAACTTGATTACTTCTTTAAAGACCTTCTATCCAAATGTATCGACATCTGAGGTACAGGGGGAGTAGGACTTCAACATACGTGTTTTCAGGGGGCACACAATCCAGGCCCTAACAGACACTGACACAAGGCAGCTCATGCAGGGAAGGTGGGCTCTTACAGTCGCAATGACCAGACAGCCTATGTTTATCTGGTGCTTACTAAAGCTGGGTGCTTAACCTGCATCAGTTCCCTGAATCCTCATGAAAATCCTGTGAGGCAAATACTACTGTGCCCTTTTGCCGATGAAAAAACTGAGGCATGGACGGTTTAAGGAGCTTGCCCAAGTCCACACAGCTAGTGATAGCAGAGACAGGATTGAGAGCCAGGCAGTCTGAATCGAGGGCCCGTGCTCTTCACCTCTGTGCAACTCAACCTTCTGGAACAGGGACTTATCCATCCATATGACACACAGTCTGGCCAACATCCCAGAATCCTCTGATGAGCCATCAGTGAATTACCTCTCAGATCAGACTGCTGAGCATTGGCCTCTATATCAGAAATGGGCAGGTGAACATGTAGACAGCAAAGGGAGGTGGCTAACGCCAGAGGCTGGTCCCTCCTGCCGTGACAGCTTGCCTGAGAAGGGACAGGGTGGTCAGCTCCTCTCCCCGGGCCAGCTGGAGAGACAGGCCGAGACATGGTTATTCTCTGTGCTGTCCAATAGAACTTTCTGCAGTTCTGATGGAAATGTTCAATGACTGTGCGGCCTAAATCGGTAGCCACATGTGGCTTTCGAGCACTGGAAGTGTGGCTAGTATGACCAAGGAGGTATGTATTTACTTGTGCTGAGTTTTAATTAGTTTACATTTTAATAAACTAAGTCACACGTGCTTGGTGGCCACCGCATTGGAGCACACAGCTCACAGCGGCACAGATTCTGAAGCCGTTGTAGAGGGAGTGCAGGGAGTGAAGCATTTCACATCCAGTCTTTACAGAAAGCTTTTGACCTTCTTGGTGGCACCTTGGGCAAACCCTTTTTCAGGATGAGATAGTAAGCGGCCCTTCTAGGTTAAGGCCAAGGTCTTTCTCGCACGTTGTCTCATACTGCCCATCAGACAGCCTGTTGGCTGGGTGACGTGCCTGTTTACCTCTGAGGGGGCCGTGCCTCAGAGACATCAATTGCCCTGTTCGAGGGTGCACATCCAGAACAGGACGAGCTGGAGTCTAACACCAGGGCCGAGGGGCTGAGCGCAGCTAATGGAAACACCGTAAACTGTGTGTCCCATGTGGCTGGTGCAACCGAGGGACCGAGCTTTAAATTCTCTTTCATTTTACTCAGTTAAAAAGTAAGCTTATGTGGCCAGGCATGGCTCATGGCCACCAAACTGGGTGGCATGGCCCCAGCGGCCACCACACTTTACTGTTGGTAACCAATATTACCCATGTGGGTTAGTTTTCTTTAGACTTTGCCCCCCCAAACCGGCAGTCAGGTGCTCTGCTCCAGAGCAAGCTCCCCACTGCAGTGTGTGTTCCTGGGCACAAGGGCTGTGCTGGCCAGGGCTGGAGGCAACCGAGCTGCTTTTCCCACTCAGCAATGTCCTGTCTGGCCTGGCAGGCCTGTCTGTCCCAGGCACGGAAGGTACAGTCTCCTGACCCGGCCGGGCCTTAGGTAACTCATGCATGCACTGGGCACTCCGCGCTTGGCCCACAGTTGGGATCCAGGAGGCCTCTGCGAGATCCAGGAGGCCTCCTCGAAGAAGTGAGAGGGTAGCAGGAGGAGGGCTTGGATAAGCAAACAAACAAATGGAAAACCTCACGGTTTTGAGTGTGATATATATTCCTCCAAATTGTTTTTGTAAATACACTAACGCGAGAGAATGTTTTTTTTTTTTTTTAACAAATACGGAATCTTATTTTCTGTGTATTCTATACAAATACAGTTTCTTTTTTGTCCACTTAACTTATGTTTTTATACAAAAACATTAATCACGTGCTGACTGCACACCAGGCTCTGTTTTAGATGCTGGGGGCACAGCAGGAACAAGACAGGTGAGCTGCCCCTGCCGTGGGCAGAGGAGACCGTAAACACACACATTCATAACTAAATCAGGTGCTTTGCGGTTGTGTTGACCAGCGAAGTGGACAACACGTATAAAGAGGTTCCCCTTGTGTCTGCAGACTCTGAGCCTCGACGCCTCGTCCATGGTTTACCCCCCACAGGAGGTGTGCAGTGCTGGGACCCAGGCCATTCAGCAGTTCCTCTGCAAAGGTAAAACCAGGCAGGCAGCCTGCCTCCTTCACTCAGTGAGTAAGCATGGTCCCAGAAACTGCCCTGTGCCAGCCCGGGCTCGGGGGAATAGCAGAGACCCAGGAGGCCACCGTCTCTGCCTGCTTGGAGCTCTTCAGATCTGGCAGGAGAAACAGGCAGAACAGATGGTCACACTAGGAAATGTAATTACCGGTTAGGCTACGTCCTCAGGGAAGGTCCTAGAAAGTGGCTCAGCTGAAACCTGAGGGTGATTAACACTTAGGAAGGAGAGAAGGCTGCTGCTGGCAGGAGAGGCCCCTCGAAGGGCCTAGAGGCATGGGGGCAGTGGGAAGCATGCCACAGGGGAAGCCGAGTGGCTGGGTGCCGACACAAAGAAAAATGGGGTAAAGCCGAAGAGGCCATCTGGGCCTCGTATCAAGTAGGAGAGGGCTTTGATCAGTTTGCTTTTTACAAAGTTCACTCCAGCTGCAGGGAGGAGAAGGGAGTGGAGAAAGCAAGCGTGGAAGCCAGGGACAAGCTGGAGGTCATGGGGTCAACCAGGACAAAGGCCACAGCGGACTGGACTTGGAGGAGTGGCAGTGCAGTGAAAACCCAGGGCCACCGCTGATCCAGGTGCCCCGAGGGTGGGAGCGGTATATCCAGCACCTCCTGCCCGGTTGATATTCTTAATTAGGGGCTCCTGTCACCTGGGGAACTTCTAGAACACGGCTAAGACACACACACGCGGTCAGCTGTGGGTGACGAAGGTGCCGTTGCAAAGCCACCAGAAAAGAAAGCAAAGGTTTTTTTCAGTTAATGACTCTGGATCAATTGGATATCCATGTGGGAAAAAAGAACCTTAATTTCTTCCTTCAATAGGAGACAGGCAGCATCGACCACGGAAGGCTGATAAATTAGATTTCAGTAACATCAAAAAGGCACCACTTATGGAAAGAAAGGGCAAGCCATAAAGTTGGGAAGCCACTTATAAACATTCATTAGGCTGTGCGTGAAGACTTTGCGCTCTTTTCTGCGTGTATGTGATATTTCAGTTAAAAAAAAAAAAAAGAAAAAGTTTCACACCACACAACAGCTACTCAGGCCCCACATCTACCAGATTAGTGTTTGAGCAACAGGTGATTCTCATGTGCACCCTGGCCAGTGGCTGAGCTACACCATGTTCTTTTCTTTCTTTCTTCCTTCAAGCATAATTAACACAGCCTTACGTTAGCTTCAGGTGTACGATCTGCTGGCCTAATTCTCTACGGGACTCAGTGCTCATCCCGATAAGGGTGCTCTTAATCCCCTCCACCTGTTTCACCCATCTCCCCACCCAAACCCTTTATTTTCCTTAAAAAGATTTTTAAATTATGCCATTTGTAGGTGTACAAAAGGCAAGGAATAAAGCAGTGAACATATGTATACCCACCACACAGCTTAAGAAATGATCTGTTTAAACAGTGTAGTACGTATACATTATTACATAAAGTTTTTGGGTTTGCTCCTTTAAAAATATTTTTTAAAAACCCACAAAAGGTATCATGCTGTTGTGATTCTGCTCTTTTCACTCAAGAATCGGTCTTGGACCTCTTCCTGCCTGATAATGGATGGATCTGCCTTTTTTTTTTTTTAATGTTTATTTTTGAGAGTGCGCGCGCGCGGGAGGGGCAGAGACAGAGGGGGACAGAAGACCCGAAGCGGGCTCTGCACTGACAGCAGAAAGCCCAACACAGGGCTCAAACTCACAAACCATGAGATCATGACCTGAGCTGAAGTCAGATACCTAAACGACTGAGCCACCCAGGTGCCCCCCACCTTTTTTGTAAACGTTTATTTGATTTTTAAGAGCGAAAGAGCACAAGCGGGGAATCCCAAGCAGGTTCTGTACCAATAGCAGTGAGCCTGACATCGGGACTCGAGCTCACGAACCGCGAGTTCATGACCTGAGGCGAAATCTGACGCTTAACCGACTGAGTCACCCAGGTGCCCCCGATCTGGCTTGTTTTAAAGAATGTATAGTATTTCACGTGGTGGATCCCCACAGCTTATGTAGCCTTTCCCTGCTGGTGAGCATGAGGTGGTTTCCAGTCTCCCAGTGTCACGAACATTTTAACCCACCCCTCTGTGGCACCGTGGGAGTACTCCTCCAGGGCAGGCAGAGTGGGACTGGCAGGCAAAGGGGCAAGCGCTGTGTGCTCCGCCAGCTTACATTCCCGTGAGAAGACCCTTTTTCCTTCCCACAAGTGACCCTCGGTGTCATTTCCACCAGCTTTGTCAGTTTGTTTATTCTGACAGATAAACAAGAAAGTCACGTTCTTGGTTATTTGAATATTGTTTCATGTATTCACTAGCCATTTTTAGTGTTTCTTTTCCCATTTATATTTGAAAAAGACAACCTTGGCCATATTAAAATCTAAAAGCTCTTTACCCCCAAAGGATCCTGTCATTAAAAAGACAGGTTACCATCCGGAAGAAGATTGCTGCAATATATATTATAGGCCCAAGGTTATTAGCTACAATATGTAAAGAGCATAAATCGGTAAGAATGAGGCAAACAAACAAAACAATAAGGCAAACAATCCACCCAAAAATGGGTAACGGGTATGAGCCCTGTCAAATTACACAGGAGAAAAATACGCAGGGCCACAGAAGGCAAGCGTCTTCCCAGGGTCTCACACACAGCCTTCTCCACTAATCTCACGCTTTCTCATCGCCCCATTCTCACGTGGATGGTAAAGAGGCAGCTGGCGAGCCTATTTATTCCCTCAGCTGCCGCTTACCGAGTGCTTGACGTTAGGAAGGGCGAGCAAGATGGGGGGCCCAGTCCGGTCCGGGGCAGGGGAGCCGTGGACCAGGCAGGCGGGACAGGATGCTGGGGAGGAAGGTGGGGGCTGACGGAGGGGACGACTCTGTCCCCTCCCTCCTGGTCAGCTTGTGCCGTCTCTTGCAGAGTCAGGGCTGGAATACTACCCTCCTTCTCAGTACTTGCTGCCAGTCCTGGAGCAAGATGGGGCTGACGCTTCCTGGGACAGCCCCGACGGCCCCACAGACAGATTCTCCAGGGAGGAGGCAGAATGGCAGGTAAGGTGTGCTTGCCTGCTGACGTGCTGTGGAGGGGAGGCCCTGGGCACTGGGGGGATGTTCAGGGCTGCAGGCCCTGGATTCCTCCATCGAACTAGAATTCACCTCCACTCAGACCAGCGTGCTTAGATGCTTTCAGGAGGCCTTCTACGCCGCATCACCCACCACTGCCCCAAACAGGTTCCTCTCTGTTTCCCGAACTCCCCAGGACCTCTGAACTTGCAGTTCACCCCGTCTGGAATTCTCTCCACTCACCTCTCGCTGACTCCATCTCATCCTTCAGTTCTGTCTAGACCCCACATCCTCTGAGAAGTCTCCCCCTCCCCCCACACCAGCCCAGGTCAGGTCTCCTGCCATGTGGTCTCAGTGCCCACACGTCTCCTTGGGAGCACCTCTACAGCTCTAAGTGAAGACTCATGTGGGAGATGGTTTAACGGCTGTCTCCCCTGCTGGATGAAGCTTTGTGAGAGTCGGGGGTCGTGTCTGGATTGTTCGTTGTTGTCTCTCAGCGCTTCCTGCCTCGGTGCCCCTTGCTGTACGGGAAGCCTGTCCTGCTCTCCGTCTGAGGAGAAGCACGTGTGTCAGCACGGCAACAGGCTGGCCCTCCCTGGTCCCTGGGGGTGACCTACGTTGGGACCAGCGTGGAGGAGGAAGCTTGGCCAGGGTTTACCACTTCAGCCAGGCATCACCTGACACTGGAACCAGACAGAGACCGCCTCTGGCCCCATCTGTGTTCCCACAGAGGGCTCAGAGCCCGGGGCGTCTGATGGCAGGCAGAGGAGGAACCAACTGCCTCAGGTTTGGCTTCTTATCTTCCAGTGACTTGTTATTAATCTCCGGTTCCCTGGTGACACCCTTCCCTGTCATACAGAGCCCACTGTGAATGCCTCGTGCTTTTGTCTGTCTGCTGGCAGCTCAATGAGAATTAGAGAGGGGGAGATTTCTACCTAGGGAAATTGTCAGTTTTTCCTCTCAAAATGTTTGTAACGAACATTTTTGATGCAGGATTAGCAGACAATATATTAAAGAACTCTTCCAAAGCAGTAAAGTGAAGCAGAAAACCATCCCAAGAGAAGAAATGTGGGCCAGAGCTGTAGCAACAGGTACTATACAGAATAAAACAGTACAGATGAGGGGCATCCAGCTGGCTCAGTCAGCAGAGCATGTGACCCTTGATCTCAAGGTCATGAGTTCAAGCCCCCCAGAGTTGGGCACAGAGCTTACTTAAAAAGAAGAAAGACTGTGTAGATAGATGATCAGTAAATACGAAAAAATGCCCCACTTTCCTAGTAATCAGAGACCAGTAAATTAAAATACCGTTTCACCCTCAGATTGGCACAGATGTTACTTTGACAATTTCCTGGCCACAGTGTGGGGAAACCATGGCCTCATAAATTGCTCTTGGGAATGGAAACTGATATTCCCACTGTGGAAGATAACCTGATAATATAGGTCAAATAACTCGTGATCCGGCAGCCCCACTCCTCAGTATGTATCCCCAGAGAGACCCTTGTGTAAAGAGACATTTACAAGAATGTTCATTGCAGCCTTATTTGCAGTAGTAAAATATTGGAAGCCCCCTAAATGTCTATCGGTGGGTAAAGGCTGAGCCACCTGTGTCCCATCCATACCATGAGCTAAATCTGTGCAGGCTCAGATCATAGGACACGTGGGTAAGTGAAAAGGACAAGTTGCAGAACATGATGGATATAGACTTCCCTTTTCATGCTTAGGAGGTTCAAATACAGATCAGTAATAGCCATTAAAGGCGGGGTGCAATTTTATGACAGGGACATGAGGGAATTTTGGGGAGTGATGGGATTGTTCTAGATCTTGACTACAGTGATGGTTACATGACTGCATTGCTCAAGATGCCTAAAACTGCATACTAAAAAGAATGACCTTTATAGTATGTGAGTTATGCCTTCATCAAAACATGTATTTATATATGAGCACACAGACAAATGTTCTATATTTTCCAAAGGCACAAATTCTGTGTAAGTAGATTCGTGGACTTGGGTCTGATAATGGTAGTTACATGGCAGGGGGCAGGAGGGAACCCGGATCAGGCTGGGGAATGGTCAGGGAATGCTTAAATGCTGTGTTTTAGTTTTTTATAAGGAAAATATATTCCAATAATAGCTGTATAATTTTTTATAAAGTTTTTAATGTTTATTTTTGAGAGCAAGTGCTTTTATGCCCACCCACCAGTGAGCAGGGGAGGGGCAGAGAGACAGAGAGACTGAGGATACAAAGCAGGCTCTAATGCTGACAGCAGAGAACCCGATGCGGGGCTCAAACTCCTAAACCGTGATATTATACCTGAGCTGAAGTTGGAACACTTAACTGACTGAGCCACCCAGGTGCCTGCCCTGTGTGTATTTATTTTTGAGAGAGAGATTTGGATGCAGGGCTCGAACTCCTGAGCCACAAGATCATGACCTTGTGGCTTAACCAAAGCCAAAGTCAGATGCTTAACTGACTGAGCCACCCAGATGCCCAGACACTATCTGTATAATTAAAAATTAATTTAAAAATCTTTATTCCTACCTCAGCATGGGACAAATCTGATTTCCTTTTAGTGTGTTACTTCTACGGCTCTGATAGAGACTGATCCTGGCCTCCAAGCTGGATAACTAAGTACAAGGCCACTTAAAAAATCTGTGTGTGTGTGTGTGTGTGTGTGTGTGTGTGTGTGTGTTGTTTCAGTACAAGAATAGTTCATGCTCCTTGTTACAAGTCTGAACAATACAGACATATGTAAACCACATGAATGTCACCCCTTCTTCTGAGGTCATCATCACAAACTGCCTTCCATCTCAAAACTCAGAGTTGAATTTTGTTGCCGCTCTGACCTGAACAGAATCCTGCTGCACACAGTGAAACATGGCAGACTTCTTTCTGGGTAGCTCCCCCACGTTCGCCCCCTTATTTGACAATTGTGTGGTCCATTGCACGGATGTACCATGACTTACTGAAGTAACCACCTGTTGGGCATCTGAGTTATTGCCAATGTTTCCCTCTTTAGAACAGTTCCACAAGGGGGTGCCTGGGTGGCTCATTTGGTTCAGTGTCCGGCTTCGGCCCAGGTCATGACGGTTCGTGTGTTTGAAACCCACATCAGGCTTGCTGCTATGAACGTGGAGCCTGCTTTGGATCCTCTGTACTCCTCTCTCTCTCTGCCCCTCCCCCAGAACTGTCCTGAAGAGCTTCCCACGGTGTGCCGAACCGGGTGGTTCTCAGCCCTGGTGTCCACTAGAACCATCTGGGACCCTTTATCAGACTACCCTACCCCCTCATCCCCACCCGCCCCACCATTCTGATGCAGCGCCTCGGGGGGCTCCCAAGAGTCTGAATGGGGTCTCGCTGCCTGGCAATTCTGGCCATGTGCTGGGGAACCCCACTGCTGTCTACCTCCTCTTCACCACTGTCTTTTTTTTCCTCCCCAGAATAGGTTCTCAGACTATGAGAAGAGGAAGGTAAGAAAATTTTCCTTTTCTCCTCGGTCACTTTTGTTTTTATCAAAGATCTCAATTATTAGAAAAGATTGGAGGGAGCAAGTTCTTCCTGCCTGTAAATTAGAGGGTAAACTAAAGTTTTCCTCTTAGACACATGGCCTCACCACATGCTTACCCAGCCTCAGTGGGTGACCAGGGATCTCGCCTTCACAGATGAGAAGCTTGAGGCTCAGAGACCCCCGACTCTAAACCACTAGTCTCTGCCAGGGACCAGCCTGTTTTATTACAGTTGGGCCCTGGGCAGGCAGGTGGGGGAGGGGGGGCGGCAGGAAGGGGAGTTATTACTCAGCTTTAAGACTTAACAGCTTTCACAGTTCAGAGGTGAAGGGTAGATTCCCCCTGCTCCCATGTGCAAATGTCCACGGAGCCTAGCCAACCATCACCGGGATCTACATTCTTGCAGGAACAGAAGATGCTGGAGAAACTCGAGTTTGAACGGCGCCTGGAACTCGGGCAGCGAGAACATGCCCAGCTCCTTCAGCAGAGCAGCAATCAGAAGGACGAGATACTTCAGACGGTCAAGGAGGTCCGTGAGCGGCCACGTGGGGTCAGGCTTGCCTGTGCACCCCCTACCAGGGGGGCCCTCTGCTGTGGGGAGGCGGTGGCGGTAAGCTCCCTCGCTGGATCTTCCCGGACCCGGGGGCCCTTACAGTTCACCTAACCCAGCTTCCTTGTGTGTACAGACACCCCGAGGCCTAGCAAGGGGAAGACCTGGTCCAAGATCAAACAGGAAGGCCGGGCAGGGCAGGGATGAGAAACCTGTGCAGGGATCCTTGGTGTTAGCTCAGGATGGCCACCTGTCCCGCTGCAGGAGCAGTCCCGGCTGGAGCAGGGCCTAAGTGAGCATCAGCGCTACCTGGATGCAGAGCGTCAGCGGCTGCAGGAGCAGCTGAAGCAAACGGAGCAGAACATCGCCAACCGGATCCAGAAACTCCTGCAGGAGAATCAGAGGTCAGGCCCCCAGTTCGCAAACCCAGAGACCTTCCCCCACTGTGGTAGCCTTTGAAGAGCCCAGGGTAGGGGTCCATTTCTCCCCTGTAGCCTTCATTCCTGCCCCAAGGTTTTCGTTGTTCAGGTCCAATCTTGGTGCTACAATTTGCACCAACCCAAAGAGAAAAGCATCTAATCTGGGCATGACCTGGTCTGTGTTTTGTCGTGGGACCCACGCCCCCCAGGTTTCCCATCTATAAAATGAGTGGGTTTAGTAGGAGAGTTGAGGTCACATCCTGCTCCAATATTTCGGGTTCCAAGTAACGTGTTGCCTTGAGGTCAGCCATTCTACCCACAGTGAGATTTGCCTTAACAAATGCTCTCCAAGGTAGGGGCTGCTGGGAGCAGGTCTTGGTGGGGCTTGGGGGAGAGGTAGCCAGATAGAGCTGTCAAGAAGCCTGAGAGAGTCCAGTTGGGGTCCCTTGTGGAAAGCCTCCTGAAACAGGTGTGCCACATCCCCTGTTGCTCCCAGGCTTCTGTTTGCTTTTTCCTTACGGGGCCATCACACAGCAGTCACGTGGGGCCCGAGTGAGCCTGCCGTGTGCCGCACAGCGTGCTCTCCTTTCCGGGGTGTCCCGGGAAGCTACCATTCGTTGGATGCTGCTCACGTGCCAAGCACTTTGTGCATGTTCTCTTAGTCACTCTTTACGAATACTCCGTGAAGCCTTCTTATTATGATCCCCTTTTACAGATGAGGAACTGGGGCTTGGCGGGGCTGAGGAACTGGCCCAAGGGCACAGAGCCCCAAGTTCCGGGGCTGAGGGGCCTGGGCCAGTTACTAAGCCCGCTCTGCACAGCCAGTGCAGCGAAGGGGAGAACGGTTCTGTTTCAAACAGTCCTGCAGGTGACTACTGCAGGGAGCCTTTATGGTTGTCTCCGCAGGCAGAAGAAAAGTTCTGAGATCTTGAAGTCTCTGGAAAATGAAAGGTTAGTGTTTCACTCTAGCCCTTTCTTGGCGTTGCCTTGTGGTGGAGGCAGTGGTCTGGGGAGATAACGTCTTGTGATTCTCAAGGATTATGCCAGAAAGTTTTCCTAAAGCTGTAAGGAGATTCACCTCCTTAGGGAATATTGGGTTAAAAATAAATCACTGCCTGCAAGTTGAACACACATGTACGTTCCTGAGAAAAATTGAGACACAAATAAAAATATGTGTAATGTCCAACTATATTGCTAGTATAAAAAAAAATTAGAGGGGCACCTGGGTGGCTCAGTTGGTTGAACGTCCGACTTCAGCTCTGGTCATGATCTCATGGTTTGTGAGACTGAGCCCGAGTTGGGCTCTGTGCTGACAGCTAAGAGCCTGGAGCCAGCTTCGGATTCTGTGTCTCCTCTCTCTGCCCCTCCCTTGCTCGCGCTCTCTCTCAAAAATAAACATTAAAAAATTTTAAATTAGAGAAAAATCCATTTCTTATTAAGGGAAACACAATCCATTATGGAGTAGAAAACCGGGAGCTATAGTTAACTAAGGCGGAACAGTGTACAATTTCTTCATGACGTGGCACGTATCTGTGCTCAGAAAGCAAAAGGACCCACCCTGAGTGGTTTACCAGAAATTAGAGGTGGTGATCTTTGGGTTTTTTCCTTCGTGTTTTCCCCATTTGTTGAGATGCACAGCTTCAGTAATTAGGAAAGATGGTAGCTGAGAGGAACGAGCCCCCCATTCTTCTTTCCCCATACCCTCTGTCTTGCCTTCTTGCCCCCCTACCCGCCAGGATTAACTGGAATCCCCCCTGGTTCCCTGGAATCCCAAAATAGCAACATGGACTTAGCTGCAGTCCTTGTGTCTGCCTTTTAGGCCCCTGGCTGCTTGGGAAGAATTCCCACAGGGAGTTCCCGTGGGGTTGCAGGGTAGCCCCTTCACCTGCCCACTGCAGCTTGACCCGGGTGGTCAAGGCCAAGCTGGGTTGTGGCCCACTGGTTTATTTGGCTCGTGCTTACCAAGTGCCCTCTCTGCGTTGGGCCCTGTGGGCTCTGCTGCGGGTCTAGCAGCACCAGATGTGTCCTTCCCTTGAGCAGCCTGTGGTCCTGGGCAAGAGGCCAAGGTGATTACATGCTTCTTCCAACAAAATGCGACCCAACAGAGACTTTAGAAGATGTTCCCTCCAGGCCACCATTCCTAGTTTACTCTGGGGGAACGATGTACACACATGCAACGTGCATGTACGTCCATACTTTTTCATTTCCGTTTACTAGATCATGGATGGATTTCAATGCCAAAAGCCTTATTTGTAATAGCTGTAGAATATTCTGCAATATGATTAAATCCTAATTTAATTAGTCCTCTGTGGACATTTAAGTTTCCAGTTTTTCATAATTATAAGCAGTCTTAGAGTGAGCATCTCCTAAATATCCCCCTATGCATTTATGTGAATATTTTTGTAGGAAATATTCAAAGGACTTCTTGGTAGGTCTTGCCAGATTACCTTCCAGAAGATATTTTGCCAGTTTATACTCCTCTCAGCAGGACATGAACGTGCCCTTTTTACCACCTTCACTGCTGCTGCTGCTGGTGGGTGGTCCTCAGTTTTCCTAATCTCCCAATCTGGTAGGTGAAAAGATCTTTAGTTATCAGGTATCTCTTTCCATATGTTTATTGGTCCCCTGCATTTAAGCATCTGTGAAGTGGCCGTCTGTGTCCTTTGCCCACTTTTCTAAGGGAATGTTGAGCTTTTTATGCAAGATACTCCGTGTACAAGGCTGGAGGTAACTGGGTTCCCTGGAAGTGCGAGATGCCAGCAGGAGCATGCCTAGGCTGGCACATCGAAGAGGACTTCCCGGAGAAGGTGGCGTTCATCTGCTGGGATTCCCCGTTGAAAACATTACATCTGTTGAACAAAAATGGATGGAGTTTGTTTGTTTGTTTCTAGGATAAGGATGGAACAGTTGATGTCCATCACTCAGGAGGAGACCGAGAACCTGCGGAGGCGTGAGATTGCCTGTGAGTCTCGGGTGGGAGGTACGGGGTCCTGGGAGCAGGGCTTGTCTGACTGGGGGCAGAGGGTGGACTGCCTTCTCTCTGTACGTACGGCAGGCGCTGAGTGTGTGTCCTTGAGGGAGGCTGCAAAGTCCAGACATGGAGCGTGGGCTCTGGTGTCAGGCCGACGCAGGAACAAGCCTGTGACCTCAGGGGACTACTGGTCCCTAACTGTTCTGAACCTCTGTGTTCTTCCCTTTAACTGGGGAGGATGACTGTTACCGCCCTCTAGTGTCCTTCTGAAGGTCAGATGAGCTAATACCTGTCACTAAGTGAACATCCCACTGAAGCTGTAGGGTTTCTGTTGTCAAGAGCTGTGGTCGGCCCCACTTGGGCTCCTGGGAGCTGCCCGTCCTGCCATTCCCAGGAGGTGGTCCTGCGGCACCACACTGTCCATACTTAATGAGGGGGGCCTTCCGGTCTGATCCTGAGAGCTCAGAGGATCAAGCCACGTGCCAAGGAAGGCCAGGAGTCAGTTCCTCCTTTTTTAAAATGACTCTCTTTGGACGGCGCCATCCTCCCGAGCCTGGATACTAGAGCAGAATGCTGCACACAGGCCCCACGCCGGGCGCTGTCCACACACCACCTCCCCTCACTACCTCCTGATGGGGTGTCCTTAACGTCCCTGTTGTAAATTATCCACCACTTAGAAAAAAGAAAACTTGTGTTTGCATCTCCAGAAGATATTTGTCGGTAAATAGATGGGGAATAGTATCGGTGTTGGGAACTTTTGTTTTCGCCTTTCAAACTTCCCTCCCTGTTGCTTAGCTTCTTATAAATGAGCATTTTTGTTGTTAAGTGTTTATTTTTAAGAAAGAGAACATGGGGGGGGGGGCAGGGCAGAGAGAGACACACCCAGAATCTGAAGCAGGCTCCAGGCTCCGAGCTGTCAGCACAGAGCCCAGTGGGGCTCAAACTCACGAACCCTGAGATCATGACTTGAACCAAAGTCAGATGCTCAACCGACTGAGCCACCCAGGCACCCTAAGCATGTAGTTTTTTTAAGTTTATTTATTTATTTAGAGAGCATGCACACGGGAGGGACAGAGAGAGAGAGAGAGAGAGAGAGAATCCCAAGCAGGCTCCGTCCACACTGTCAGTGCAGAGCCCAACACAGGGCTCTGTCCCACAAACTGACATCATGACTTGAGCTGAAATCAAGAGTTGGACGCTTAACCACTGAGCTACCCAGGCGCCCTGAAAATGAGCATGTGTTTTTATAATGAAAGAATTTCGGTAAAAATAACAAAAAGGCAAGAAAAGGTAATAACCAGAGTAGTTGAGGACATAAGTAGTATCAGGCTGCCCTGTGCACAGCCAAAGGGGATGTGAATCAGCAGCATGTTTCTGGAAGGCAGAAAGGGACATTCCTATTTATTCACGGCCTTAAAACTGTACTCTTAAAAATTATTCTTAGGAAATAATCAAATCAGATTGCACAAGGATGTTTGAGCAAGGACGTTTATCATTTAATAATTGCAAAAAGAGTCCAAATGCCCCCAGATAGAAGATCACCTAACTAAACTTTTGTGATCCAGGCACCACCGTCCCCTGCAGCCGAAACCTCACGCTGCCTCGTGGACATGGGGAGGTGGTGACAGACCATGAGAAGTGGTTGTGTTTAGGGTTGTGACATTTGAAAATTTTTTATTGTAGTAAAATATGTAACATAATGTTTGCCGTTTTAACCACTTTTAATTGTCCAATTCTGTGGCATGAAGTACATTCATGTTGTTATGCAGCCATCTCCAGAACCTTCCCAAACTGGAATTCTGTCCCCGTTAAACGCTCCTCTCCATCCCCCTCCCCCAGCTCCTGTACAGCGCCCCATTCCACTTTGTCTGAATTTGATGACTCTAGATACCCCCACATGAGTGGAGTCCTCCAGCATCTGTCGTTTTGTGACTGCCTTCTTTCACTCAGCATAACGTCCTCGAGGTTCATCCATGTTGTAGCAGGTATCAATTTCCCTCCTTTTTAAGGCTGTGAATAATATTCCATTGTGTAGGGGCACCTGGGTGGCTCAGTCAGTTGAACATCTGACCTTAAGTGTTTGTTTTTGAGAGACAGCACGAGTAAGGGAGAGGTGGGGGAGGGACAGAGAAAGAGGGAAACAGAGGATCTGAAGTGAACTCTGGACTGACAGCAGAGAGCCTGACACAGGGCTCAACCATGAGATCATGACCTGAACCAAAGTTAGACTCTTAACCATCTGAGCCACCAGGAGCCCCTGAGCATCTGACTCTTAATTTCGGCTCAGGTCATGATCTCCTGTTTCATGGGTTCGGACCCCATGTTGGGCTCTATGCTGACAGCACATAGCCTGCTTGGGCCGGACTCCTTCGCCCCCGCCCCTCCCCCCGCATGCGTGCTCTCTCAAAGTTAAAAAAATATCCCACTGTGTGTATATACCACATTTTGTTTATCAGTGGACACTTGGCTTTCTTCCACCTTTTGGCCATTGTGAATAACAGTGCTACAAACATGAGTGTACGAGTGTTCAGTTCTCTGCTTTCAATTCTTTCATCTTAATTTTTTAAAAATCCATAAATATGTATTAAAAATTGGAAGGATATGTATCAAAATTAATATCTTTGGGTGATAGATGATAGAAGATCTTGTGTGTGTGCTGTTCAGTGTTTTACAATTAGCCTTTCAAGCGTAAGTTACTTGCATCGTTTAAAAAAAGTGGGGGTTTTTTAAGGATAAGTATGAGGTGGGTGATGAGCAAACCCTCCAAGGCCCCCCAGGAACGGTGCCCTTTCCTCAGCCCACCCCCCCGTGTTTCCTCAGCCGCCATGCAGCAGATGCTGACCGAGAGCTGTACAAACCGGCTCATCCAGGTGGCCTACGAGTCCCAGAGGCAGAATTTGGTCCAGCAGGCCTGTTCCAGGTAAGGTAAGGAGAGGCTTCCTGAGTTGGGGTGCTGACTCAGGACCCAGGATCATGGGGTGAGAGCTGGGCTCTGAAGTTCCCGCCTCAGCCTCAGCCATGCTGTCGGGGGCAGGCGGTGACTGGTCTTTGTGGTTTTTCCAGCTGGACCCCATGGTTGTGTCAGGCCATGGTAAAGTGACAGCGCTCACCCCTGCTTCTCCCGCACTTTCGGTGAGCCAGGCGTCCCGCCACGTGGTGTGTGTTAGCTTATTGAATCTACGAGGGACCATGTTGTTACTAGCCCCGTTTTGTCACAACAGCTGAGGCTCAGAGAGACTGTGGGACGCACCCAAGGAAATCTAGCAAGTGGTAGAGCCAGGGTTCAAACCCAGGCAGAGTGGGGGTGTGATCGAGCGTCCGTGTGGGTTGGGAGCAGGGTGTCCTGGAGGGGATGCTAATGGAGTCGCTTTCACACTGGTGGCAGCTTGGGGTCCGGCTGTCCAAGTTCATCACATCTCTGTGGGTTTGTCTGTTGAAGGAGCCACATGTGCCGGCACAGCCAGGGGAGCAAAGCTGTTGGGGCTTAGGAGACAGGCCAGGAGCACAGACTGCCTTGTGTTCCCCCGCCCCCTCGCCCCACCTTCCCCTGTGTCCGCACAGAGGTGAGGTGTGGAGCATCTCTCCCTCCTTTCTTGGTGGTAGCACATCGCGCTTAGGAGCGTGGTGGACAGACCCGCATTCAGGCCCCATTTCTTCTGTCTGTAACCGTGAAGTGCTGGGCCAGTTAGTTTCTCTCCTGAGCCTCAGTTTTCTTATCAGAAAAACAGGGATAAGTCACAGTACCTACCTCTGGAGTTGTTGGAGGATTGAAATAAATTCAAAACCAACATTATGCCCAAGTATGGACATACGTGAGGATGCAGGGTTTGAATTTTTGTGCCCAAAGCACTCTACTTGTTCTAAGGGGAGATTCATGACCAGGGCGAGAAATGCTGGGGGCCCACGGTGAGATGTGGTTGTTTTGACCCAGCAGGAGAGCTTTCTCATGGCCCGAGTGGCTCAACTAGGAGGTCAGGAGCTCCATGCTGGTGGTGATATGGCAGAGGCCAGGCCACCACTTCAAAGGGCATTGTAGAGGGGATTCTGATGGAGGGGTGGATGAGTGGACCCGGAGATGATCTCTCCCAAGTCCCAAGACACACGGACTCCCATCGCCTTCCCTCTAGGGCCACGGGGTTCAGACTAACTCTGTGTCTGTGCCCAGCCCGGGGTGTAGCCCCCCACGGGTCCTTCTTGAGTATTTTTGAATGAGTAAATGGCTTGTCTTGATCTCCAAGGTCCTTGGCAGAAAATGTTCAGAGAGTGAATTAATTTGCTGTCTTTCTGGCAGCATGGCCGAAATGGATGAGCGATTCCAGCAGATACTGTCATGGCAGCAGATGGATCAGAACAAAGCCATCAGCCAGATCCTGCAGGAGGTGAGCCCTTGCCTAGGGTGTGAGGGTGGGGGGCCCAGGGCTCGAGTGGGGGCAGGGGTACAAGGGCGTGAGGGCGGGGGCTCGAGGTGGGCACAGGGAGGGGTGCCTGGAGGGCTCGGTTGGTTAAGCTTCCGACTTTGGTTCAGGTCATGAACTCGCGGTTCGTGAGTTTGAGCCCAGCGTCAGGCTCTGTGCTGACAGCCCAGAACCTGGAGCCTGCTTCCGATTCTGTGTCTCCCTTTCTCTCTGCCCTTCCCTGGCTCATGTGCACACGTGTGCTCGCTCACGCTCTCTCACTCGCGCTCTCTCTCTCTCAAAAATAAGTAAACTTTAAAAAAAAAAAAAAAAGGGGGGGTAGGCACAGGGAGTCTGGGGCAGAGCATCAGAAATCGACATGGAGCCCTGTCCTTAGAGAGCTTGTTAAGACCCAAGGTGTTTAGTCCATTTAGAAATGTACAGACTCAGGAAGAGGGGGGCAGAGAAAGGGAGAGGGGGGTGGCTTTCTGATCATGGAGATCTAGAGAAGCATTCCCCATTTCCCTGGCAGGCACCCACTCCCCGTGCTGTGTGGCTCCATCGTAAGGACCCCTCAGGGGCAGGATGTGGTGAACACGCCGTGGGGGTGGAGCCCACAAGAGAGCACTGAGGCGCCTTGACTTCTTCCAGACTGCACACTTCCATCTGCTCCCTCACCTTCCTCATCAGTGAAACGGGGCAGTAAAAAGCCCCCACATCACTGGTTGTGGGAAGTCCGTGTACGATGGAGGAGCAGCACTGAGTGTAGCATCTGGCGCTGATAAGCCTTTCATAAGTATTGTCTCTGAAATGCGAACAAGTGAGCTGAAAAGTCACGTGCTTGCTAGCAGGCAGAGTAGTCCTACGTTAAAGTGTTTTTGAGCAGATTTTGAGCCTTCCCCTGGCATGAGCCACTGGGAAAGCGAGGCCGCCAAGCACCTGCTGAGCAGCCCCTGCTGTCTTGCAGAGTGCCATGCAGAAGGCTGCGTTTGAGGCTCTGCAGGTGAAGAAGGACCTCATGCACCGGCAGATCAGGAAGCAGGTGGGTGCTGTGGGCGGTGCCCCCGCCGCCCCCTTCCTGCGCGCTTTCCTGGACGGCATAGGTGGCTCTTTCCCGTGCTGGCTCAGCGAGTGGACTTCCCCAGATGTGACCGGTTCCTTTCCCACGACGCCCTGGGCAGACGGGAAGGGTAGTGCCCGACTGCGGCCTGGAGCCCCTGGGCGGCCTCTGCACCCACCACACTCCAGGCAGGACCCCCTTGCTGGGGAAATGCAGTTGGCTTCACCCCGGCCACCTCTGTCAGCTCAGGTGGAGAAGCTGGAGGGTGGATGGGGTGTCCCACGGGGGCAGACAGGGGTCCCGATGTCCCCGAGGGCGGATGTGCTGAGGTCCCAGCTCTGCCGGCAACCTGCAGGCTCTGCTGGACCCTCTGGGCTTTTTGGAGGGTGCGGTGGACCATGGGCGCGCAGGCTGGAGACGGAGTCGGCTTTCAGGTCTCGGGAGTGGTCATCACATCCTACTTGGCACACTTTGAATTGTACATTTTTGCATGTGTATTTTTTTTCTTTTTATTCTTTTCCTTTTTGGCCAAAACCAACTTCTCTTTTTATTTCCCTCTTTAATTTCAACCCCACCTTGCTGGACATGAAGCTCATTCCTCTGACCTGGGGTTGGTTGGGGCCATAGGAACTTAGGGGCACGAACCATAGGGGTCACAGGCTTAGGGCAGAGGAGTCGCTGGCTATGGGCTCTGACCCCCAGACATCCTCACTGTGGGTGATTCTGACCCACCAGGCCACCTGTTCCCCTTCAGACCCTGAGCAGGGACGTCCCCGAGAAAAGGCTCACTTACTGACCTGCTCTGTGTCCTTGAGCAAGTCACTTAACCTCACTGAGCCTCAACTTCCCCATCTATAAAATGGAGACCAGAATACCTCCTAATACCCAGATACACAGTACAGACTCAGGAAGAGGGGGGCAGAGAAATGACACAGATACACAGTACACAGCACAGGCCTCGCACACAGAATGCTCTGTAAGCATCAGCCACTACCATTAATGGTATTACAGTATTACACAGTCCCCTCCGTTACCCTCTGCTCTCCTCTGTGATGGCAGTTAAAGGAAGCGAGAGAGTCAGATGCGTACAGCACTCAGGACTTGTGTCTGGTCTGCACTCTGGCCTGAACCTTAAAGGAAGGCCCGTCTCCATTTCATAAGCTCTTGGCACCCTCTGTGGTCCAGGCCCTACGATCAGCTCCTGAACAACAGTTCACCAGGACAGGCCCGTCCGTGTCCCATAAGCGCTCAGGGCCCTGGAATAGCTGATTATTTTAAACTCCCACTGAGAGCTTTCCCAAGGCACCTAAGTCCCCTTCATTCCTGAGCCCCTCGAAAGGTTTCTTAGACCCCACTTGGCCTTCAGAGAGCAGCACAGATTCGAACCTTGGTTAATGTGAATTAAAAAAAAAAAACCTGTCTCGTCTTCTGTTTAGATTAAGTTAATAGAAACTGAGTTATTGCAGCTGACACAGCTGGAGGTAAAGAGGAAGTCCCTGGACACAGAGGCATTGCAGGTACGTAGGGCTCCCTGGCCTGTCCCTCCCGCCCCAGAGGAAATCCCTACCCGGGCCCCCCATGCCTCCCTCCCAGCAGCCGCTCCCCAACAGGCAGATGGTCTTCTCCGTGACTGTGATGGGAGCACAGCCTGGGGGCTGAGCTCAGCACAGGCCAAGGTTAGGGTCAGGTCAGCCTATTGCTCAGCAGGAGGGTCAGAGGAAAGAGGGTTTCATTGCCAAGGCTCACCCAGACCCATTTCCATCTCTTTGTTTTGAAGGAGGGTCACTGCTGAGCTCCCTGTCTCTCTAAGCCATGCTTCTAGGGTGCTGGTTCAACTCATGGGCTTGACATCCTCTGGGGAAGGAGCTTTCTTGGTGTCCCAAGGATGTCTGGAGGAAAGCGCCCAACTGTTAGTGTGTCACTCCCTGCAGGTGGCTTCTCTGGGAGCCCTGGGCTCGGTGTCCTGCTTGTATAGTGTGGGGGCAGCAGGGACCGGCAGGTGGCGTCCTGGACTGTGTGTCCGGGACCTGGGCCTTCTCCCAGTGTAGTCCCGCTTTGTGATCTGGGCAGGCAGGGGAAGAAGGCTGGACTCTGCCCTTCTCTGACCCCTTTCTGCCCAAAGGGGATTGATTAATGGTGTGTGAGGACCTGTGCCCACACCAGGCTTCTGAGCAGAGCCACCTGTCTGTCCCTGTGTCTGTCCTCAGCAGACAAGTCTTAAATTGTCCCCTGGCTTCTCGACTCAGTAAAAGCGTGCTAAGGTCTATAGTCCTGGTCTGTGGGCTGCCACAGGTGTGCCGTGTGACCTTAGGTCACCTCCCCTCTTAGGCCTTCGTTTCTCCCCTCCGTAAAATGAAATAATCTTCAGGCCCAGCCTGCGTCACAGGGCCACCCCACGGGGGTGAGCTCACCAACGCAAGGCCCTTTGGGAGCCTTGCCGTGGCCCTCAGAGAGGAGGGGGTTGGGGTAGCTCTCAGAGAAGACACAGCCACCGTACTTGGCAGGTACCCACGTCTCCTGGCCGTTCGAGCTTGTGGGGCTCCCATCTGGGGGGGCCTCCATGGGTTTCCAAGAGTAAGAAACAAGTGGAACAGAGACGCAGGCGAGGGCTTCACTCCAGTTTGCATGTGCCTCCGTCTGTGTGAGAGCCTTCCAGACTCCTATGGGGATACACCCCAAGCTGCCCTGCTTGTGCTTCTGCCCACATGCCCTGCCTGTAGTCCGTGAGACTGCAGTCACACACCTGTGGCTTATCATTTCCTTTGTTTGATGTTTCTTACCATTCCACTGTCGTCAGTCACTAGATCCCATGCCTGGCCTGACCCCCCACGGGGAGAAGATGGGGAGGGGATGCCCAGACAGAGGGGCCCTTTGGCTGTGTCCCCCAGCGCTCAACCTAATTGAGTTGGGCCCACTGTGGGGTCCCTGCTGCCGGGCTTGGGAAAGGCAGGGAGGGGTGGGACTTGCCACTCCCTGGGGACTCTGGGCGCCGAGCTATGCACTTCCAGCGGCACTGGGCCTGCTCTTGTGTTGCAGGAGATGATCTCAGAACAGCGCTGGGCCCTGAGCTCCCTGCTCCAGCAGCTGCTCAAGGAGAAGACGCAGCGGGAGGAAGAGCTCCGGGAAATCCTGGTGCGCTCGGCTTCTGCGTCCCGGTCGCACATGGGTTCGCTTTCCCTAAACACACTTGCCATTCTTAGAAGCGCTTTTGTTCAAGTAATAGTGGCTCATCAGAGAAAAAATGGAACGTACGGAGGAAAAGAACCTCCCGAGAGTTCTCGAATGCTAACATTTGAATGTGTGTTTTCTAAACACTGCGATGCATCTTTGTAAGCTGTGCGTGGATATTCTGTGTAAGCCTCAGATGGAGCACATCCCTTTAGAACTAGCTTCTCTGCGTCTGTTCTCTTCGTGTCTCTGAAATGTCCTCTGCGCTCTCCCAGGCTGCTTTTGGATGGGCCATCGTAGCCTCTTGCCCAGAATTCACACTACTTCCAGTTTTTCACTTTTCTGAGCAGTGCTGTCTTTGTAGCTAAGTATTGACAATGGCCGTGAGTATTCATTCAAGGCAGATGCCCAGGAGGGGACTTTCTGTGTCCAGGGCAGGCTGTTTAATAAGCTTTTGACAGGAGATACCCAGCTGTCCCCTGTACCCAAATGGGTTTGAGGCTGGCACATTGTCAGAGTGGCAGAGCCCCATTTAGGAGTGGCAAGTTGGGGTCATTTTCACCAGACCCTGCGGGCATCTGAGTGGTGGAGACGGAGGCCAGGCCCGCCAGCTGGGGCTCAGAGACTCGGTCGCTGCTCCAGACATCCTCTGAGCTCCTGTGGGCAGAGCCCCTGCAGAGTGCAGGGAAGAGGGAGACCAGCTTCCACAGCCCCCCACCAGCCCTTGTGATGTGCTGAGGCCAGTCAGAAGCTGCCTGTTCCTCACCATCCCCTACTGCCATGGCTTGCAAGTTGCATTAACGTGCAAACAGTGTGTTAGCCTCATGCAGCAGCTGCCATGTGCTCTGGTCCTGTGCTCCTGCCCTCGAGGGGCCTCAGAGGACTCCCCATCCAGGGAAGGAAGAACCACCTCAGCAGATGGTGACTGTCAGGGTCATGGGCTCCAGAAGAGTGCTGTGGCTGCAGCCCAGGGAGGGTAGGGACCAGCAGAGGGGAGCAGCTCCACAAGGTCTGGGAGGGACCACCAAAGGACAGCCAGGCCCCCCCAGGGGATGGGGGAAATGCCTGTGTTGAAGTCCTGCAGCCCACATCTTATTTGGTCCCCACCGTGTGGCCACAGTCCTGGCTCCTGGCTGGCTTGCTCAGAGTACAAGTCTTAAGGCAAAACAGACTTGTGTCCAAGTCCTGGCCCTGACCACGGGCAGCTTTCACCTGAGCAGGTTCCTGGTCACTCTGAACCTCCCTTTCCTCACCTGTGCAGTTGCACCCCCCCCCCCCCCCGCCCCACCAGAGCTGTGCAAATTAAGGAAAATGGCATCTCGGTGCATAGTGGGGTCTGGCACGCAGCACTCTGAAAACATTCGCTGCTGCTGTTAGTACCCTTTGTTCACAGCCCTGGCCCCAGCGCCTAGGACCATGCGTGGTCTAGAACAATACTCGGTGACTGCTTGTTCATGGAGGAATGAAGGAACCTGTTTCAGTACCTTGTCTAATTCTTTAGCTTTGTCAGAAGGGTGAAGCCCATTCTAGAAGCTCATATTGTCCTTAGAATCCCATTTTGTCTCCCTGCCTGTCACAAGCTCCTGAGCCCAAGTAGGGGGCCTGCAGAGCATGGTGCCAGGTGTCTGCAGCCCAGATTCAGGCCCCGCCCCCAGGTGGTCCCTGGCTGAGGTTGCTCATAGCAGAAACGGGGGTAAAGGGACTTCCTGCCTTTCCCGTTCAGTAGTTTAAACAGTGAGGCCATGGTGGCTGGGAACATCGTTTGTAAATTACCAAACACCGCCCCACTCCCTGCACCTGCCCAGAGCATCATTTACAGTTGCCACGGTCATTATACTTTTTATTTACTGATTTATAGCTGATGGTACTTGTTTTGTCCCTGGCAGACAGAGTTAGAAGCCAAAAGTGAAACCAGGCAGGAAAATTACTGGCTGATTCAGTATCAACGGCTTTTGAACCAGAAACCCTTGTCCTTGAAGCTGCAGGTAAGGGCCGCTGGCACCCACCCTTCCCGAGAGCCCTCCTGTGCCTTGGTGATATCTGGGTTCTTGATCTTTCTAGTTTATTTCTGTTCATATTTCTGGGGACAAGTGCGCTAAGCCCTGGAGGGACAGAAAAGAGAGGACGGGTGCATTCATCTGGTCAGAGGCCAACACAGGTGGGCCACAGGAGCTGCCTACAGACACCTGCCATGGGTGGGACGGAGATGCCCCCCAACACACACACACTGGTTTTTGTCTTGCCTTTCGATAAAATTTAATGGAGTCGTTCTGTACATACAATTTTGGCAAATTGCTTTTTTCTCTTAACAATAATGGGCAGTTCGCCAGGCGTATACCTAATAGGTCATCTCAGTGTTTCTAGACAACTGCATAGCATTTAGTATCTGGATGAACCCTCATTATTTTAAACAGCCCCCTCTTGATAGGTACTTGATTGCTCACCATGTTCCCATTTCCAGATAGAGTGGCAGTGAGCTTCCTAGTACCTTTATCTCTACTTCCATATGCATTTTTGTAGGAAAGATACCAAGGAAACCCATCCTAAGTACATCCGGAGCCTTTGTTTGCCATTGTAAGTAACGAGGTCTCGTTTGCCTGCGCTCAGCTTCCCCGTGGGTCTGTCCTGCAGGAAGAAGGCATGGAACGCCAGCTGGCGGCCCTCCTGGTGGATCTGTCGGCTGAACACTACCTGCCCATCTTTGCCCACCACCGCATCTCCCTGGACACGCTGAGCCGGATGAGCCCTGGGGACCTGGCCAAGGTGGGAAGCAGCAGCCCCCCAGGGGAGGTTGAGGGGTGAACCGGGCCACTGTCCAATCCGCCGAGAGTCGACTTACTCTGGTGCGGTTCTTGGTGAGGTCTGCCGTTACCCAGTGGTCCAGGGTCCGCTTGCTTCCAGGTGGCCAGAACACCTACCCCATCGGTCCCTAACCCCCTGCGTGTGCCCTGCACGCCATCTGCCTAAGAAAACCCAGGGATGTGAGTTCTGACCCCAGGCTGCCCCACCCGCTCAGATTGGACCTTCACGTTGTGGGCCCAAGACAAATCCTTGGAGGTCTGCTCCGGCCCTGTCCCACGCCGTGGTGTTGCAGACGTGGCATGGCAGCACTTCCTGAACCTGCTTGCTTCTGGGTAGAGCTGAGCACCTTGCGTTACTTCATTTACTCTTCATGTGAGCCAAATGATGGCGGCCCACATCTCTAGCGCTTGCCTGCGCCGGGTGCTATTCTAAGTGCTTCTCGAGTGCTAGCACCTTGAACCCTCCCAACAACCCAGGCAGAAGGGTATTCTCGTCCCTGTCATTTTTCAGATGAGGAAGCTGAGACACAGCAAGGTGGTAACTTGCCCAAGGTCACACAGCGGAGCTAGGACTCGAGCGTGAGTGGTCTGGTGCCAGAGTCCATGCCGTTTACCACTCTGCTGCTGTGTCGCCTGTCCCTTGGCCCAGAAACCGAGGCTCTGGAGGGCTGCACGGGGGCTCTGCCTCCCAAGGAACCATGTGGTTCCAGCACTCGGCCTTGGCGTGAACCGCCTGGCCCTTCCCGTGAACTCTGATCCTGGATCCTGTCTTACTGGTTGTCGTGGGGTTGACATGCGGTCATGCAGGTGAAGGAGTCCCTTCCTCGGTGCAGGGGAAGCACGTGCTAAACTGTAGCTGTTACTAGTGTCACTTTCCTTTGGGGCCTCTGTTTCTCTCCCTGCCACGTGGTCATCTTCATAGCTGTGGTACTGCACTGGGGCAGGGTCAACTGGGTGTTGACCCTGGGGCCCAGGCCTCCATGTGTCCAGCGGAAGGTGCCAGAAGCCATGAGGCAGTCCTGATGGCTCTGTACTGTGTAGTGAGCTCTCGCGCAGCCCAGGCCATAACTTGCTTTTCCTTGAACTGGCTCAGGTGGGCGTCTCGGAAGCTGGCCTGCAGCACGAGATCCTGCGGAGAGTCCGGGAGCTGTTGGGTGCGGCCAGGATCCAGCCAGGTACCAACGCCAGGACACCTCCTGAGCAGAGGCCCCCACCTTACTTGTGGACTGTGGCTCGGGGCGTCCCCTGTTTACATTTCAGGACGAGAACTGAGGGCCGGTCCTGGCCCCTGCCAGTCCCTAAGATTCCCTCCCAAAGGAACAGGATTTACAAACGGGAAAAACGGGCCACAAAAATGGGGGAACAAAGAAGCTTCCTTGCAGAAGAGGCCCTCCTGGTTCCCTGTCCTAGAACCTTCCCTAAAGCTACTCTACAAACACAGGGAACCACACACCCAGATCCTTGCAGTAGAGGGAGAAACCAGCCCTAGCCAGTGCCTGACACTGTGCCTCGGGCAGACCTGTGGTTGGACGTGGAACAAGGTTCGTGGCGACCTGTGAAAGGGGTAAAGGCAGGTCATAAAGCCACTCCAGCTGCGCCTGGAGGCCCGGATAAGGTAGGTGCTGTGGCTGCCGTAGGAGTAGGTGGGCGTCGGGGATCTCCTGTGTCCGAGCATAATCCGGGTACGAGGCGTTTGTCAACCACTTTACAGGTACCGTGTCATGGCACCTCTGGCAGGTGGGTGCTGCTGTTCCTTTCATTTGAGAGATGAGGGAACTGAGGCGGAGAGGGGCAATGTGTCTGCCGTAACCTCACACAGCTGGCGAGTGTATGTAAACCTCAGTACAGCTGAGCTTTACTGCCTCCCTCGAGAAGAGGCCGAGGGGCCTTGGCAAGGGAAGCGGGCCTGGCACAAGGATGAAGGCAGGGGGCGAGCCCGTGGCACTGCCAGCCTCAGGCAGGGTCTGTTCAGGGGAGAGACTAAAGGTGGGGTGGCCAGACCAGATTGCAGGGGCGAGGCAGGAGCTCTGCTGCCGGCAGGGAGGAGGCCCTGGGCCCCCGGGTGTCTGGGCCAGTGGCAGCACCATGATGTCCTCGGGCTCCAGCTCTCTAGCCAGTTTTATTCCAGAGACATTGACCCAACCTAACCAAGTCCCTAAACTCACAGTCCTTTAATTAGACACCTTCCTCCCCTTGCGGATGTTTTCCAACCCTGATCCCTCCTGCTGTCAGACTGGAGGTCAGGTTAAGTTTGACATTAGGAGTTGGGGTCTCCTCATCCCACCGCCCCCCAACAAAGATTCCCTTCACTCTGAGCCCCTCCCCCTCCTGACACCTGCCTCCCACAGTCCCCCACCATCCCCAGGGCGGCTTCCTGACTGTGTCCACCTGCAGGGAAGGCTGGGTGGGATGGTTTCCTCTCAGCAGCAGAAGGGGCAGGAGACCTTCAGCCATTTTCCTGACATTCTCGTACTGCTCCCAGAACTTGGTAGGTGTCCCATTACATATAGAAGAGCCCCTTGACGGTGATGGTTTGGGGGTGCCATGGTACCTTTAGAGATCCTAGTGTTGTAACAGCCTTAAAAAATATATATTCAGATGTTTCCAATTATAAAAACTTCTCCTTCAAACCATAGGGTAGATGGAAAAATGTGAGCCATGATCAGGTTGGGCGTCAGGGCTGCCGAAGACTCGGGGATGGGGGTGTACTTTGCATGATATGAAAGAGACTGCATTTTGTAAGGGCTGATTCTGGTGTCCTGCCTGTTGGGACCCCGGTGGGGGATGCTGGCTCTAGGGCAGAGGAGGGGCAAGGGTGGAGGGGACAGCCTTGGGGGCTTCTCCTTCCTCTCCCTACTTCCTGGTGACCTGAGGGCAGCGGCCCATCCTGTCTCCTGGAGGAGGGGCTGAGAGCATTGCCCCATCCACTGTAGAGTCCCTAACCGAGAACGCCTACACCACGGCTCTACCATCAGATGGCCCTGTGGTCTTGGACAAGTGGCTGCCCTTCCCTGAAAGGGACAAGCCCTCTTGCAGGGTGGCCATGAAGGATCCGGGGAATGGTCAGGGGTCAGAGGCCCCAGATAACCAGCACTGTGGCGATCCCTGCCAGCCTCCCTGCACTCCTGCCTTACAGAGGAGGGAATGAGGCTCAGAAAAGAGTTAAGGGGGCCCTTACCCCTACCGTGAGATCAAAGTGCCCCTCCTGAGCTCACTGTCCACTCGTGGCAGGCAGAGCCAGGGGACCCCCTGTGGGGTTGGGATCACTGGGCCATGACCCTGGCTCAGCCTATCCCTCTGGTCCTCACAGAGCCACTGAACCCACCCAAGGGTGAGGTCCCTGGGGCCATGGAGGTGCCCACCGCCCCCGAGGAGCTGCCTGAGTCCGTGAGCCCATCTGCTCCCCCGGCAGAGCTGGAGGTGCAGACTTCGGAGTGTGTCGTGTGCCTGGAACAGGAGGTGAGTCTGGGGCAGCAGCCCCTCCCCCCCCCCCCACACCAGCCGGGCCGGCACCCATCCTGAGCCTTTCCAGACTCGTGTTCTTTCTAGACACTTTTTTTCATTGGTAGAAGTGTATTGTATTCATTAGAAACTTTGGGAAATCCAGGAAAGCAAAAAATACAGGAAATTATCGTGATCCTATGACCCAAATATGAGCATTTTCTGGGGCTTATTTTCTTTTTTTTGAAAGAGGGGTCTTTTTCCCGCCTACTTAAGAAAAATTTCCCATGTCCTTAAATACTGACAGCACAATTTTCTCTGAAGAGGCTTTTAAAAAGCTGTCTTTAAAAATCTATAACAAATTCTTATTGTAAAAATTAACATAGTGTATAAAATCTCCCCTCCCTCCGCCGTGCGATCCTACTTAAAAGAAGCAACCACGTTAGCAGTTGAATTACTCCACGGTCTTTACAGACCCGGGAAGGGCATGATGTGTAGGGAGGTGTTGGTGATAAATGGAACCAAACCCCTGCTTTGGGGCCCCATGTTTCTTCCTGCAAACTCTGCTGTACCAAATAGCCTTGAACGGAGTTGATTATTTCCTCAGGATAAATCCTAAAAAGAGGAAATGCCAAAGCAAAGTGCAAGCGTGCTTACGAGGCTTCCGCTTCATGCTGTTGGGAGTAGTTTGTAGACCGAGGGGCTGATCAGGATACAAAAAGGCAACAATTAAGACAGTCTACCGTCCAAGGGGCAGGGCTGGTGAGACGCCGTGTGGCCTCCTGTGTAGCTGTCGGAGGGCACGGAGGGTCCAGGATTGGTGGCGGGTGATGACCACCATCACGTGGTGCTGTCGGGTGGTATCAGATGCTTCCGGTAAAGGACTAAAGGACGGCGGGGTGGGGCGGGGGCAGGTTGCCCAGCCTCCAGGAACAGGCGGGGCAGGACCCAGACGCTCCCCTCCCTCCTCAGGCCCAGATGATCTTCCTCAATTGCGGCCACGTCTGCTGCTGCCAGCAGTGCTGCCAGCCGCTACGCACCTGCCCGCTGTGCCGCCAGGAGATCGTGCAGCGCCTCCGCATCTACCACAGCGGCTGAGCCGCCGCCTGCTCCGGACAGACCCGTGCAGCTCCCCTCTGCCCTGGGCCCTCGTCTCACAGCCTGGAGGTGCCCCCCGCCCCGCCCCACCCCGCCCCTCCACGCACACCGGGGGCCGGAGGGCGGCGGAGCGTTCCAGACCCTGACGCGGCCGGTGTGAACGCGGTGGAGGAAGGGAGGACTCGCGGCCTGAGGACAGGGTCTGGGGTTTGGAGAAGCCTCCGTCTGAGCAGGAGACTGCGTGTCCTGGCCTCTGCGCTTGCCAGCCCTCTGTGCCGGTCCCCGCCCCTCCAGGAGCCCCAGGGTCCTCGGCAGGGTAACTTGGACAACGCCGTCCCTCGCGGTGGGTGCTGGGAGCGAAGGAGGGCCCCGACCCAGAAGTGGGGGAGGCCGGGGGTAGAGCTGGTGTGTGGTGTCGCCGCGGACCACTCTGGGCCGTCCTCAGGTTGTCCAGTGTAGGCCTTGTGCTACAAGTGACATTGGTCCCTCCTCGCCTCCCCCTCTGGGTCCCCCTGCTGTCCAGATGTGCACCTCCTAGCTACCCCCACCCCATCTCACAGGCAGGCAACCAGCTTGCAGACCCAAAGCAGGAATGTCAATAAATCCCCCTCCAGCCTGCTCCTTCCGTGTCATCACTGGGGCCCCCGGGAGCCCGGGGAGGGAAGGGGGCGGGCTTTACCTCAGTCAGGCAAAAGGAGGGAGGAGGTACAGGCATTCTCAAATGCAAAGTTAAAATTCCCCTCATTACAGGTGGACAGACAGACTGGGCTCAGAAGGGCACAGGGAGGGTCAGCCGGAGCAGGTGGGCCGGGCAGCAGTGGGGGGCTGGGGGGGAGCAGGGACATAAGAGAGTGGAGGCAGAGGCTGCTGAATGCCCAGTGCCTGGCAGCTGGGACGGGGCAGTGCTGGGTGTGGAGCCTGCCAGAGGTTTGATTCCCAAACCCGTGCAGTTGTGCAAGTTGTTCATTGTACAATTTTAGAAGGAGCCATGTACCTGTACTTGCTGTAGAGCTGCACATTTATTGTGCATTTTCCAGTAGATGGTTTTGAACCGAAGACAGCTTTCTTTGAGCTAGAGGTGGGTCTGATTAGGGTACCTGGGCTCTGCCTCCAGCTACCCCTAACCCTGGCCGGCCTTCCAAGACTCCTTTCCCCACGCGTTAAGCGTGGGACACGATGGGGCCCAGATGCAGGCCAGTGGCCACCAGGGGGCACCCAGCTGCAATCCTGGAAGCCCTGAGGTGGCAGAGCCCTGTCTCCCCTAGGCCTCTGTTTCCCTGCCTCATTAGGTCCTGTGGACTGAAACAGGATAGGATGAAGCCCCCTGTGAGTTCTGTTTTCCAGGCAAGAGCTGGGGCCTCCTCCCATACCCTATCCCCTCCCACCCAGGACCTGGGGAGCTTTGGTGGCTCCCTCTGCCCCAGTCTTGGGCTCACCTTGGCCAAGAGGGGAGACAGACCTGGGTGGGCAGGGCTACTTAGGGCACAGTGTTTTCCGAACCACCTGGACCCCTCACTAGGCCCTGGGAGAAAGGAATTTTAGGACCGCCCCCTCCTGCTTTTATAGATGAGGAGCCTGAGGCTGAGTGTGGTGCCTTGCCAAGGACAACAGCAAGACTGCACTTGAATCTCTGGTCGCTGCCCCCATAGTCCCTGCTGTTTCTCACCACAGCCCCGTTGACCAGCCCTCAGCCACAGACTGCCGTGGACAGGCTGGCAGCAGGGAAGCCAGGGGGTGTGTCCCGTGCTCCATAACCTCCACCAAGGGTTCACACCTTCCTGGGCCTCAGTTTATATGGTGGTGAAATGGTAATGAGGACACCCCCCTCCTGGAGTGGCTCTGGGGCTCCTGGTCTTGCACAGAAAGTGCACACACCACAGTAAGTGCTCGGTAAAGGCTGTGTGAAGATCTTGAGGACCAACACTGCTGTTTGGATCTGTGGATCCAGCTTGAGCCCAGGGGCCAACCCCCACTGTGCATGCCCCAGGGCCCCACGGCCTGCAAGCTGCTGCCATCCCCCTTGGCCTCACCATCGCCAGGGGCTACCGAGGAACACCCTGCACCGATCTGGCTCAGAGAGCCGAGCTGCCGACAGGCCAGTCACCTACGTGCCCTGCACGCCTTCTCTCGGGGCCGGTTTCCTCTAAGATGGGGTAACACAGGCCCTCGGACTGAGCCCAGAAAGCCAGGGAGCACTCCTGCTGTGGGACAGGCCCAGCCCCGGTCTCCTCCTGCCAGCACCACGCACACAGGCCACTGGCTTTAAATCATTTATTGATTAGTAAAGCTTAACCAGTTTGCATAATATTTTCAGTACAATATCTGGGAATGACGATTGAGAAAACCCCAAGGCACTAGAGAGCATCTGAACACATGAACGAGATGGCAGAAGGTTAGTGAGGCACTGGAGAGTCCGGCTGGGAGGACCAAGGGGGCCCTGAGCACCAGCCACCACCGTATGTCCCATGGGTCTGAAGCCCCTGCCCTAGGAAGGGGACGGAGGGTGCGGGGCGGAGGAGGGCGCTGGGGCAGGCAGGAAGTCCTGGTCCCTGGGGACAGGGCTGCCAGGGTGGCGCTACCTCGGCTAGACCTTCACCCCCAGGAACAAGCCGCTGCGGAAGGAGCGCATCTGAGAAGGGAATTTTCAGGGTGAGGTGACTTGGAGGCGGCAACAGCCAAGCCACAGCCTGACCCCAAATCCTCAGAGGGGCCACCGGCAGCGCCTGGGGGAGCTGTACTCAGCTCCCCTGGTGGACAATGTGTACCTTGGGGGTGGCCCACAGATGAATCTCCACCCCCACCCCCGCAGACCCCATTTCCGAGCACACGGCCACGCTCCCCTCCATCCCACCCTGCAGCATGTGGCCGAGACAGGCAAGGGGGACAGAGGGACTCCGGGAGGCTGGCTGCCAACAGGCAGGAGATAGGCTAAGTGCCGGGGGTGGGGGTGGGGGGGTGCAGAAGCCTGCTCCGCTTCCAGCAGCCTTCCCTCTGCCGCCTCAGCCTGCCTTGAAGACACTCCCAGCAATACTTCCCCACCGACCCCCTCTTCCCTCCCTTGAGACACTTCCTCTCCACAGACCAGCACATTCTGGGCCTTTCTCATGCCAATCCAAGCCACCTCACCCCTCCTCCTCCATGGGGCATCCCCCTCAACCCAGCAGCCCCAGCCTGGCTACAGCCAGAAGACCCCCTCCTTGCACCTCCCCTCACCCAGAGCAGGGAAAACAAGGCCCGTGTCCCCTCCCAAACTGGCCTCTCAGGGCCCAGCCTGGATTGAGGAGGACACTGGGGCCCCCAGTGCTCCCTGGTCCTGGTTCTGATAAAGCCCTTGGTGAGAAGGGAGAAGCCAGTGGCCAAGTAACACAACAAGCAACCACTCTACCTCCATCTTTCTGAGAAGGCTGGCGAGACCCGGGAGGGAAACCGAGGCCATAAAAGGCAGGAGAGGAGGACCCAGGGAATCGGTGATCACTGGGTACACCTCAGCCCCTCGGCTGTGCCCAGCTTCCAGCACAAGCAGGAAGCCCAAGATCATGCCACAGAAGAGAAAACAGGAGCAAAGTGTGACCAAACCCAATAAAGTGACTCAGGTGGGCCACCCCTGCCCAGTCCCAGAGGTGCCACAACGGCCCCACCGACCTCCACCCCAAGGCACAGACCCGGGGCTCCCCGCCTAGAGCCAAGCCTGCCTGTGCCTTGGAGGGGGTGACCCATGTTCAGCAGAAGCTCAGGGGCGACCGGCCTAGAACTCAGTCTGTACCCCTGCGCTGTCCTCGGTGGTGGTGTGGATGGGGGGGCGGCCACCAGGGCTGGATACCTGCTCCCCAGTCTCCTGGTCACTAGGTTTGGGGGGCTCAAGGTCCGCAGCTTTTCCAGGAGGGGGTTGCCGAAGGGGCGAGGCTGGCGGCGAGGAGGCCTCAGGGGCTGCCACGGGCTGGGGGCTCTCTTGGGAGGGGGCCCCGTTGAGCAGAGGGCCAGCCGGCGGGGGGCTCTCAGCCCGCAGATCCCGGGCCAGCAGACCGCGCAGCTCGGTGACACTGTCCGGGGACGCAGGTGATAGTGGCTCCGAGCCAGCCTCAAAAGGCAGCCCTGCCTCCTCGTCCTGGACCACGGACACCACCTGCTTGGCACGCCGTCGCTTTTCCGAGAGCGGGGCTGCTTCCGGGACGCTGGGGCTGCCACTGTCCCCACCACTGCCACCATACTCCTCACCCCAGTCGATGGGTGCACCCTCCGCCAGCAGGTGCAAGTTGGGGTCACTATTGTGCATGACCATGCTGTCCCGGTACAGGTTGTGTTTCCTCTGCACAGCGGCCTCCTTCACAGCTGCGGAGCCCAAGGGGGGGGTCGGGACATTTACCACGGGTTCCACGGCCGCCGCCACCACCCCCTACACTGCGCCCAAATATGACCCACGTCGTCCCCTCCAGGCCTCCCGACAGCCAGACCTGGGGTCATGATTGGGAACTGCCCCCCCACCCGGCCAGGCCTCACTGCTGGTGAGGAGTAGTGGTTACCGGGCTGGTAACCACCGTGTCAGCCTGTCCCTCGTACCAAAGACCTGAGAGGACACTAAGGCCCAGAGAAGCAAGTCTACCCTCCTACGTCCCCACCGCGTGCCTGACCCAACCCCCAGGCCTGTCTCGCCATCTTTGCAGGAAGACCTCTCAGCAGCCCTGTCTACCGGCCCCCGGGCAGTGACGGTCCCCACCCGGTACGGCGCCGGCCCTCCCATACCCTGCAGGATGTCCTTCATCACCGTCTGCAACACCACCTCCTCGTACGTGTTCTCCACTAGGATGAACCTGGCAAAGTCCTCGAAGATCAGCTCCTGGAACCGGGGCAGCTCCTGCGGCGGCGGGGTGGGCAGGGACAGAGCGGGGGATGGTCAGGCCCGCCCTGGGCTCGGGGACCGCCGAGGGGGCTGTGCTCGGGGGGCCGCAGCAGGCTTGGCCGGGGCGGGGGGCTCACCGACTTGCACGTGGGCGCCAGCTTCTTGAGCAGGAAGGGGATGGTGATCTGCAACAGCGCCTCCCGGAAGAATCGCTTCCGCACCGAGCTACTATCGTAGTCGTATTTCTGCCAGGACAGAGGGGCCAGGGGCGGGGTCGCTAGGTCTGACCTGAGCCTTGCCCTCCTCCTCCTCCTCTGTGGGGGCAGGGGTCCGTGGTGCCTCCCCCGGGGGCAGCCATCCTGGTACCGGCCCAGGGGCCCGGCCTCACCTTGAGCACGCGCTCCAGGATCCGCTGGATGGACTTGCACAGCTCCTCCTTGGTGGGCCCCTTCCCCAGCTCCTGGTGCAGGAGGGTCTCGAAGGTGTACACGGCATTGTCCATTTGCTGCGGGGCACACCATGGGGTGCGTCAAGGCCCCGGAGGGAGCACAGCCCCCTTCCTGCATGCCTCGGGGCGGGGGGGGCTCCTCAGCCAGCCCCCACCAGGCCTGCCAGGGAGGCGTAGGGGCAGCCTGCGTGCTCATTCCCTCGTTCACCCACATCTTTCCTGAATATCTACTGTGCGCTGGCATAATGCCAGGCACTGGGCCAGTCCCTGCGTCGAGGAAGCAGAGATCCTGGGCCCTGCAGGAAGGGACTTGGGGAGTAAGGAGGGCCTCCCGGAGGAAGGGGTCTCCAGGAGGAAGGGGTCTCCAGGCAGAGACCTGAAAGAGGAGGCCAGATCAGCCAGAGGAACGAGCGTCCCAGCAGACGGGAGCGCCCAAGAGGCTGGAGCAGGAGTGAGCATTCCAGGGGCTGCACGGGGGCCAGGGCCTAAGGCCCGGGGTAGGGGCCTACGCTGGGCCGGTGGAAGGTGGGTGACGGGCATGGAGCAGGGGGGAGGGGGGATGCTCCGGGCCCACCTCTCGCATGTGGATCTGGGCTCGCTGCTTGAACACGGCCGTGCTGGACACATCGAAACGCTGCTGCAGCCCGTCAAGCCGCAGTGGCTCCATCTTCTCGTAGCAGCTCTGCATCTTGAGGGGGTGGGACGCCAGCTGGGACAGTTTCTCCATGTACTGCAGGGAAGCAGGGATGCGTGGGACCTGAGCAGGGGCCGCCGGGGCGGGGGCAGTGCCTGCAGACCCACACCCTGCCTGGGCGCTGGGGCTCCAGGCACTGGCCACCTGCAGGGGGTGGTGGCTGGGGGAGCCCAGGGAACGAAGGCCGGAGCAAGGCCCCGCAGCCTGGTACCAGCAGGGAGGCTCTTATCGCTTCTGGGGCACCAGGTGGCCTCGGGCAAGTCGCTCACCCGCTCCGAGCCTCAGCCTCAAGATTAGGAGATAGTGTCTCATGATCTCTAAGGTCCTTTCTGGTTCTCAATTTCTAGGATTCTTGCTGTCTGTGGACCCCTCAGTCCAGGGTGTGAAAGAGGAGAGCAAAGGTTATGGGATCAGATATAGAAGGATGTGCACCCTGAGAACCAGGTGACTGAGAAGTGAGAGAGATGGGCCAGCCCCCATGTTGGGGTACGTGAAAAGGCATGTAAGTTGTTCTACCTCCTGGCAGAAGCTCACTTCTCCTCCCCTCTCTCCCTCCCTCCTCCCCTCTCTCCCTCCCTCCTCCCCTCTCTCCCTCCCTCCTCCCCTCTCTCCCTCTCTCCTTGTTAAGTCCTTTGATACTTCAGGAACCCACTTGGTTTATAAAGCCTGGTGGAGGGGGTCAGTGATCCCCTTTTTCTCTGAGTGCTGCCCCCCGTTTCTCACACCCTCAGCCCTCCGGGTGTCCAGCAGCCCCTCTGGTGACAAGTTACGCCCTGGATCGCAGGAGGGCCTGGCAGGGGCAGAGCAGACCCAGGCCCGGCAGGCACTCCGCCCCCCCCCCCTCCTCCCCCGGGCAGGGGCCTGGCCTCACCTCACCCAGCTTGTCAGCACCACCCTCGTTGATGACGTTCAGGTTCATGTCCGTCACCTCTTTGAAGAAGACATCCCGCACCTCGGTGAAGCCCTGGCTGGTGGGCACCATCAGGGCCTCCAGGATGGACGGGATGTAGGGCTGGACGTGGTTCCGGACGCACACCTCTGCCTTGGGGAGGATGAAGGCTGCGCCCAGAGGGAGCAGGTGAGCTGAGGGCACCGCCGGGGGACACCCCCAGCCACCTGGAGCCCAAGCTTTTAAAGAAAACCACTAGTGACATCAGCAAACTGAATGATTTGTAGGTACATGCACCAAAAACGGGAAGGGCGTCTGGGTGGCTCAGTCGGTTGAGCGTCCGACTTTGGCTCTTTGTGAGCTGGGGCCCCGCATCGGGCTCTGCTGTCAGCTCAGAGCCTGGAGCCTGCTGAGGGGCCTCTGTCCTCCCTCTCTCTGCCCCGACTCGCGCGCTCTCAAAACTAAAAAATTTTAAACAGGGGATTCTGAGATCGGACCCTGATCTTTCTAAAACCATCTTACTGCTTTAACAAAACAAAAAACACTTTGGTAGATTCAGCGAGCCTCTGCGTTTTTCACACACGGGCCGGTGTGCCTGGGTCTGCACCGCCATGTAAAAGGCTGCTTGCTCGGGGGCATGACCAGCTCCATTTGCACCCAGGGCATGTTTTGATGTCCCTCTCTCTGGCTGGCTGATGGTTTGTTGCCCAAGATAAATGTCAGCTCTCAGTGTTCCATCCGGCTCACAATGAACACAGGTAGGAGAGAGTAGTCCTCAGGCAACGGACCAGCCCTGAAACCGCACACAGCCAATGTGGGGGGGGGGGGGAACAGGGGGCCTGGAACAGACCCCGAAAAGTGAGACGTGATCAAAGTGAATCATTACAGTTAAACTGATGCCTATACTAACCCCAGGGTCAAGTCTGTGACTGACCATAGATGAGCAAAAGGCTTGAACTTCCTTGACAAAATTTACATCTTCCAGGTCTGGGTTTGCAGAAATAGCCACAGGACAACTCCCAGGGGTCGGAAGAACAACGGCCCAGATTTGATTTCATTTTTAAAAACGACCATCGATGGGATGCCTGGGTGGCTCAGTCGGTTAAGCGTCTCACTTCGGCTCAGGCCACTATCTCACCGTTTGTGAGTTCGAGCCCTGCGTCAGGCTCTCTGCCGTCAGCACAGAGCCTGCTTTGGATCCTCAGTCCTCCTCTCTCTCTCCGCCCTCCCCCACTCGCATGAGCATGTACATTCTCTCTCTCAAAAATAAACATTAAAAAAAAAAATTTTTTTTTAAATGACCATTGAATCAAGTCACTAGCGTGAAAAGTACGCGGTGGCACAGACAGGCGGCCGGCCCCGGCCCCCGAGGCACGGCAGCTGGCTGCCTACCTCGGATCTTGCTGGCCAGGTGCTCCTTGGAGGTGATGATCTGGTCCATGTCCGTGCGGATGGCCGCCTCCATGGCTGGCCGGGCCAGCTGCAGCTTGGACAGCACCGCCTCAAAGCGCGCCTTGGCCTGCTCGTACACCATGCGGTACACAGCGTCTGAGATCTGGGGGCAGTGCCGCGAGTCAGCGTGAGGGTGCCAGGCGGGTCCGGGACCCCCGCCTCCACACCCACACCCACCTACCTGGATCCACTGCCGCTGTCGCTCCTGCGGTTTCCCCTTCAGCCGCGGGGCGAGCTCCGCCTTCAGCTCAGGGCCCAGCTCCTCCATCACCAGGTTGCTCAGGATCTAGGACAGAGAGCCACGAGCCGGGGCAGGGGTTACAGCATGTCCAGATGGCGGGTTCCCCGCCACGTTCCACAGGCTGGCCACTCCAGCCCCACCTCTGGGCTTGACCTTGGCTTCACGTCTCCACTGGCCTCTCTCCTGAGCATCATTCCACCAGGTCCCAACTTACCTGCTTGAGGGACCTACGGGACCCTCGGCATCGGGGTCCCACCTCAGGGCCTTTGCACACGCTGCCTCCCTGTCTGGAATACCACACCCCTTCCCCCTCACTTGCACACAGAAGTATATATGTTTCTTTGTCAAATGTCTGCTTCTCCTGCTAGATAGAGAGCCAGACTAAGGAGTAGCAGCACCCCGCACCTGGTTCAGGATAGGTGATCTATAAGCGATCAGATCAAATAAGTATCTCCACCCGTCCAAAATGGTCTTATTGTCTCCTTGCAAGCCAGGAGCGGCCCCCCGAGCCCAGAGTCTCTGGGCTTGGCTCTACCCTCTGGATCTTAGGGTGACTTCCGCAGTCTCCTCACCTGCACCTCGTTCCCACACAGCATCTCCCAGGTCCCGTACAGCTCCTTGGACTGGCGGTACATGCGGATGGCGTCCGTGAACGCAGGGCCCTCTACCTTGGAGTTCTCAGGGATGCCTGCTCAGGAGAAGGGGGGAGGGAGGAGTCCGTGGGATGGCCCAATGGCCTTCACCAAGACCAATGGACTGACTGCCCGAACGCCCCCGCCCCAAGTGCACACACGTGCACACCCCCACCTGCAACTCCACTGCCCTCATAGTAACCGTGATGGTAGCATTTGCGATGACAGCGATGATAACCCTCCACCAGCAGCACCAAGGCAATCTCCGTTGAACGCTCAGCTTCTTAAACCTTCCCAACCACGCCCGAGACTGTCCTTAACCCCACTTGACAGATCAACAGGCAGGCTCCGAGGTCAGGCCACTGAGCGGCAGAGCTAGGCCCAGAGGTCACCACCCTGCGCCAGGAGAGGCGGCCGGCATGGCCGAGAGGGAGTCAGAGGGACCCAGGAGTCCTCATTCCAGTCCTGCTCCCTCCCCTGTCCACATCAGGGCCCGCAAACTTTCCCTGCAAGAGGCCAGCCAGTAAATATTTTCAGCTTCGCGGGCCAGATGAGCTCTGTCGTTAACTCCCCAGCGCTGCCACGGCAGCGGGGAAGGAGCCACAGACGATCTGGAAACCAACGAGCCCGGAAAACTGGATTTACAAAAACAGGCAACGGGCGGATTTCTGGTCCCTGTGCCATAGTTCTTGTTCCAGATCATTGAACCCTAAGGGCCTCAGTTTCCTCTTCTGAACAGTGGGAACAAGGACCTGGCCTGGCCTCACACATCCACCGTGAGGCCCCGGCAGCCGCAGTGAGCCGCTGCCCTTGCTGCCCTGGGTGGGCCTCGCTCCCCACCGCGTCCGGGTCTGACTAGAAAACACCAGTCCTGGATTTGTGCTATTGGTGGCGTTACTGTTGCTGTGCTATTGGTGGCCCCACATGATCGCGCCCACCTTCCCGGTGCTGATGAGGTGGGTCAGCGAACAAGGCACGGCCCCCCTAGACCCGGTGCTGGGGAGGCAAGCTGCAGGAAGTTGCAAAATCCGACTTGGGGGAAGAATATGGTTAAGCACCGGGAGCCAGGCAGCGGGCGGCCACCCTGGCAGCACGCCCCCAACCGCTGTGTCCGCGGAGCAGGAGCCGAGGAAGGGGAAACGGCAGTCCACGCCTCCGAAACCCCAGCTCCCACGGCGATGACTGCAGGCTGAGTCACTCCCGCAGAGAAAAAGCCCCTCTCGAGGGGAGGACCCCCTCTCATCTGGCTGACTACAGGAGTCACTGTCAGAATCCAGGGGGGTCTCAGCGGTGGGAACCGGGCACAGCCCCACCTCTGCGGGCGGCATCCTGGTCTGGGACGGGGGAGGGAGGAGGGTCTCCCCAGTACGTTTCAGGGACTGGAGATCAGGCAGGTGCGACCAGAACAGAGCAGGGGTGTTGAGCTGGGGTGCGTGCAGAGCCCGAGGTGGGCGCTGCCCACGAGTCCGGGGGAGGACACCCCCTCCTCCCCTCAGGCTCTCAGGAGGACACGGTTTCCCAGAGACCAGGGTTTGCCTAGAAAATGTGGGCCATGCGTCACATGCAACCTCTCTCACATGAGGGCATTTCCATTTACAGACGACAAGCCAGGGGCGTTGGCAAGGCCAGGCCGCTTTCCAGGTGGCGGGACGGGGAGACGGAAGGCTGGGGAGGCAGGAAGGAGGCTGCGAGGTCCCCAGGCCTGGCTCTCGCGGCCACACATGCAGCCTCAGACCCTTAGGACATCTCTGCTCGCTGAGCTGCTGAGTTTTCTACAAGAGAGGGGGCCCCCTCTTGAGCCCTTCCCCCCACTCCCACCCCCAGCCTGGCTGTCACAAGGTGGGGGGGGTGCTGCACTGTGTCCCCCCTCAGACTGCTATGTTAAAGACCTAACTAACCCCTTAGTACTTCAGAAGGTGACCGTATCTGGAGATACAGCCCTTAAAGAGGTCATTAAGATAAAATGAGGCCATTAGGGTGGGTGCCGATCCAACATGACTGGTGTCCTTAGAAGAGGGAATTGGATGCAAAGCGTGCACAGGCAGAGGGAGGACTGTGCGAAGACACAGGAGAAGACAGTCACTGCAAGTCAAAGGCAGAGGCCGCAGAAGAAGACTAAGCTACCTTGACCTTGGGACCTCCAGCCTCCCGAACCGTGGTTTAAGCCACCCAGTCTGTGGCACTTTGTTAGGGCAGCCCAAGTGGACTGAGACGCTAGCCCCGGGCCGAGACCTCGCACGCATTCCCTCATCCAATCCTCAAACAGCCCCACTTTTCCTGATGAGGAAACAGGCTCAGAGACACCAAGTTACTGGTTCGAGGACACACAGTTAGGGAGGGAATGGCAGCCCTAGGGCTCTAACACAGGACCAGCCGACTTCAGCCAGACCTGGTGACTTCCTGCCTGTGGGGTCCTCAGGGTCAGACTGAGAAAGGAAGCTGCATTCCTCAGCCCCAGGCAGCAGGCGAAGGGGGGTGGCAGTCAGACAGGAAGAGGCCTTGACCTCTGCAGCCCAGGCCCACCCTGAGGGCTCAGCTCCGTGCCCCAGCTGCCTCTTGCCACCCCCAGCTGCTCCAGGAATGCAGGATGTGAGGGGGGCCTTGGGATGGGCTGGCGTCCCCCCAGCTTGGCCTCCTTCCCCCCCCCCCCCCCCCCCCACTTCCTGGCAGCCCCCGAGTGAGCAATTCCAGGCCCTGCCTCCACGCTGGAGGAGGCAGAGAACTTTCCCACAGTCCTCAGGGCGGAGGGAAGGCTTCTCTAAAACCAGCCACAGGATGCCCCTTCTTTCCCACCCCCTCCCACCCACAGCACCCGCACCCACGGGGCTTCCCTCAGACTCCCTGGGGAGCTCTCTGCACGGTGCCCGGCCCGGGGTCAAGAGCTCTGCCCAAACCAGCGCATTTAGGCCTCCCAGCGATCCCACAAAGCTCGAACCTGTCATCCTCACATTGTACACGTGGGGAGCCCACCCCGGACCTGGCCTGGAGTAGCCCTGCCAGGTCAGCCATTAGCCCTAGAAACCTGGAGAGGGCAGAGCCGGGCCGGGGCTGAGGGGAGGGAGGAAGAAGGGAGGAGCGGGGCCGGTACCCAGGCCAGGCGGCCAGAGCCCAGATGGCCTCCGCCCAGCCCTGGCCCAGCAGCCCCCAGGGATCTGGGAACAGGAGGCCTTTTGTGGGCGGCTGGGGCTGGCCCAGGTGACAGCCGTTGGCCTGACTGAAGACCTGGTTCCTCCCACCTCACAGATTCCAGACCAGAGGTGGCTCTGAAAGGATGGGTGGGGCGAGCCGAGTCACCACAGCAGCCTGGCCTCCAGGCGTGAGTGCCCACACTGTCCGAGGTGGGCAGGAGCAGGGAGGGTGGGGGCGGTGGCTCCCTCCCCCCCCTGCCCCAGGCCAGGTCATCAGGAGGAAGTCGGGAACAACCAGCACAGGCCATTCCTGCGCCACAGGCAGAAAGACCCTCAGTGCCCCACTGTCCCTATTTTGATCAAGAGCCCTGAAGGGCCCTCCTGACCTGGCCCAGTGCCTCTGCCAGCACTTGGGGTCACCCTCCCCCACTTGCAGGGCCTCAAGCAGTTTCTCCTCTAGACTGTTTTCCTGCCTCCGGGCTCAAGGCTAGAACACTCCTCCCTCCCTCCACACCTCCCCCCACCCAAGGACCATTCGCCCTTCGGGTCTGGGCCGAACTGCGACCTCAAGGGCGCACACAACCTCTGCTAGCCCACCCTCTGTGCACACACACTCTCCAGGCTTCCACCCAGCACCCCAGGCAGCTGCTCCTGTTTAACATCTGTCTCCCCGGCCAGACCACCAGAAGCACAGGGGCAGGAACCGAGTCTTGCCCCCTTGCTGGGTCCTCAGTGCCCAGACACAAAAATGCTGAGTCAATGAGTGAGCAGAAAGAGAGCTCATAACTTGACAGAAGAGAACCCTGAGGCCCCGAGGAAGGACATGAACTTCTAGGCTACCCTACCGGTGAGGGGTGAGGTAAGAAATGATACGATTAAAAAAAAGTCATGCGGTGCCTGGCTGGCTCAGTCGGTGGAGCGTGCGACTCTTGATCTTGGGGTTGTGGGTTCAGGCCCCATGTTGGGTGTAGATATTGCTTAAAAATAAAATCTTTTTAGGGGCCCCTGGGTGGCTCAGCTGGTTAAGTGTCCGACTCTTGATCTCGGCTCAGGTCATGATCTCACAGTTCAAGAGATCAAGCCCCACGTCGGGCTCTGTGCTGAGAGTGCAGAGCCTGTTTGGAATTCTCTCTCTCTCTCTCTCTCTCTCTCTCTCTCTCTGCCCCTCCCACACACATGTGTGCTCTCTCAAAATAAGCTTTAAAAAAAAAAGTAAAATAAAGTTTTTTTTTTTTTAATCAAATAAGTCCTCACCAAGCATCAGGTGGACTCTCACTGTGATTCCTTACAAACACCCTAAGACTCCTAAGACCCTAAGGAGGGATTATTATCTCATTTTATACAGGCTCCAAGAGTCCTGTTGCTAGAAAGAGGCAGAATCGAGATTGCTACTCTGTGACCCAGGGTCCAAGGGCTCAATAATCATACCCCTCTGAGAACAGTTTCCCCAAATATTCCCCCCCACCGAGTAGCAGAGAACTGTTTTCTTCAAGGAAGAAGGTTAAAGGGCAACATCGCAGTGGCCTCCTACAAGCCCCGAGCCGGAAACTTGCAACAGCTAGTAGAGCAGGGTTGCCGCACCGCACTCGGCCACTAGGTGTCGCCACTCAGCGCCGGGGCCTCCCCCCGCCACCCCAGGGCCGGATGGCGTCTCACCATTGTTGCAGTGCCGGATACAGTCCTGCAGAACCGCATGCCACTTGTCCTGCTCCGCTTCCGTCATCATGCAGAAGTAGTAGTGCCGTGCAGAAGGGTGCCAGAGGATGAGCGGGAACTGCGTGGGGCACTTGAGGATGGGGGCACTGCCCGATTTTGATGTGGTCCCTGAGGAGACAGGGTCCCCTGAGCCGCTGCTCTCCGCAGTTTCCGTCTGCCGGGGGAGGCGGGCAGCAGATCCCTGGGCCTGGCTCCGAGGGGCTGCCGGCTCCAGCCCAGAGAGGGCTGGCCTGTTCTGGGCTGACCAGTGAGTCAGCAAGAAGGCAGCATCCTTTTTTTTCTCACTGCATCCCCCACAGCCTGGCTAAAGGGACCTCAGAACCCCCTGATGTCTGTGCAGACTCCTTTCTCAGAGCTGGTGCCGCATCTTGGGGAAGGCTCTACGCTCCGTGCAGAAAACACAAATAACACAGAGTCAGAGCCCTCGGGCTCAAAGGCCGAGCATCACCTTCTTGGGTTTCCCTTCAAATTTCAGCCGTGCAGGCCAAAGTGTGGCTTAAATGTCCAAGGGGGGGGGGGGAAGGGAGGTCTGGGGGTGGGGGACAGAAAATAAATAAAAGGAGATTTTTCTCCATTTTGTCCGCAAGGATATTCGAGATCCAGTGAGATAAGTGGTCCTGGGCTGGGACCTTGCCACTATTAATCATACAATGACAGTTCTTCTTTGCGCCTTGGCTCTGAGTCCCCGGGTGGGGCTTGGGTGTACACAGCACCTCGAGGGGTCTACACGACACCCCAAGGTCAGTCCTCTCGGTGCCAAGTTGCCGGAGAAGACACAACAAAAACAAAGCCAGAGTCGGGGCTGGAATCCAGGAATTCTGGGCTGTAGCTGAGCCCTCAACCACACGGGGCACTGTACTCCCAAGCCCTATCCGGGGGCACAGACTGCCCCCTAGATCAGCCTCTCCCCCACCCCTTGGTTTCCCTGGGATCATCTGGGAGGCAGATGTGTTCCTGTAAGGCTTCCGGGAGTCCCCGGCAGGGTGGGGTGGAAACAGGACGCCTAGAATAACTCCTCGCAAATGCAGTACTGACTCCACGGAGTACAAAGAGGTTCACCTCGGTCATCCTCTCCAGGGGCATTAAAAGGCCTCAGGGAGGTGGGAAGGGCAGAGAGTGGGACCCCCGCTGCATAGTTGTGACCGTAAGGCTCAGGAAGTGGGCACGCAGGGGGGAGCTGACAATGGTTCAGTCCCACTGAATCCCCGCTCAGCCTCAGGCAAACCCCCTCTCAGCCTCCCTGCTGAGGCCTGGCCAGGACAGGAGCTCTGGCATCAGGGCTGCCCTCCCCCCTGGCAATGTCCTGGGCCTAAGCAAGGCATTTCGGCCTGGGATGGGGGGTCTTTACCTGGTAAGGAGTTGCCGACGAGCTCCAAGTACTGATCCACAGAGGTGAGGATTTTGTAGCCTGCACTGTTGATGACAGCCCGTGGTGGGACCTGTCGCTCGTAGGCCTGAGGAAGGGACAAGAGGAATGGTCCCTCGGGGTTACAGCGTGGCCAAGTCTAACTCTCATTTCCAGGTCTGGCTCCAGGGCCCTCTCAGTGTTGTCTGCCTGAGGCAGGGAGGAGGAGGGGAAGGAAAAGGGGAGGAGGGAGAGAGAAGAGGAGGAGGAGCCCACCCACTGATTAGAAACCACATGGTGTAGGGAGCGCTTGGGTGGCTCAGTCCGTTAAGCATCCGACTCTTGATTTCAGCTCTGGTCCGCTCAGCTCCTCACTGACAGCGAGAGAGCCTGCTTGGGATTCTCTCTCTCCCTCTCTCTCTTTGCTCCTCCCTCACTTGCATTCTTGTTCTGTCCCTTTCTAAATACATACATACATAAATACATAAATAAATACATAAATATTGAAAAGAAAAGAAAAAAAGAAAAACCACATGTTGTAGTGACCTGGATCCAGGCTCTGGGCTCAAATCCTGGCTCCACTGAACACTGTCTGTGTGATGCTGACACTAAGCTCCTTCACCTCCTATGCTTCAGTTCCCTGGTCTATAAAACTGGGACAGGGGCCGCTCCTACCCCACAGGGCTGTGTGAGCACTGAGATGATCCGTGTGACAGGATCAGCACAGGGCCTCACCACCAGGCACTGTAAGCGTGACCGGCACTGCCGTCCCTGTCACCAGCGGCGACCACTGCCTGAGTGTTTATTACACACCAGGCACCGTGCTAAGGACAATGCAAGCCTCCTTTCACAAAATTCTCACGATCCAAGAGGCGAGTACCGTCGGTAGCCACAAGTTCACACAGCCGGTACACAGCCGACCTAGGACATGAACCTGGTCTGTCCCCGTCCAGAGTCTTTGATCATTACCCTGAACTGTCCACCAAATTCCTAGGTTCTGAGCTCCACACAAGCCCCCTATGGAGGAGAATTAGGTCTGGACGCTGCTTTCATTCACCAGGGTGGGTAAAAAGTGGTTCTGAGGTCATAGCTCATACAGCAGGGCTGCCATGCTGCACCTGGCCACTAGGTGTCACTACCCAACACATTTCTTCAGAATGGCTCAGGGCCTCCGGGACACCGATTTGCAAAGTGTGGTCCTAGGTCATCAGCACCATCAGCATCACCGGAGAACTTGTTAGAAATGCAAATTCTCAGCTCCACTCAGACCAAGACCAAACTGGGCAGGCCCAGCAACCTGTTCAACAAGCCTCCCAGGTGATTCTGATTCAAGCTATCAGTTTGAGAACCACTGCCCTGGGCAATCAGGCCGCTCCCCCCCCACACTGTTTACATTTCTTTAACATTGATTTTCCTTGAACAGAGGGCACTCTGGGCCTGTCCTTTTGGCTACTTTGGAGAAATGTTTGGTAGTAGAAATTGGGTCTGTGGCTCAAACAGGTAGGGCTTCCCCAAGGGCTCAAGGCAAAGATAAGGAACAATCAGCAGGATGCTTTCGCACCCAGTACAGAGCAGGGGGCTGCAAGGCGGGCAAGGGAATCAGGAAGGAAAGATGGGACCACAACCCTGGGTAAGGGGGGGATGGGGGGCGGGGAAAGGGAATGGCCAGACTCTTGTGGCTGTGGAAGAGCAAGGATGGGAGAGGTCTGAAGAGCTTCAGAGAGCCCAGCCAGGAAGAGGGGGCGGGGAGGGGGACTAGGGCCTGGAAATGGAGGGATTGGACGGACTTGAGGCAACCTGGAGGGTGGGGAGGGGCTAGTGGCGAGTTGGTTACAGGGGGAGGCAAAGTGAAAGGTGACCCCCAGAGCTGGGCACCTGGACACCTGTTTAGAGGGAACCCAGCAGAATGAGCAGGCTGGAGGTGGAGGCTGCAGAGAAGGGGCAGGGCACGAGACTCAGGGGGGCCACCGAGGGTGGGTGGGGGGCCTCACCACTTTGTTCTCGTAGAGCACCAGCCCATAGTTGTGAGGCACGAGACTGAAGCGGTTCCTCCACTTCTTGTTGTCCTCCTGGTACTGAAACAGGTTCCCAGAGAAGATGATGCGCTCATCCAATGGCACCTAGGGGTGGGGCGGGGCAGTGAGTGAGGCGTGGCTTCCCCCAACCGTCCAGCAGGGCAACGGGGTCCCCTGAGAAGGGGACAGTGTGCTCACCCCTTGCTGAGCACATCCCCCCAAGTCCTCCTCTTAGAGGCAAAGCTGCATCTTACCCATGAGGCAGATAAGGAGAGTGAAGTTCAGGGCAATGAAGGGGCTTCCCCAAGGTCCAACCAGAGCCATAGTGATGCCAGGATTTGAACCCAGGTCAGCTTTCAGGGCCCAGCCAGGACCAAGGTCTCCCACTCTGTCCTGGCCCTAGACAGACACGCTCACCTTGGGATAGGTCTCTGGAGTCCATGGCAGGCTGCTAACCCACGCACCCCCCACTGCAGCGTGGAGGGGATATGTCAGCAGGCCAGTACGGTGAAGGCCCTAGTGCCAGGGAAAGTCTCTTTCCTGCTCTAGGCCTCAGGTTCCGCTCAGGGTAACAAAAACCTGGCCAAGGTGTCTCCAGAGAGCCTCCCCAGCTCTGTCAGCTAACAAAATGGCACTCCACGGATTTGGATGGAGTTGGAGGGGACCTCAATTTGGAGGGTTCAATGTTTGACCTGCATCCTGGCAGACCGATGACCAATGTGGGCATTAGAAACGCCCAGATCTTCCTGAAAAGTCCCAACTTTGACTTCACCTCTGACTCAGTGCGACTTCGGGCCTATCCCATCACCTCTTTGAGCCTCAGTTTCCTCATCTGTAAATGAGAGCAGTGACAGCACTGACTTCACCTAGGTATCCCAAGTATTGCAAAGAATGTGACATGTGCAAGGATCACACAGGCAGTTGGCACCTGACGGGCAGTCCGCTCAGCTCGAGATATGCAGCAGCCAGTGTTAGGATGGCTCGGTCTGTGTCAGTCTCCCCGCTCCACAGACTGACTGATTTGGGGAGGAGGGAGGGTGGCCGTCTCTGAGAGCTTGCTTCCTGAGCAAGCCCACACCAGGAAGCTCCAGGGAAGGAGATACAGAGGCCACAGGGAGCAGGCTTACTCCCGGACAGGCGGAGTTGCAACAGCTTCTATCTGTTCTGCAATAAATACGGTGACTTTTGCAAAAACTAAACACGTATCCTATGTAATAACAGGAGAAAGTATTATTGACGTGCCTAACCCTTCCCAGCTTCCTGGCTCGGCTTCGGGCTGCCCCCTGCAGCCGGAGCCAGGTGTAAGCCCTGGTCCCAAGCTGTGGCCCCGGAGGCCCTGCCTCTTCACAGGGGCCCCCTCTTCCCAGCAACCTATCCGCTACTCTTCAAGGGGAAATGCCAAAACACTCTTGGAAAATGAGGGCCATTGTACTCAAACAATAGGACCCCTCAACTGCTTCCTATCGAGGGATAAAAATATTTACAGGAAAAGAAAATGGTTCCCCCTACCACGGCCCCCACCCCCACCCCATGCGCACACACAGTGGGCTTTGCCCAAGTCACAAAGCTGTGCTCAGTGGGCTATATATAGACAGGGACCTCCTCTCGACCCAGCTCTCGAATCTCCATCTTTTCTAGAAAGAAAGAGCAGACCGCTCTCCTGACACCCTGGTAAGACCCTTGCTAGTGAGACCCCAGGCCTCCAGTCTGGAGGCAGGAGCCCTGACTCAGGGGCAGCGGGAGGCCTGGGGAGGCCTTCCCAGCCCCCTCGCCCCCCAAGTCCACCCCCAGATCCTGAGGCAGCCCGTAAAGGGTGGCTACTTGCGGGTTCGGGTTTTATTTTGAAGACTTTCAAATGGCAGAGTCGTGTTTCCATTGGAAGGCCTGCTGGAAATGAAACGGAACCTGACAGCCCAGGCGAAATATTTTGGACTCTGCAAAGCTCTCCAGCGCTGCGAGGGGAATCTTCAACGGGTGGGGGGTGGTCGGAGCGCAGACTCCAGTGCCGGCTCCACCGCCCGTCCCACGGGAGCCCTGGACGAGCGGCTCTGCCTCTCTGAGCCTGAGCCCACGTCACAGGCGTGGACAGAAGTATAACCCCTCAGAACGAGGCCGTGCCAGCTAGATGAGCTGCACTCACACAAAACAACTGCCGTTTTTATCATTTCTGGGTTGTTGTTTTTTTTACTACTATTACCATTGTTACTGTATTATTTCTAATAAAAACAATTGATGTTATTATGACAATTAGTATTATTTCTATTAAGATATTATCATGAGGGGCGCCTGGGTGGCTCAGTTGGTTAAGCAGCCGGCTTCGGCTCAGGTCATGATCTCGCGGTCCGTGAGTTCAAGCCCTGCGTCGGGCTCTGTGCTGACAGCTCAGAGCCCGGAGCCTGTTTCGGATTCTGTGTCTCCCTCTCTCTGACCCTCCCCCGTTCATGCTCTGTCTCTCTCTGTCTCAAAAATAAATAAACGTTAAAAAAAAAAATTAAAAAAAAAAGATATTATCACGATTTACCAAAATGGCCGATTTCCGGAGTGGCAAAATGGGACCAAAAATCCCTGCTTTTCAGGGATTGTAGGTGATTGATTTCATTTTACTCCTCTTACGTGTTACTTCGGTTCTCCTACAATGAACATGAAAGGCATTACTAGGGGCACCTGGGTGGCTCAGTCAGTTAAGGAGCCGACTCTTGATTTCGGCGCAGGTCATGATCTCACAGTTCCTGAGTGTGAGCCCTGCATCGGGCTCTGTGCTGACAGCGCGGAGCCTGCTTGGGATTCTGTCTCCCTCTCTCTCTGCCCCTCCCCTGCTTGCTCTCTAGATCTCTCCAAATAAATAAAAATAAACTCAAAATAAACAAATAAAGGCATTACTAAGGGTGTTTTTCATGCACAGTGATTCTCGTGCCTCGCTCTATCAGAGGTCACCCACTTCAGGGACCCAGGCAGCCTGTGATATTTCTTTTCCAAACAGGGAAGCATTCCCAGCTGTGCCCACCCAGAGCAGCTCACCTGGGCTTTCCTACCACACAAGTGTGCACCTGCCAGACACCCGGTCCAGGCACCTCTGCCCTCTGTTGTCACCAGGTGGGGAGGTGGCCATGACACCAAGGGTCCAGACAACCTTTCTGGTCATGTGACGCTCTCGGGCTCCGAAGCGCGGCCCTGGCCCACCCTCCAGGAAATCTGGAACCTGGCTGGGGTCCTGCCTCCACCATCCTGGATGAGCCACTGAAAGGCCCAGCGGAGGCCCCTGCGCGTGCTGCTCCCACAGTCTGATGGTCTCTTCTCCCAGCAGGTCCTCAGCGGAGATGGCCCTTCTTCTGAGGGGCCATTGTGGACCACCCGGACAAGGTCAGAGTCCCCCCCAGTCTGAGTTCACTCTGTCCTCTCCTTCGTGGTACCCAGTTTGTCATGTAAATGACGTTTTCCTGTCTCCCCGAGTGTCTGTGGGACCAGCGAGGACAGCATGGCCCCTCACCTGCCCCGGCTCGGTCAACTGTGGCACCGACTGTGGGCCTGCCTGTCTTCTTTCGGGGTACTCCCTCTATGTCATCAGTAGCCATCCCTCCTCCACTCCCTTCCCCCGACCTCCCCCCCGCCCCAGCTGACGCCTCCAGCCATCCCCAATCCCCCTCCCGCTGAGAAACCACCAACACATCCTGAAAGCCAGGTCAAGTGAGCCAGCTCCGGCCCCCTCGGGTCTCGTGGTAAACTGGCATATTTTCCACCACTTGGGTTTGGGGGAGGGTGAGGAGAGGAAGGAAACAAGCCTGACCCTCCTTCTCAGACTCTTTCTGTTCTGCCACCTCAGAGAGGCCCATACCGGTCCCCTTCCGCACAATCCGAATCCCATCTGGCCTCAAGAAGCCCCACGAAATCCCCACCCCCTCCTGGAGGCTGCATGCACTCCTCTGGCCCAAGATGGCTGTTCTGAGTGTCATTTCACACACAGAGAAACTGAGGCTCGGGAAGGTGAGGCCACGGGCCGGAGTTTACCCGGCAAGTCTGGACTCACACCCCTCAGGAACCCCACCTGCTCCCCTCATTCTCTCATGGAGTCCTCACCGCGGCCCTCTGCAGGAGGCACCCACCTGTCAGGTGAGGAGATGGAGCCCTGAAGGCTGACTTGACCGGCCAAGCCAACTACCAAGAGGCTCTGGCCCCGGTGCCCCGAGTTCTCTCCCACCAGACCCCACCCTCTTCTACCATTCTGTCTTGGGACCCGAAGCCCGCGTACGGGCTGACCCGGGCAGCCCAGAGGAAGCCAACAGGACTGGGTGGGGAGGTGTGGCGAGGTGATCAAGGGCAACTCTGGAGCCCACCATGCATGGAATTCAGCTACTAAGGACCTGAGCACTGGCGCTGGGGCTGCCTGGCTGACCTGGCTCGGACCCCACTCCCAGGCCGGATCGGCTCTGCCAAGCCGATTCCCCAGAGGGGAATCCCCCAGAGGTGTCCAGGGGCCACCAGCCAGGGTAAGGGGCCTCTGGACTACTGCTTGGCCACTCCAGGGCCAGGCCACCTGCAGAGGTGGGGCTGGCACCCTTCCCTCCTGTCACCCTTCCCTCTGCCACCCCTTGGCCATCCAGGGGACAGAGAGTGAAGGTCACCGAAAGGAAATGCCCTGGATTTCCCTGGGCTGAGTCAGGGCCCCCTGGACCGCCCCCTGACTAGCAAGGGCTAGCTTCTCACCCCACGGGCTCAAGCCTGAGACTGCTGGCTTCCAGCTAGGCACTCACAGCACCCCCACCCCCCCCACCGCCTGTGTTCTGGCATTCCCTCACCTCCTCTATGCCCATCCCACCCCCAGCCCCACACCGAGGCCAGTCACAGGGTCCCCTTCCCAGGAGGCTTTGTTTGCCTCCTTCAGCCCATGCTGACTCGTGGGCTGGAGCCACACACTTTCCAGGCTCTCACTCGACAAATATTTACTGGGCAAACACAATCCTGCTAATAACAGGATAATGACAAGGCTGCTGATGCTGACTTATCAGCCGGCGCTCACCGAGCACCTTCCCTGCTCCAGGCGCCCAGCTGATCCTCATCTTTAATCCCGACAACCGCCCAGTGCAGGTGTTCTGATCCCATTTCACAGATGAGTAAACGGAGGCTCCACGAGGTGAGGTGACTTGCTCACGGGCACTTGGCCTTTAAGAGGAGCAGCTGGGCTTGAACCTGGGCCTGCCAAGATGACTCCAGAGCCCCCAGCTCCACCAATGGAGGGGTTGAGCTGGCGGGGAGTCCCCCACAGTGAATGAAGGGGTCTTGGTAAGACCACCGGTTTATATGCCTATTCAGAAGATAGGTGGAGACCCTAGGGACCATCCAGGCAACAATGGTAAACTGAGGCCCAGGGACGGGAAGCCACTCGCTCAAGCCATGTCAGAGCCCACCCTGACCCGGGCTCGGCACCTCTTACCTTGCGCCAGAGCAGCTGGGCCTGCGGCGCCCCCGTGCCCTCGATCTCGTGGCGCATGCTGTTGAAGAGGGCCACGCCATACTGGTCCTCATAAAAACGGAGGAACTCCGTCAGGATCTTCCCGGTTTTCTCTGAAACGGAAGAACAAACAGGCCTGTGAGGTCGTCATGGTTACCCGCAGCCGCCCAGCCCTGCCCCAGGGAGGGGCACCAGCCAAGCTCCAAATTCCTGCTCGTAAAACTATTTGCACAAGCTCCAGGCTTTCACCTGCACTGCGTTTCTGGCCGGAGTTGTGCGTTTCCTGCACACAGAGGGTGAACTTTCGGACAGGAAAACGGGCAACGACTGAGACAGAGAAATCACCAAAGAGAAAACATGAGAAACCAGCAGGCAAGGGAAAGAAAACAGCTGAGTCTCCCAGTCATCAAGCAAATGCAGATGGAGATTCCATTCCCCCCACCCTCCCCTCCCCCCGGGTCAGACCAGTCGGGGTGTAGAGAAACAGGCACCTCAACTCAGAGCCGTGGGTTCTAGAAATTGGGACGGCCTTTCTGGGAGTGGGGGGGGGGGGACACCGCTGTGCGTACGATTTTAAGGGTGCATGCGGTTCCCGGATGCCGGGCTCACTCCTCTAGGAATTACCCACGGAGCAAGTCACAGAAGGGCAGGTACAGTATATATTCACCAAGGCAATCAGTGGAAATGGGCCAGATGCGCGTTCGTGGAGACGGATTCAGAACATGCCAGTGCACGTGGGACAGGAAGTGGGTGGGGGGACCCACAGGTACCACCAGAGGGAAGGTGTCCACCTTTGGCCATGTAAGGAAAAGCGAGTTACAGAATCACATGTTAAATATTACCTCACTTAAAATGACCCCTGTCTGTGCCTGTAAGTTATTTACACTCGGAGACGGAGGAAAAGGTCCAGAAGGCAGCACTCCTGACTGTTCCGGGTGGGACCCAGGGTGTGGGAATAGGAGGGCCGAGTGAATTGCATTTTCTGCTTTATTCACTTTTACAGCATTTGAATTATTTACCAACCATGATTCCTTCCACAATAAAAAAAAAAAAAAAAAATTCTAAAATTAACTCCTCTAAGTTAACCACCTTTTGGCTTTCACCGGCCATTTGCTTCTCTCTGCTGCTAAAGCACTTTCTGAACAGAGAAGGCGACTATTGTGACCTCCAGAGCTCACCCAACGCACATCAGACGCTCAGTAATGGCCCTGCCTGGGCATCCCTATTTGCAGATGATGAAACCGAGGCCCAGGGAGGGTGGTGACTGTTAACACTCCAGGAGGCCTTCTCCTTAGGAGAGACTTCCTGGCCCTGAGAAGTTGTGGCTCCATTATCTGGACCTCAGTTCCCTGCACACTAAGACGGGACTCAATGGTGGATGAGTCCAGTCTTAGCGGTGAAACCACCACTGACCGTCTTGGGTTCCAGATTTGAACAACTGGTCCTGGGGCACCTGGGTGGTTTAGGCAGTTAAGCACCTGACTTCAACTCAGGTCATGATCTCACAGTTCGTGATTTTGAGCCCCGTATCGAGCTCTGTGCTGTCAGTGAAGAGCCCACTTGGGATCCTCTGTCGTCCCCCCGCCAGCCCCGCGCTCATGCATGCACATGCGCAGCACTCTTTCTTTCAAAAATAAATAGGGGCACGTGGATGGTTCAGTAGGTTATGTGTCTGACTTTGGCTCAGGTCATGATCTCACTGTCTGGGAGTTCGAGCCCCACATCAGGCTCTGTGCTGACAGCTCAGAGGCCAGAGCCTGCTTCGCATTCTGTGTCTCCCTCTCTCTGCCCCTCCCTGGCTCATGCTCTGTCTCTCTCTCTCTCTCTCTCAAAAATAAACAAACATTAAATATTTTTTTTCAGGGGTACCTGGGTGGCTCAGTCACTTAAGCGTCTGACTTCGGCTCAGGTCATGATCTCACGGTCCGTGAGTTCGAGCCCCGCGTCGGGCCCTGTACTGACAGCTCAGAGCCTGGAGCCTGTTTCAGATTCTGTGTCTCCCTCTCTCTCTGCCCTTCCCCTGTTCATGCTCTGTCTCTCTGTCTCAAAAATAAATAAACGTTAAAAAAAAAATTAAAAAATTTTTTTTCAATGTTGTTAATAAATAAATAAATAAATAAATATTAAATAAGAAAATGAAGAACTGGTCCTGTCTCAAATAAGGGATTGACATGGCACCCCCCCCCCCCCGCCACCGCCATGGCTGGTCTCCGAGTGCCAAGAACACACCTTGTGCTCTTCTCAATAACCTTGTGAGGTAGGGCTGGTGTTACTCCCATTTCACAGAAGAGCTGAGACCCAGAGAGGTTAAGTCACTGGCACAAGGTCACGTAGCAAGTGGGTGATGGAGCTGGGATGCAGTCTTGGGGCCCAGCTAGGAGGTTGGTGGGGGGGAGGGGGGCTGGTTGGATACTGAAAGCTCGTGCCACTTGTGCCCAGGGTCTCAGGCAGGCCCACTCCCTCTATGCCCCCTGGAGGCAGCTCAGCCCAAGGACCCCTCTCCGTAGACCCTGCCTGTGGTCCCCTTTCCTGGAATGAGGTCATGCCTGTCCAGATTCCGATCTGGGGAGAGGAAGGGGGGAACAAATGAGGAATTTGCTTTGAATGCCTATTTTTTAAAAGCCATAAACAACCAGAACTCTCTCAAAGACCATGGGAATTGTTTTGGAAAAATGATGAGGCAGGATAGGGAGGGGTGAGGGGAGCAGACAAGATGGGGTAATGAATTGGAGCCAAAGAGAGAAAAACGGGACCTCAGATGACAATAATATTGATATATTGCCATCATCATCATCATCATCATCATCATCATCACCATCGTGGCTACCACTTATTGAGTGGTAATCCGAGCCAGCGGGTGGGCATGTTTTACGTGCCAGATACCAAAGAATCCTCATCAAACCCTAGGGAGTCAGGGCTATTGTTTCCCCATTTTAGGGAGGAGACGGAGGCTTGCGGACGTAGGACTGGACAGCCAGGCTCTCAGCCACCAGGGCACGCAGCCTCAGCCCAGGGTTTTGCCCCAACTCTGCCCCAAGCAGTCACATGCCCAACAGGCACTTTACCTGCATGCGGGATCTCGAGGGTCCTTCAGCCATGGCTCAGCGGGGGGGGCCTGACCAGCCCCTGGGACGCCCAGCCTCAGAGCATTATTTCCAGAAGGGCCAGAATCCACCCTGACCCTTGGGAAGCCAGGCCCAGCAGGAAGCCGCTGTCCTGTGTCAGAACTCGTACCCAGGACTGCCTAACCCACAGCATGCTCTCAGCAAAACCCAGGTACTGCATCCAAGCAGGGGGTGGCTAGGTTTAGAAGGCCCCGGGGCTGGACTGGGACAAGAAGGGCAAAGTATCATCCCTTGAGGTGTGTCAAGGCCTGATTGTGGGGAAGGGGGTTGCTGTAGGTTGAAGAGGAAGCCGGGGAGGCTGAGGAAGTGAAGACCAGAACAAGGTGACCCTGAAGGAGACAGAAGGCAAAGATGAAGCTGACGGGCTTGAAGTATCTGGGCTGAGAAGGGCCGGGTGGGGTAGGGGGCAAAAAGAAAACCCACCGTCGCCCTCCCATTGGGATGAGGACAAGTTATCCGAGCCGGACTGTAGGACCAGGGTCCAGGAGTAGAGGGCTTGAGGACTAGGGTGGGAGTCACCAGGCAGAGGGTGGAGAGAAGAGAAGGTATGGGCAGAAATGGACAGAAAATGGGAGTAGGAAAAGAGGAGATGGCCCCAGGCACCCTGCACCCCCAAACAGACAGCAGCAGCCCTGGCCCCAAGTTCACCCAACTGCCTTGCTTGTACAGGCATGCCTTGCTGTCCAAACTCAAGAAGTACATAGGCACGTGGGTGGCTCAGTCAGTTAAGCGTCCGACTTTCAGCTCAGGTCATGATCTCACGGTTCGTGAGTTCGAGCCCTACATGGGGCTTTCTGCGGTCAGTGCACAGCCCACTTTGGATCCTCTGTCTCCTTCTCTCTCTGCCCCTCCCCCTCTGTCAAAAATAAACAAACATCAAAAAAAAAAAGAAGAAGAAGAAGAACTATATAGATCTGGATCTGTTTTCAGATAAACACGTTGCTACCTGAAATTCCAGAACCAAACATCACAGAGTGGGGTCTCTCACTACCCAAACTTGCTCTCCCAGCTCGGGAGCCAAATGGATTGGGATGCTAGTATCTGTCTGAGGATTGACCGTAAATCAGGGAGGGTGGCCCTGACACCGTTCTGCACACCACTGGCTCCCCTTTGCTCCCCACTCTGGCCTGGCACAGGCAGATGCTGAGCAAGGGGCAGTCCACTCACCAGTTACTGAGCACCTACTCCACACCAGGCCCCAGGACTGGGCAAGCCGCTGGGCCAGGGGTAGGAGTGACGTCATTTCTCAAGGGGTTCCTTAGAAGGGTCCCAGGCGGCACCAGGAAACTGGGTGCGTTCGACCTAACTCTGGTCAAGGAAGGGTTAGAAAGGGAAGACTTGGCGGCGGGGGGGGGAGGTGTGGCAGGGAGCAGGGCGGCAGGATGGCTTCCTGGCAAGGGCAGCCCCAAGCACATTCTTGAGAGAGTCCTAAGACAGCCTGGAAGGAACTGCCTCGTGCTTGGTACAAAGGAAGTGCCATGGGAAGGCAGCGCTGTAGGGGGCCTAGGATTTGGGGCTGGAAAGACCTGAGAGAGGCAGGCCAGGGAAGGGGGCCAGTCCCCTCCTGGGAGAACGGGCTCACAGGGGAGAAGCCCTCAACAGGGTACCCAGCGGCCTGTCTGGCCAACGCTGCTGGAGGGAAACCTGGATGGGCAGCCCCGGCCGCCTTGGATGCTCCTCCTGCCCGTTGAGCTCCGGGGTCATGGCCCAGGCAGTCCCCTTCCTCTGGGCAGTGCTCAGCACCCCCTTTCTTCCCTTCTGGCCACCCTACAGCGGCTGTCTCCCTGGAGCTGCCGTCGGGATTTTACAGTTCAATCCCCCAGCCTGAGTGTCCGTGGATGGTCCCCAGGCCTCCGGGGCTCCTCTCCCCTCCACACCTGCCCATGCCAGCTCTTCCCGCCTCCTCCCACGGCTTCTGGAGACACCACAAACCACGGATTTAGGGCCGCCGAGGCCAAGGCTCACCATCCCTCCCACCCAAGGTCCCCGGGGGCCCCAGACTCAGGAACTGCTGGGAGGTACAGGTGCTGGCATGGGGCAGTCCGAGGGCATGGGCCGCCCTCACCACCTTCCACGTTTCCTCACCCATCCTCCCAGGTGCCCTCTGCCAGCACATCCTGCAGAATTAGGAGGTAAACTCACCCCACTCAGACTCAGGGTCCAATGCACACACTCAGATTCTTGAAATGGCCCCAGACGTGAATAAAACCCTCCACTTTACAGGTGTACAAACCAATGCTCACAAAGACTAATGGCTCAAGAAGTCACTTCACTTGTCAGTCAACAGAAAGCTACTGAGCTCCGTGGGGCTGTCTTGAGAAGCACTCATTTATGGGGTCCCGATTCCCTCATGAGCCCACGAATCCCGGGAGTGGACCTGAGTGTCCCCATCTGCACCCAGACACCACTGTACTCTGGGGCCTCAGGGGGACCAATGCCCCCTCCCCGGGGCCTCCATTTCCACATCACATCTGCACCACGAGGGTAGTGGGCTCCATCTGGCTCCGGATGTGGGGGCATCTCTCTGCCTCCCAGATGACTAGAACCCTGTCTCCAAGGGCTGCGCCCTTTGGGACCATCAAGAGCGACCCAGAGGGGCACGTGGGTGGCTCAGTCAGTCAAGCATCTTGGTTTCGGCTCAGGTTGGGATCTCAAAGTTCATGAGTTCAAGCCCCACAGTGAGCTCTGCACTGTTAGTGCTTGGGATTCTCTCTCCCTCTCTCTCTGCCCTTCCCCTGCTTGTGCTCACTCTATCTCTCTCTCTCTCTCAAAATAAATAAATAAACTGTACAAAAAAAAAAAAAGAATGACCTAGAGCCACCCCCTTCCCATCCAGGCCTCCTAACTCTGCCTCTAGAACCCCCAGAGTTTACCAGATGTGACTATCACTAAAAAGTTATGCATGTTCAACAGCTCACTGAACCTGAATAGATACTGTTATCCCCACTTTACAGATAAGGAAACTGAGGCTCAGGGAGACCAGGTGACCTACTCAGAGATGCCACAGCCCAGAAAGGGAAAGAGGTGAGTTTCAAAGCCTGTACAAAGCCCCCACCCCACAAAGCCTCCTCATCCAACAGCCTCCCACATGGCACAGAAGTATAATTTCTAGTCCTGCCTTAAACTTTATTTCGGGGTCTTTGCCTGGTCCCAAGAGGCAGGCAGAGTGCACCTTACTATCCCCATTTTACACATGAAGAAACCGAGGTTCAGAGAGGCAAAGTGACTTTCCCAAGGTCACACAGTAAGTAGATGAGCGTCAGAGCCAAGACTGAAGCCTGGGGTCTCCAGCCCCAAACTGGTCAGAGCTGGCAGGGAAACTTCACACCTACTGGATCCTTACCTGTCCATCTTCTCTGGGCCTTAATTGTCCCACCTGTAAAATGGGTGGGTAGGTCCCTGTTGGCTCAGCTGATCAAAATCTCAGTGATGATATAATCAGTGTTGCCCTGGCCCCAGGAGCTGACCGGGATGCTGGCCTCAGCACCTCCTCTGAGCTGCTGGTGAGTCAGTTCTGAGTCTGACCACAGGCCCCTCAGGCTGGACAGAAGGACTGGGAGGGAAGTGGGGGGCAGGATTCAGCATCAACCCTACCTGTGTACGAGGCACCATCTCTGTTGGGCACACGGGCTCTGGGTTCAAGTCCTGGCTCTGCCACCTACTAACTGTGTGGCCTTGGTCAAGGCACTTCCTCTCTCTGAGCCTCTGTTTCCCCCTCTGCAAAATGGCACAACAGTATCTGCCTGATGGGGTTATGAGAAAATCAAGATCAGGGGCACCTGAGTGGCTCAGTCGGTTAAGCGTCCAACTTTGGCTTAGGTCATGATCTTGGAGTTTGTGAGTTTGACCCCGCATCAGGCTCTCTGCTGTCAGAGCAGAGCCCCTTCAGATCCTCTGTCCCCCTCTCTATCTGCCCCTCCCTTGCTCATGCTCATACTCTCTCTCTCTCAAAAATAAATTAAAAAACATTTAAAAAAAGAAGAGGTCAAGATCAATGAGCTAATGGGCATAAAGCATTTCACCCTGGCAAAGAGGAGGCATGTTAACGGGAGCTCCTATACAGTGCCTCTTGTCCAAGCTTCCCCTAATCCGGAGAGAGGCCCTTGAAACACCCCTGGCCCAGCTGAGCAACCCCCGGTGCAGCCTAGCCCCAGGCCCAGCACCAACAGTAGCCAAGGCAACCGAAAGAACGTTAATCTCTGATTTCCCAAACTGACAACGTTATGGGTCACGCTGCTTCCTGCACTCAGAAAGCGGGGGCTGGGCAAGAATGTGGGAGGCCCCAGGGTGGCCCGCAGTCCCCTGCCAACTCTGGGGGACAGGGGGACTTAGCCCACTGGGCAGATGGCAAAACTGAGGCTCAGAGAGGAGAAGGGGCTCCCGGAGCAGAGGATGAGAAAAAGGAGTGCGGAGGTGCCCCAGAGAGCCTCGAAGGCCTTCTCGTGGCCCTCCCAAAGCCCAGCACATGTCACGTTGAGTCACCCCCCCCAATCCTGGACTCAACCTGGGGCAGGCGGTGTCTCATTTCAGATGAGGAGAACCGGGATCCCTGCCAAGTCCTTCAGCTGGGGAGCAGCAGAGGCAGGATCTGAGCCCAGGCCCGGGGCCCCCTCCACACTGACTGCGGGGTCCCAGGACGAAGAGGGCAATCTCCAGCCGGGACCACGTCAGCCTCGTGCCAGCCACAGGGGCTTCACGTTGGTCCCAGCCCCAGCTCGGCCCGAGTTGAGGGCAATGCGCCAAATCTGTTCCCGGCTCATCCGGTCCCTCCAGCGGGCCCCAGGGACACACCTCACCCACGAGGCCCGTCCCGGTTTCAGGGCTGAAAGAGATTTGCCGACTGAAACCAGGCAGGCGGCACCCTGTAGGGCAGGGCAGGCCCGGAACTTGCCTACCTGGTTCTCAGAGCCCTGGAGAGAAGGCCCAGGGTGGAGAGGTAGAGGAGGCAGCCAGGGACTCAGTTTCCCTGTGTCACACAGCTGCCCAAAGTACGACCGTCTCCATCGTCCGCCTAGGAGAGCAGGGAAAGCTTATAGTCCAGAGAGGTGGCGACACTCTCCTGGGGTCACACAGCATATGTCAACAGAGCTGGGTCAGCACGTCAGGCCCCCGGTGCCCAACCCAGGGCCCTTCTACCTGGCCACCCTACTATCACTATTAAGAAGTACTAGCAGCAGCCAAGTGTTCAGCACCCCTCCACACCCAGCACGGTGCTACACGTTCACACGTGTCATTTCCTGTGCTGTCCCCACTTTACAGAGGAAGACACTGAGATTCAGAGAAGTTAAGTGACTTCTCTGGAAACACATAGCTTGTAAATGACAGGAACCCAGATCAGCCTGAGTCTAACACAGAACCAGAGTTTGGGCAAATCCATCTCACCCCCACCTGCCAGCCTCCGGGAGCTGGGGTTCCACACCGCACTGGCCCTGTGGGTGGCCGCTGTCAGAAAGGCTGACATGGCTCCCACTCAGGACCTGTAATCAGGGGCAAAGTCAGGAAGAAGGGGTAATGACAGGCTCCACTGGCCAGCAGAGGAGGGGGACTGGCAGACCGCCCGTGAGAAGAGCCTGAACTAGCGGCCGGAACCCCGCAGAGCCGAAGCCAAGAGGGGGTTAAGTCAGCTGAGTGGCACCCTCACCCCAACAGCCAGTTCTTTTTCAGAAGAGAGACAGCTGCCAGAGAGGGCACGGGACTGATCCAAGGTCACCGCACAAATACCCCCTGAAGAATGGGTTTGCTCAGAGCACCTGTATAGCAGCAATAGGTCCCTGGAACCCCACTTCTGGGCCCGAGAGGATTCCCCCACCAGCCATGCCCCACGGCCCAGCGCAAGGCCATCGGGGTGAGGTGGACTTCCTAGCTGACCAGGGGATGGCCAAGAGGCCAGTACAGCTGAGCCCTGACTGTGCCACAAGTCACTGCCCCCCAGCCATGGGAATGCCCATCCTATGTCTGCCCGGCCTCCAAATTTCTACCCATTTCCACTCCTGACTCCTTCAGATCCTTTGCTTACAACAGCCACAGGGATCTTTGTGTTACAGCTCTCACCCTGAACCTTCTCTGCTCAACAACCTTCCATGGCTCCCACTGCCTTTGGGACAAAGACTAAACTCTTTAGAAGGCCCCCAGGCTCCTGCCTTCTCTTCCTTGCCATGGGGTCTCCAGGTCAGGAACACTCCTTCCCCCCTCCGCTGGGGGGGTGCCCATTTCTCAGCCCCCCACTGCACCACTCCCTCCCCCAGGATGCCCCCAGGCCAGTGGGTATCCCCCACTTATTTCCATAGCCCCCCATTGATCTTGCAGTGGGTGAAGGCCTGTTTCCTGTCGGACTCCCCCGGGCAGTACCCACCGCATCCGGGACAGGGCCTGGCACATAGTAGGAAGCTCAGAGCAAGAAGCCAGAGGCGCGATCTAGAGCCAGGGCCGCCCTGGGGCACAGAGCCACCCTCGTTGAGCAATAAAGCTCCCCACACACACCCCAGAGATTCCTCACCACAGAACGGGAGGCTTATGCCCAACCCAAGGGCTGTGGCCAGGCCCCAGAAATGAGAGGATGCGCACAACACCTTCCTTCTTACTCGGGAAGGTGACTGCCACCCACGAGGTTCCCTCCCTGCCGGCCTCGGCCGCCCTGAAGGGACCCTCTGCTGGTCACCCCTTCCCTGGAGCCGGGAACAAGGGAAAATTCTCTCCCCGTAAATACAGCAGCCCACAGCATGCCAAGGCCCGATCGTGGCAACTACCTGATGGCATGATGTGCAAAGGGCTTTATGGAGGAGATCAAAATGGCCCAGGGAGGGAGGGTCTGTCGTTACCCCAGTGGACAGAGGAGGGAAGAAAGTGTCAGGCAGTTAAGGAGCCTACTCAGCGTCACACAGCGTCACACAGGCACAATGCTGGCTGCTGATCTCCAGGCTTACTCTGCTGGGCCTTTACTGCATTTGCCACCGGGCCCTGGCAGCAACCCCAGGAGGTGGGTACAGGTACCACCCCCACTGAGGAAACAGGAGGCTGTGAGGCCCAGTGACTTGTCCAAAGTCAGCCAGCTGTCAGGTAGAGAAGCCTGAATCCACGCTGGGGGCTTGAACCCAGGCTCCCAGGGATGTGGAGACACAAAGGACAGTCATGCAAAGTGCTTCAGAGAGGCTCTTCCAGGGCTCCGACACCCCAGGAGACGGGAGGTTCGCCCGTCACTGCATTCTTGACACCCGCCACGGGGCCTGGCACACCGTGGCCCGCAGACAGAACACTGAATCAGATCCAGGACCCGCCAGGTTCTGAGCCCCATTTCCCTCCCCGAGGCCCCACCCTGGTAATTTCCTATCCACCCCAGGCCCCTATCTCCACGCTTTCACGTGTGCTGTGCCCCCTTGCAGAAGCCCCTTCCCCCCTTGTTTCCACAGTTCAAGGTCTTAGCCAAAAAAAGAAAAACACAAAGTCTTAGCCAGACTTCAAGGTCCCACTCAAATATCTCCTGGGATTGCCCATTTGTGCATAATTATAATAATAATTGGGGCCTGAGCGAAGGCCTGTAGCACTCACCCACTGCCAGGCACGGAGGCAGCTCCCATATATGCTAACAAGTATCCTCAACGTTATTTAACCCTCACCCAGATTTACTCTTGAACCCATTTTGTAGATGAGGCTCAGAGAGGTGAAGTGACTTGTCCAACGTCACACAGTTAAGAGGGCAATTGTGACCTGAAGCCAAGCCATCCACTGTCCACTGCTCTATCCCAACACCTAGAATGGTGCTGAAACAGAGAAAGAGCTCAAAAACATTTGTGGTCTCTCTGCCAGGACATTCCCCACTCGCCTGGCAGCTGCCCGGGTCAAAAGGGGCACCTTGTTACCTTCTGTATCCCAAGCGCCCAGTGTGGCACGGGTTTGGGGACAGAAAAGTGGGTGTCTCATAGAGGCAGGGGTGTTAGGGGGCCAAGCTTGAAGCAAGAAGCAAACCCTGAGCTCAGGACGGCCTCTCTGGGCTTCAGTTTCCTTGTCTATAAAATGGGCATAACGTGATAGTTTCCCACACACAATCTCACTCAGTGATGAGGGGTCCTCAGGAGATGCTGACTTTTGTTGTCAACAAAGAACTGGGTGAACAATATAAAGATACATGGCTGTCATCTTAACCTTTGGCACCAGTAGAATCCCTGCCCCGGAGTGTCCCCTTATTAATGGACCAGTGACATATGCTTATAACAGGCCACTGGACCTGGGAAGGGCCCTCTAAGATGAAGTTCGAGCTCTGGGTTGGACAGATGGGGAAACCGAGGCTGGGGAATAGGAAAGAAGCAACCTTGTGAGAACAGGGTGAAGAGAAAGCAGGGGGGGGGGGGGTGCGGTCAGAATTCAGCACCCAGGAGAGGGAACTGGCTCTGGTCTGAGGGTCTCCGGCCTGGAACATTCTCTCAAAGCCCCCCTCAGCCTGGCCATCTCCTCTTCCTCCCCCTCAGGCTCGAACATCACCTCCTCGGAACCCAAGACAGGTCCAGTGCCCGCAGCCCCCACTTCTCCTTGGCCCTCTTCTCACCTACAGCTGCTGTATCCCCACGAAAGGCTCCTTCGACCCCACTCCCCAGACAGAGACCTTGTTCCCGCCGTCTCCCCGGAACCCAGCTCGTGCCTGGCCCAGGTGCGTGCCCGATAAGCAAGTGCTGAGTGGGGAAGGCCACCCCCGGAGGGAAGGCCATCCAGTTTCAGGTGCCCAAATGGCCGCCACGGGCCCAAAAAGGAGGCTGAGGAGGGCAGAGGCTGCCTGGGGCTCCCCGTCGCAAAGGCAGCTTTGGGACAGGGCAGTGGGATTTCTCACAAAGCTGCCTTTAAAGCTCTTCTCAGTTGGCAAATATTTAACCACGGCTCAGAGACCCAGGTCTGCTGGGGAAGAGTGTACGGGAGGGCCTGAGGAGGGAGGCAGGTGGCTGAAGTGGGGCCCAGAGAAATGCCAGAAAGAAAAAAAGGCAGACTGAAGACCCGCCCACCGGGGACTGCCCTTTCCTTTATACCCCGGGCAGCCTGGTGGGAGGAAGTCGATTCCCATCTTGACACAAACAGGGAAACAAAAGCCCTCTCATCTCCTCCGGGGCCCTCCCTCCCTGCCTGGCAGCACCGTACCCACAGCTCACAGTTGGCGGCTTGTTCCGGGAGCCCAGAACCCAAGAACACAGAGCCAAGCTGCGGAGGGTGGAGAAAGGGTGCCAAGGCCCCACCCCCGGCCCCAGCCAGGGCAGGACTGGCCTCTACCCACACCTACCCCGGGCCCACCGCAGGGTCCCCGGCACTGCGCCTACCGTGGGGGGCACCGCTCCCACTCCTGGGGTTCCTCCGGGGGCTGGCGTTCTGCACCAAGCCCTGCCGTGGCCAAGGCCACACCCCACACACCCCAGGCCGAGGAAGCCATGACAAAAGGATCAAAGGGGGAGTCGAAGGCAGCCTGGAGGACCCCCAGAGCTCCAAGATGCTCCAGCAGGACCAGCGGCCTCACACTGTGCACACCCCTGCTTAACTTCCCTGTCCCCCTCAGGGAGAGCCCTGGTTTGGGAACCAGACAGGTGCCAACAAAGCCCAGCTCCGTGGTCCTGTGGCCTCGCCTCTGAGCCCGGGTATTCTCCTCTGTGCACTGGGGATAACTGGCTTGTCTCTCAGGCGGCTGTTGTCAACAGGACGGGCAAAGAGGCAGCTGATCTGTGACGGTGATTTTGTAAACACTAACCTCCATCCTCCTCACCCCCGCCCACCCATCCCTGCTGACTTCTGGGCAACACCCTTCTCCATTCCCTTCCTTTCATCCTCGCCACACCCGCTGGAGCCCTCTAACCTGCGGCCTGGACACCTGTCACAACTGCCCCAGGCCAAAGGGCAGCAGCCCTGATTTCCTCAACACATGTCCAAGTCTGGACTGGAGACACGGGGCGCTCTGCCACAGCACCCTCACACTGGCCTGGACCCCACCCGTTTGAGAACCCACCACCGACTTTCCCCTCGGTGCCCAGCCCTTGAGATGCCCAGGCAGACCTTCCTGACTGAGCCCTTCCTCTCTGACCACCTGGTAGCCAGCATCACTGCCCAGCCCCTCCCCATCGGCCACAAGACGCAGGAGCTGAGGACAGGACCCGGCGTGAAATTCAGGCCCTCAGAGCCAACCAAAATGACCGCTGGGGGCAGAGCCAAAGTCCAGTGAGGGTCTTGGGGGCTCCACTGTGCTAGCCAAGAAAGGCTTCATGTTGCCCTCATTCATCAACCATGCGGCAGTGGGCATTCAGGAAGGAACTAGACCAGCCCTTCTATCTAATGAGGGAGAAAGACTATCAACAAAACCGACAATGAGCGTGGTAAGCCCCCAGTTGGGAGCAGCACGGGAAGTTACAGGAGCCCAGATGAGAGGCCGCTAACCTAGCCGGTGGAGTCAGGGAAGACTTCCGGAAGAAAATGGCGCCTGAGACATGAAGAGGTGCTAAGCAGGTAAAGGAGGAGGAGGACTGGGCAGGGAGAGGGTGCCAAGCAGAAGACACAGGAAATGCACAAATTCAGACATTCGAGAAAGCATGAATCCATTCCACAAGTAAATGTAGGAATATCTTCTATGTCAAGAACAGTATCAAGGTTCTGGAATCAGATCTCAATTCAAGTACTAACTCCACCGCTCCTGGGCTGTAGGACCGTGGGCATGGGACTGATACTCTCAGAACCTCAGTTTCCTCAGCTGTAAAATGGGAGGACCAGCAGTACCCATCTGGCCAGGTTGTCATACGGATTTGATGAAATGAGGAGATCTACAGTGCCTGACCAGACGGGGTCCTGTGTTATCAATAATGAGGCCTACTGATGGAAAGAAGTTCCATCTGCCCGAGCGTTGATGGCCAGGAAATGAGTGTTCAGGTGGGCACTGGGGTCTTTCACAAGCTCAGGGGTCCCGTGGTGTGCCCATCTGTGCAAACAGCAGTGCTCTGCAATGAGTTTCATGCCATGAAATGGGGGCCAGGAATGGGGAAACAGAACAACAGCCACTCAGTCTCTCAGGGGGCCACTCGGAGGGACGGGAAGGTGACATGCTTGGGGTCCCATCTTTCTGGGCCCTCATCCCTCAGGAGTTAACTAATCAGAAAGGGGAAGCGGAGGCAGAAACAGCAACAGATTCTGAAAGCAACTACGCAACAGACCGCACACCACCAAACCTCAGCCAACCACAGCTCCTCTGCTCCGTGGCACTGCAGGTGGGCAAACTCCTTGTCTGAGCCTCCAGCTCCCACAGGGAGCCCCACAGGATGGACAAAGCTGGGGGAGAAGCTGGTGCCTGGCTGGCTCGGTCAGAGGAGCGTGCAACTCTTGATCTCGGGGTCATGAGTTTGCACCCCACGTTGGGTGTATGATACTTAAAATTAAAGAAAAAAAATTGGAGTCGGGGGGGCACCTGTATGGCTCAGTCTGTTGTGTGCCGACTCTTGATTTCGGCTCAGATCATGATCCCAGGGTCCTGGGATTGGGCCCGTGTCAGGTTCCATGTTGGGCGTGGAACCTGCTTGAGATTCTCTCTCCCTCTGCCCCTCCAACCCCCTCCCCCCCACCCCCAGTGCACGTGCTCTTTCTCTCTCTCTCTCTCTCTCTCTCGCAAAATAAATAAAAGGAAAGTTAGAAAAACATTTTGTTCAAAGCTAAAGGAAAAGCTAGATGAAAAAGTGCTTTGAAGTCCACAAGGCAAGACCATGTATCTCTCTCCTGGTATCTTGTATCTATACCTCTCTCTCTCTCTCTCTCTCTCTCTCTCTCTCTTTTTTCCTATCTTACTGCATTGACTAAGACATCCAGATCAATGATAATGAAAATTACCTCTAGGGTTTCAACATCAAGTTTGCTCAGGCTTGCTCAGTATGTGACGAATGGCATATGAAGGGCCAGGTAGGGGCTGCTAAGGGAAAGGAGGGCAGACTTAGTTCTCCCCCAACAAAAGAGCTGGATAATTCCCTGGGAAGACAACTGCTGGGGAAACCCAGCCACAGACACACCCCAGCCCAATTGGAACCTGTTCTCAAGTGACCCACCAAAGACAGAACTCCAAGGAAGGCTTTCTATCTCAGATGCCCAGTGTGGGACAAGTGACCCTAAGAGGTAAACAGTTCCCTGTCACTGGAGGTGCGCAAGGAGAGGCCGGATGGCCACAAGGAGGCTGGAGAGAAGATTCTGTCCCAGGAGGAAGAAGAGGAGAAAAACACAAACTTTGGGACCAGACAGGCTCTGCTACTGACTGTGACTTCTCAAGCCTCAGTTTCTTTATCAATAAAACAGGGAGAGGGGCACCTGGGTGGCTCAGTCAGTTAAGCATCTGACTCTCGGTTTCGGTTCAGGTCACGATCTCACAGTTCATGACTCTGAGTCCCCTGTTGGGCTCTGTACGGACGGTGTAGAGCCTGCTTGGAATTCTTTCTCCCTCTCTCTCTGCCCCTCCCTTGCACGCGCACATGTGCATTTTCTCTCTCTCTCTCTCAAAATAAATAAATAAACTTAAAAAAAAAAAAAGAAAAATAAGAAAACAAAACAGGGAGAAAAATAATACACACCTCGATGACTAGTTGTGGGAACAAAAGCAGACACTGCATGAGACGTGCCTGGCACTCTGCCTGACTGTTGGTAAGAGCCTGATAAGTGCCAGCTGCTGTTCCAATAAGAACTAATCACTAATAAGTACCAGTTACTGTGGCCCAACCTTACCGGAAAAGGGCTAAATAAACTCAGAGATACAAATCCCACCCACTTCATTAGCCCGGTACCCTCCGATGCCAACCTCCTTTTCACCAAGCCCAAATCAGGCTGCCTCGGGCCCCAGAAGCCCCCCTGCCCGCCCATCTCTCTCACACACATGTATACATGCACAAACACCGTGGGCTGCCTCCCCGGGTCCTGACCGCAAGTGAGGTGGGGGCAGGGGGAGGGCTCCTGCCTTCTCAAAGCCAGGGAGGGAGAGACAAAAGGAGACGAGGGTGGGGGCGGGGCTGGCTGCGGGGTGGTGGGGAGGAGGAAGATGAGCCAATATGAAAATTTACTCATGTGCTCGCTGCTGGGCTAGAAGGAAACCCAATCCTTGGCTGGAACACCGGGGACCCTCAGCATGAAGAGGCTTTATGCAGAGAGAAGATGGAAAGCTTATTCAAATAACAAGACTCCTGTGGCCTGTCCCTGAGCCAGCAGAGGACGAAGCACCTGCCCCACCCTTGGGTCACCAGCTGCAAGTCTCCTCGGGCTCCAAAGGGGGCCAGAGGGGGAGGTATGAGGACAAATCCCCTCGGAGGCCCTGCCAGCCTCACATTCCTCGTTCCAGGTGCCTGTGTCCCCCCCTCCGCCCCCCGCCCAACACATCTGTGCTTCATGGGAAACTCCGCTCTACAGAGCTAAATTCTATGCCTGCTTTCCCTGGGGGTCCCTTAAGGGATAGTGGGGACAGGCTCACTGCCTTCCCTGGAGGTGATGAACAGGCTCCAGGCACAGGCTCCAGGCAGCAATTCAGGGTTAAGAGTGGTGGGCCTGGAGGTCAGGCACCTGACTTCCACCTGACCTCGGGCAAGTCCCTCACCCCTCCCGGCTCTCCATCCTGACTGTCCAGTGAAGAGGCTGGACTCCTTTGCACTGGACCCTCAAGACCCTTAGCACCCTCCAACTGTGACTCCAGAAAGTGTTCCCTCCCAACCCAGGACCACACTGGCAGGCCCAGGGGAACAGGCTGTTCAGGCTTGATCAAACTGGTCCCAGTTCCACCTGCCAGGTACACTGACAGTCACTCCCCCATTTGGGTCAGAGCCCCCCGTTAATCATCAGCACAGCTCTCATTTCATAACTAACTGTTTAGTGTCCCATTTTCCCCCATGAGGACAGGGACCCTGTCTGTCTCATTCATGACATATCCCCGGCACCAAACACAGCACCAGGGACAAATATTTGTCCCTGCAAGATTACACCAGAGCGCCTCGACTTGGGTCTCCCAGGCATCTTAAGACACAGGAGGAAGACAGGGCCAGAAAGGCCAGCTCAGGCCTGAGAACAGGTCCTTCCCAGCCCGGGGGGCAGTGTTAGCCAGGGGGCCTCCAATCCCAGTAAGGCGCTTTAAGTACAGGTGGGGCTGGGTCAGGAGCAGGCCAGGCCAGCCCAAGGTCACACACACATCAGCAGCAGAAAAGGTCACCACCCCCATTACACAAACCGAGCCTGGTCACCTAAGCTCAGATCCTCAGTTTTCTCTTCCAGCAGATTCTGTTAAATGATACAGCCCCTGAAATGGGTCTGGGAAACTAGAGCTGAGGAGGCCCTGCACTTGAACCTCCTCTGCCCGCTCCGGGCTGGCAGAACACCACGCAGAGAGGCAGGAGGCCTGGGTCTGCTGACTCTGACTTGGGGCGGACACATCACCCTGTTTCCATGTCCCCCGTTATAAGAAGATCCCAGCCCCACAGGACTTTAAAGTTTTTATCTTTTTTTTTTTTTTAATTTTGAGAGAGAGCAAGAGACAGAGCGAGCACAAGTGGGGGAGGGGGGCAGAGAGAGAGGCAGAGAGAGAGAATCCCAAACAGGCTCTGCACCATCAGCGCAGAGCCCTACATGGGGCTTGAACTCACAAACTGTGAAATCATGACCTGAGCCAAAGTCAGATGCTTAACCAACTGACTAAGCCACCCAAGCACCCTCGACAGAGGGACTCTGAATAACAACTGAAGTGTGGTGCATGAAGGGGGCCGCTCCTAAGGGCAGCAAGAACCACAGAAAACCACCAATTTCTGGGAAACTCTGGTTCCCCCAAATACCTGTGCTCTCTCTGCTTTGGGCCTTTGCAGACCTGCCTCCTTGCCTATGACCCTCTCCTCTTTCTGCACCCTTTCGGCCTCACCTAGACATTCCCTTCTCCAACAAGCCTTCCCTGACTCTCCAAATCTGGGTTACTGCTGCTTCTCTGGCTCCCAAAGACACCCTGACCCTAGCTAGACAACCCTAGCCCTGGCTAGGGTTCCATGTTGGGTGTGTCCTCCCAAAAAGGGATCTATGGCAGGGGGGCAGGGCTGTAGGCTGCCTCCCCATCCCACACTCACAGCCCCACACATGACCAAGCCTGAGCAGGCTCTCAAACAATGGTGGGGTCAGTAGATGAATCCCGTATGCAACTGCCCACAACCCACTGTTGGTTATGCATCAGGGAAATGCCTGAAAGTCATTATTTCTGGATGGTAGGAACACTGGTGATTTTCATTTTCTTTTTTTTTTTTTTAATTTTTTTTTTCTTTAATGTTTATTTACTCTTGAGACAGAGAGCGTGAACAGGGGAGGGGCAGAGAGAGAGAGACACACAGAATCTGAAACAGGCTCCAGGCTCTGAGCTGTCAGCACAGAGCCCGACACGGGGCTCGAACCCACGACCTGTGAGATCATGACCTGAGCCGAAGTTGGACGCTTAACCGACTGAGCCACCCAGGTGCCCCTCATTTTCTTCATTACTCTATTTTCTAATTTTTCTCTGATCATCAAATATTGCTTATATCACATCAACAATAAAAGGGGGAGCTCTGAGAAAGCTCAAAGTTGAAAGGCCAAGCCCCCCTTGGTGGGGCACCGGACCCTCAGGGCAGAAACCTCTCCTGAGGGTTTACTCTGTGCCAGGCACCAGGCATGGTCTCATAAAGCTCACCGTACGGTAAGCATGGCCATACAGTTGGGAAACTGAGGCACAGAATGCTGAGGTCACAAGAAAGACCGCCAGAGGGAAGCCCTGAGCACTGCAGAAAGGAGTCCTCAAGCGTGCTGTGTCTCACACACCTCCAGCAGCCCACGTCTAGTGCTAAGCCGCCAGCATGTCACGCACATCGCCCAGGGGGTCTGCGGCGGCATTCCGGCAGGAACAGTGAGTAGAAGACACCTAAAAACTGGAAGACTGGTGACTGCCAGACTCTCCCAGTTGGACAAGAACCCACTGACCCCGCACCACCTCACTGGCCCCATCCACACCGACCTTCATCGCCTGGCACGCAGAGAGACTCCATTCGTGGAATCAATCTCAATCAAGTCTCTGGCTTGAACCACCACATGCTCCTCCATCCACGGCCACAGGTGCCTCCCAGGCTGGGCACAGAGCAGCGCCCAGTAGATGTCTGTTGCTACTGCCCGTAGTAGTAGAGGTAAAATCCTCTTTCTGAAGTCCAATTATAGGCTTCTTGTTGTGCCATTGGATATCACCTACCCATAGACATTGTTTCCCTAACTCCTTTTTTTTTTTTCCTATTGTAACCAATGTTTTAAAGTAATATAACCATTTGGGAGTGTCTGGGTGGCTCAGTCAGCTAAGTGTCCGACTTCGGCTCAGGTCATGATATCGTGGTTCATGAGTTCGAGCCCCAAGTCAGGCTCTGAGCTGTCAGCAGAGCCTGCTTCGGATTGTGTGTCTCCCTCTCTCTCTCTGCCCCTCCCCAACCTCTCAAAAATAAATAAGCATTGTTTTAAAAATTGTTTTAGGGGTGCCTGGGTGGCTCAGCCAATTAAGTATCCGACTCTTGGTTTCGGCTCAGGTCACGGTCTTGCAGTACGTAAGTTCGAGCCCTGCGACGGGCTCTGCTCTGATGGTGCAGAGCCTGCTTGGGATTCTCTCTCTCTCTCTCTCTCCCTCTCTCTGTGCCCCTCCCCTGCTCACTCTCCCACTCAAAATAAATAAATAGGCTTAAAATTTTTTTGTTTTTAAAATAATATAACTATTTGGCTGCATTCAGTAAATTCCTGGTGTGGAAGGGCCAGGCGGGCTTCACCAGGGGCTCTGGGCCACCTTTCTAGGGCTGCTCCTGCTGGTGGTGGGACTGAGGACCATGTTCCTCGGACAGCCATTTCCCATATAGCCTTTAGAGGGCCCAATGCTCTAATCACAGCAACCTCCGCACCCCATATGTCTGCCTGGGGATGCACAGAGAAAGGATTTCAGGGGCTACAAAGCCAGGTCAGCACTGCAGTGACGCAGACCCTCAGGCCCTGTGTGCGGCCAGCAGCAGCACCCTTCCCAAATGGGCCCATTTTCCTGACAAGGAACTGGGGCGCCAGGAGGAGAAGGGACCTGGGCGTGTCCCATGGCCACTAGGAGCCTGCTTCCTCATCTGTGACCAGAGGGCAAATAGGAGGCCGGGCAGAGCCGATCCCAGGACGGCACTCCTCACAGGACCAGCACGTGCAAGCTCACGAGGAGGGTGGGCATCTGGTCATGATTCACCCTCTGATAATTATTTAATTAATGAGTGACTGGTAACCGTTTGTTGCATACGTCTCTCCTGCCTAGCCTTGAGCTCTACACGGGCAGGGCCTGGATAAACTTGGTTTGGGTGCCAAGCACACAGTGAGCCCACGGTCAACGCATGTGCTTCTGTGCCTGACGCGCAGTGAGTCAGCAAGGGCGCCAGGACGGAGTTGTGGGGGGGGGGGTCCTGCACCAGGGGGAGGGGCCGCCTGCCCAAGAGCGAATCCCTGGGCCCCTGCTTCTCCTGGCCTCACCCCCGAGGCTCAAGGACAAGAACAAAAGGCACAAAGCCGTGAGTCAGACAGAGAGGAATACACGCCTGGAGGAAGGAAGCTGTGTGTGGCTGCACGCACTCCACGCCTGAGGTCTCTCCACGCCTGCGGTCTCAGACCTCAGACGGTGGGACCCAAACCACTCCTTCCAGATGCGCAGAGGGGAAGTCACAACCAGCCAGGGCTCTGAACCCGCCTGCATCTGCCTCCCCTCTATACCCCCCAAGGCACCCTCTCCACCTACCAGACCCTTCATCCAAAGAGCTTCGGGGTCCCTACGCTGCAAGACCGTAAACCTTGTGATGACATTTATGATTCAGTCACGGTTAAGAAATTAAAACAATTTAAATTAATAAACGTTAATTATACCTATTGATTACGGAGCCTTTGCTGCGCCCAGCGCTGTGTTAAAGAAAGCATAAATGTAATTCATAAATACACGTAATGTAATTTAGCTGGGGAAGTATTATTATCACTCCCCAATTTACAACTAATGATTCTGAGGCATAAAGAACCAAAGTAACCATCCTAAGGGCATTTGGCTAGTAGTTACTAGAGCAAGCTCTGACCTGCCTGGCCATACTGTTGACGTAAGGGGAGCCCTCGTGGAACTCATACCATAGATGAGAATCAACCACAACCACGGGAGGAGGAGCCTGGAGGAGGGACACCCCCACCCCCACCCAGCCCTGCCATGGGCGGGACCCAGGGAAGGGTGTTCCCAGCTTCAGGGGGTTAGTCTGTGGGGTCCTGCAAGGCCTTTCAGAGTCCTGGAAGCCGACCTAGAGTGTCTCTCAGAGTGTCTCATCCAACCCCTTCCTTGCACCATGGGGGAAACTGAGGCTCAGACTGGCAGCTAGCCGGAGCTCCCATCTACAGAGCTGGAGTCTCAGAGACCACACAGGGGACTCAGGAAAAGGGAAGGAGAGCAAAGAGGTTCTGCCCCTAATCTCACAGGAAGTCTGCTGGGCCCCACCCTGGGGGGCTCCAGGCCAGACAGGCAGCCCAGCCCCCACACTGCAGGGCAAGCCCCAGAAGCAGCGTTCTGTCTCCCGGCTTCTGCCCCCGGCTCAGCAGGAAAACAGGAAAGCTGAGCCTCGAGGCCCCCGCTCCAGCCTGACGTGGGTTGGAGGCTTGTCTCCCAGGAGCAGGCGGACTCTCGGGTCACTGAGAAAGTAACCCTTGTGCTTAAGAGAGGGGGCCCCGCCTCCAGCCACAAAGAAATGAAGTTTCTGTCCAGCTCCCTGTGTTCAACCACCCAGCTCAAGGCATCTCCCACCCTCGTCACCCTCCTGGAGAGATGGGATCACCATGTTTTAGAGAAAGGGGCGGGGACCGAGGCCCAGAGAGAAGCCCCTTGCCCAAAGTCCCACGGGGGCCAGGGCTATGCTGAGCTGAGCCAGGAGGGCCGTCCCGCGGCCAGGCTGGGCAGTGACCCCCCTCCCCGTTTCCCAGCAGCCTTAAATAGGGGAGAGGGGGCGTGAGGGGAGTGTACCGCTGCCTTTTTTAATCCACCACAACACCTCGCTGTCTGCATGTGGACAGGCAGGGGCTGTCTCCTCAGACACAGGCCTATCTGTAAGGCCGGCACAGGGCTGCTTCTCTCCCACGGACGGCTTTGTTTGTTTACTAGGGTTTTCAAAATTATAACCTTTCCAGCCCCACCCGGGCCAGCCACGCCCTCCCTGACCAGTCGGTGCCGCCTGGGGCTGGCCATGGGGACAGGGATGGAGGGGGCCTTGCGCAAGGGTCAGGGCCCTACATTCCCGTCCCAGTTCTGCGGCCTCTGACACCCTAGGTATGTCCTCTGCTCTTTCTGGGCTGCAATTTACTCCATAACGAAATGGCAGGGGGTTGGTTAAGATGACTGCAAAGGGTCCTTCCTGGCTAGGAGGAAGAAGGGTCTAGGCCAGAAAAAGAACAGCAGACACTGCCCATCAGCAAGCTTGAAATCCAGGCCGAGGTGAGGCTGTGGCCCAAGTAGCCAGGAGTAAAGCTGAGGTAAACCTTCCCTGCTAGCCCAGCGCCCCCCCCCCCCCCGCCACTCCCAAAATCTTGTTGTCTTTTCTCCCCGCCCCCCCACCCCCCCCCCCCCACCAGGGAACATTTCCAAAAAATAAACAAAAACACAAAAACAAAAAGTGAAACAGAAGTACAATTGTCAGCTCACTCCCCCTCTGGATGTCGGAATCACCCCCGAAATCCCTGGCAGGCCAGGGCAGATGACAGCTCGCCCCACCCCACCCCCGACTCCGCTAAAATGGAGCTGCCATTTTACCTAGCACCTTCCAGACAACAGCTTCCCAGAATCTTCACATCCCAGAAGCAGGGCTCACCTTCCCGTTTTACAGACAGCTGAGGCACCAAGGGAGAGAGCAACTTGCCCAAGGCCACAGGGCTCATGGCGGCAGAAGCCAGCTGCCTCCCAGTCAAGACCAGACATGCTGCCTCTTGAGCTGGGCTGACCAAGTGGTTTAAACCAACATGCACTTTGGAAAACATAAAGATCCTCTATCTTTGTAACGGAAACCACATCACATCCAGCTTGATGGAAACTTCGGGGCCGGCACGAGTCCCATGAGATCGGGGCTCATGTCACTGCTTCATCCCCACCACCGGGCTCGGGTCCCACATAAGACAGCTTCCAGAGAGGGCTCTTCCTTCCAGAGCAAGATGGCATCAGGCAATAAATATCACACCTTCCCCTTCAATGCAGCCATGGCCTACAGGCTCCAAGAGGTCAGAGCTAGAAGGGCACTATTGTCCTAGTGACCCATTACACAGATAGGCAAAGCGAGGCCAGAGGGGAAGAAGGACCTGCCAGAGGTCACCTGGCACCAGCACTGAGGCCCTCACCTCCCAGTCTGCACCCGTAAATAGCTGCTAGCAGGTAGGGGGATGAAAGGCAGGTGGAGCACAACAGCGTGAGAAGTTTCCTGCCCAAGGGACTCTTCTAGAAGATTCTGGCTTAACAAACTTGGCTGGACACAAACAGCTCTGTTCAGCATGAGGCATGAGGAGGCTGGACAGCTGTTACAGTTGGCTTGGCCACAGATCAGTGGGTGGGAAAGCGGGCTTCACACTTTGCAAACCACAATGGATTCTTCCTCTGCCCCTTCTGGGAGCCCAGTTACCCACTGGAGCCCACACCCTGCACTTTGGATCACACCGCGAGGAGGGACAGTCCTGGCCAATGTCCTACCGTGGACCATTCACACAGCAATGACTAATACCAACAGGAGCCAATGCTTTCTTAAACACAAAGAGTTCTACCCATGTTACCCCATCGATCCCTCACAACCTCGCAGGTCTGGGCTCTGGTTGCACCCACTTCACAGATAAGGAACCTGCAGCCCAGCGAAGGGAAGACACCTGACAAATGACAGGGTAGTTGAGACAGGACCTCAAAACCAGGTCCCTTAGAATCCAGGCCCAGCCCTTTCCCCACTGCCCTTGGAAGGCAAGAAGGTTCTCCTACTCAGAGCTGCCTAGGAAGGGCGTGAGTTTCACGTCATTGGAAGAACAGGAACAGAGGCTGCAGGCCTTGAGGAAACAACCCACAGGATCCATCAACCCCACAGGGCTGACGAGAACAGAGGCCAGCTGTCCCCAGCCTTGCACATCGCCATCGCAGAGGACTGGTTACTCCAACTCCCCCAGACGCACTGTCCCCTGATGTGCCCCACTCCCATCTCACTGGCCCAGACCATCCCTCACCCTGGGCTCTCCTCCTCTCACCAACCTTCCTAACCCTCCCCAGGACTTTCGGGACAAAGTCCCCTCCCCTCCAAGGCCGGCCCCTTGGTTCCCCCAACTTCACCTCAACCCCCCCACCCACTAGGCCAGCCCCTCTCACACCTTCCCACAGAGGACCTGCCCCTCTAAGAACACGCCTCGCTCACCCTGCAGAGGGGCGGCCAGCCGGGAAACGCATGTGGGCCAGAGCCAGGGAAAAGCATGTGTCACCGTGTCCTTGTGCCTGGTACAGTGCCTGGCACACAGTAGGTGCTCGGTAACTGCCGACTGAAAGAATAAAAGAAAGAATGACCAAGGGCACCTGGGTGGCTCAATCAGTTAAGCGTCCAACTTCATCTCAGGTCATAATCTCTTGGTTCACGGGTTCGAGCCCCGCGTCGGGCTCTGTGCTGACAGCTCAAAGCCTGGAGCCTGCTTCGGATTCTGTGTCTCCCTCTCTCTCTGCCCCTCCCCTGCTCGCACTCTCTCTCTTTCTGTCTCTCAAAAATAAAATAGCATTTAAAAAAAATTTTTTTTTAAAGGAAAGTACGACCAAGTGCATCTGGGGCCAGAGCTCACCACACCTCTGTGGGGTCTCATAGGCACACAGGTTAGCAGGACCAGGCTTGAGAGCCGCAAGGCTAGTCCTGGACACATGTGCCCGGGCAAGGGGGCGTGTTCCCATCTTTCTGTCTGTCTATCCTCCATGCCCGGCCCAACGTCAGGCAGCGAGGACAGTGCTGTTGAATGATGTTGAATGATTCTGCTATGTTGCCACAGCCTCTGCCTCACCATCCTCCAAGGTATCCAGGGTCACAGGATGGTGCTCCTCATGCCAACTTCCTGGGGACACACACAGGGGGTAAGGGTGCCTAGGGCCACAGGACCAACCTGGCACATCTCCCTCCACGAAGTGCCCCTTATCACAGTTACCATTCATTACGTCCTCACCCCCCCCCCCACTGGCCCTGTGCTGCACCATCCAGGGGCCATCACTCTTGCCCTCACACCCTAAGAAGACAGCACTCTCATCCACTTTCACACAGGACACTGAGGCTCAGAGAGGGTGACTGACTTGCCCCGAAAACACCAGTCCCTCCGGTGGCAAAGCTGGGCCTCAAACCCGAGCAGTCTGACCGCAAAGCCTTGCCTGGAACCTCTCGACTCCCTGCTTCCTGCAACTTACCATCCACTCTGCCGCTGGGCAGGTCCCTTCACTTCCGTAGCCCACAGGTAATGCACCTCTAATGGACAGTTCCCAGGGGGTGGAACCAGGTGCCCAGCAGAGGTGGGCACCGCCTGTTCTTCCAGTTTTAAATCTGTGAGATCAGAAGATTGCATGCATGAGCCTTTCTGTGACTCAGGCCCTAAAATTCTACCAGGAGAGGGGCGTGGCTCCATTCCACCCTTGAGGGTTTTAAAGTTAGGTATCTGCCTTCCTCTTTCCTTCAAACTCTGCCCAGCGCTGTGTAGAGAAAACCCTTCTTCCTCAGGCCGGGAAGTGAACGGGGGCGGGGCAGAGGGTAAGGAAAAATTGGCTCAGGAATTTCTGCAACCGCAGGGTGATGCCTGATGCCTGCCTTGCAAGGAGACCCAGGGTGAGTGAGTCATGAGCTATGCCTGCAGAGGAGGAGGAGGCCACGCGGAGGAGAACAGGACTGGTCAGAGAGTGACTTGAGTCCCAGACTGAGTAATGTCGGGAGGGATCTATTTGTGCAACCCACGGGAGCCTCTGACACATGGTACTCTGTTCCTCTCCCAGGCCCCCTACCCCCACCGCCTGCCTCTCTTTGTGGCCTTTTCCACGTTGCCTTCCGGCCCAGTCTGGGCACCAGGAACTGTCTAGTCACTGTGCAACACGGTTTTAACAGCTAAGGCCTTAGACTCCCGAGTCGGGACCTTGCCGCTGCCTTGCTCTGCCCCACCTGTAAAATGTTGGGATAGAGCACAGAGGGTAAGGATTCAATTGAAATAATACAGGTAAAGGAAGGCCTGGCACGTAGCAAATGCTCACTTAAATGATGCCTAATCTTACAGGTACCCAGGTATCATTCAGAGCCTGATATGGCCACTCCCTGCTCTATCAGCCACCATTGTCAGGCAGAAGACATATCAGTGGAGTCTGCATGGGCCACAGGCTGGCTGGCGAAGCACTCAAAAGCCAATGTCATTAGTCCACGTCCCCAGCTCACAGCTCCCCTCGGAGCCTACGCCCCCTGGAAAGATGCTCAGAGGTATTGGGGGCTCCGAGAAAGGAGCCTCCCTCAAAATGCCCAGATGGGTGGAAGCAGGCTGGGGGAGAGTAGGTCAAGAGGTGAATCTGTCTTCGGCAGGGAAGCTGACCAGAGCAGGAAAGGAAACAAACACAGTGACTCAGTTTGCCCCTGAAAACCAACGTCTAGTCACAGTGGAGCATGGCAATATCCGGCATCAGGGGTAAGGCTAAGAAAACATCTGTTTGGATGGCCTCGGGAGGACCACTACAGCCTTTGGGAATGCTTCCAGGGAGGTTCTAAAGACCAGGGAGGGATGGTTATTATAAACCCTTTAGTGAAAGGAGCAAGATACAAATTGAGTCACGGTCTCAGCAAGGTAGAACAATAAACACAGAAGAGAAATACTGCTAACGAATGGAGTGCTGATGGCCGGATGGCAGCGAGTGATTCCCAGCCTCGTCTCTAAACTTCATTCCTCAGGCGGTGGGGAGGGAAGGCCACGGCCCAGTTTGGGTTTAGAAAGGTCTCTTTGGCCATGTGTATGGGAAGGATGGAGGGGTGAGGCCAGAGCTCGGGCCTGGACAATGGGAAAGGAACAGAGTCGAAGCTGGATGGAGGGGCAGGGCAGGGTCAATGCCAACAAAAGGCTCGTTATGTAAGACTGACACGAGAGCAGAGCAGAATCCCCAGATGCTTCACCCCCAGGGGCTGGGGGTGAAGACCTTGGCTCCGGGCAGTGGCCCAGGCGGGGCTGGGCAGTGCTTCCGGCCGGCCTGGTCTCTCTGCAAAGCCCAGCGCAGCAACTAGGAAGCCACGCGCCTGGGTGAGGGGATGGCCGAAAGGGGACACCTTCCTCCCTTCGCTCCGGGGACCTACCGCCATTTCCCAAATGTGAAGAGGTAGGTTTGTAAAATCAATGCGGAAAAAGGCATTATCTGTTTTGGCTCAATAAATACACGAGATTCCGTTTTTCTCATATCTGACTGTCAAAAAGGGTAATAACACTCCAAACAGAGGTACTTGGTACTGATGGGAGGAATTCCAAGTGTGTACAGGCTTTTCAGAGGCTACATGTTCATACATGAAAATGTGACCCCGGAGTTCCCTCTCCGACACGGGAACCTGGCTCAGCACGTGTGCAAGGTTTGGGCAGCACCATGAATTCTCACAAAACACTGGAAACAACCCAAATGTCCACTGATGAGGGGATGGGTAAAAAAATGGCACCCCGCACAGAAGGAAATCCACGCATGGAAGAACGAGGCCAACTCGTGTTCTGATGTGGAAAGATGTTCACGATACAGCGAGCGAAAAAAGTCAAACCATAGAGAGATATACTTGGACCTCTTCTTTTTTTTTTTTTTTTTTTTTTCAAGAGAGAGAGCCGGGGGGGAGGGGCAGAGAGACAGAAGGAGAGGGAGAGGATCCCAAGCAGGCTCCGTGTTCTCGGCACAGAACTCCACGGAGGACTCGATCTCACGAACGCTGAGATCACGACCTGAGCCAAAATCAAGAGTCAGACGCTTAACAGACTGAGCCATCCAGACGCCCCAATTGGACCTCTTCTTATAAACAGAGCTAAATGCATGTGTACACACAGATGTATGTTTAGACACAGGAATACCCCAAACTCCAGCGGTTTCTCCCGAGGAGGGAGAGTGAAGGGAGGGCAGAGGGAGGGAGTGCCCATTTTCTCACTTTACACCTCTAAATCGTTGTGCGTGCATTACTTGTGCAACCAGCCAGCACGGGCAGTGGTTGCCTGCGGTGCGGTCCCTCCCATTAAGGGGTACGGAGTTTCTCTCCGGGTTGATTCTCAACTTGACTGTGGCAATGGTTGCACAATTCTGTGAATATACACACACACTACACCATTGAACTGTACACTTAAGTGGGGGAATTGTCTGGCAGGTGAATTATGTTTCAATAAAGCGGCTATTTAAAAAAGATTTAGCAAAGGGAAAGGTGAGCTTGGCAGAAGGGAGACGCACAGGGACTGGCAAACTCCCTCAGCAGCCCTTTCGGGTAATAAATCTCAGGGCAGTTTTATGTGTGTGTCGGGAGGCGGTTTGGGGCGGGAGGGAGGTTCCCTTGGCTCCCACAATTTCATCGCGGCCAAAAGAATTTCCCGAGGGGCTGAGTCCTTCAAGGCTGTTCTAGAAGCAGAACGACCCCCTAGGCACTGGCAGGATTCCTGCCAAGGGCACAGCACCCGCCCCTCCTTGTAACATCCTGAGTAACAGTAAGCTCCCTCCCGCACTTACTTGATCTAAGTTTGCGTGGCAAAGAACCACCTACATGGACCGCCGAGACACTTCCATGCTCGCATCCCAGTCGGGTTCTCTGGGCCAGATAGAAGGTGTGGGTTGGCCTAATCCCTCACCTCTCCATGTCCTAGCTCCTTCCTAGTCGTAAGGGGGCCTCATCACTGCCCTCAGGGCTCACTCCAGATAGCCTACATCCATCTCACACATTTGCCAATGCACAAGGAACACGGAATTCAAGGTTTCTAAAAACCTGGTGGATTCTTGCATCCAAAGAACAGTATCCCTCCTGATGCCCGGGACTGAACAAATCTCAGAGAAACAGGATCTAAACCACAGCTACAATTGCCCCCTTCAAACTCCAAACACCTAGCCACTCTCCTCACCCACTGGAAAGAAAGAATCTATAACAGAGAGTAAGTGACAATTCTCAATAATAATAGTAATTGTTCGCTGAGCACTTGCTATCTCCCAAAGCACTGGGCTGCGTTCTTTTTTTTTTTTTTTTTTTTTAATGTTTACTTACCTACTTTTGAGAGAGAGAGTGGGCTCCAGCAAGCAGGGAGGAGCAGAGAGAGGAGAGAGAATCCCAAGCAGGCTCCTAACTGTCATCTCAGAGCCTGACACAGGGCTCGATCTCACAAACCGTGAGATCATGATCCGAGCCGAAATCAAGAGTCAAATGCTTAACCGACTGAGCCACCCAGGCGCCCCTGGGCTGAGTTTCTTACCAGCATTATCTCATTAAATCCTTGCAACAGTGCCCAGCAGGAAACTACTATTATAATATCCCAGTCTACAGATTAAAAAATTGAGATTAACATGGGGCGCCTGGGTGGCTCAGTCGGTTGAGCGTCCGACTTCAGCCAGGTCACGATCTCGCGGTCCGTGAGTTCGAGCCCCGCGTCGGGCTCTGGGCTGATGGCTCGGAGCCTGGAGCCTGCTTCCGATTCTGTGTCTCCCTCTCTCTCTCTGCCCCTCCCCCATTCATGCTCTGTCTCTCTCTGTCTCAAAAATAAATAAACGTTAAAAAAAAATTTTTTTTTTTTTTTTTAAATTTGAGATTAACATGCTGGCCCAAGTTCACATCAGCTAATATAATGTGGAGTCAGTGTGGGGACCCTGAGCTGGCCCAAATCTGGAGGAGATTTATGGAGAAAATTTGGGACCGTTAGGCTCTCAGAGCCAGAAGGGACTTCAGCCATCGGGTAGCCCACAGCCATCAGTTCACCGCCAGGGAAACTGAGACCCAGAGGAAGTGAGTGACTGTCTGAGGTTACCCAGTCCTCCTGGCTCCCAGGCCAGGGCTCTTTCCTGTACACAAGCTCCCTCATGAAAGTAGGAGGGAATCGTCCTGCCACCAACCCCACAGAGTTGCTAGTTGAGAACAAGCCCCTGCTTGCCAGCGGCTTTGAAATCCCAGGATGAAAGGTGCCGAAGCAGCAAAATGGCACCATGGACAGGAGGGTGCCTGACCTCTGCCAGGACCTGCAGGCTGGCATTCACCTGCTCACCTGCTCAGGGTGGGCACAAAACTGCAGGAGCCACTGGCCAAGCCACAGGACCCTAACAGGCCTCAGAGCTCAAAGGACGGTGGGAAGGGATGTTCCAAATGCAAATGCAAAGGGGTGGCCCCAGGTAGGGAGGGCTCTGGAATTTTAATTGTCAGGCATGAACGTGCTCACTGCTCCTTGGGTGTGGTGAGGAGGGTGCACGGATCACTGGAGGTGGCAAAGGCCAGCCTTCATCCTCTCCAAAAGGAATTTCTAGGGTGGCCTGCTTCCTTGGGAGGGGGCTAGAGGCTTTTGTCTGCTTCCAACCTCCCAACCCCCCACTTTAGGTGCTCCCTCAGGTGAGCCTGGACCAGGAATTTGAGGCATTTGGAGAGGGTTATTAATAGCACTGAAGTGTTGAGAAGACAGGGGCCAGCAGGCTGAATGGGCACAACCCTCTTCCAGTCAGCCTAGTATCCACAAAACAAACCCAACCCTGTCCAGGAGAGGACACTTCACCTTTTGTGGTTGCGGTCTCCACCCGTGTAAAATGGAGGGGTGGGGGCGCTGGCAGTTTTCAGCCCAGGAGGTAGGAAGGTGGGGGAGAGCAAGAGCTGGGTGTGGGGGAAGGAAAAACCCCACCGAAGAAGGAGCAGGCACACCCCACCCAGGCCGGTGAGGGGCCCCAACGGGAGGTCGTGAATGGATGGACTGTTACAGAGCCCCAAGAGGCAGCCACCGACAGGGAGGGGACAGGAAGACTCCGCCCCAGGCTTTCCTCCTCCCAGAGTCCAGGCCTGTCCTATAAGGAGGCTTTTCCAGGACTTAACCCCCTGCTGGTCTGAGGCTGGAGAGGGTCTGACTCATTTCTACCTCACCCTCACCCCTGCATCCGGGCCCAGGCCTGGCACAAAGGGGGAACTCAGGCAGCAGGCCCAGCACCACAGTCACTGGACAACCCTTCCCCAGCACTTTCTTTGCTCTCAAATGTGGGGCTCTGGAGACACAGAGTTAAGGGACACCTGGTCCCTCTACTCAAGGGGTACAAGCAGGCCGACAGCTGCCGAAACTCTACAGGACTGTGGGACACATCAAGATAAATGGAGGTGGACACAGTGTTCTGGGCTCACTGGACAGTGAATGGCAAAGCCAACAAGAAGAGCAGACTCCCCCTTCCATAGGCTGCACCCATGCCCGCACCCCATATGGTCCAGCACCCCATGCACTGGTGCTTCCTCTGTGCCAGGCCCTGCGCTAAGCAAGCCACATAAATTAGGCCACTTGAGTCTCTCAACAACTCACTAGTAAGAAATTATTCACCCCGTTTCAGAGAGGAGAAAACTGAGGTGCCAGTCCATTAGACTTCCCTAAGAACTAACGGCTGGGAAACAGATGCTGGGATTCCACCCAGGCAGCCTCACCCAGGGTGGGAGAGGTGAGCCACAAAACTGAGTTTCCCAGGCACTCTGAGATTCTCACTCTCTCTCTCCATTCTCCCGGGGATGGAGGAGGAGGAACCCAGGACCCTGCTGCAGTCCTGGGGCTTCCCCCAGGAAGCCTGGGGTCTGCTGCCCTTCTAAGAAGTGGCCACGGTGCAGTGACAGGCTGGGAGCAGGGCTGACTGCAGAAGGGGGCTGAGGAGGCTGGGCTGCGGCCTTGACCAGCCTCCCCCTCCCCCCCACCGGACACGCCTGCCAGCAAGAGCACCCTGCTTGATTGAGCCTGAGTCAAAGGGCAAGGGTCTGACCTAGCCCTTCTGGGCACTCAATCTTTCCCTAGCCCTACTCCCCAGGCGCAGTCCAGGCATTGATGGGCCTGTCCCTAGAAGCCTCAGCCACGTGTACTAGGGCTGGAACCGGGACAGTGAGGAAGATTCGGGACACGCTGGCCGAGTGGGCCACAGCTCCATCAGGGTAGTATGTTGGGGGATTTGAAGCGACCGGCTCGGAGGGGGTTCCAGTAGAGGGTGGGGGGCGCCTTCCCTCGGAAGGGGGAAGGGCGAGCTCATAAGGGGGCAGGAAGAGGCGCCCAAACGTGGAGGGAACAAGCTCAGGCGCAGGACTTGGTCCCCAGCCACTCCCGCCATGTCCGGGGCCTGACTCTCAGGAGACCCCAGCCCCGGCGCGGCCGACCCACTGGGGTGAGAGCTGGAGCTCCCCTCTGGACCCCCAGCGCGCTGCGCCGCGCGGGACTCACCTGTGATGTGCTGGCGCCGGGCGTCGTCCAGGTGCGTGGACAGCACGTCCCCCATGGCGAGGAAGAGCCGCGGCCCGATCCGCCCGCCACCCGTCGCTGCTCGCGCTGCTCAGGCGGACGCCGCTGGCGCCATGGAGCCCGGCCTGTCCCGCTCCCGCCGCCCCTGGCTGCGGCCTCCGCTCTGCCCGCGCTCCAGCCCGGGCCGCGTCCGTCCCGCCGGCCGCCTCCGCCCCGCGCCCCAGCCCGCGGCGTAGCAGCCCCGCCGCGCCCCGCCCCGCCCGGCCCCGCCCCCGGAGCCGGGCCCCGCCCCCGCCGTGGCCGCCGGCTGGAGGGCGGGACTGGGGGAGGGGGGGAGGGACCCGGGACGCCGGGACTTGGGAGAGACCCGGGACAAAGACTAGTAAGGAGAGAGGGAGAGCGAGGAGAGACGCTCTGAGGGGCGCACCGGGCCCAGACCGAACCGAAGAAAGAGATGGGGCTGGTGGGGGCATCTGAAAGAACGAGGAGTGCCCTGGGGGGCTCCAGCCTGGGGTCACCTCCTCCCCTATCCGCGCGGGAAGAGAATCACGCCGAGGAGGTCGTGGGGGAACTGGTAGGGGACGCCTAAGCCGAAGTGCGGGAACTCGGCGTTCGCACCCCCCCTCGGCCCGCCCCCAGCCCTGCCCGCCACCTCCCGCTCTCAGGAAGTTCCTGGCCTTGATCCGACCTGCCCCAGAAGGTGTGCCCGCCTGCCTTGCACAATAGTGCGGGGAAAGGGGAGGTGGCAGGGAGGGCTGGAGCCCCAAAGGCACCCCCGGTGCCCGTGCCAGGCGGACATTCCTCAGGCTCAGCATATGGGTGTTTCACTCTCGGGAGGCAGCTTGTGGGACGGGGCAGGTCAGGAATGGAGAAAACAATAGAACTTTCCAGTTTGTAAAAGATTCAGCCCCACAGACCTGCATGGTCTGTGGGTATGGGTCGGGCCTGCGGGGCTGGGCATGGGTGGCTCCGGGGTTTCAACCCTACCCCGGCCACCTCCCAAGCCAGTGAGGGAACCGGGTTAACAACTGGGATCCCCAAAATCATGGATTGGGGGTGGCAGAGGCCTTCCTTGTCTGCTGATGCTCAGACTTCCAGTACTGCACCCCAAAGGTGATCCAGTTTCTGCCTGTTTACCCTGGTGACTGAGTACTCACCGCCGGTGCTTTCCCTGTAACTGGGTAGTTCTTACGGGAGCTGTGACACAGGCAAAGAATGCTGATAAAGAAGTTAACATTACTGAGCACTGGTTCTTCTGTCCTGTCGGCACCACCCAAGGGAGGTTCGAAGTCGATCAATGTGATACTGGCAATCCGGCACTCATCCATGCGGACAGGGGCTTACGGGTCACTCGGCATACAGGTGATAAATTGCTTGCTAGGCCCTCTGCAAGATGCTGGGGGCAGGGGAAAGGGGGGAACGAGTTGCCCAAGCTGTCCTACCTACCCACGCTGTGACCCGAGACAAGTGGCATTACTCTGAACCTCGATTTCCTCATCTGTCGAATGAGAATAATGACGCTTTGTTGTGAGGATTAAAGCATGTAACAAAGTGACCAGCACAGTGCCTGGCACCAGACTGGTCATGTCAGTAAATAGAACATACCATTCTGTTGTTGATCACAGTCCCTGCCCTCAAGAGCCTATTGAAACTTAAGGAAGGAGCAGAACATTCCATTTGGAGGAAAACCACACAGAGAGACTAGTACCGAATCACAAGTAGAAAAAAAACAGAATTTGGGGGCACCTGGGTGGCTCAGTTGGTTGCGCGTCCGATTTCAGCTCAGGTCACGATCTCACAGCTTGTGAGTTCGAGCCCCGCGTCAGGCTCTGTACTAACGGCTCCGAGTCTGGAGCCTGCTTCCGATTCTGTGTCTCCCTCTCTCTCTGCCCCTCCCCTGCTCGTGCTCTGTCTCTCCTGTCTCGAAAATAAGTAAACATTTTTAAAAAATTAAAAAGAAAAACCAGAATTTTGACAGCAGCTATTGGGGAACAGCATTCCAGGGAGTGGAGAGAACACAGGCAGAGGCCTGTCTTTGAAGAGCAGGATATATTCATGCGGTAGAGTCATCAAGTGGAGTTGAAGTCAAGCTGGCAGGGATTACTGGTTTCCTTTACAGAGATGGAAACGGAAGCCCAGAGAAGGCAGGTGACTTGCCAAGGTCACACAGCAAGGCAGAGGCAGAAACCAGCCAGAAGCCAAGTCTCCTGACACTCGTGTTTTATAGCTGGAACTGGCTGGCATCTGGATCCTCCAAGGCATCTCCTCAGTCAGACCGGAGGCCTGGGCCGGTTAGGATAGAGGCGGGGCCACGCACAGCCCTTTGCCAGTCTTTTTTTTTTTTTTTTTTTTTTTTTATTTTTTTTTCTACGTTTATTTATTTTTGGGACAGAGAGAGACAGAGCATGAACGGGGGAGGGGCAGAGAGAGAGGGAGACACAGAATCGGAAACAGGCTCCAGGCTCTGAGCCATCAGCCCAGAGCCTGACGCGGGGCTCGAACTCACGGACCGCGAGATCGTGACCTGGCTGAAGTCGGACGCTTAACCGACTGCGCCACCCAGGCGCCCCCCTTTGCCAGTCTTCATGGTATACCCAGGCCTGTCAGCCTGGAGCACCCACAAACCGCCCAGAGGGCCAGGCCCCTAGCCCAGGGACCCCCCTCTTTCTTGGCTTTGGAGACCCTCTGTCACACGTCACCTAGCCCCTCTGAGCATCCGTGGCCTTATATGAGAAGCAAATAAGATCATGAAAGTAGAAAGGCATCATAAGCCATAAGAGTGCTGTATATACATGTGAATAGCTCCCTCCAGACTTTGGGGCCAGTCCCAATTCAAGATTCATTCATTTCACACACATTTTTATCTAGGGGTTGAATGGAGGGGAATTGACTGAAAAAAAAAAGAAGTCAGAGGAGAACTATGAGGGAGGATGGAAATGGTCTATGCCGGGGCACCTGGGTGGCTCAGTCAGTTAAGTGTCTGAATTCAGCTCAGGTCATGATCTCACCATTTGTGAGTTCAAGCCCCACGTTGGGCTCAGTGCTGACAGTTCAAAGCCTGGAGCCTGCTTCAGATTCTGTGTCTCCCTCTCTCTCTGCCCCTCCCCCTCTCACACTCTGTGTGTTTCTGTCTGTCTCTCTCTCTCAAAAACAAATAAACATTTTAAAAAGTCTTTAAAAATTAAAAAAAAAAGTGATAAACATTAAGATAACAAAAGAGGATGAGGGATTAAGTTGACAAGAGTAGGGGTGCCACCTAAGAAGGCAGTCTGGGAGGTGACACTTTGAGACCTACTGGCAAAGAGAAGCCTACTCCATGAAGATCCAGAAAGAGCTACCATGTATGAACTGTGTGCCACATGCCAGGCATCATGCCAAAGGCATTCCCTGCCCTACGGGCAGCCCTCACAACTACTTTATGGGAAGAATTACCAATCGTAAGGACTTTCAAAAGATGATATTCCATCGGAAGCACATAGCCGCCCTTACTTACGCGCCGGACAGGTAGGCCTGGAGAGGGCATGCCAGGTAAAAGGAGTCAGTGGGAGCAAGGGCAAGGGAGATGAGTCTTTATGGGCCCAGGAGCTATTCCAAGGGGAGAAGAGAGAGGGTCCCTTGCCATAGACGGCTGGGACCAGATGGGAGGCTCCTGGAGTGTCCAGAACATAGAGGTTTTGTTTTGTTTTGTTTTGTTTTGTTTACTTTATTCTGAAAAGATTGTAAACTTCTTTAAAAATTCTCAGCTCTCCACGGCTTTCTTTACATTAGTAAATCAGGCCAGGGGCACCCGGGTGGCTCAGGTTAAGCAGCGGACTCTTGATTTCAGCTCAGGTCACCATCTCACAGTTGTGAGATCGAGCCCTGTGTCCAGCCCCTCACCCAGCCCCAAGTCAGGCTCTGTACTGGCGTGGAGCCTGCTTGAGATTCTCTCTGTCCCTCTCCCTTAGCCCCTCCCTTGCATTAGAGCATGCACTTTCTCACTCAAAAAATTAAATAAATAAATACATACATACATACATACATACATACATACATATATACATACATAAATAAAGCCAGCGTGGGTGGCATGGGGGAAGAATGACATTTTTTAAAGGAAAGAAAAATGAATACAGTCATCGGTCATATATGAGGAAGAGGAAAGGATTTCAGGAAATTAGACATCAGGAGAATTTCTCAACTCTGAGAAACTGGGAACCTCTGCCCCTACACTTGAGGCTGTTTTACTGTTCAGTTTTCAGTTTTGAATAAATGAAAGCATGTTTTCATACATTTCTTGGCCATTTGTGGGGTTTGAATATTCATATCTTCTGCCTGGGTTTCTATTGGAATGTCTTTTTTTTTCTTATTGGTTTTTAAGAGCTCTTTCTATAAGGAGGAATTTCTTCTCACCTCTGCAAGGTGGAGGTGAGGAGTGTCTCTGCTTTTTTTTTTAGGGCTCTGGATGTCATATCTATCCACCAGCTCTCCCACGCCTGTCCCTCGGCCCAGGCCCTAGAGCCTGGTGGAAGATACCAGGCATGTGGACAAAGGAGAGGAATGGTCCAGGTCTGGAGCAGGGAGGGAAGGCTCCCCATGCCCACTTGCTGGGACTGCATCGTCCTGGGCAGAGAATGCCACCTACAGCCCCTGATTCATCAGTCCTTTGTCAGGAAGTGGCTTCTGCCAAGCTGCCTCTCTGCAGGGCTGCCCTGCCCCACCCCACCCTAGAGCACTTTTAGAAAGGAGGACTCAAATGTGAAGAATAATAATACTTTACTTTGAAAGGGAGGCTCCAGAAGGTCGAGGACCCAGAGCTTGGACAGCAGCCCAGAGAAGGGAAGGGATTTGCCCCAGAACATACAGTAGGGGCCCAGGCAGGCACCCTTCCCGGCCTTGTGAGAAGGAAGAGAGGCCCTTCCTTGCCCCATCAGTCTCTCTCCCTCCCAGCTGGCTCTGAGCCCCGGCTCTGCTCTCCCCACAAACCTGTCAGACCTGAAATAGCCCAGGAGAAAAAAAACAAACACCTTGGGTAAACAACAAGGGACTGTGAATGAATCAGGATTTTGTTTTTAAGGGGTATCATGTGTCCACTGCTGTTTACCTAGTTGGCATGGCCCCTTGCACGGAAGGGACCCTGGCACCCTGCCTGGACCTCCCCCCTTTATTAACTGTTGGGTGGTGGAAGGAGACACAGCTCACAGCCATTCCAACTGTCACCTGGACTCTGGCTGCTCCCCTCCCTTCTTGCTCCTTTGGTGACCAGCTCCTCGGTCATACCCAGGTCCAGGCCCCATGACTGCACCCCCACCCCCCGGTTGACTGCAAACCCTTTAGTGGCCTCCCTACCTCCAGTCTCCCATTTTGTTCCTCAGTGGACAGCCAGCTGGATTGTTCTAAAACACAGATATGACCGTGGCATTCCCCTGCTTCAAATCTCCTGTGGCTCCCACTGTCCTCAAGGACAAAGTCAGACCCAAACCCTAGACATGGCATTTAAGGCTCCTACCAGCCCCCCCTTTGCGCCTTTGCCCCTGGCCCTTCTCCAGTCCTGCTGACCTTTCACACCCTCACGCCAGCCCTGCTCCATCTACGTCAGGCCTTACACACATGCTGATTCCCTTTCCCGATTTTGCCCCACCAAGCACCATCCATCCTCCAGACCTCAGCTAAAACGGCCTTTTGTCAGAACGGCCTTTCCTGTCCGCCACTTCTCCTAGCGCCTCATCACAATCAGCACATTCGTAATGACTTTATTTGGTGTGCAGTTATTTGTTGAAATGGATCTTCCTCTCTGATGACAGGAACTGTCCTCATTCAACATGACATCCCCAGTGTCAACACAACGGGAGCTTGGGTGAGCACCCGCACCGTGCAGAATCGCTGTCCTGGGTACTGGAGGTGAGAAGGACAGGAGACCTCCACCTGATCCCTGTGCCAAGACCTTGTTCCAAGACCTTCTCGGGCTCAGGCCGGCAGTGGCCACACCCACTGCGTTCCCTGCTTGAGAGCAAAGTCTGTTCTACAGTGTCTGCCATTGGGAGCCTCTGCTTGCATACCTCCAGGAACCGGGTGCTCACCACCTCCCCGGGTCACGATTCCACATTGGACCCAATAGCACCCAAGTCAGCCAAAGGAGTATGGCCGTGCCAGCAAATAGGCAGAGAGTGAGAAATAATTACAACATTGCTGTTCCCAGCTGTGGGCTTTGCAACCCTCTGCCCTATTTAATCTTTACCACAGTTCTGTGAAAGAGGTCTTTTCTGAGGACATCTGGTGTTTTTTGTTTGTTTCGTTTCGTTTTGTTTTGTTTTTAAGTTTATTTTGAGAGAGAGAGAGAGAGAGAGTGTGTGTGTGTGTGTGTGTGTGTGTGAGAGAGCATGAGCCAAAGAGGAGCGCAGAGAGAGGAAGAGAGAGGGAGTCCCAAGCAGGCTCCACACTCAGTGCTGAGCCCCACACCAAGCTCAATCCCAGGACCATGACATCATGACCTGAGTGGAAATCAAGAGTCAGATGTTCAACCGACTGAGCCACCTAGAAGCCCCTAATATTATGGCTGCATAATTTTCCATTGTGTGGCTCCATTAAACTATTTGCTACGATCAGACACTTATTTCCTCAATTATTGTCTGAGGATCAATTTCTAAGAGCAGAATGGCTGATATAAACTTCCTTTTGAGTTTTTTTAAAATTTAAGATTATTTATTTATTTAAAGAGAGAGAGAATGAGAGAGAGAGAATCCCGAGCAGGCTCCACGCTGTCAGCACAGAGCCTGAAGCAGGGCTTGAACCCACGAACCATGAGATCATGACCGGAGCAGAAGCCGAGAGTCTGATGCCTAACCAACTGAGCCACCCACGCACCCCTCTTTTGAGGTTTTTGCTACATGGTGACAAATCCCCCTGATGAAAGGATTGTAGCAGGCAGCAGCTCCCTGACCCTGCCATGTGCCTGTCATATGTCCCTTGTCAAGAACCCTGTGTGTCTGGTGTCATACCTCTCATCTCACCCCACCCTCCAGGGTGAGAGTCTGCCCCCCTCAAGAGCAGGGATCCCGAGCTTGGCCCGATTCCTGACTTCCCGGCAAGTCCCAGAGAGATGTTTGTTGCCGGCTGGGGTCAATAGTCACTGCCAGTCCTTCCAGGACCGGGAGGGGGTTCGGGCCCCAACAACCCTGTCAACCACTTCCATGCAGGCGTGATTTCCCGCTGGGTTGCAGCTGCCCCTCACCAGCTGGTGACTCAGAGCCTGGCCAGGATGGCAGGGCTAGCTGGGTCTACCCAGCGCGCTCCGAGTGACTCAGCTTGTGGTAAGGCTGGGCTGGGCCTCTCGAGGTGGGGCCACCTCCGCCCCAGCCGGGCCCTCCTTCCTCTCTCCCTTAAGACTTGCTGCTTTCTGTCCTCCAGCCTTTCTGAATAGAAAGAGAATAATCCTGGGTTCTGAGTGCCCGAGTGTGCCAGGGTGACCAAGACAGGGTTCCCACAGTCCCGAGGGTCACAGCCTGGAGGACAGAAGTCCTCGCATGGGGAGGAACAGAGAGGAGGCCCAAGAGGAAGAGGGGGTGGAGAGGGAGAGAGCAGTGGTGGGGAAAGCCCAGAGCCAGGCATCGGGGTGGGCACTGGCTGCCGTGTGAGCACCATGAGGACCAGGCAGGGACCCAGAAGCAGGGAGCTTCGAAGGACTGTGCTGTGCTACCCCAGAGGACAAGTCAGGGACAACAGGCAGGGCCCCAGCTGCCTTGGAAAGTGAAGCATGGGGCTGGACTCAACCCCTGTCCCCCAGGCCACTGGACACCCTTGTAGAGGGTTTGACCTGCACACTTGCGTGGGGAGCCCTGAGCGGGGAGGCAGCCACAGAGATGGCACCCCCTCCCAGGGGGACTTTTGGGAATGTGTGTGGGGGGTGTTCTTAATTATCACTATGTCTGATGTCTGTAGGGGTGGGGGAGGAGGTGACACTGGCATTTAGTGCCCGAGGGTCAGCGATACTAAGCATTCTGCTGAGATGGCCAGTCCTGCCCAGGCACAAAATCCTCCCCCAACCCCCAGATCCAGGGATGAGACCCTCTGTTGCCCAGTTCCCTTGTGGAGAGGATCCTGGCTAGCGTAGAAGTTCCTCCCAAGTTGGAAGTGGTTTTGAGATGCACTGTATCCCTGGCCAGGGACTACAGCTGATGTTTTTATTCGTCATCTAGTAATGATGATGCTAAGGACATGAGTATGACACTGAGTGGCCCCCACGTGCTGGGCACAGAGCCAAGCCTTTGGATATGTTATCTTCCTGATGGTTCCATGAGGGCCACACTATTATTATCCCCATTTTGCAGGTGAGGAAACGCAAGCTCAGATAGGCAAGGTCAGTCCCAAGGCTGAGAAGTCGGGAAGCCAGTTTTCCAACCTGGGTTTATCTCATGACAAAGCCCTACCCCTGCCCATAGGACACAACTCGGTCCAGATGACAGTTGGGGAAACTAACACACAGACATTTTCACTGCTGCCCAGCTAGCCACTGGCAAACCCAGAACCAAGATTTCTGAACTCATTAATCGGGAGTCTTCCCTCTCCAGCCTTGTGCCAAGGACCCCCATCTGCAAATGTGGAGCCGTTTAATAAGAAGAATAAAAAGCTGGGGTGCCTAGGTAGCTCAGTGGGCTAAGCGTCCAACTCTTGATGTCAGCTCAAGTCATGATCTCATGGTTCATAAGATCAAGTCCCAAGTCTGTCGGACTCTGTGCTGACAGCCGGAGCCTGCTTGGGATCCTCTCCTCTCTCCCTCCTTCCCTGCCCGTCCCCACCATAAATAAATTAAATAAATAAATAAATAAATAAATAAATAAAAACTAGGGTTGCCAAAGCAGGTTGTCTTAAAAAAAAAAAAAAAAAAAAAAGCCCCGAGGAAAGGCCTTCCTGGAGCCTGTCCTCCACCCACATGCCTACTTTCTCCAAATTATTTCCTGCTCTGGAAACTTGAAGGCAATTCCTTTTACCTAAAGTGACTCACCTTTCTACCTGTAAGGTATCTTCCTGTAACTTTGAAAAACTCCAAACATGCTAAATCCTTCCTCTCTGCACACTGGGAAAGCCCCTGGCTGTCCTCAAGATGAGCAGGAGTGGATTCCGAATAGTCTTTAAGCTTCTTACGGTCGTGGGGACTAGGTCCAGCTGGTAGTCCCCGTCTCGGGCCTTGGTTTTTGCAAAACAGAGCTAATAATCCCTATCATCCTAGTTGATGTAGAGAGGCAATGGAATCAACCGTGAGAAGCACCTGGCCCAGGGCCATTAAATAGTAGCTGCTCTTCTGATGACTGTAAGCATCCAGTGTGGAAGACCGGTGGGTCTACACTGGGAATACGTGGACAGTGGAAGGTGCCAGGATAGGGGTTTGAGCCGAGAATCCTGGGATCGCTGAGCCGGGAGGGTGGGGCAGGAAGCAAGGTGGCTTCTCAGGAGGAGGTGGTGTGTGAACCGGACTGTGAGAGATGGAACATGTTTGTCGTAAAGAAGCCACGTGTCCCAGGTGTGCCAGCCGAGCGGCAGAGCGCTGATTTGTAGAAATTAATTCTCTGGGGTGTTTCAGGTGAGAAGAAAGGACCCCGTGAGACATGGATGAGGCCGGAAGTACTGATCTGGGCAACAGGGTCAGGCATACAGTTTCTTCCTTGCCTTTTTCTTTTATTTGTTGAGGCCAATGTCCAATGCACAATGAGGTTTTTTTTCAATGTTTTTGCTACTTTATTGAAGTGTAACTGACATATGATAAACTGAACATATTTAAGGTATAGAATTGATGGGCTTTGGCATATGTCTACCTGTAGAACCATCATCACAGTAACTGTAAGAACCACACCTGTAACCCCCCAATATTTCCTCCTGGCCTTTTGTAATTCTCCCTCTTTTCTCCCACAACCCACAACACATGGAGGCAGCCTCCGATTTGATTCCCATCGTATAGACTGGTTTGCATTTTCTAGAATTTTATATAAATGGAATCATACATTATTATTCTTGTCTGACTTGTGTTAAAACTCAGTATCATAATTTTTTTTTTTAAGATTTTATTTTTAAGGGGATGCCTGGGTGGCTCATTCGGTTAAGCGTCTGACTTTGGCTCAGGTGATGATCTCACGGTTCGTGGGTTCGAGGCTCTGCGCTGGCAGTGAGGAACCTGCTTGGGATTCTCACTCTCTCCTCTCTCTTTGCCCCTCCCCTGCTTGCACTTTCTCTCTCTCTCTCTCTCTCAAAATAAATAAAGAAAAACCTAAAAGAAAAAGGTTTTATTTTTAAGGAATCCTTACACCCAGTGTTGGGCTCAAACTTACAACCCCAAGATCAAGAGGCTCATGCTGTACCAACAGAGCCAGCCAGGTGCCCCTTAAAACTCAGTATCATAAGTTTGAGATTCATCCATGGTATTAATATTTATTTATTTTTGAGAGAGAGAGAGAGACAGAGTGAGTGTGGGGGAGAGGTAGAGAGAGAGGGAGATACAGACTCTAAAGTGGGTTCCAGGCTCTGAGCCATCAGCACAGAGCCCGACGCGGGGCTTGAACCCACGAGCTGTGAGATCGTGACCTGAGCTGAAGTCAGAGGCTTAACCGACTGAGCCACCCAGGCGCCCCCATCCATGGTATTGTATTAGTAATCCATTCCTTTTTATTGCCGGATTATATTACACTGTGTGGCTGTACCACACGGTCTTCATCCATTTGCCTATTGATGACCATTGGAATTGTTTCCAGTTTTGAGGTATTATAAAATGAAGCTGCTGTGAGGGACACCTGGGTGGCTCAATTGGTTGAAGGTCTGACTTCAGATCCGCTCATAATCTCATGGTTCATTAGGTCAAGCCCCACAGCACTGAGCCTGCTTTGGGTTCTCTGCCTCTCTCTCTCTGGGGAGCCAAGATGGTGGAACAGCATGGAAGTTTTTTTTCCATCTTGCGTCCATGAAATACAGCCAGATCAATACTAAACCATCCTGCACACTTAGAAAACTGATTTGAGGGGCGCCTGGGTGGCGCAGTCGGTTAAGCGTCCGACTTCAGCCAGGTCACGATCTCACGGTCCGTGAGTTCGAGCCCCGCGTCGGGCTCTGGGCTGATGGCTCGGAGCCTGGAGCCTGTTTCCGATTCTGTGTCTCCCTCTCTCTCTGCCCCTCCCCCGTTCATGCTCTGTCTCTCTCTGTCCCAAAAATAAATAAACGTTGAAAAAAAAATTAAAAAAAAAAAAAAAGAAAAGAAAACTGATTTGAGGATTAATACAACGATCTGCACGACCTGAACCACAGAACTCAGCAGGTGTGCAGTGTGGAGAGGTGAACTGGGGGAGAGGGAAGCCGCGGAGGGCAGGGAGCTGTTTTTGCTCTGCCTCTCTCTCTACCCGTCTCCTGAGTGCTCTCTTTCTTTCTCAAAAGTAAATAAACATTAAAATTTTTTAAAAAGAAGAAAAAGGGGCTCAGTCTGTTGAGCATCAGACTTTGGCTCAGGTCATGATCTTGCGGTTCATGAGTTCGAGCCCCACATCAGGCTCTGTGCTGACAGTTCAGAGCCTGGAGCCTGCTTCAGATTCTGTGTCTCCCTTTCTCTCTCTCTCTCTGCCCCTCCCCCGCTCACGCTGTCTCTCTCTGTCTCTCAAAAATGAATAAAAATGTTAAAAAAAATTTTTTTTAATGCCAAACAAAATAAAACATAAAAAATCATAAATAAGTAAATATGCTATGAACATATTTGTACAGTCTTTGCAGACACATATTTTCTTGCTTCCTGGTGCCTGAGTCCTAGTGAGGACTGGAACTCTGGTTCATAGGGGAAGTATGCTTATTACTAGAAACTATCAAACATTTTTTCAAAATAGTTGTACCATGTTATACCCTCACCAACAGTGTACGAGAATTCCAGTTGCCCCACCTTTTTGCCAACATTTGGCATTGTTAAGCCTTTTGATTTTAGCCTTTCAGATGGTGAGCAGTGATATCTCATAGTGGTTTTGTTTTGCATTTCCCTTATGATGAATGATGTTGAGCATTTTTCCATGTGATATTGGATTTTATTTTTCACTTGTTTATTTTTTTAAGTTTATTTATTTATTTTTGAGAGAGAGAGAGAGAGAGTACAAGCAGAAGAGGGGCAGAGAGAGGCAGAGAGAATCCCAAGCAGGCTCTGCACTGTCAGCACGGAGCCTGACGTGGGGCTTGAACTCATGAACTGTAATCAGGAGTCAAATGTTCAATCGACTGAGCCTCCCAGGAGTCCCTATTTTTCATTTGAAGGTTGTGTTATTACAGGGTTGATCTTGATCTCAGGGTTGTGAGTTCGAGCCCCACAGTGGGTGTAGAGATTACTTAAAAATAACAGTAAAATCTTTTAAAAAATAAATTAAGCAGCACCTGGCTGGCTCAGTTGGTAGAACAAGTGACTCTTGTTCTCAGGGTCGTGAGTTCAAGCCCCACATTGGGCATGGAGCCTACTTAAAAAATAATAATAATAAATTTTCTTAAAAAGATGTGTTATGGAGCACCTGAGTGGCTCACTGGGTTAAGTGTCCGACTGGCTCAGATCATGACCTTACGGTTTGTGGGTTCAAGCCCCGCCTTGGGCTCGGTGCTGACAGCTCAGACCCTGGAGCCTGCTTCAGATTCTGTGTTTCCCTCTCGCTCTCTGCCCCTCCCCCACTCATGTGCATGCGTGCACATGAGCACACTCTCTCTCAAAAATAAATAAACATTAAAAAATTTTTAAAAAGATGTGTTATTATAAAACATGCTTAATGTAAGACATTCAACTACAGAAGTATATAAAGTACAAAATGAACATTTTACCTTATTCTCCCAATTTCACTCCTTTTCATTAGCTAAAAGTTTATTATATAGCCCACATAAACCAGATATAATTGTACACACACACACACACACACATCCCCATTTGATTCTGCAATATCATGTGTAAATTTTAGGCTAAGGGACTGACATGCCTCCTATCACTGAAACTATAGTAACGTCGATAACTGGGAGAGGAGACTGGGGCCCAGAGGGAGGTTAAGACAGTTGCCAAGGTCACACAGCTCATAGGTGGCATTGCTTAGACTTGAACCCAAGTCTCTTTGGCTTCATAACTGAGTGCCTGCCTTCATGCAGGAGTGCCTGGGTGGAACAGTTGGTTGAGCGTCCAACTTTTTTTTTAATAATTTGTTTAATGTTTATTTTTGAGAGAGAGAGAGAGGGAGACAGAGCACAAGTGGAGGAGGGGCAGAGTGGGAGACACAGAATCTGAAGCAGGCTCCAAGCTCTGAGCTGTCAGCACAGAGCCCAACGCGGGGCTTGAACCTGTGAACCATGATGAGATGGTGACCTGAGCCGAAGTCGGGAACATCCAACTCTTGATCTTGGTTCGAGGTGTCGTCTCGCAGTTAGTGAGTTGGAGCCCCACATAAGGCTCTGTGTTTTTTGGTTTTTTGTTTTTAATGTTTATTTATTTTTGAGAGAGAGAGAGAGAGAGAGAGCGCGTGAGCTGCGGAGGGACAGAGAGAGAGGGAGACACGGAATCCCAACCAGGCTCCAGGCTCTGAGCTGTCAGCATAGCATTGGGCTCTATGTTGATGGCACAGAGCCTGCTTGGGATTCTCTCACTTTCTCTCTGCCCCTCCCCCACTTCTCTCTCTCTCTCTCTCTCTCTCTCTCTCTCACACACACACACACACACACACACACACAATAAAAAAATAAACTTAAAAAAACCCCTGAGATTCTATCCTCTTACAACCTTAGATTCACTCACTCGTTTTTTTGCCCTTTCATTCATTCGACAAGTGCTCTCGGGGCCCAGGCCGGGCACTCCCCTGCCTTTCAGAGCCACAGATGAGCTGAGGAATCAGGTACGGTGACTAATACAATTTAGGGAGAAAGGGGCATGATAGGAGATGTAGAGGGGGCCAGTCCGACCCACTTTTCGGGGTCAAGAAAGGGTCCTAGACTAGGTAACCCTGCAGGGATGTGTGAGGTGCCCACAGGAGAGAGGGTCAGGTTGCAGAAACAGCGCATGTGCAAGAGGGTGCACCCGCAAGAGGGTGCACCCGCAGGGAGCACATCTCTCTCTGGAGGTGGGGTGGGGGTTGAGTGGAGGCAGGTGAGGTGGTGAATGCCAGCCGCAGGCCCTCCCGAGGGAGCCTGGCTCCGTCCTGAGCATAAAGGGAAACTGGGAAAGGGCTGGAGTCATGATTTTCAGATTCCAGGGCTTTAGATTTTAGTTTCCTTCCGTCCCCATCCTACAGGATTCTTCTGCAAGGAGCACAGTGTCCTGGAGACTTGGAGGCCACCCGGGCACCATGCGCCCCAGCTGTCCCCCCACAGCAGATGCTCCTGACGCAGGCTGCAGGCTGCCTCCTTGGTCGGGAAGGACCCTGTTGCCCCCTGGTGGTGGCTGGGACTCGGCCGTGGAGGGACATTGACTCCCGCAGGGCCTGGACAAAGGGGGACAGGGAGAGGTGGAGGTCCACTGGTCCCACTCCTCCCTTAGACCTCCTGTCTCAGCCAGCAATACCTCCACCCCCCCCCCCACCTGTTGTTCACCCGAGTTTCACTCTCGAGCCCCCTTTCTGTCATTTCACTTCCTCTTTGTCCTTCCCAGCCCCTGCAGCTCCCCCGTCCTTCTCCTCCCTCTACCTTTGTCACAGCCTCCCAACTGGCTTTTCTCTGCTGTCCACCCACACCACTACTCTAGTCTCTACACAGAAGCCAGAGTGGTCTTTTTTAGCTTATTTTTTAATGTTTATTTATTTTGAGAGAGAGAGAGAGCAGGAGAGGGGCAGAGAGAGAGAGAGAATCTCAAGCAGACTCCATGCTGAGTGCAGGGTCCTGATGCGGGGCTCGATCCCATGACCATGAGATCATGACCTGAGCTGAAATCAAGAGCTGGACGCTTAACCGATTGAGCCACCTGGGCGCCCCTTTATTATTATTCTTGAAGTAAAAGTTATACAGTAAATTGCACAAATTCTAAGTACATAGCTTGATAAATTTTTATGTTTTGTAATCATGCATGTAACTCCCACCCAGATCAAGATAGAACATTTCCGGCCCCCCAAACCCACGTGGTCCCCCTCCTTCCCCCGCAGCAGGTAACCTGTATTCCAATCTCAGATTCTTTGGCATGTGTCAAACTGAAAAGAAAAGACGTCACCGTAGAAGTCACACACACTCTTTTGTGTCTCGCTTGTTACAGTCAGTGTTACATTTCTGGGGTTTGACTGTGGTGCCGGGCGTATTTATTTCATCGTGTTACTGAGCTACTGTTCATTTATCCCTTCGATCGTTGAGGAGCATTTGGGTGGCTTCCCATTTGAGGCTAGTAAGAATAAACTGCTAGGTACCTTTCGGTACAAGTCTTTGGCGGACGTAAAAACTCGTTTCTGTTAGGTACGTGCCCAGATGCAATCCTTCTTCTCTTGGCCGTTCAAATCTCTTGTAACACTTCACTGCATTTTCTGGACGCCTCCTTACTTGATAACTGCCTAAGGACAGAGACTAACACAGCACCTGGCATAGAGAAGCTAGGACAGAAGGAAGGAAGGAAATAAGGAAGGAGGGGAGGAGGAAGAGTGGGAGGAAATAAAGAAGGGAGGAAGGAAAGGAAGGAGGGAGGGAGAGAGGGTGAGAGGTTCTTGCCTGCGTTCTTACAAAGAAGGTTAGGTCGTCTGATGAGATGCCAGTGCTGGGTTGGGGGAGGAAATGAGACTGAGAGTGAAGATTCTAGGGGCACCTGGGTGGCTCAGTGGTTTAAGCATCTGGACTCTTGACTTTGGCTCAGGTCATGATCTCACGGTTCATGAGTTCTAGCCCCACATCAGGCTCTGCGCTGAGAGTGCGGGGCCTGCTTAGGATTCTCTGTCTCCCCCTCTCTCTCTGCCCCTGCCCCGGTTGCTATCGCTCTCTCAAAAATAAAGAAAGAAACATAAATGAAAAAGAATGAAGATTCTAGGTTTTAGGAATATAAGATAAAGGGAATGAGAAACAAGTAAGGTACTACTAGTCTAGGGTGTAAAATTTAAGGGCAGCAGGCTGGGAAGGGGGTGCCAAAACCTCACTAATCAAGACAAATAATGGTTTAATGAAGTATTTTTTAAGTTTTTTATTTATTTTGAGAGGGAGAGAGCAAGTGAAAGAGCAGCAGAGAGAGAGGGAGAGAGAGAGAATCCCAGGCAGGCTCCACATGGTCAGTACAGAGCCAGACACAGGGCTCGATTCCACAAACCGTGAGATCATGACCTGAGCAGAAATCAACAGTCAGAGGCTTAACCGAGGGAGCCATCCGGGCGCCCCCCAAGTATTCTTAAATAAAAATTAAACTGGGGCGCCTGGGTGGCGCAGTCGGTTAAGCGTCCGGCTTCAGCCAGGTCACGATCTCACGGTCCGTGAGTTTGAGCCCCGCGTTAGGCTCTGGGCTGATGGCTCGGAGCCTGGAGCCTGCTTCCGATTCTGTGTCTCCCTCTCTCTCTGCCCCTCCCCCGTTCATGCTCTGTCTCTCTCTGTCCCAAAAATAAATTTAAAAAAACGTTGAAAAAAAAAATTAAAAAAAAAATTAAAAATTAATGCCCAAAACTCCATGCTGAATAAAATGTCAAAAATGTAAACAAAACCAGGACCCTAGACAAGAGGAGAAATACCAGTCCCATCACCCTGGTCCTGACCCTCGGGATCCTGCTGTTCCTCCTGTCCACCTGCAGGTGGTAGGGTCAGCATCCTTTTAGCAAATAGTCTTTGCTTGGCGAGTGCTTTCTGGATCTGCGGAACTGCATACTTAAATCCATGCTGACCCGGCTGGATGGGCATTCTGTGAAACTGGGCAAGTCCCTTCCCCTCTCTGGGCCTCGATTTCCTATCTGTAAAGGGCTGGGAACTCAAATCTCATTTCTAGCTCACACTTCTCAGCCCCGAGTTCTCATTCACCCTCACTCTTCCTGCCTTGCCATTTGGAACGTCAATTTTTTTTTTTTTAATGTTTATTTACTTTTGAGAAAGAGACAGAGCGCAAGCAGGGGAGGAGCAGAGAGAGAGGGAGACACAGAATTCGAAGCAGACTCCAGGCTCTGAGTTGTCAGCACAGAGTCTGACGCAGGGCTCAAACCCACGAACTGCGAGATCATGGCCTGAGCTAAAGTAGGAGGCTTAACTGACTGAGCCACCCAGGCGCCCCCGGAATGTCATTGTTTTCAATTTAGAACCCAGTTGTGGTCTCTTTTTTATCTTCCTCTGGTTGATTGAATGCTCAGCTACAAGAAACCTGTGTTTTTTCTGAAGGGCAGAAGCTCCATTTTCCAGACTGTTACAGCCTTCCTAGTGTGGATAGCATGGTACGGGAGCTCACTCAATGCTTAAATAACATTTTTTTCTGGTTAGAAAGTTATTCGTATTTTTCCTTCTTTAATCTGTTTATGTGATAAATTAAGCTACGTTCCTAATGACAAAATCTCCTAATCCCAAGGGTGGGAATAGGGACTCAAAAGTGAAAATGATCTACAGTTTTCTTTTCTTCTTTTTTTTTAAATTGTGTTTTACTACTAAGGTAACGTGAGTAAAATGGATTGTGAATTCTGTATTTTCCCAATGGTTTAGAATAGTTTAGGGGCACCTGGGTGGCTCAGTCTGACTTCGGCTCAGGTCATGATCTCATGGTTTGTGGTTGTGAGCCCTGCATCGGGCTCTGTGCTGATGGCTCAGAGCCTGGAGCCTGTTTCAGATTCTGTGTCTCCCTCTCTCTCTCTGTCCCTCCCCCTGCTCGCGCTCTGTCTCTGTCTCTTTCAAAACTAAATAAACATTTAAAAAAATTTAGAATATTTTATATAACCTCAGAATAATCTGATCTTTAAAGGCTAGATGGGGGCCCCTGGGTGGCTCAATCAGTTGAGCATCCAACTTCGGCTCAGGCCATGATCACATGAGTGAGTTCAAGCCCCATATTGGATTCTATACTGACAGTGCAGAGCCTGCTTGGGATTCTCCCTCTCCCTCTCTCTTTGCCCCTCTCCCACTCACACACTCTTTCTCCAAATAAATAAATAAACTTAAAAAAAAAAAAAAGCTAGGGGCGCCTGGGTGGCTCAGTCAATTAAGTAACTGACTTGGGCTCAGGTCATGATCTCACAGCTTGTGTGTTCGAGCCCCGCATCAGGCTCTGTGCTGACAGCTCAGAGCCTGGAGCCTACTTCAGATTCTGTGTCTCCTTCTCTGCCTCTCCCCTGCTTGTGTTCTCTCTCTCTCTCTCTCTCTTTCTGTCACTGTCTCTCAAAAATAAATAAACATTTCAAAAAATTTTAAAGTATAATTCCTTGGGGCACCTGGGTGGCTCAGTCGGTTAAGTGTCCAACTCTTGATTTTGGCTCAGGTCATGATCTCATGGTTCCTGGGATTGAGCCTTGTGTTGAGGTCTGAGCTGACAGTGCAGAGCCTGCTTGGGATTCTCTCTCTCTGCTCCTTCCCTGCTCGCACGGGCTCGCACTCTCTCTCAAAAATAAACAAATAAACATTAAAAAAAATATGTTAGAGAAACAAATTGTATCTCATAAGATTTAGGACATTCTTCTACATAAACAAAATCCCATTATCCCAAAGAAGAAAGTTCTATTATCCATCCAGGAAGAACTGGATGTAATAATAATATCTAGCACACTGTATATATTCAGATTTCTCTAACTGTGCCAGTAATGTCTTCTTAGCTGTTTTCTTTTTTCCCTTTTAACTCCAGAATCTAATCAAGAAGTTGCCAGTGCATTTGGTTGTCACATTTCTTTAATTTTTGAATCTGGAACAGTTATGCCTCCCCCCCACCCCCGCCTTTCTTAACTTTGATTTTTTTAAAGATCTTATTTATTTTTTTAAATAGGCTCCACATCCAGTATGGAGCCCAATGTGGGGCTTGAACCCCCAACTTTGATATCAAGACCTGAGCTGAGATCAAGAGTCTGACGCTTAACTGGCTGAGCCAGATTTTATTTTTGAAGTTTATTTATTTATTTATTTATTTATTTATTTATTGAGAGAGTGTGTGTGTGTGTGTGCGCGCGCACGCGCATATGAGTGGGGGAGGGGAAGAGAGAGAGGGAGAGAATCCCAAGCAGGCTTTGGACTCCGTGCTGAGCCTGACTCAGGGCTTGATCTCACAACTGTGAGATGTGAGATCATGACTGACCTGAGCTGAAGTCAAGAGTCAGACGCTAAACCAACTGAGCCACCCAGGCACCCCCTCCCAGAATTTATTTTTAAGTAATTTTTTTTAATGTTTATTTTTGAGAGAGAGAGAGAGAGAGAGAGCGCGGGGAAGGGGCGGGGCGGGGGGGGGAGACACAGAATCTGAAGCAGGCTCCAGGCTCCGAGCTGTCAGCACCAAGCCCAATGCAGGGCTCGAACTCACAAACCTCGAGATCATGACCTGAGCTGAAGTCGGACGCTTAACCGATGGAGCCACCCAGGCACCTCAAATTTTTTTAAGTAATTTCTACACCCAATGTGGGTCTGGACCTCACAATCTTGAGATCAATAGTCTCATGCTCCAGTTGACTGTGCCAGCCAGGTGCCCCATGACTTTCACCTTTTTTTTGAGTCCAGGTCCATTGTCATGTAGGATGTCCTACCGTCTTAATTTGTCTGTTTCTTTAGGATTAGATTCAGGTTGAACATTTTGGGCCACAATACTACGCAGCGGATGTTGAATATTTTCCATCGCATCATCTTAGGAGGCATTTATTTTTTTATTGTTTTTTTTTAAAGTTTGTTCGTTGGGGCACCTGGGTGGCTCAGTCGGTTAAGCGTCTGACTTCGGCTCAGGTCACGATCTCCCGGTCTGTGGGTTCGAGCCCCGCGTCAGGCTCTGTGCTGACAGCTCAGAGCCTGGAGCCTGCTTCGGATTCTATGTCTCCCTCTCTCTCTGACCCTCCCACGTTCATGCTCTGTCTCTCTCTGTCTCAACAATAAATTTAAAAAAACATTTAAAAAAATTTTTAAAAGTTTGTTTGTTAAAAAAAAATTAATAAAAAAGGGGGGGAGGCTGGGTGGTTCAGTCGGTTAAGTGTCCGACTTCAGCTCAGGTCATGATCTTGTGGTCCCTGAGTTCGAGCCCCACATTGGGCTCTGTGCTGACAGCTCAGAGCCTGGAGCCTGTTTCAGATTCTGTGTCTCCCTCTCTCTCTGATCCTCCCCCGTTCATGCTCTGTCTCTCTCTGTCTCAAAAATAAATAAACGTTAAAAAAAATTTTTTTTAACATTTGTTTATTTATTTATTTAGAGAGAGAGAGAGAGAGAGAGAGAGAGAATCCCAAGCAGGCTCTGCACTGTCATCAGGGAGCCCGACTTGGGGCTCGAACCCACGAACCGTTAGATCATGACCTAAGCTGAAACCAAGAGTCAGATACTTAACCAACTGAGCTAGGTGCCCGGGGATGCATTTAATATTAGTTTGTCTTATTATTATTATTATTATTATTATTATATATTTTAAAGTTTATTTCTTTTGAGAGAGAGAGAGTGCACAGGGTGTGCATAGAGAGAGCAGAAGAGGGGCAGAGAGAGAGAGAATCCCAAGCAAAGCAGGCTTTGCACTGTCAGAGCAGAGCCCAAACACAGCTCGCTCTCACAAACCATGAGAGCATGAGCTGAACCGAAACCAAGAGTCAAACCAACTGAGCCACTCAGGCACCCCTATCATTATTATTTTTTTAAGATTTTATTTTTAAGTAATCTCTACACCCAATGTGGGACTCAAACTCACAACCCAGAGATCAAGAGTCATACGCTCTACTGACTGAGCCAGATAGAGGCCCCAGTTTGTCTTACCATTGACCCAGAGTGTTTTAGAATGCAATCTCTTTAGTTATCTTTCTAATCTCTTCCATGATTCTTAGTCTGTTAAAATTTTCAACTTCTTAGGTCAATTTTGATAGTTTATATTTTGCAAAAAAAATCATCTATTTCGTTTTGTTATTCCAGCGTATTACCATATTTAAAAACAATAACATCCACATCTGTGTTTGTATGGCCTTCCTCATTCCTAATGTTGTATATTTTTGCTGTATCTCTTTGCTTTCTTTCTTTGGGCTTACCTTTAGTTAAGATTTTTCTCATTGTGGTGCTCCTGGGTAGCTCAGTCAGTTGAGTGTCAGAGTCTCGATTTCGGCTCTGGTCATGTATGATCCTAGGGTCGTGGGATCAAGCCCAGCATTGGGCTCCATGCTGAGTGTGGAGCCTACTTGAGATTTTCTTTATCTCTCTCCCTCTGCCCCTCTCCCAGGCTTGTGCACATGCTCTCTCTCTCTCTCTCTCTCTCTCTCAAAAAAATAATATATATATCATTTTATTTGTCTTTTCAAACCATTTTTTTCTTTTCAAACAACTTTTATTTATTCTTTTAGTATTCCCCCCCCCCATTTCATTAATGTCAGCTTTCATCTTATTTTTCCCTCTCCTTTTTACTGGTTTTTCTAATTTCTTAGGTTGAATCTTTAATTCACTGATTTCCAGTGTTTTATAAATAAAAGCATTTAAGACTATTTTTCACCTGAGTACAACCTTAACAGTGTCCCATGGGGTTTTAGTAGGGAGAATTCTTTTCCTTCTTGAGATATTTTAACAATAAAGGTGTGCTGTATTACCTGTGTAATGAAAAATGAAGACAAAAAGATACAAAACCCAACCCCACCATTGTCCAATTGTAGCATTGCAGGATTTCTCTGCTGCAGTCGGAGGGTGAACTGCAGGAATTAGGAACGGTGATGGGCACAGAAGTAGGAGAGGGTTTGGAGACAGGCACTCTCTCAGCATGATGAGGTTCAGAAGTTGGGTCACAGCAATAGCACTACTAGGAATTTAGCCAAGGGATACAGGAGTGCTGATGCATAGGGGCACAGGTACCCCAATGCTCATAGCAGTGCTTTCAACAACAGGCAAATTATGGAAAGAGCCTACATGTCCATCAACTGATGAATGGATAAAAAAGATGTGGTTTATACATACAATGGAATACTACGTGGCAATGAGAAAGAATGAAATCATGCCATTTGCAGCAATGTGGAAGGAACTGGAAGGTGTTATGTTGAATGAAATAAATTAGTCAGAGAAGGACGGATATCATGTTTTCACTCATATGTGGATCTTGAGAAACTTAACAGAAGACCATGCGGGAGGGGAAGGGGAAAAAATAGTTACAAACAGAGAGGGAGGGAGGCAAACCACAAGAGACTCTTAAATACAGAGAACAAACTGAGGGTGGATGGCCGTGGGGGAGAGGGGAAAATGGGCGATGGGCACTGAGGAGGGCACTTGTTGGGATGAGCACTGGATGTTGTATGTAAGCCAATTTGACAATAAATTACATTAAAAAAAAAAAAGAAGTTGGGTCAGCAGTGGGGGGGGCAGTGAAATATGGGTCTCATAGAAAAAGTGCAAATGGCAAGAGACTCATCTTCAGAGTAAAAGAGGTTTGTTTGTTTGTTTGTTTAAGCAATCAAAGAAAACACCAAGGTGGGGGGGGGGGGAAGCAAGCCATAACCCATAATCCAGAAGGCAAAGCTCTGTCTCCTCCATGAGACACCATCAGCAGAAAGGTTGGGGGGTATGTGGGGCTATTTTTATACTTCCAGTGAATCCTGGAAGAAAACTACTTATAAATATGCTCAAACAGCTCTTGGGTGGTCGTGCTTTTGTCATGGAAGGCGGCAGACATTTTTTGGACCCAGGGTGGGATGTCGGAAACAGATGGCTTTGATTATTGGGAATCCATTCAACAAAATAATTGCTATTTTTATTTTGTATATTAAAGATCTGCTCAAACAGCTCCTCTTGGATACAAGGCATGGATGTGATGTGTTTAAGGTCGGGGTGGGGGGGGGTGGTGCGTATCAACAGCTAGGGAAAGGGTCACAGCCTGGAAGGAAGAGAAAGAAGGAGCTGGGGGTCAAGAAGACCCCACACAGGGATGCCCCGAGGGTCTCAGCAATGAGCCCTGAGCTTGTGGACAATCAGACCCAGGAATCAAAGCCTGCCTCCCCTGCTTGCCCAATGACAGGCACCTGAGATACCGCCAGGGTGGGTAGCTGGTGAAGAAGGGAGGCAGCTCCCCAAGACGGACTCCCTTGTCTACCTGCTTCCTGACTCCGGGGAGAGAGCTGGAGACGCCCAGTATGACTCAAGACAAGGAGCCAGGGCCCAGGCTATGCATAAATGGAAAGTGGGGAAACTGATGTCCAGAGGGAAAAAGTGACTGGCTAGAGTCACCCAACGGAGCAGGACCAGACTGTGAGTGCTGGACTCCTGAGTCCCCCAGAGGTGAGAGTCGTGCTGGGTCTGAACCAGGGTGGGGAGGACTCTGGGTCCTGACTCTCCCTGGAGTAAGGCAGAAGTCGGCTGCTGTCAGGGAGAGGGGTGAGTGGGGGAAAGCGGAGGTGGGAAGACAGCAGACAAAGAGAGGAGGGAGAGGGAGGAGGGGCGTGGAGAGGAGACAGGAAGCTGGAGGGGCCAGAAAGACAGCCTGTGTTTAATTGGGAGTTGGGAGGGGCGGGCAATCCTGCTTTTTTTAGGCTACTGATTTTCAGGGTCTGCTTGACAGGACACTGGTGAGGGGGTGGCATGTGATGAGGATCCCAGGGCACCCCGTCATGAGCTGGAGTGGGAGTTAAGGTATTGCTAAATAACACTCTAGATTCTAATCTAGAGCAACCATCCTCCCAGCCACACTCAGAGCTGGGCAGACCCAAGTTTTGCAGGTAGAACCTTGAGGCTTCGACAGTATGGGGGGCTCCCTTTAAAAAATAAAACATTTGGGGTGCCTGGGTGGCTCAGTAGGTTGAGTGGCCAACTTCGGCTCAGGTTATGATCTCACGGTTCATGGGTTCGAGCCCCACGTCGGGCTTTGTGCTGACAGCACGGAGCCTGCTCTGGGTTGTCTGACTCCCTCTCTCTCTCTCTCTCTGCTCCTCCGCTGCTCACATTCTCTCTCTCTCAAAAATAAATGAACATTAAAAAAAAGAAGAAAGGGGGAGACCGGAGATCTTGCAACTGGGGCAGCATGGCCAAACCTTGTGGGGTGCGCCTGAGCGGGGAAGCCCGCAAACAGGTGGATATTTTCAGGCAAAATCTTTTTCAGGAGGCAGAGGAATTCCTCTACAGATTCTTGCCACAGAAAAATCATATACCTGAATCAACTCTTGCAAGAGGACTCCCTCAATGTGGCTGACCCAGCCTCTCTCCGGGCCCCACCAGACATCCCCATCCCAGACGCCCCACCCAAGGATGATGAGATGGAAACAGATAAGCAGGAGAAGAAAGAAGTCCCTAAGTGTGGCTTTCTCCCTGGAAATGAGAAGGTTCTCGCCCTACTTGCCCTGGTTAAGCCAGAAGTGTGGACTCTCAAAGAAAAACGCATTCTGGTGATCACATGGATCCAGCACCTGACCCCCAAGATTGAGAGGATGGAAATGACTTTGGGGTGGCAATCCAGGAGAAGGTGCTGGAGAGGGTGAATGCAGTCAAGACTAAAGTGGAAGCCTTCCAAGCAACCATTTCCAAGTACTTCTCAGAACGTGGGGATGCTGTGGCCAAGGCCTCTGAGGAGACTCATGTCATGGATTACCGGGCCCTGGTACGTGAGCGAGATGAGGCAGCCTATGGGGAGCTCAGGGCCATGGTGCTGGACCTGAGGGCCTTCTACGCTGAGCTTTATCATATCATCTGCAGCAACCTAGAGAAAATTATCAACCCAAAGGGTGAAGAGAAGCCATCTGTGTACTGAGCCCAGGGCCAGAAGGGAAATAAATGATCTATGCTTTGTGTGGGGGAAAAAAAAAAAATAAAGGAAGAAAGGAAGAAAGAGAAAACATTGGGGCACCTGGATGGCTCAGGTTATGATCTCAAGATTTGTGGGTTCGAGCCCCATGTCAGGCTCCACACTAACAGTGCAGAGCCTGCTTGGGACTCTCTGTGTCCCTCTCTCTCTGTCCCTCCCCTGCTCGCTGTCCTCTCTGTCTCTCTCTCTCTCTCTCTCAAAATAAATAAATGGGGCGCCTGGGTGGCGCAGTCGGTTAAGCGTCCGACTTCAGCCAGGTCACGATCTCGCGGTCCGGGAGTTCGAGCCCCGCGTCGGGCTCTGGGCTGATGGCTCAGAGCCTGGAGCCTGTTTCCGATTCTGTGTCTCCCTCTCTCTCTGCCCCTCCCCCGTTCATGCTCTGTCTCTCTCTGTCCCAAAAATAAATAAACATTGAAAAAAAAAAATAAAATAAATAAATAAATAAACTAGAGATAAAAAAGGTAGAGAAAACACAATTACAAAAAACAAAATTAGGCATGGGGCTTTGGAAGGGGCCTCTACCTCTGCTCAGCGCCTTCTCTGGTTTCTTCTCTCTCATCCTTTGTAAACCAAGGCCCACCACTCCCAGAGGGGGAGGTGGGAGCAGGTGATGTCAAGAGCATGGACTTGGAGGTCAGACAAACCTGGGCTGGAATTCTGGCTAAGCCACTTCCTGCGTGAGCCAGGCAAGTCACTTCAGTCTTGAGACCTCAGTTTTCTCATCTGTATAATGGGCAGGATAATATTTGCCTCCTCAGAACCACTGTCAAAATAAAATAAAAGAGTAACACGTAGAGCACTTGGCACAGTGCCTACCATGTCACAAGCACTTAATAAATGGCATGCCTGATATGGTGTAAGCATTTGGTTTATGATTATAATAATCACCCAAAATGATTCAGTTTCACTTCAACTGGCACTTCTTCTAGGAAGTCCTTTGTCAAAAATTGAAGAATAGCATACATCCAGCAAGTACATGATTCAGTGTACAGCCTGGTGAACTTTTCCATAAAAATGCACCCAAGTTATCACCACCCAGATCAAGACACAGAGCATTAGGGCACCTGGCTGGCTCAGTCAGGGGAACGTGTGACTCTTGATCTTGGGGTTGTGAGTTCAAGCCGCACATATGGAACGGAGTTGACTAAAAATTAAAAATTAAATAAAGGGGCGCCTGGGTGGTTCAGTTGGTTGGGCATCCGACTTCAGCTCAGGTCATGATCTCATAGTCCGTGAGTTCGAGCCCCGCATCGGGCTCTGCGTGACAGCTCAGAGCCTGATGCCTGCTTCGGATTCTGTGTCTCCCTCTCTCTCTGCCCCTCCCCTGCTCATGCTCTGTCCCTCTCTGTCTGAAAAATAAGTAAAAACATTAAAAAATTTTTTTAAAAAAGACAGAGCCTCAGGAGTCCCCTCATCTCTCTTCCCAGGGAGTATCCTTGCCTTCCATCCCCATGAGAAAGTCATTAACCTGAGCTCTACCATCATAGATTAGACTGTTCTTGAAGCTTTATATGCATGGACTCATAGTGTATCCTTCTGTGTCTGGCTCAAAGAAGTTCTGAACTATGTGGTTAAGAGTTCAGGCTTCAGGCTCAGTCACGCCTGGTTCAAATCCTGGTTCAGCCAAGCCTTTGCTATGTGCCTCAGGCTGTGCTATGTCTCAGTGTCTGCATCCGTGAAATGCACGTAAATCATCATACCTACCTGATAGAATTTTGAGGGAGATTAAATGAGATATTGTGCTTGAAGCATTTGGCAGCCAAGGGTGCCCGAGAAGTGGCAGGGGCTGTTTTTATTCATCTCGGTTATGCTCAGCCCCTCCCGTGTCCGTCCCCAGGAGAGTCCCAGAGACTCCATGGCTCTGACCTGAACTATTGCCCTAGTCTCCCTTGGTGCCTTCAACTCCGACCCAGCCTGCTCTTAGCTCTTAAGTGGGCCGGGCCAACACGGCCACAGGTGGGTCACTGGGCGCCCCCACTTTCCCACGTGAACTCCAGCTCAGCCTTGAAGTCTCAACTTTGCCTTTCCCAGGAGTCCTTTCCAAATCCCCGGCTGGACTGGGTGCCCCTCTGCAGGCCTCCCTGGCTCCCCGTTCCTGCCCTGGCAGAGTACTCGGCCCTGCATTTTGTCACCACGGAGTGCTCAGTGCCTGGCAGAGTGCCCAGCACACCACAGGTACCTGATGCATATTTCTTAAATGTTAAATGGATAAATAAATAAATAAATGTCTCTCCCATATTTGAAAACCTTCCATGGGTCTCATAGAGAGAGAAATGAAGTCCAAACCACAGAGTACTGTATTCTGTGCTGCTCACCACATGGCATGGTTTGGATCCTTTCTCTTGTTGGCTGTGAGAGCTCGGACGAACGGCTTGGCTTCCTCATCTGTAAAATGGGGATAATAATAGTAAATAACTCACAGGTGACCATTAGGGTTCAATGAATTGATAAATGTGAAGAGCTTGGAATAGTGATTGACCTATAGTATGTCCCACGTATGCTAGTTGTTGTCCTCATCCTCTTATTCCCCCTCCTGTTCCCCCTCCTCCCCCTCCTCCCTCCCCCCCCCCCCCCCCAACACTATTCTGCTGGGGGAGGGGTAGCCACCTGGCTACGCAGGGTGAGGGAGGGGACCTGGTGGCAGGACTGCTCCTTTTCTTTACCAGTCCTCATTTTCAGCCCCGTCCCTCACTCCTACCTTTGGAAGGACGTGGTACTAATGAATCCTGAGCCGTTCCAAGGTCCTGTGGTTGAGTCCGCTGGTCTCTTTTTGAAGATTCATGTTTCCACTTCCTCTTTTCTCCGCAGTCATGAATTACGTGCTGTTCATCTTCCAGACTTTTGTCGCTCATCTCCCATTCCCTCCTTTTTCCGTTCTTTGTGTCCTTGTGGATTTTAACTTCTTATAATTCCCCTGCTATTTCTTTAGCGGGGTTTCAGGAGGAAAAGGATTCCACATTATATAACCGGATCTATTTTTCTATAAACAAACAAAATTCTGAAACAAAACATTAAATGTTTATTCTTGGGGAAGGGGCACATGGGAATTTGCTTTATTAGTTTTCTGTGTTTTTAAAATGTTTTGTTTAAAAAAAGAGAGGTTCTGGGCGCCTGGATGGCTTAGTCGGTTAAGCATCCGACGCGATTTCGGCTCAGGTCATGATCTCATGGTTTGTGAGTGTGAGCCCCGAGTCAGGCTGAAGTCTGCTTGGCATTGTCTCTCTCCCCTCTCTCTGTCTCTACCCTGCAAGCTCTCTCTATCTCTCAAAATAAATAAATAAACTTAAAAAAAATTTTTTTAAGAGAGGCTCTCCTCTATTCAAAAAAGTGACTTTGATCCTGATCTGTGGTTCTAGCTGTTCTTTTTTTTTCTTTTTTCATCTTTCTTCCAGAAGAATAAGTCCATACCTTTTTGCAGGCTTGGAATTAGTCCTCACCTTTCTGCACAGTGACAAACATCCCAGGTCACCAGTGACTTTTCAACTGCCACAACCACTACAGTTTTCCTTTTTTTAATATTATTATTATTTTTTTTATTTTTGAGAGAGAGACAGACAGACAGACAGCACAAGCAGGGGAGAGGCAGAGAGAGGGAGACACAGAATTGGAAGCAGACTCCAGTCTCTGAGCTGTCAGCGCAGAGCCCAATGCGTGGCTTGAACCCAGGAACTGTGAGATCATGACCTGAGCCCAAGTCGGATACTTAACAGAATGAGCCACCCAGGCACGCCTCCTTTTTTTTTTTTTAAGTTTATTTATTTTGAGAGGGTGAGAGACAGAGAGTGAGCTCTTGAGTGTATGTGCGCATGTGACTGTTCATGAGCAGGAGAGAGGCAGAGAGAAAGGGAGAGAGAGAATCTCAAGCAGGCTCTGTGCTGTCATCTCAGAGCCTGACACGGGGCTTGATTCCACGAACCGTGAGATCATAACCTGAACCCAAACCAAGAGTTGTATATTTAACCAATTGAGCCACCCAGGTGCCCTGGAAGTTTTTCATTTTTACTGGAGCTTTGCAGCATGATGTGGTGTTGGTCTCCTGGCTTTGTGCACTCCTGGCTCACCCATACTTCTCTGGCCTTTTCCCTTCTGCCTCCTTCGGTGTCTGCTCCTTTTGCTCAGTCCCTACCCCCTTTTTTTAGAGGCAGGGGAGGTGCAGAAGAGAGGGAGAGAAAGAAAAGATAATCCTTATTTTTTATTATTTTTTAATGTTTATTTATTTTTGAGAGACAGAGCATGAGTGGGGGAGGGCAGAGAGATCGGGAAACAGAATCCGAAACGGGCTCCAGACTCTGAGCTGTCAGCACAGAGCTGGACGCGGGGCTTGAACTCACAGACGCTGAGATCATGACCTCAGCTGAAGTCGGACGCTTAACCGACTGAGCCACCCAGGCGCCCCTATTTTAAAATAATTCTTAGGGGGCGCCTGGGTAGCTCAGATGGTTAAGTGTCTGATTCCTGATTTCCACTCAGGTTATGATCACACAATTCGTGAGCCCCGTGTGTGGCTCTGCCCCTGCCTGGGATTCTCTCTCTCAAAATAAACAAACATAAAAAAGTAATAAAAATAAATAATTCTTAAGTAACCACCATTACTCACTAATGGTATCTGTGCATCTTCTCAGACCTTGCAATCACATGGGACATCGGACTTCAACTCTCATTTCCTGTTCCACCTTGATTTACAGGAGTTATTTGCTTCTTGTCGCATCAATTGATGAAAACCCACATTTACAAAGATACAATGTCATAGAAAAGAATGTAGTAAAGTTTAATGCTGAAATTGTTAACTATTTCCAGCTACTAGTTTTCACAGTGTCCAACAGATGACATTGTTTCTCTCCAGAATTTAAGATATTTTACTGGGGCGCCTGGGTGGCACAGTCGGTTAAGCGTCCGACTTCAGCCAGGTCACGATCTCGCGGTCCGTGAGTTCGAGCCCCGCGTCGGGCTCTGAGCCTGGAGCCTGTTTCCGATTCTGTGTCTCCCTCTCTCTCTGCCCTCCCCCGTTCATGCTCTGTCTCTCTCTGTCCCAAAAATAAATAAACGTTGAAAAAAAAATTAAAAAAAAAATAAATAAAATAAAATATTTTACTATGCTCCTGTTAATTTGCTGTGGCACCCCAGGGTGCCTGAGCACACAGTTTGGGAACCATGGGTCTATGCTCTTTTCTTTGATTGGATTCGATCTTTCTCTCCTCAGCTTCTGGACTCAGCTCAAATGCTGCTTCTTCCACGAATCTTTCTGGCCAAACTGGCCAGAAGCAAAACACACCTAAACAAAACTATTTCCCCAGTTGGAATGAAAATTCCTTCCTCTGGGATCTTACGACAATTTAACGTAAAGCGTAAAGTGTAAAAGATACAAATTGTTCTCTGATATCCACAATGTAAAAAATGCCACATTTCTTTATTTTTCTAAATCAGAATAAAACCAGCTTTAAGCCCCCACTGGCTGAGGTCACTGGGACTTCTCGTATCTGGCATTTGGGAGTAGCTCTTTCCTTGTTCCTACGGTTTTCACAGTCCAGGCAAGTCTGAACTGCCCCTATCAGCTGTCCATGGAGGCTTCCTCTGAAGGGTTCCCCAGTTCATTCAAAAGTGGCTGGCCCTAATCTCTGCCGCAGAGCCAGGCTGAGCAGAGGGACTCTTTCTTGACCGTCAAGACTGTGTGGGAAGCATTCACACCACCGCTGCCCCTGTCCAGAGCCTTGCCCCCAATGGGACTCTATGTGAGCCGGGTAAAATCCAGTGCCTCTCTGGGAACCTGTTGCATGGCAGAATCCAACCTTTCCCCTTTGGGAAGAGGTATTAGTCCCTCAGAGTTTGGATGCAGGTGGCTTGGGGGCCGGATGTGTCCCTCTGATGTTTGGCCAATGTGGTGTTATTAAAAAAATAATCTTTCTTTCTTATTTATTTATTAAAAAATTTTTAATGTTTATTATTTTTGAAAAAGGGCGAGACAGAGGGCAAGCAGGGGAAGAGGGGCAGAGAGAGACGGAGACACAGAATCGGAAGCAAGGCTCCAGGCTCTGAGCTGTCAGCACAGAGCCCAACGCAGGGCTGGAACTCACAGACCATGAGATCATGACCTGAGCTGAAGTCAGCTGCTTAACCAACTGAGCCACCCAGGTGCCCCTAATCTTTTTTTTTTTAATTTATTTTTATTCTGAGAGAGAGAGAGAGAGAGAGAGAGAGAGAGAGAGAGAGAGAGAAAACATGAGCGGGGGGCGGGGAGCAAACAGAGAAAATCCCAAGCAGGCTCCATGCTATCAGCACAGAGCCTGATGTAGGGCTTGAACTCACCAACCATGAGATCGTGACCTGATCCGAAATCAAGAGTTGCATGACCAAACCAATGCGCCACGTAGGCACCCCTAAAGATTATTTTTTAGTCCACTGTGATACTTAACCATTGGGAGATGTCACAATTCCTACAGTCAAGATTCTAGGTCGCCGCGTGGGAACTATTGATTGGAGCTGAGTAAGGACTCCCCTCTGGGCAAGGTATATGGTCTGCAGTTGTCTTATATGTGGTGTCCTCACCTCTGCATGGCCTCTACAGTCCTTTGAATTTGAGACCCTGGCCTAGACTTTGAAAACAAAGCCCTTTTGATATTATTTTCTGACCTCAAATACAAAAATCTGTTAACTCACTCTTGGGGGGCAAGGATCTACCAAACTCAAGAACTCCAAGCCCAGCGGCTCTTTGTAGGTGCTGGGACGGTGGGTGGCTGCAATGGAGACAATTACTTTTTCATTCTCTGCCAATGAATCCACAGCAGCAAAAGAGGCAAGACACAGCCTCATGTTATGTCACTTTTAAGGATATTAATAGCTAACATGCACTGGGTCCTGACTAGGTTCCCAGTCCTAGGTAAAAAATCTTGTAAATATTATTTTGTTTAATTCTTTAGAAACTGCTTTTTTTTTACATTTTTAAAAATGTTTTTATTTATTTTTGAGACAGAGAGAGACAGAGCATGAGCAGGGGAGGGGCAGAGAGAGAGGGAGACACAGAATCTGAGACAGGCTCCAGGCTCCGAGCTGTCTGCACAGAGCCCCACGACGGGCTCGACCCAGAGTGTGAGATCATGACCTGAGCTGAAGTCGGATGCTTAACCGACTGAGCCACCCAGGTGCCCCTAGAAACTGCTTCTAAAAGAATGTAGCAGAAACCACAGGGTGCCTGGGTGGCTCAATGGGTTAAGCATGGGACTTCAGCTCAGGTCATGATCTCAGAATCCTTGAGTTCGAGCCCCTTGTCAGGCTCTGTGTCGACAGCTCAGAACCTGGAGTCTGCTTCAGATTCTGTGGTCTCCCCCTTTCTCTGCCCCTCCCCTGCTCACACCCTTGTCTCTCTCAGAAACAAAATAAAAACATTAAGAAAAAAAAATTTTTAATAAATAAAATAATGTAGGGGAATCTAAATGCCCAGTGTTCATGAGAACGGGTGGGGGTTAACATGGAAAAATGCAGCTGATGATGCAGCTTAAAAGAAGGGAGGTAGGTGCAAGCTCGGAGACCGTCGGAGAAGAGGCCTGGACTCTGGACCCAGGGCTCTCCAACAGGCCCTGGGTATGCGGGGGACCCAAGCCACTGGATCCACAGTATAACCAGGTTTCGTGGCAGCAACTGTACCCCATTTCTTCCGTCTCAACTTGGTCTGCCCCATTGCCTATTCTGGCTCGTCGGTCCCTCTCTCCCCTCCTTTGGTCACTCCACGCTGTTCCCCGTCCTTATCCCAAACCTCCAGCGCTCCACTCTGCATCCATCCCCCCACCTGCTTATCTCCTGTTGGTGCAGTGGCCAAGCCACAAACAGGCTCTCTGCCGTCACATGACCCGTGCGTAAATCACAGGACTCTGCCTACCCCCAGCGGCTGGTCCGCACCAGGGCTCTGCAGAGCCTGCAGGCCGCGCATGCGCAGCTGCAAGCGCACCTGCCGGGCAGCGGACCATCCCAGCGCTTCCTGCGGCCGCAGCCCCGCCCCGCGCTCAGGCTGGGCTGGCTGCTTACGTATTCCCTAGAGATCCAAGTTCCGTTTGTTGCTACTCTTCCAGCAAACAGTCTACACAGTCAACCCTTCTCCTTAGGTCATGACACTGGGACCGCGACTGGGTGTTGGACGTTCTTCCCTGGGCATCAGGAAGTCAGAGCACGAGTCCCGGGTCTGCGCTTAGAGCCACGTGACCTTGGGCAAGTGACTTGACCTCCCTATGCACGAGGAAAATTAAATAATGAGAGCACTGACCTCATGGGGCTATAGTGAAAATTCATGAGAGCCCTTTGCGTGGTGCCTGGGATGTATCAAATGTATATGCAAATAAGGTATACAGAGCAAAGGGGGATTTTACCTTAGCGTGTAGGTCATCTTGCTGGCCTCTCTGAGGCCAAGAAGTTTTCCTGTCTTTGTTTCACAGACTTGGAAAGCAAGGCTCAGAGATGTCAAAGAGTTCTCATGCCAGGTCTTGGATTCCACATCCAGGAAGATTCCAATCTACCACTCCGGGGTTGGGTTCCTGAGTGAGTTCACAGACTGTCACCCCACCTGCTTTTTCAACCATCCTATTTAGAATAACATCCGTTCTGATTTTTGCCATCCCTAGTGAACATCTCAGGTACACATCTACAGGAAAAGATTTCTTTTTTTGTCCTTCCTTCTGCAGAAAATAACAAGCTGCTATATATATATTTTTTGCCTGTGACCTCTGAGGAAGTCCCCACACAGATTCCAGGCTACCAAAATGTCCTGGAGCCCTGCAGTGAGGCCTACTCCTGGGGGTTTTCCTCTCTATCCTGCCCGTCAGACTCTCCTCCAGTCACACAAGTCCCCTCTCCGATCCTGGAAAAGCCACACTCTTTTCTGGCACTTGGTTTTTGCATTTTCTGGGACACTTTCCCAGCACTCTCTTGCTCCTTGTTACTCATGTAAGGAGGCCTGCCCTGACTGTACCACACCAGGTCCACTGAGTCAGGTGCTCTGTCACTCATTCTCACAGCCCCTGTCCTGCTTCAGCACTTATTAGGACAGTGACTCAATGCTGTGTCTGACTTCTTGATTCCTGTCTTGTTTCCTCAGCTAGAATACTGGCTCCTTGAGGACAGTCTCTGCTGGCTAAGGGGTAGGGGTGGGGGTGGGGGCGCATGCAGCATTAAAGTGCATCCTCGGCTCCCTCACAGTTACAAATTATCTCCTCCTCTGAATGCACCCTGAGACTATTAATACCTTGGGTAAAAGGCAGAGCCTAGACTGTAAAATGATAGGCGTGTGAAAGTTCTGTTGGGGTAGATTGGGGTGGGAATGAGAAGGTGGTCACATCTTCCTGCCCTGGGGCTGATAGCAGAACTCGAAGTGTGGCCTGTTGTCCTGGCTCTGCCATTGTTCATTGTGAGGGACCTCTGCAAAGTCCTCCTTTGGCCTCAGCTTCTTTAGCTGTTGCTCAGTATAAAATAATGATTCAGAATTGAGATTCTGGAATTGGGTCTTTGTCACTTACTAGCAAAGCACTTATCTGAATCTCAATATCTTCATCTGTAAATATTATTACCTTTTTTTTTTAAGTTTATTTATTTTTTGGGGGGGCAGGGGGAGAGAGACAATCTTGAGCAGGCTCCACACTGGCAGCGAGGAGCCGGATGCCGGGCTTGAACTCAACAACTGTGAGATCATGACCTGAGCTGAAATCAAGAGTCAGTCACTTAACCAACTGAGCCACCCGGGCCCCCTATTTTTAATAATATTAAGAGGACTTAGCTCACAGAGTTGTTCCAAAATTTTAATGAGTATTCACTGATTTTATGAACATTAGCTCTTCTGTCCTTTTTGGTTTTTAATTGGCTCAACTCATTCGCTTTTCTTTGAGGTCAGAGGTGAGTCCTGTGCCACATTTGAAAAGTAACCTCCCTCATCAACAAAGAAAGTCCACCCAAAACTGACCTGGGATCACTTTGGTAACATGGACTCCTGTAAGGAGATGCTGAGACCTGAAACGTCCTGCAGCATGTTCCTATCAGATTTGGCACTTAGAAATTTCTAGTCTTTGCAGGGTGCCTGGCTGGCTTAGTCCATAGAGCATGCGACTCTTGATCTCAGGGTTGTGAGTTGGAGCCCCACATTGGATGTGGACATTATTTAAAAATGAAGTCTTGGGGCGCCTGAGTGGCGCAGTCGGTTAAGCGTCTGACTTCAGCCAGGTCACGATCTCACGGTCCGTGAGTTCGAGCCCCACGTCAGGCTCTGGGCTGATGGCTCGGAGCCTGGAGCCTGTTTCCGATTCTGTGTCTCCCTCTCTCTCTGCCCTTCCCCCGTTCATGCTCTGTCTCTCTCTGTCCCAAAAATAAATAAACGTTGAAAAAAATAAAATAAAATAAATGAAGTCTTATGGGGCGCCTGGGTGGCTCAGTTGGTTAAGCATCGACTTCCGCTCAGGTCATGATCTCAGGGTCTGTGCCGACAGCTCAGAGCCTGGAGCCTGCTTGGGATTCTGTGTCTCCCTCTCTCTCTGCCCCTCACCCACTCGCTGTCTCTCTCTCTCTCTCACTCTCTCACAAAATAAATAAACATTAAAAAGTGAAGTCTTATTAAAAAAAAAAAAAAGAATTTTCTAGCCTTTGAGTGCCCAGAGACTTGGATAGGTGTCTGTATTGTACATGGCTGCAGCTCCAATGCCCAGAATAGTAGCTTGTATGTAGTAGTGGTGGGAGACCAGTAAATATTTGTCAGTGACTATTACACAGCCTGAGAGCAACTCTAGTGCTCAATTCTCGTAGCCTCAGGTTTTGTTTTTTTTTCCATCTGAGAACGGAGATTAAAAACAATGCTTAATTACTGGGGATTTGATGAGGTGATGCAGTCAGACGCTCAGCATGGAGCCTGACACACAAGAGCTCAGTGAATGGTGGCTATGTGGATATAGGTACCGGGAGCAAAGATAACGTCGATAAACCTCCAGTTATGTTGTGGTTAGGAGGCTCTGAGTTCCTAATGTGGGCAAGGGGGGAAATGGAGGGTTCCCAGAAAGAGGAAAGACAGGACATAACGCGGTTTCAGGACGACGGAGCTCGTCAGTAGCCCGTGGCCAGGTGCGGAGGCGGCGACGGAGACTTTAGGACCCTGCGCCCTGGGAGCGCGCGACTGGCCGGGTGCGCGCGGCGCGTGAGGTGAGGGGGAGGGCGCGGCTTTCGCGCCAGCCAGGAACCGCCTCGCGCCCAGCCGCATCTCGGCGGGCGGGGCCGAGCCCCCGGGCCGCAGTGCGATTGGCGGAGGCGCGCGGGTGACGGGGACGGCTGGCACGAGGCCCCGCCCCCGGCCGGCCCCGCCCGCGCGCGCGCGCGCGCGCCGGCAGGTCGGCAGCCTCACTCTGGTTCGCGTCGCGCCTCCGCGCCGAGTCCGCGCTTCAGTCGAGCCCGAGCGAGGCTGCGGAGCGGAGGGCTGCGGCCAGCAGAGCGCGCTGACCTGGGGAGGCGCCGTGTCCGCGGGCGTCGCTTGAGGAGACTCGGTGCCCGAAGAGTCGCGCAGCACGATGGCCCCCATTGGCCTCAAAGCCGTGGTCGGAGAGAGTAAGTGGAGTCGGGGTCCTCCCGCAGGCGAGAGCTGCGGCTGCCCGGCAGGAGTGGGGCGCCGTACCTGCCGCGGCGCCTGGCCTCCACGCCGGCGGCTCGCCCCGCCCGACCGGGGGCTCCGGGCTGGGAGGGTCCCGTTATTTCGGCGCCGCCCTCCTCGCAGGGAAGTCCCTCCTGGCCTCCAGCGGCCCGCGCCCGCTTCCCTGCTTCCCCCGCTCTCCGCTTCCCGCATTCCTCCCCCTGCATCCCACCCCTCCCCTGTTCACCCCATCCTCTTTCACCCATCCCTCCTCTTCATCCCCACTCCTCTCTTCCCTCTTTACTCGCATCCCCCTTCACCCCATCGCTCCCTCCTCGCCCCCATTTCTCTTTCACCCCATCCCCCTTCACGCCATTCCTTCTTCCTCCCCCTTCACCCCGAGCACCCCATCCCTCCCCTTCGCCTCGCCTGTATCCCCTGCAGCCCATCACCCTCCCCTTCCTCACCCATCACCCTCCCCTGCACCCCCGTTCTTCACTCCCATCACCTCCCCCCCTTCCCTTCTCCCCTTCCTTCTTTATTCCCCGAGCTCCCTGATTCCATTCCGTTTTCTGCCTCCAGTCCCTCCCTCTTTCCCACTCTGCTGGGTGAATCGTGACGGGCGAGATCGCGGCCCGCGCCGCCACCCCCACCCCCTCCGGGAGCCCGGGCCGCGGTCCCCGGCTGCGGAGACCCACCTGGGAGCCGCTGGGCGCGCACCGGCTCCGACGCGCCGCTCGCCCAGCCTGGGCCGCCGCTGGCCGCTGGGGAGGAGCTGCCTGTTTTTCCAAAGGCTTGGCTCTGCAGGGCTGAGGCCGCCTCTCTCCTCCTCCCGTTCCGGGGTCGTGGCTGCAAGGGCGGGGTCTTATCTGGGTCCCGAACCCTCTTAAATCACTCGGGAGAGGCGGAAAGCTTTGGCGTGCGGCGGGAGGAGCGGCCCTGCCCTGCCCAGCACCGCAGTCTGCAGTCTCCCTGTTGGCAGGACTCAACCCTTGCTTGGCTGGACGTTTCGGGCAGTCCAAACCACGGTTGCAGGGAAATGGTTGTTGATGGGTTTGGATGAAAGGCTCAGCGTAAATGGATTTTTAAAAATGGATGTTGGTGAGTGTCGGCTGCAGCGGAGTGAGGGCTGGTGGTGATAATATTTGGAAACGGCGTCCTCGGCGCTAAGGAAGATTGATGATTGGTGTAGGCAGATAGTGCCTCTTCAATATTTTGGCCCTGTCTTTAATAAAAAACGTGTAGGGATTTCCGTGACTTTCGGTACCTCTTTCGGATTTAGAAAATTAAAGCTGGACTTTTCTCTGCAGGAGAGGATAAAAAAGGAAATAAAATAAAAGTGGAAATTACAGTTTCCTTTCCAGTGATTCTATTATTATAGGGCTCTCCCGTCCAGCATTTAAGGCCGGGTAGCGTTCCTTCTGAACATCATAACTGTTTTTCTTCCCCATATTTTCTGTTGGTATATAGGAAATATTCTCACTTGTTTTACACCCTTACCTCACCTATAGCATCAGAAGAAAATTGTCATAAAAACTGAACCCCAAATGAGCACTTTTTAAAAAGTGTCCACAATAACACCTGCCTTCCTCATGCATAAAGTTTCTGAATCATATACATTCTATTTCCTTAGGAGAATCAAGGCATTTAGGGCTGGAAGAGGACCCATGAGGGATCCTCTAATGTCGTTTTACCTGTGGGAAAGAAATGGAGGCTCATAGCAGTTAAATGACTTGCCAAAATCAGTGTTAATTAATTTTTTAAAACCTCATGTCCATTTACTTGCAACGTTTGTAAAAAATAACTACCTTTGTTACTCTATACATACAATTTCCTTCCAGAAGCCATTTTAAAGGGTTTTGAAATACAGAATGTTATGTTACATGTTACATTCTTTCAAATGTTGGATTTGAATATTGTGCCTTTGAGACAAAAACCCTAAGTGTTATAGAAGCAAGTTTTTGCATCCTTTTGCCAGGACCTTTGTTCATGCAGGTAGCTCCTTAGTAGCCGTTCCCTTTTTTAGAAGCAGCATAGAGGTAAAAAAAAAAAAAAAAAAAAAAAAAAAAACATGAATGCAATATGGCCAAAATGTCTTAAAATTGTTTTTAATGTTTATTAAATTTTGATAGAAAGACAGAGAGCGAGCAGGGGAGGGACAGAGAGAGAGGGAGACACAGAATCAGAAGAATCAGAAGTAGGCGCCAGGGTCCAAGCTGTCGGCACAGAGCCCGACTCAGGGCTCGAACTCACGGACCGTGAGATCATGACCTGAGCCAAAGTCAGACGCTCAACCAGCTGAGCCACCCAGGCTCCCCAATATGGCCAAAATTTCTTTACTGAAGTAAAGCAAAGCCACTGCTTATGAAAATCAAATCAGTTTTATATAAAATTGGTGAATGTGTGAACAGCATCTGTTCTTTTTCTTTTTTTCTTTTTAAAAAAATTTTTAAAAATGTTTACTTTTGAGAGAGAGTGTGAACCGGGAAGGGGAAGAGAGAGAGGGAGACACCAAATCTGAAGTAAGCTGTCAGCACAGAGCCTGATGTGGGGATCAAACCCACGAACTGTGAAATCATGACCTGAGCCGAAGTCGGACACTTCACTGACTGAGTCACCCAGGCGCCCCAGCACAATTGAGCCGTGTATAAATTTTGGGAAAAAATATAATTGCAGTTCTTTGTAAATGACACAGGTTAATTCTGGCTCCCAATTTTGAATGAGATTTTTAGTGTTTCTTTCTCTAAAAATAAAATAAAATAAAGATTTTTTTAAACCAACATGTCCCCTACACAGCCTGGTCTTCCCAATTTAAATTAACACCTGATATTGTTGATGATCATATTTCCTCATTTTATTTTCTTGTAGCATTTGAAATGAATTGAAAGATCTGGTTCAGTTTTTTGTTTTGTTCGTGTGGGGGTTTTTGCATTTCTTTGATTGTTTCATCCACTCGAATGTGACTTCCAGGAGAGCAGGGTCTTTATCTTACATGTTCACCACTGTACTCCATGCCAAGAGAAGTGGCTGACTCACAGTCAGCCATCAGTAAATGTTTATTAAATGAATGAGTGAAGGATATACAGTGGACAGCAAGATAAATGTAGTTTTTGGCTTCTTGTCACATTTTTTTTTAATGTGTATTTTTGAGAGAGAGAGAGAGACAGAGACAGAGACAGAGACCGAGGGCTAGTGGGGAAGGGGCAGAAAGAGAGGGAAACACAGAATCAGAAGCAGGCTCCAGGCTCCAAGCTGTCAGCACAGAGCCCGACGCGGGGCTCGAACCCAACGTCCATGAGATCATGACCTGAGCCGAAGTGGGAAGCTTAACCGACTGAGCCATCCAGGTGACCCATTCTTGTCGCATCTTTTTGAGTTAAGTTTTAGAGCGGCAGTAGGTACAGGCACAACAGAAGTAGAGGAGGTAGGTCAACTTTAAGCTGTTCATTCAGCAGTGTTTGTTCACAGCCTGCTAGAACCATGGGAGACTAAAATATGGGACACTCATATTGTTGTGATGGACATAGACAATGCTGAGGAGCTTTCTCTGGTAACCCCAAGTTTTCCCTGTCACCCCCCTGTCACTTCCCCCACACAGGATATACTCAGTGTTTTATACTTCTTTGTTGTTAGCCTTGCCCAGCTAGACCAGAAGTTCTTGGAGGGTAGAGTAAAACCTGGTCTTACTCTTTTGTTTTTAAGTTTATTTAGTTTGAGCGAGTGTGTGCGTGAGTGGGGGAGGGGCAGAGAGAGGCGGGGAGAGAGAGAAGCCCAAGCAGCCTTGGTGCTACCGGCACAGAGCCCCCATGCCTGGGGCTCGATCCCATGAACTGTGAGCTCATGACCTGAGCCTAGATCAAGAGTCTGACACTCAATCAACTGAGCCAGCCCAGGCACTCCGAACCTGGTTGTTCTTATGTCTATCGTTAGTGTAGGAATGAATTAGTGCTTGGTACTCAATAGATGTTGAATGAATAACTTAATCTTTATATGTAGCAATTTAGAGACTGGGCTCTTGGAATTAGACTACCTGGGATAAAATTCTGGTTCACCACTTATTAGCCATGTGACTTTGGCAAATAATTGAACGTTTTTGTGCCTCAATTTTTTAAAATATAAAGTGAGTAACAATAGCACTTACCTTTGTGGGGTTCTATGAGTGTTCAATGAACTAGTGCAGGTATAGCACTTAGCACAGTTCTTGGCATCCAGTAACTTCAATAAATATTCTCATCATGAAAAGATCCACAAGGTGGGTCAGTAAGTATTAGAGGATTATGAGAAGAGATTGACTAGCTCTGTCCTGTGGGGCCACAGTTTTGGGGGAGAAAGCAGAGTCTTAGATAAATTTCTTTTTTTTTTTATGTTTATTTTTGAGAGAGAGAGAAGAGAGAGAGAGAGAGAGAACGCGTGCGTGCGAATGGGGGAGGGGCAGAGAGAGAGAGGGAGACGCAGAATCCAAAGCAGGCTCCAGGCTCTGAGCTGTCAGCACAGAGCCCCACACAGGGCTCAAACTCACGAACTGCGAGATCCTGACCTGAGCTGAAATCAAGAGTCAGATACTTAACTGACTGAGCCACCCAGGCGCCCCTCGGATAAATTTCTTGAGAGGTGCAAATAAACTGGAAAATGGGAGAATCGACCTTAAGAGCCTATGGACAGGTTTGTAATCTGACCCTACTTCTGTTTCCAGTTCTACTCATGTCTTTTTACCCTTTTTTCTTTATTTTTTTTTCTATAAAATATACTCGTTTTGTACTCTTTACAAAGAGAATGTAAGAGAAAGGATAATTTTTTGTGTGTGGCATTTTATATCTATTTTATGGTAATAAATAATGTCTCAATCATATAAATCTGAGTTGTAATCCAGGGTTATTTCTGTTCCCTGAAGTTTCGTCAGTGTTACAACGATGTAAGGAGTTCAAAATGTACTATTTGTCTTTCTTGTTGTTTCCTAGCTGTTAGTGATTTCTCCTCATGTTTGTTTATAAGAATCACATTCCTCTGGAAAAGAATGCAGTTTTGATTTGTACATTAAGTACATACGTTTTTCAGATGGGGCCATGATTCATAGGATGTGTCGGAAGTTGAGAGGACGCCTAGAAAGAAGCAGTCTTTGTTCTCACACTTCTCTTTTTTCTGTAGAAACTTTGGTTAGCGTACAAATAACAAGTATATTTTGAGATATATTATACATGTATTTTTCCCAGTCTTAAAATCAAGGTATAATTTGCATGCAGTCATATTTACCCTTTTTAGTGAGCAGTTTTTCACATTTCAGCCGTTACCTACGGTCATATAACCACCGCCATACCCAAAATACAGAATAGTGTCATTACCCCCTCAAATTCCCTCGTGCTGCCCTTTCTGTCGGCCTCTCCTTCCACACCCAGCCTTGGGCAAACACTGAACTGTTCTCTGTCTCTGCAGTTTTGCCTTTTCCAGAATGGCACTTCAGTGGAATCATACAGTACGGAGCTTTCTGAATATGACCTCTTTAATGTTAGTATATAATGCCTGAGAGTCATCATGTCGCATGTATCTGTAGTTCGTCCCTTCTCATTGCTGACTGCTGTTCTTTTGTGCCGATGCACCACTTGGTTTATCCCTTTGCCAGCCGAAGGACGTCTTAGTAATTTGTACTTTGGACAATTGCGAATGCTTCTGCAAACATTCACACACGGGTTTCTATGTGAACAGATCACTTGGATATATAAATCCCCAGGAGTGGAATTAATGGGTCATATGATAGGTGTATGTTAACTTTATAAGAAACTGTCAAATTGTTTTCCAAAGTAGCTATACCATTTTACATTCCTACCAGCATCCTTGTTAGTGCATGGTCTTACAAGTTTGTAAAATTGTAGCCCTTCTGATAGGTATTGGTATCTCATGGCTTTGTTTTAAGTTTATTTTGAGAAGGAAAGAATGTGAGCAGGGGAAGCGCAGAGAGAGAGAGTGGGAGAGAGAGAATCCCAAGCAGTCTCTGCTCTGTCAGCAGAGAGCCCAGTGCTGAGCTTGATCTCACAAACCATGAGATCATGACCTGAGCCGAGATCAAGAGCTGGATGCTTAACCAGTTGAGCCGCCCAGGTGCCCCATGGTATCTCATGATTTTAATTTGCATTTTGCTAACGATTGATGATGGTGAGAGGCATTTTTTCATGCCTTTATTGTCATCTCTATATCTTTGTTGAAATGCCCAAATCGGGCGCCTGGGTGGCGCAGTCGGTTAAGCGTCCGACTTCAGCCAGGTCACGATCTCGCGGTCCGTGGGTTCGAGCCCCGCGTCAGGCTCTGGGCTGATGGCTCGGAGCCTGGAGCCTGTTTCCGATTCTGTGTCTCCCTCTCTCTCTGCCCCTCCCCCGTTCATGCTCTGTCTCTCTCTGTCCCAAAAATAAATAAACATTGAAAAAAAAAATTAAAAAAAAAAAAAAAAAAAGAAATGCCCAAATCTTTTGCATATTTTTTATTGCGTTATTTTCTTATGATTGAGTTTTGAGAGGTCTTTATATATTCTGGGTGCAAGTCCTTTATCAATTATATGATTTTCACACAGTTTATGTCTTGTCTTTTCATTTTATGAACAGTAGTTTTCAGAAAAGAAGTTCTAAATTTTGATGAAGTCCATCTTTAATGGATTGTGTTTTCAGTATCCTATTGAAGATATCTTTGCCTACCCCAAGTTCAAAAGGATTTTCTGTGTTTTATATATTTTCTGTGTTTTCTTTTAGAAGTTTTATAGTTTTAGGCATTATATTTAGTCTTTCATCCATTTTGAGTTAATTTTTGTATATCATGTGAGTTAGGTTCGTGTGTGTGTGTGTGTGTGTGTGTGTGTGTGTGTGTGTGTGAATTTTTTTGTATGTGAATGTTCAGTTCTGGCCCCATTTGTTGAAAAGACTGCTCTTTTTCCCATTTTTTAAAAATCCATTTTTCCATTGAATTGTCTTTGTTCTTTGATGAAAATCAGTTGGCCATACATGGGTGTGTGCATTTCTGGACTTCCTGTTCTGTTTCATTGATCTATATGTATGTTTTCACCAACATCCACTCTGTCTCAATTATTGTAGCTTTAAAGTAAGACTGGAAACCAGGTATTGTGAGTTCTCCAACTTTTTTCTTCTTTTTCATAATTGTTTTTGTTCTTTTGGTTCATTTGCTTTTCCATATAAATTATAGAATTAGCTTATCTATTTCTATTTGAAAAATCTTTCTGGGATTTTCATTGGAATTGTGTTGAATCTATAAATCAGTTTGGGAAGAATTAGCATTTTAACAAATTTACTTTTAAAGTTTTAGTTTCTTAGCTATATTGCAATGTGAAAATCATAATTCCTAGCTTTACAAATAAGGGAGCAACCCTCTGATGAGAATTACATATGGTTTAGCAGGGTTGCAGAATACAAAGTCAGTTTACAAAAATTTGTATAGAAATTGAAATTTAAAATAGGACCATTTACAGTTGAGTGAAAAAAAAAGACACACGAGAGACTTAGGTATAAATCTAATGGAATATATTTTAGATCTGTACGCTGAAAGCTGTAAAATACTGATGAAAGAAATCGAAAAGGCTTAAATAAATGGAGCAATATACCACATTCATGGAATAGACCAATTTATGTTACATTTATTTTACTCTTTTTATTTTTTTAACATGTCATTTCAATTCTCTTAGGTAGATACCTAGGTAATAGAATTGCTGGGTCATATGGTAACTCTGTATTTAACTCTTTGAGGAATTTTCAAACTGTTTAAATTTATTTATTTATTTTGAGAGAGAGAGGGAGCGTGTGCATGTGAGTGAGCGCAAGCAGGGGAGGGGCAGAGAGAGAAAGAGAGAGAATCCCAAACAGGCTCTACACTGCCAGCATGGAGTCCAACCATGAACCCTGAGATCATGACCTGAGCCAAAATCAGGAGTTGGACACTTAACCGACTGAGCCACCCATGTGGCCCTCCATTGTGGTTTTGATTTGCGTTTCCATGATGGCTGTTGATAAGCATTTTTTTTTCATGTGCTTATTGGGCCATTTGTACATCTTTGAAAAGATATCTACACAGATCCTTTGTCCATTAAAAAAAAATTTTTTTTTAACGTTACTTATTTTTGAGACACAGAGAAAGACAGAGCATGAGCAGGAGAGGGGCAGAGAGAGAGGGAGACAGAATCCGAAGCAGGCTCCAGGCTCTGAGCTGTCAGAACCTGCTGCGGGCCTCAGACTCGTGGACTGTGAGATCATGACCTGAGCTGAATTTGGACGCTTATCCGACTGAGCAACCCGGGTGTCCCCTTTGTCCATTTTTAAATTAGATTGTTATAATTACATTTTTAATCTACATATTATTTTCATTTGAAGTTATTACTTTTACTCTTTTAAATGTGAAAGTGGAAATCTTCAGTAAATGATAAGTATGTACATAAATCTGACCAGTTGATCTATTTCTGTAATCATCTACTTTCTATTTTTCTGTATACTTTTGATTAAAAACTACATTTTTCTTGTGATGGTTGTGATTCTATGTCCTTTTAGACAATTCATTAAAATTTAAAAGTTATTGGGGCACCTGGGTGGTTCAGTTGGTTAAGCATCTGACTCTTGATCTTGTCTCAGGTCATGATCTCATGGTTTGTTGAGTTTGAGCCCTGCGTCAGGCTCTGTGTTGGCAGCACAGAGCCTGCTTGGGATTCTGTCTCTCCCTCTCTCTGCCTCTCCCCTACTCTGTCTCTGTCTCTCTCTCAAAATAAATAAACTTAAAAAAAAATAAAATTTAAAAGTTATTGTTACTGAGTGGTCCCATTAGGTCTTTATTCCCAGTTTATTAATTGAAAGTGTCGTATTTTTAATTTTTAATTTCTTTTAATTTTTAAAATTTATTTTGAGAGAGACAGAGACAGCACAAGAAGGGGAGGGACAGAGAGAGAGGGAGAGAGAGAATTCCAAGCAGGCTCTGCACTGCCAGCGCAGAGCCCAATATGGGGCTTGAACCCACAAGGCTGTGAGATCATGACCTGAGCCGAAACCAAGAGTTGGATGCTTAATTGATTGAGTCACCCAGGTGTCCCTAAAGGTGTCGTGTTTTTTAAACTCCTCACTTACTTGGGGCACCTGGGTGGCTCAGTTGGTTAAGCGTCTGACTTGGGCTCAGGTCATGATCTCGTGGTTCGTGAGTTCAAGCTCCACATTGGGCTCTGTGCTGACAGCTCAGAGCCTGGAGCCTGCTTCGGATTCTGTGTCTCCTCCTCTCTCTGCCCCTCCCCTGCTCACACTCTGTTTCTATCTCTCTCAAAAATAAATAAACATTAAAAAAAATTTAAACTCCTCATTTATTTTTTATTAAAAAAATTTTTTAATGTTTATTTGTTATTGAGAGACAAAGAGACACAGAGCATGAGCAGGGGAGGGGCAGAGAGAGGGGGAGACACAGAATCTGAAGCAGGCTCCAGGTTCTGAGCTGTCAGCACAGAGCCCAATGCGGGGCTCGAACTCACAAACCACAAGATCATGACCTGAGCCAAAGTCGGACGCTCAACTGACTGAGCCACCCAGGCGCCCCTATTTTTTATTTTTAGTAGGCTTCATGCCCAGTGTGGGGTCAAACTCACTACCCTGAGGCCAAGAGTTGCATGCTCTACCAGTGAGGCAGCCAGGCCTCTCTAAACTCCTCACTTTTTTAAGGATCCTAATGTTGTTGTCTTATACTTAGACCAAAAATTAGTTTAGTTATAGTTATGATTAAAAAAATTACAAAGGAATGGTACAGGACAGTATAAGCAGGGAGGCTTACACTGTTAACAGGGAGGCCTGGCATAAACCAGGGGAGGTTAGAGAAAGCTTCCCTCAGGAAGTGATATTTGAACTACTTCCTTTTAGTTCCAGGTTACTAAGAATTTGTTTTTTAAATTAGTATTAACTACTTTTTCAGTTTCTTTTGAGATGATCGTATAGGTGTTCTTATTTAATCTATTAATGTAATCTCATTAATTCTAATATTGGATATCATTGCAATTCTGAAATGAACTTTGTTATTATGTATTATCCTTTTTCTGTATTGTAAAATTCTGCTTATTGTTTATGCATCTACATTTATTAATATTGGAGCCTCTGGCTCTTCTTTGAACATTTCATGTATATTCCCATCCCAGGGCTTTGTATTTTTCATTCCCTATGTCTGAAATATGCTTGTTCCCTTAATTCCTTTAAGTCTCTAGTCAAATACCACCTTGCCAGTGAGGTCTTCTTTCACAACTTTATATAAAATGGAAACTTTCCTATTCCCTCCCTTACTATGCTGAACTGTCACTAGCTGACATTTCATACTTACCCGTTTGTTTGTTTATCCTTGCTTCCATTAGCCAAATGTGAGCTCTATGAGAGCATAGACTATTTTGTTCACTGCTGTATCCCTAGCGCCTAAAACAGTCCTGGTACATAGTAGGCGCTCAATACATATTTGGAATGAACAGTTGAACACCATATTTTACATATGTGTATGTGAATTTTTTCTCTCTTAACTCTTTGTCAGGCTTTCGATATCAGAATTTCTCTTATTAAATGAAATGGGAAGTTTCCATTTTTTTGTATGTTCCCAAATAGATGAAATAACATAGGAATTCCCTTCCTTGACTGCCAGAAGTGATTTACCTATAAAACTTTGACTTTGAGGAGAAAGGATAAATACTTGACAGGTTTTTGATATGTTTGTTCCAGTTGTCTACTTCTTCAGTCAGTTTTGGCAATTTGCATTTCCTTATAAAACAGGCCTTATGGGGCGCCTGGGTGGCTCAGTTGGTTAAGCGTCCGACTTTGGCTCAGGTCATGATCTCACTGTTCATGAGTTCGAGCCCTGAGTCAGGCTCTGTGCTGACAGTACAGAGCCTGCTTGGGATTCTCTCTCTCTCCCACTCTCTCTGCCCCCTCTCCCCCTCACACTCTCTTTCTCAAAAATTAAAACAAGCTTTTCAACCTAAAAGATTTTAATTTATTGACTATAAATTAAATTTGTATAATTTAGAAAATAGCTCCTGCACTTGTAATTATGATTCCCTTTCTCACTTTACCCTGTGTTATTATTTTCATGGAAATACATGCTAGAGACTTGTCTATTTTAATTGTCTGTTTTAAAAAATCTTTTTTTTCCTTTGTGTTGTGTACATGTGTGTTCTTATTCTAATTTCTTGAATAAAACGGTTGGTTAATGTTTTTCCTTGTAAAAGTATCGAGGGATATGAATTTTCATCTGAGTACAGCTTTGACTTGCCATTTATTTCTAAATATAATCCTCCTTTGTTTTGAACTAGATGTCATTCTTATGATGGGGTTATAAGCAGTTTAAATTGGGCCAAAATTTCCATAAGACATGATTTGGGACTCAGGTAACATCCATGTGTTATGCATTAGGCATAAGAGAGCGTATATCTGCCACAGGATCCAAAAAGGACTTACTGAGTGTGCACTGAAAGATTTTTCCCTCTGGCTTTTTTTTTGGCACACAGCATCTCTTAGACGAACAGGTGTTTGGCAGCTAACGAAGTATCTTTTATTTAGTGGAGTGGTCAGGCCAAATTTTATAGTTATCATTGGCAACTCAATAGCCATAAAATTTGAACCCTAGTCCCATGGCTTGCCTGTATGAGAAGTCTTGGAGAATCCCCAGCTTGATCTTTTTTTTTTTTTTTAATGTTTATTTATGTTGAGAGAGAGTGTGTGTGTAAATGGGAGAGGAGCAGAGAGAGAGAATCCCAAGCAGCCTCCACGCTGTCAGTGCAGAGCCCTACGAGGGGCTCCATCTCACAAACCGTGAGATCGTGACCTGAGCTAATATCAAGTCAGACACTTAACTGACTGAGCTACCCTGGCGCCCCCTCCCCTCCCAGCTTGATTTTTTTCATTGCTTCAATCAGTTGCTTCTCTGCAGGGCTGTTCCTACCACTGAAGTTAGGGTGAGGTATCCAAGATTTCATCTGAATTTTAAGAAGTGTGAGTTTTACTTACCTTCTTCCCTCCACATGTTTTTTTAAATTAAAACAAAATTTAAAAAAATCAGTGAGAGGCAGTATTGGGCAAGTGGAAGAAGTTCTGGACCAGAAGTCAGAACGTCCAGCTAATAGTCCCAGTTCTCAAGCTTAGCGGCTAGATGACCTGGACATCATATTAAACTTATTTTTAAATTAGGAATGCTGTTCCCAGCAGCACAGAGTTCTTTCAAGGGTCACATTAAATAATATACAAAAAAATTGCTTGGAAGAATTAAAGAATTACTCTAAAGGGTTATTATTACTTTACAGATATAACTACAGAGAATAGTTTACTGTTTAAAGTTAGTGAATAAGTTATTAGGAGAGTCCAGGAAATGAATCACTATGCTTTTGATAGACACAGGATCTAATAATTACTAGACAACAGCCAGATGTTGTCCATTCTGATGCCCTTTGGGAGAGTTTGCATTGGTTAAAACAAAGCAATTTGCTTCTGATACACACCGATCTGAGTTTAATCTATGTCTCTGCGGCTCTGAAGCAAGAGTAACTACTGATGGCTCGGATTGTAAGCTTTCCTAGGGCAGATTTCCAGTATTCCTTTTTTTAAATTTTCCTGTTTCTTACATGCCACTGACATTCCACTTTATTTATTTGTTTACATATTCATAAGTAAACTCTGTACCCAGTGTGGGGCCCAAACTCATGACTCCAAGATCAAGAATCACATGCTCTACCAACTGAGCCAGCCGGGTGCCCCATGGTATTTCACTTTAAATGTCTATTAATTATCTGGCCTAAAAGCTGACCTTGTAGGAAGTGAGTGAGATATCAAGTATTTATCACATTAGGAAAACCTATTAATCCTTGGGAACAATGACAACAACAAAATCAGAGCTAGAGAAAAGTAGAAAAAAACAACAACAAATTTTTAAAAAATTCCTGGAGCCTAGGTGTGAAGATACAGACTTAAATCAGACTTTCCAGCAGTAATTCCTTGTTTGGAAGATTTCCGAGATGACCATATATCACAGCTTGTTTCCATGTCAGCATGCCTCAGAGGATTCTAGGACCAAGTGTGTTCACTCATTCAACCAGTATTCAACCATGTAGTCTCATTCAACTCATTCAACCATGTAGTCTCCTATGTGCCAGAGGCTGTGCTAAGGGCAGTGGATACAATGGTGTACAAGTAGATCTGGTCCTAGTGGGATTCGAACAGGCAATGGTAGCACATCAGGATAAGTGCCCTGAGAGAGGCAGTATGGTGTGATGATACTGGAGCACATGGCAGAGCCTCCAGCAAACCCTGGGGAATGAGGGAGGCTGAGGGAGACCTGGAGGAGGAGGAGGAGGAGGAGGAGGAGGAGTTAGCCAGGAGAAGGATGGTGGGGCCTGAGGGAGAGTAAGTCAAGTAGGTGAATGTCTCAGCTTGGCAAGAGAATAAGAGAGAAGGGCTCAATATAGCTGGAGCTGGGGAGTGAGGGAGAGATGCTTGGGGCTCTCTTACCCTTGTGAAGGACTGTTATCTTTATTCCAGGAGCCGTGGGACACCAGTGAAGGTTTTAAGTCAGGGGGAGACTTGGTTAGGATTTAGTTTAGAAAGATCTCTGGTTGCTGCATGGAGGGTGGTGGGAGGGAGGGAGACTGAGGTCAGAGGATTCCATTAGGAAGCTACTGTGGTGGCTCAGGCTGGGAACAGTGGAGGTGAGCATGGTTTGCTCTGCCAGGGAAGGAGAAGTAGCAGTGGGTGGAGAGAAGAAAATCACACAAAGAAGACTGCGGGGGAAGAAGTGTCAGGTCATGGTGATTGCTTGAATGTGCAGGATGAGGAAAAGGAGTTGGGAAAGATTCTGTTTTCTGGCTTGGTCAGCCAGTTGGAAGGTTGTACCATACGAAAGGATGAAAAACAAGTTCGCTGGGGGACGTATGCTTTTATAGGCATTGCTTTTCAGGTGCCTACGGACCATGTAAGGGAGATGGCCAGTAGGCAGTGGGCAGATGTGCCCCGAAGGTCTGGACTGGACATTTGGATTGTGGCGTCATCAGGTGACTGAAGCTGGGGGATCGGGTCAGATCACAGAGGAGAGGGTGTAGGAGAGAAGAGGGCCTGGGGGTCCCCCCAAGGGACGCTGACGTTACAAATGGACATAGGAAGAGCAGCCAGCAGGTTTGAGAGTCAGAGATGGGAAGGTGAATCTAGCAGAGCAGGGTCTATGATTTTGTCAGTCACGGGGCCCGTCCTCAAATTGTCTGAAAGCAGGCTTGAGCTGGCAACCAGGAATCTGCATTTAGGAGTGAGTCTTTGCTCTCCAGACTGGGAGGCCTGGGACCTGGATACTTTCCCAAAGTTTTTCTCTCTGTGTCTTAAAGTCACTCTGTGTCTGTATGAACTTTATTGTTCAGGATTGTTTTGAGGAGGAAGTAAGGATATGGTTATAGTCAGTCAAAATGCAAAGCTCTGAGGATTTGGGATTTAGGCCATGTCAAGATGGCATCAAAGTGTAGAATCTGGGCTCTGGGAACAATCTTAGAAGCATCATCCAGACTCCCACCCAGAGCAGGAAGTCAGATTATACTAGTTTGTTGGATGAAAGTTGGCGGCAGATTTTTTCCCTTCTCTGTGGCTGTTGGGGACAGACGGTATCATTTTCACGTCTGTGCCAGCGTAGATTTTCACAGTGACAGGTATAAGCCAGTAGCAGTGTTACAAAAGTGAGGGAGGAAAGGCCGCTTATACTGTGCTTAGATGTTGCTCAGGACTTTCCAGTACATTCTAATCCAGTCACAGATGATCCTCATGAACTTCCTTTAATGGCAGTAGGAACAAAGCTGCTTCTGTTTGGCAACTGAGGGGGAAAAGGAAGACCTTTTAGGCTTAGATGGTTTTCGGAGTCCCCATCACTGAGAGTGACAGGGCAAAGCAAACCTTGGTGACCCTCTTCTCTCATAGTTCCTTTTCACCCATCTTCTCGAGCACTGATGTAACCAGGAGAGGAAGGAGAGAGGCCTCTTACGGGTCTCCGGACACATCAATATTGTTGGTACTAGTTGCTAGGGATTTGAGAAAATAAAACATTGCAGTTGAGCAAGAGTCTCCCTCTGCTCTATGTTAATTTCACACTCTAGGCTTTCCACAATAGACTCCTGTGAGGCAGACCCCTTAAAAATTACTCAGCCTACAGACCTAATCATGTTTTGGGTAAAAGTGCTTCAGGTTTTTAAGATGAGGCAATCATGTGGCTACTGAAGTTTCCAGTTTGCTTTCCCTCAGATAATCCTAGGGTGAGTTACCTTGAACTTTACTGTTTTGGTTGTGTGCTGGGTGTCTCTCCCTCTGTGTCCCCCTCCCCCCCATCCCTACTTATCCTTTAAGGAACTTTGAAATTCAAGTTAGAGAAATAACCTTTTCCAGGCTTTAACTGAGACTGAAAGATCTGGTCAGTTTCTCATGGTGGTAATACCCATTCTTTCCCTGCCTCCAATCTCTTATTAAAAATATCCAACAGGGGCGCCTGGGTGGCTCAGTTGGTTAAGCGTCCCGACTTTCCAAATTGGGCTCAGGTCATGATCTCATGGTTTGTGAGTTCAAGCTCCCCATCGGACTCTCTGCTGTCAGCACAGAGCCTGCTTTGGATCCTCAGTCCCCCCTCTCTCTGCCCCTCCCCTACTTGTTCTCTCTCTCTAAATAAATAAATAAACTTAAAAATAAGTCCAACATGCTGAAAAGTTGAAAGAATAATATAAATCACCTGCTACCTCCTGCCTGGATTTAACAATTCTTAACCTCTTGCTATCTTTGTTTTTATCTCTCTCTCTCTCTCTCTCTTTTTTTTTTTTTTACTGAAGGGTTAGGGGATTAGACATTGCAGAAGAGAAAAATAGCGAACTTGGAGACATAGCGGTAGAAACTGTCCAAAGTGAAACAAAAAAGACTGAGGAGAAAAACAGAAAACATCAGTGAGCTGTGGGACAACTTCAAGGAGTGCAATTTATATAATTGAAGTCCCTAAAAGAGAGAAGAATGTGGGGGTGGGGGGGGAGAAGAACGGGGGAGGGTATTTGGAACTATTTCCAAATTTGATGAAAACTATAAACTCTCAGATCCAAGAAGTTCAGTGAACCCCAAGCATAAGCAACATGAGGAACTCTGCACCAAGACACGTTATAACTAAATTGCTTTAAAAAAGTTATAAAAAGAAAAATTTTTTAATGTCTTACTTATTTTTAAGAGAGAGAGTGTGAGCAGGGGAGTGGCAGAGAGGGAGACAGAGGATTGGAAGCAGGCTCTACGCCGACCACAGTGAGCCCTATGTGGGGCTCGAACTCAAGAACTCACGAACGGATGCTCAACCGACTGAGCCACCCAGGTGCCCCCAAAGTTTTAATTAACCAAAGAGAAAAGACACGCTGTATACAGAGCAGAGATAAAGGTGGTGCACATCTCTTGCCAGGAACAATGTAAGCTAAAAGGCAGTCGAGCAGTAACTTTGAAGGACTGAGAGATATAAAATATTAACCTAGAATGCTACACTCCAGAGAATATGCTGTATCCTTCAGTAACAAGGCAAAATAAACACTTTCAGATATTAAAAAAAAAAAAAAGTGGAGAGAATTCATCACCAGCACATTTGCCCTATATGAAACAATACCGCAGGGGAACCTGCCTCTCCATGATGGAATGAAGGGCACCAGGCACATGGACTGAGTGAGTGAATATAAACCCACATCATTCTGAGACTGGTTATCTTCCCTCTGGTACACCACTTACTCGGCTTCCTTCTGTTCACCATCCTCCCAGGATTTTTTTTCGCCTCTCTTGTTTTTTTATTATGTATTTATGTAATCTCTGCACCCAGTGTAGGGCTTAAACTCATGACCCCAAGATCCAGAGTTGCATGCTCTACTGACTGAGCCAGCCGGGCACCCCAAATTCATGGTGTCTGGGAGGGATTTTTTTTTCTTAAGCTTTACTTTTTTTTAAGTAACCTCAACGTGGGGCTTGAACTCACAACCCCAAGATCAAGAGTTGCACACTCCCGTCTACTGAGCCAGCCAGGCACCCCTCACCTCTCTTGTTTTGAATCATCCTGTCTTCCGTATTTCATACCTTCGTTTCTTGGTTTACTCTCCTGTTTGGGTGGAGCTCACCTCCCAGGAGCTTCTGGAAAAAGGGAGGTGGTTTTTTGGAGGCCTTGCACGTCAGAAAATATCCTTATTTTACTCTCGTACTTAATTGATGGTTTGGAGGAACAGAGAATCTTACATTGGAAATATTCTCCTTCAGAATTTTGAAGATTGCTCCATTGTCCTCTCGTTTCTAGTTTTGCCTTTGATTCCTGATCCTTTAGTATGTGTCTCATATCTTCCCCTCAAAAACTTCCACTCTCTCCTCAGTGCTGTGGACTTTCATAGTGATTTGCCTTGGTATCTGTTTGTCCTTATCCATTGTGCTGGACGAGGGTCAGACAACTTTCTCTATAAAGGGCCACCTAGTAAATACTTTGTTTTTTGTGGTCCACATATGATCCGTGCCATATCTTCTTTCTTTTTTTCCCCACCTCTTTGAAAGTGTAAAAGCCATTCTTAGCTTAAGGTCTACACGAAAACAGACTGCAGGCTGAATTTGGCCCACAGGCCATAGTTTGGTGATCCCTGTGCTAGACGTTCAGTGGACCTTCCAGTCTGGCAACTTATGCCATTTACTACTGGGAACATTTTAAAAATAATTTCACAATGATTCCCTCTCAGTTTTTTCTTTATGGAGTTAATGCTATTTAGATGTTGAACCTCTTGGATTGGTCCTCCAATTTTCTTATCTTTTCAGTTATTTATCTCTTTGACTCTTTGCTGTGTGTTCCAGATTTCCTAACCCTTCTATTTACTTTTAAATTTCTGCTGTCATGTTTCTTAAACATTTCTGATACTGTGTTTTAATTTTTTTTTTTAATAGCCTTCTATTCTTGTTTCATGGATGTGGTGTCTCTCTCTTTAAACAAAATAAAAATAAAAAATTCCCTGCATCGTCTGTTTCCTCCAGGTTTTGTTGCTTTGGTCTCTATTTTCCATGTAGGAACTTTCCTTAGATGGGTGGCAGATCCTCTCTGGCTGCTTGTGATGAAGAAGAGAGACTTAAATGCTGATTGGAACTCTGGCCTTACGGGTGGGGCTGAACTGGGTGGGCTGTTAGGGAATCCCCAATGACAGTGTCTTTAGATTTTTCTTCTTGGGCTTGATTTTCCAGAGAAGTCTCTCCTGCTTGGAGGATGAATGTCTGGCTGCCAGAATGCTGGCAGATGAGTGGATGGAGAGGGCCAGAGGTGTGGAGGGTAGTCTTCAGCAGGCTGCACACATGGTCATTGAGTCCCTCTGTTTTCAGTATTAGACTCACACTCTGAGCTGTGGCTTAGGTCTCCCAGTCCAGGGACCCTGTAGACTCTACACTCTCTGGAGAGGAAACTTTCATTGTTCTGCCATGTTGGGAGAAGGATAATCACCCAGTGATGGGAAGTGGTAGACGGGATCTAGGGTATAACTGTTTCCCAAGTCCCTTTCTACCAACATGCCTTATACTCGCCCCCACCCACCTTCTTTTAAGTGTTAGAGGTACCTGGTTCTTCCAGTTCCTCAAACCGTTGAGGATTCTATTTTGCACATTTGGTTGGTTTTCAGTATTTCCTACTTTTGGTTTAAGATTCCACTTCAGATGGATTCAGCTTTCCTAGGCCTGCTAAGTCACTTACCCCACGTCTACTGTAGAAAATAAGACTACAGGGGCACCTGGCTGGCTCAGTTGGTGGACCATATGACTCTTGATCTTGAGGTTGTAAGATTGAGCGCTACATTGGGTATGGAGATTACTTAAAAAATATATAAAATATTTTTATTTTATTTAATTAATTAATTTTAATGTTTATTTTTGAGAGAGAGAGAGAGAGAGAGTATGTGTGTGCAAGCAGGGAGGGGCAGAGAGAGAGGGAGAGACAGAATCTGAAGCAGGCTCCAGGCTCTGAGCTGTCAGTGCAGAGTCCCATGTGGGGCTCAAACCCATGAACCGCGAGATCATGACCTGAGCTGAAGTCGGACACTTAACCGACTGAGCCACCCAGGTGCCCCCCAAAAAGTAAAATCTTAAAAAGAAAGGAAGACCACAGACTCAGAATTTAAAAACAAGATTGTCAGGGGTGCCTGGGTGGCTCAGTTGGTTGAGCATCCAACTCTCGGTTTTGGTTCAGGTCATGATCTCACAGTTCGTGGGTTTGAACCTCATGTCATGTTGGGCTCTGTGCTGGCAATGCAGGGCCTGCTTGGGATTCTCTCTCCCTCTTTCTCTGCCCCTCACCTGCTTGTGCTCTCTCTCTCTCAGTATAAATAAATAAGTAAACTTAAAAAAAATAAAAAATTGGGGCGCCTGGGTGGCGCAGTCGGTTGGGCGTCCGACTTCAGCCAGGTCACGATCTCGCGGTCCGTGAGTTCGAGCCCCGCGTCGGGCTCTGGGCTGATGGCTCAGTGCCTGGAGCCTGTTTCCGATTCTGTGTCTCCCTCTCTCTCTGCCCCTCGCCTGTTCATGCTCTGTCTCTCTCTGTCCCAAAAATAAATAAACGTTGAAAAAAAATAAATAAAAAATAAAAAATTAATAAAAATAAGACTGTATCATCTATAAGAACTGAATTCCAGGAAGGAAGGAGGGGGAGTGGCCAGCAGCCAGAAGCTGGGGACCACCACACCCTAGTTTCTTAACATAGCAAAATGACTGGCACTTTGGGCCACTTTTTTTTTTCCCCTTTCCTTTCTTGCTGAGAGAATGGAAACAGTCTTCGAAAGTTCTAGGGCTAACTGGGCAGCAAACAAAAGCCTGACTAAACAAACAGGTGGGAAAAAAAACCAACAACATTTGGGACGCCCCAAATCCAAAAAATTTCATTCTGAATGAGCTCATTAGCTCACTCTGAAGCAGGGAATGAAGTTAAACCTAAGATCATTTCTTCTGATACTGGGTATTCCCTCCTGGACCCCAACATACTTCTTCAGTGGAGTGGTCTTTGGCATGGAGCTACGTTATACAATATGGAGAGACAAATTTCCCCAGTCAGTTCTCCACCACCCACCCTTCCCTAAGTGAAGGCTGGACAAAGACCACTATCCCAATACACAACCAGCTGGTGTTCTGAGGGCAGTATTCAGATAATACCTAGGAACATGGGGAGGGGGCAAAGAGAGTACATTTTTATCTAAACAGACCACCAGAGAGAATTGCCCCTGTCTAGGTGATTTAAGCAGAAAAGGGGGAGGGGGGCGGATAACAACTACATGGGAGAGAAACTTTGATAAGGAAAAAATGATAGAAATATGGCACATAGACTGAGGTAAAGAATTTATTCTGGAAGAAGACTCATACAGAGAAAACAATTCAAATCACTGTCAGACAGGAAATGATGAGCCAAGAGCTCAGATGTAAGGTGCTGTGAAATAACAGAGCAAAGTGGGAAATGGACTGGTCAGGCCGAGGAAATGGAAAACAATAGTAGCACTCCAGAACTAACAAACCAACTCTTAGATGTAAAGCAAGCAGCATCTTTTCTGCAGGCAATGGAAGACTGACTTGAGGAAAACACCCAGTCTGCATATTCAGTGAAAGTTAGTGTAAACTCAGCTGTTTCTTTTGGATTTTCAGTGTTTCTTCTGGGAGCTCCACCTTCTTCCTGTGCCTGATGCTGGGCCCAAACCCCTGGAGGATGTTTTCTTTTCCTGGTATATAATTGTAACCAGTTACATGGATTTGGGAAAAGGAAGCAGCGCTCCTGGAATTAGACCTTTTTATGTGTTGGGGGCTGGGAGTGGTGGTGCAGGGAGGTTTCCTCCTTCTAGAAGCTTCCCTGAGGCTTTTGTCTTACGTCAGTTTGACACCTGGACATTAGCCGTATTGGTGGTTCCGGAAGGGGCTTGAGTTTATGGTCTTGCCATACTTGTGTGAGACTAAACATTTTTTATTTTTATTTTTTATTATTTTTTTAACAAAGCCTTTTTTTTTTAAGTTTATTGTTTTGAGAGAGAGTGAGTGGAGGAGGGGCAGAGAGAGAGAATCCCAAACAAGCTCCGCACTGCCAGCACAGAGCCCAACGCAGGGCTCAATCCCACAAACCGTGAGATCATGACCCAAGCTGAAACCAAGAGTTGGATGCTCAACTGACTGAGCCACCCAGGTGCCCCGAGACTAAACATATTTTACTATCTCAGACCTGAAGACCCTGAAGCAGGTTAAATCTTAGAACAGATTGGGCTGGTGAGAGTCCTGGACTTGAAGATAAGGTGATTCCTACCATCACTGTCACAGACAAGTCACTTATCTCTGGTGGGTTCAGTTTCTTTATAAAAATGGACTAGATCAGGGTTTCTCAACCTTAGCACTTACCACTGGTTTTTGCTGTTGTTGTTTTGTTTTGTTTTTTTACTTTAAAAAAAATGTTTATGTTTTGAGAGAGTGAGAACGTGTGCACCACTGCGGGAGGGGCAGAGGGAGACAGAGGATCAGAAGCAGGCTCTGCGCTGTCAGCGTGGAGACCAATGCAGGGCTCAAACTCACACACCATGAGATCATGACCTGAGCCGAAGTTGGACACTTAACCTACTGAGCCACCCAGCTGCCCCCAACCTCAGCACTATTGACGTTTTTGGGCTGGGTGAGCCTGTGCATTGTAGGATGTTTGACAGCATCCCTGGCCTCTCCCTACTGGATACCCGTAGCACCCTCCAGTCATGACAGTCAAAAATGTCTCCAGACATTGCTGAATGTCCCCTGGTGACACAATCCCTCCCCACTAAGAACCACTAGGCTAGATGATCTTGTGTCTGCTCTGGGTTTCTGGAATTCATTGAAACATTCTATTCTTTTTCCTTCTTTCCAAAGTGTGTTTTCTCCGATCCTTAATCCTTACTGGGAGGGAAACTCCCATTTAAATCGAGAAATGTCATTTGGAGCCATTAAATTCTGCACCTACGAGTTTAAGATACTTGCCCCATCTTGGGTTCCTGCCAAGATCAAGTTAGATACCTGTTCTAGGTCCTTGCAGTTCAAGGAAGAATTACTGCAGACATCATAGTGTGTATTAGGAGGAGAATAGGCTTTTTGCAGAAAAACCAATACAGGCTGGCAGAGTAAATGAGACATTAACAGATGAGATCTGCTGCTGTTCATGATATATATGTATATATGTATCCTTCCTTCCTTCCTTCTCCTTTAGCAAATATAAAACACTTCCCAAATAACTGCATGATAGTATCACTGTCTTTTTTTTTTAAGTTTATTTATTTATTTTGAGAGAGAACCGTGAGCAGGAGAGAGTCAGAGAGAAGGAGAGAGAGAGAATTCCAAGCAGGATCTGCACTGTCAGTGTGGAGCCCAATGTGTGGCTCGAGCCCATGAACCATGAGATCATGACCAGAGCCAAAACCAAGAGTCAGAGGCTTAACTGACTGAGCCACCCAGGTGCCCAGATAATATCATTATTTTGTATAAGAATGGCCCTCATTCTTGAGTCCTTTTAAAAATGTCTTATTCAACAATGGTTATGAGGTAATCATAGTGCTCTGTCCTAGAATATTAATTTCCATTTCACCACTTTGTGTCTTTGGTCTTTTTGTTTCAAAACATTAATATAACTGAATAGTATTTACTACATAAACTATTGATTTTAAGAAGATATAAATTGTTTTGGTTTCCTTTTTTTTTTTTTTTTTTGAGAGAACGAGTGACAGCAAGTGTGGGGAGAGGGTAAGGTGGGGGGGGAGGATCTTAAGCAGGCTTCATGATCAGCACAGAGCCCAATGTGGGGCTTGATCTCATGACCTTGGGATCATGACCTGAGTCTAAATCAAGAGTCAGATGCTCAACTGACTGAGCACCCAGGCACCCCTTGGTTTCCATTTTTTTTTTTAATGCTTTCATTTATTTTTGAGAGAGCAGGGGAGGGAGAAGCAGAGAGAGAGGGAGACACAAGATCTGAAGTGGGCTCTGTGCTGAGAGTGGAGAGCCCCATGTGGGGCTCGAACCCACGAACTGTGAGATCATGACCTAAGCCGAAGTCGGACGCCCAATCGACTGAGCCACCTTTGGTTTCCATTTTTAATTGATTTTTCTATTTGTGTGTCTTTTGTAACCTCACATTTCCTTTAATCCAAGGGATATTGTGTTGAAAGCAGCCTTAGAAAGAAGAAAATAGCTTCTTTGGAGCTGAGGTGAGGTGACAGCATCCAGAGCAGAGCCAGGAACTCCTATTTCTAACCTTGTTCTGTCCTCCCTTTGAGATTTCCTTTCTGTTAACCAGAATTCCAAGATCTGTGAGGCTTTGCTTTAGAGACTTTCTAGCTCCTTGACCTTTTGACTCTAAACCTTAGGAAGCTGAGTGGGGAAAATAAGATAGAAAATGAGAAACCCCTGTGAAAGAGACAGTGAATAGTCCTTTCTGTAACTCCATCTGGCATCTTCATGTACTGAGGTTAGGATTTGGTTTCTCGGACATCAGGCATTTATTTATCGTCATGCTTTCCTCTCAGACATTGGCAGAGGCCCAAGTGTTGGATGTCATAACGTTGGACATTTGAGTCTTATGCAGTCTGTGGGTGTGCTTATAAGGACAGTGTAGTCAAGTCATTGACTACATTGTTCACCAGTCTCGGAATGTTCTAAAGCTTGTGACGACTCCCAACAATTGGGCCTTCCCTTCCCTCCCACTCCTCACCACCCAAAAAGCAAATCTAAATAGGAACATTCCCAGGGTAAGCAGTTATAATTGAACAGCAGTTACAGGGAGCAGTACCTCATTCTTGCCCAGTGGCTAACAGTCTGTGGTCTCTATTTTGGTCTCTCACTTTCACAAAGTACAATTCATATACAGAATTATAGTAAATTATAATTTTAGGTAACTGATGTTCTGTAGGAGTGAGCCAGGTTAGCTGTCTTCAGATGAAGACTATAGAACAATTCCATATTAAACAAAACAGTGTTTGTTTTTTGAGTTTGAAATTTCCATCTAAAATTTTCTGACTTTTTAAAAAACAGCTTTCTTGAGATATTATTCACACACCATACCATTCATCCACTTAAATTTTTGTTTAATGTTTTTGTTTTATTTATTTATTTATTTATTTATTTATTTATTTATTTAAGAGAGAGAGAGACAGAGCACGAGCAGGGGAGGAGTAAAGAGAGAGGGAGACACAAAATCTGAAACAGTCTCCACACTCTGAGCTGTCAGCACAGAGCCCGATGCAGGGCTTGAACCTGTGAACCTGGAGATCACAACCTGAGCGGAAGTCGGACGTTTAACCAACTGAGCTACCCAGATGCCCCGCCATTCACCCATTTAAAGTGCATTTCAATGGCTTTTAGTATATTCACAGAATTGTACCTCCGTTATCACAGTCAAATTTAGGACACTTGCATTACCCCCAAAAGAAGCTCCATTGCTCCTTTGACATCACCCCCAGCTCCCCCATCCCCCTGCCCTAGGAGAATATTGATCTACTCTCTATCTCTACCGATTTGCCGATTCTGGACACTTTGTATAAATGGAATTCATACAATTTGTGGTCCTTTGTGACTGGCTTCTTTGACTTAGTGTGTATTAAAGATTCATCTGTGTGGGGCGCCTGGGTGGCGCAGTCGGTTAAGCGTCCGACTTCGGCCAGGTCACGATCTCGCGGTCCGTGAGTTCGAGCCCCGCGTCAGGCTCTGGGCTGATGGCTCGGAGCCTGGAGCCTGTTTCCGATTCTGTGTCTCCTTCTCTCTCTCTGCCCCTCCCCCGTTCATGCTCTGTCTCTCTCTGTCCCAAAAATAAATAAACGTTGAAAAAATTAAAAAAAAAAAAAAGATTCATCTGTGTTGTAGCATGTATCAGTATTTCATTCCTCTTCATGGCTGAATATTCCATTGTCTGAATATACCACGTTTATTTATCCATTCATTGGGTGGTGGCTGTTTGAGTTGTTTCCACTCGTTTGGCTCTCATAAATAATGCTGCTATGAACATTCATGTGTAAGTTTTTGTGTAGACCTCGGTTTTCATTTATCTTGGGTATATACCTTGGAGTGGAATCTGGATCATATGGTAATTCTACGTTTAGTGGTTTGAGGAACTACCAGACTGTTTTCCAAAGCAGATATGCCATTTTACACTCCCATTAGCAGTGCAGGAGGGTTCTGATGACTTTTATTTTATGCTTCAGGTGTACTGTCTTATTTCCCCAAATGGACTGTGAGTTCCTTGAGGTCAAGGATTGATTTATACTTAAAAATATATATGTTCTGAATAGGCTTCCTGTGGTTCTGTGCATTCTGTTGTGCAGGTGCTAGACACTTAACTTCTCTTGGCCTCAGTTTCTTCTTTGTAAAATGGGAGTGATTATAATAGTTAATATCAGAGGGGCAGAGTGAGCTTTAAATGAGACGATGCATGTAAAATGTCTAAGACCGTGTATTCCATATAGTAACTCTTAAATGAGTGTTAGATACTACTATTGAGGGCACGTTTTAGAAATTGAGACTGAATTATTGATTGAGCTTTTTCTTTAATATGAGCTTTTAAAAGTATTTTGGCTAGGTTGTGATGTCTCCAACGCTGGTTAAAATTTAACTTACAGAGAAATGCTATAGAGAAGAAACTTTGGACTTGAGCTTTTGTATCTATCTATACATCCACGTAATACCCACACTCCTCACTGCATTTGAGTGAGGAGAGTTAGGGAAGGACATTTCTAGGTCTTTCTGGCTTGCAAACTTGGGACTAGCCAGAATAGCCATAGTTTACTTGTCATGTTCCTCAAGAATAAAGAGTTCTCTCTCCCTAGCAGTCCTGGTGAAAGAGTCCCTGAGACTGTTTTCATCTGACAGTGCTCTTTGAATTGGGAGTTCTGAATCTTGGGGGATGTCAGGAGAGTGGCGGCCCTGGGAGGGGGTGTGTAGGTGGTTGCAGAGAGCTCCTGGGTAAAATCACCTTACTCAGTCACGAGATGCACTATGAACAGAACCGCTTCTTTCACTCCCAGCAGGCACTGCTCAGTCATGCCACTCGGGGGTTCATTCATTCTATAGGCACTTGCCAAATCGTTATTTTATGCCAGATCCCAGAGACGGGGTGGGAGTTGAGGGTGCAGGGATGGGAGGAAATTGTCATGTTTGAAGGTGAATGAATGAGGCTTAGTGTTCCAGGAGCAGCATACTATGCGTGACTTGTGGAGTCCTTGGTGAGGAGTTACTGCTTTAAAGACCAAGTGAGACTCTGGGGCGACCTCTTCAAGTGCCTCCTGAGCCATTCTGTCCCTCACTGAGCTTGTTGGGTCTCCCCATAATTGCTTTCTCTTTATTCCTGGACTGTCCCACTCTTAATCCTGACTTGAGGATTTTTCGTCTGCTCTTCCTATGCCTGGAAAACTCTTCCCCCCAGAACTTCGTAGTGTTGGTCTCCCTGGTCACCTCTTCAGAGGACGTTCTCCCAAATCCCCATCACACTCTTGTTGATTAGCCTTTTTAATTTCCTTTGAGCACATACCACTGTCTGTAATTGTCTTGTTTACTTCCTTGTGTCATTGCTCTCTCTGCCCCTACACCTCCAGGTGTAAGCGCCTTAAGAGCAGGAATCTTGTTTACTTGTTCACCGTGGTCTTTCCAGCGTCTGGAAAGATGTCTGACTCATAGCAGGTGTTCAGTAAGTCATCATTGTTGAGTGGATGAAAGAATATGTATGCAGGGAAACAAACTGGAAAACAGGAGACATCACAAACCCCGTGGAGGAGCAATAAGAAACCGATTGGAAATAACTGGGTTCTTCCTTCTTAGGAAGGTCAAATACCATCTGAAGTAGATGATGATGGTTATGGTAAAAACCAAAAGTTTTAAGTATTGAACTGAGTGCTTTACACACATGAATTTGTTTAATCCCTGCAATAACTCTCTGGAGCATGTGTGGTCATTCCCATTTTAAAGATGGGGAAACTTGGGACGCCTGGGTGGTTCAGTCGGTTGTCCGACTTCAGCTCAGGTCACGATCTCACAGCTCGTGAGTTCGAGCCCCACGTCGGTCTCTGTGCTGACAGCTCAGAGCCTGAAGCCTGCTTTGGATTCTGTGTCTCCCTCTCTCTCTGCCCCTAACCCACTCACATTCTGTCTCTGTCTCCCTCAAAAATAAAAATAAACATTAAAAAAATTAAAAAAAAAAAAAGATGGGGAAACTGACACAGATTTGATAACTTGCCCAAGGTCCACAGTAAGTGGAGGATCTGGCTCCAAAACCCATCTGAATGATTGCTGTAGTATGTCAAGGTGATCATTGAAATGAAACAGAGAAAAGCACACCTGGCTTCAGTTTCAGAGCCCAGTCCAGGCTAGAGCTCAAGAGACTATAGGTGTAGTGGGAAGATCATTTCATTGGGGTCCAGAGAGAGACCCATTTCTGCTCACTCTGGAGTGACCATTTAGTGGCCTTGTCTACTCCAGATGGCTGTGTTTTGCAGGGAGTATCTCAGTCCCAAAAAGAGGGACTTACACCCTGGTCTTAAATGATCTGTAAGGTTCTTTCCAATATATGAGTTCTTAAACCCCAAAGAAGTAGAATCATGGAAAGTTACTCAGGCCTCAGCTGAGGAGCCATGAATGTATGTGCATACATTCCCATACACACTTGAATGTGCCTAGAAAAAAGGATCTGTGAGGGTGCCTGCTAAACTTGTTAGTGGGTGTCTCCCCTCAAGAGTGGGGGTAAGGAGAAAAATTTCACTTTGTATTTATACTTCTATTTGAAATTTTCAACAAAAATGTGCTACTTCTGTATTATTAAGAACAACACAAAGGCGGGCGGGGCTCAGTCGGTTAAGCGTCTAACTTCAGCTCAGGTCATGATCTCACCATTTGTGAGTTCAAGCCCCACGTTGGGCTCAGTGCTGACAGTTCAGAGCCTGGAGCCTGCTTCAGATTCTGTGTCCCCCTCTCTCTGCCCCTCCCCCACTCACGCTCTGTCTCTGTCTCTCAAAAGTAAATAATAATAATAAAAAAAGAACAACATAAGGGCAAAAATTTGTAGATACATTGTAATTTGTCATTAGATTACCAACAGTTTATGTATAAATGAGTATTTCTAAGGGGAGATTTTGACAGTACTTGGAAGACTTGTTTTCAAGTATTTGAACCATTGTCTTATGTGTCGTTTCACCTTAAACTCATTCCACTCTGGGAGGTGTGGCTGTTTAGCCAGGAGACCCTTCGACTCAGAGCGAGACAAAGGGAGGTGGTTGCCATCTTCAGGTATCTGAAATGCTGGCAGCAAAGAGGAATCGACTTGTCGCCTCAGAGCAGAATTGCCAGCGGCACGTGGAATCGGCCCCGGGTGGGGTCCCAGCCCAACAGACAGTGGTGAAGGGTGGGGCCGTCTCCCTGGGGTCGGGCTACTGTGCGGCCACGTAAAAGTCCTGTTGGCTCTTAAGTATTTACTTTGTACCTGCCACCCTACTAAACGTTTGACTGTGATTCCCAGGATTGCTGCAGGCAGATATTCTGTGTCCTTCTTACCAATATGATACCTCGTTTTGTTTTCTTGTCTAAATGAATTTGCAGAACAACGTTAAGTAACGGCAATTTAAAAATATAGTTGTGTGTGTCTGCGTTGTGACATTAAATACCTGTGGGCCCCTACTTGTGTTTTCGGTTTTAATGCCTCTGTTTGTAGATACACAGAGGTCTCAGGGCACCTGGGTGGCTCAGTCACTTATGCTTTTGACTTCAGGTCATGATCTCACGGTTCATGAGTTCAAGCCCCGCGTCGGGCTCTGTGCTGACAGCTCCGAGCCTGGAACCTGCTTTGGATTCTGTGTCTCCCTCTCCCTCTGCCTCTCTCTCTCTCTCAAAAATAAATAAACATTAAAAAAAAAAAGAAAGAAAAAAAAAAACCCTGAGGACTCTCTGTCTCCTCAGAAGGGGTAGAAGGAGTCTTCTGTTCAATTTTGTATATACACTTAAGATCTATATTGTAGGGGCGTCTGGGTAGCTCAGTCGGCTAGGTGTCCAACTTCGGCTCAGGTCATGATCTCACAGTTTGTGAGTTCGAGTCCTGCCTCGGGCTCTGTGCTAACAGCTCAAAGCCTGGAGCCTGCTTCAGATCCTGTGTCTCCTTCTCTCTCTGCCCCTCCCCCACTTGTGTCCTGTCTCTCTGTCTCTCAAAAATAAATAAAGGTAAAAAAAAAAAAAAGATTTACATTGTATACATTGGCACGTTCTTGCCATTATTCTAAAACATCACATGTTTGTCAGGGGTCAGAGTAGTTGTAAAGTTTTGGGTGAAGTACCTGTAGAGTTTGCTATCTAGTATTTTCGTGATTATTCTAAAACTGTATTTGAATATGTACTTTTTTTTTTAATGTTTATTTATTTAATTTTTTTTTTTTTAATTTTTTTTTTCAACGTTTATTTATTTTTGGGACAGCGAGAGACAGAGCATGAATGGGGGAGGGGCAGAGAGAGAGGGAGACACAGAATCGGAAACAGGCTCCAGGCTCTGAGCCATCAGCCCAGAGCCCGACTCGGGGCTCGAACTCACGGACCGCGAGATCGGGACCTGGCTGAAGTCGGACGCTTAACCGACTGCGCCACCCAGGCGCCCCTATTTATTTAATTTGAGAGAGACAGAGGAGAGAGAGAAGAGGCCAGTGGAGGAGGAGCAGAGAGGGAGAGGGAGAGAGAGAATCCCAAGCAGGCTCCACACTGTCAGTGCAGAGCCTGATGTGGAGCTTGATCTCACAAACTGTGAGATCGTGACCTGAGCCAGATGCTTAACTGACTGAGCAACCCAGACGCCCCTGTACTTCTTCCTAATAGGTTTTTACATTATGTTAACGATCTTTATTAGTGGAAGCGACATGTCATAATTTTCATAAGGAAATAATTCCTTGTCTGTATGAACAACATACTTTATAGTGACACCATAATAGGTGCCTTTTATGGAATGCCAGGCACTTACTAACCATTGTATCTCACTGATCTTTATAACGGGTCATTAAAGTATTATACTTCTAATTTTGCGGGTGAGAAAACTGAAGCCTGAAACATGTTAAACTTGCCCAAGTTCACACAGTCAGCAAATGCCTGAACCTGAAGTTTCCCTGCTCTAACTTTAGAACTTCGCGTGGCACTTTTTGTTTTTTAATTGTGAGAGGTGGAGGTGACCTTTGCTTGAGTAACTAACCTCTATATTCAAGAGGGTGTCTTTTAGAAGAACTGCTACTATTCAGCCAGAATGACTCTGGAAGCTCCCTGTACTTTGGGTTGGTAAAGAGGAGGGCAGCTGTGGCCTGAGTTCAGACTCCCTTAAATCTCTCTGTAGAATATGGTGGCACTTCTTCTGATCTGGTGGCACGGGACTTACGGTGCACCTGTTTGGGGCAGAGCATTAGGATATTTGAATCCCCCATAGTTTTAAGGCCTTTGGTAATGCTCACATTTCTCCCCCAAACTTCCAGCCCAGCTAATATTAGTCGTGCTGTTTCCGACATTTTGGTGTTCCATGGCCTTAAGTGTCCTGACACATGTCACTGTGAAAGGCCGTAATGGGTGCCAGGGCTATAAAGGCAGGGCTTCACAAGTGGGGAAAGGGCTTGCAGCTATCCCTAGAGCCAGTGCTTTGGAACCAACTCCAGTTGGTATATTGGGTGCATGTGATGAAGATGTCCCAGATAATCTTAGATACTTGCTATTTTCCTTGAGTTTGGGAGTCACGCAGGACCTAGAGCATGTGGTTGAGAAGGAACCTATTTGCTTAACCCCTTGTCCATGCGGGAAGCAGAGTCCACCAGGGCTGTGGTCTTCATGATTATAGAGAAGTTGAAGCTGCCCTAGTGTCTTCTGTCCCATCTATATAAACTGGGTGGGTGATGGGGTGGACATGTTGCTGTTGATGCACGGTTTGGTATGTAGAAACAAGACCTGCTGGTTGGACCAGCCTCAGAAGGTTTTGTTGTTTCTTTCCATACAAAGAGAACTTACAAGAGAGATGAAATGTGATTGCCAGGGATTATTTGTGAGGAAGTAGCCCAAGCTACTTGATTCTTAATGCTAAAATGGGCTCTAATCCTTGTTTCCTTTTTGGTATTGGATTAGAAAAATGTAGGGCAGCATTAGAATCAGCCGTTAACAATACCCAGGACAAATATATCTCCTGAGAATTTCGGAATGGGAGTAACCAAGCAAGAAGGATTGAAGTCCAGATTTTTACCTCCAGCTGAAGTCACTCTTCCAAGCTCCAGAGCCACCTCCATCTACCTGCTCATATCAACCTTCAGATATCTCTTAGCCTTCTCAGTCTTTTTTTTAAAATAACTTTTTTTAAATGTTTATTTAATTTTGAGAGAGCGCAAGCAGGGGAGGGGCTGAGAGAGGGGGCCAGAGGATCCGAAGCAGGTTCTGCACTGACAGCAGTGAGCCCGATATGGGGCTCGAATTCACGAACCAGGAGATCATGACCTGAGCTGAAGTCAGATGCTCAACCGACTGAGCCACCCAGGTGCCCCTCAATCTTTAATCAAAAAAGGACTCTTGGTTCACCTGGGTGGCTCAGTCGGTTGAGCATCCGACTTCGGCTCAGGTTATGATCTCACCACTTGTGAGTTTGAGCCCCACATTGGGTTCTGTGCTGACAGCTCAGAGCCTGGAGCCTCCTTGGGATTCTGTGTGTGTCTCTCTCTCTGCCCCTTTCTCGCTTGTGCTCCGTCTCTGCCGCTGCCCCTCCCGTGCTCTTGCTCTGTTTCTGTGTCTCTCTCAAAAATAAACATTAAAAAAAAAAAGTACTCTCGATATTCTCCTACAAATCAGTTCTCCCTTTAAATCTTTTCTCTCAATATCTCCAAATGTCTCACATCAGTTTCTTTGCTTGAGCCCAAAACCCAGGAGTTATGTCTCTCTTCCCCTTCCTCACACCCCCCACAACCAATTCAGCAGCTAGCCCTGTTGATTTTACTTCCAAAATATGTATCAAATCCATCTGCTTCTTGCTATGACCCCTGCCACCAATCATGGTTAGCTGATTGCAGAGGCCTCCTAGCTCTGCGCCCTGCTTTCATTCTCATCCCTTCCAGTCTCCCCTCTACAGCATTTCAGAGCATATTTCTGCCTTCAGTGGCTTTCCAGTGCGCTTCGGATAAAATCATATTCCCTGTCAAGGCCCTATATGATCTGGCCTCCAACCTCAGCTTATACCGTCTCCACTTCCAAGAAGATGTCAAGTTCTTTTTCCTTTTTCCAGCCCAAGCCTTTGTGCCTGCTCCTTCTTCCCAGCTTTTGAATGGCTGGCATCTTCCTTGTGAGGTTCACTTCCTCAGAGAGGCCTTGCCTGGCCCCCTGGTAAAGGTAGCTGTCCACACCTGTTTTTTTCTCTCATAGTCTTTGTTTATTTAACTCAGAGAGAACTTATGAGAAGCTGAGATTGCCCTCTATTCAATGTCTGCTTCCTCCACCAGGGTGTAAGTGCCATGGGAGCTGCACCGTATCTTCTGTGTATCCTTCCTGGTGCCTGGTCCACTGCAGGGCAAACAGTGGTTACTCAGCTAGTGTTATCGAATGTTAAGACTGGATCAATGAATGGATATGTTACTATATCATTATTTCTAATGAGTACATTGTATTCCATTATATTAACATAACCTAATTGACTTAACCACTGCCTTATTATTGGATGTATTTGTTACCGATTTTTCACCACACTGAAATATGGGAAATAATCTAAATGGCCATTGGGGAAATTGTTGACTAAACTAGGGACTATTATGCAGGCATTTAAAATCAGGAAACATTTCTATTAGTATGGGGCAATGAGCTTATTCATGAAAAAAGCATAATACAAAATTATACAGCATGATCTTAACTATGTTGAGGTGCATAGAAAAAGCTAGCAGGAAATAAACTAAAATGCTAATTATGTACTTCAAGTTGGCAAGATTACAGGTGATTTTTCTTTTTGTTGTTTTTTTTTTATGTGCACAAGTAATACATGATATTTTCTTCTTTATACTTTTTTGTGTTTTCCATGCTTACTGCTGTGTGTGGCTTTTTTTTCTTTTTTTAATTTTTCTTTTTTAAATTTATTTTTTAATTTGCATCCAAGTTAGTTAGCATATAGTGCAACAATGATTTCAGGAGTAGATTCCTTAATGCCCCTTACCCATTTAGCCCATCCCGCCTCCCATAACCTCTCCAGCAACCCTCTGTTTGTTCTCTATATTTAAGAGTCTCTTATGTTTTGTCCCCCTCCCTGTTTTTATTTTTTGCTTCCCTTCCCTTATGTTCATCTGTTTTGTCTCTTAAAGTCCTCATATGAGTGAAATCATAGGATATTTGTCTTTCTCTGACTAATTTCGCTTAGTGTAATACCCTCTAGTTCCATCCGTGTAGTAGTTGCAAATGGCAAGATTTCATTCTTTTTGATTGCTAATAGTCCTTTGAATACATATATGTATGTGTGTATATATATATATATATATATATATATATATACCACATATTCTTTTTTTTTTTAATGTTTATTTATTTTTGAGAGAGACAGAGTATGAGCAGGGAAGGGGCAGAGAGAGAGGAAGACACAGAATCCAAAGCAGGCTCCAGGCTCCGAGCTATCAGCACAGAGCCCGACGCGGGGCTCGATCTCGTGAACCACGAGATCATGACATGAGCCGAAGTCAGATGCTCAACTGACTGAGCCACCCAGGCGCCCCATATACCACATCTTGTTTATCCATTCATCCGTCAGTGGACATTCAGGCTCTTTCCATACTTTGGCTATTGTTGATAGTGCTGCTATAAACATTGGGGTGCATGTGCCCCTTTGAAACAGCATCCCTGTATCCCTTGGATAAATACTTAGTAGTGCAATTGCTAGGTCGTAGGGTAGTTCTATTTTTAATTTTTTGAGGAGCCTTCATACTGTTTTCCAGAGTGGCTGCACCGGTTTGCATTCCCACCAGCAGTGCAGAAGAGATCCTCTTTCTCCGCATCCTCACCAACATTGTTGTTGCCTGAGTTGTTAATGTTTGCCATTCTGACAGGTGTGAGGTGGTATCTCATTGTGGTTTTGATTTGTATTTCCCTGATGATGAGTGATGTTGAGTATTTTTTCATGTGTCAGTTGGCCACCTGGATGTCTTCTTTGGAGAAGTGTCAGTTCATGTCTTTTGCCCATTTCTTCACTGGGTTATTTGTTTTTTGGGTGTTGAGTCTGATAAGTTCTTTATAGATTTTGGATACTAACCCTTTATCTGGTATGTCGTTTGCAAATATCTTCTCCCATTCCTTCAGTTGCCTTTTAGTTTTGCTGATTGTTTCTTTTGCTGTGCAGAAGCTTTTTGTTTTAATGAGGTCCCAATAGTTCATTTTTGTGTGTGGCTTTTTATAATCAAGTAAAAAGTTTTTAAAGATTTTAGGAAACTTTTATGATAAATCAGACTATTGAAGATCATAAAAAGCAGAATTCAGAACCATTGTGCTCTAGAGAATGACCTAAATGTTTGAAACATGCTTGTTGGTGACAACTGCTCACCTTTGAGTCCTTCCAGGCCTGTGTATCACCTGGATTTAGAAAGAATGGCGAAAGTGGTATTTGCTGTGAAGACTCCATGGCTGGGTAGACCTGTGTGTGGTGTGGCGTTTATAGGAACTGTGGCTTGATATCAAAATGGTGATTTTGGTTGGGGGCATCCCATGGATGTACTCAGGGTTAGAAAGTCATCACAACTGCCTTTCACATCTGTTTTTGGAGCTTGAGGGGAGGCTCATGTGGCCCGAGGGATTGTCATAGCCTCTTAACTACTTCATTTAAGGCAGTGGTTCTCAAACCTGAGATCCGGTGGGGAGTCCTTGAGCAAAGCTGTCTTCATAATAAGACTAAGATGTTATTTGCCTTCCCTCTTACTCTCTCGCAAGTATACAGTAGTTTTCCATATGCTGTATGCTCCATAACAGATTGCAGAAGCAGGTAGGAGAACCCAGTTGTTTTTTTAGGAAGCCAGACATTAAAGAGAATTGTGAAAATGTAAAAAAAAAAAAAACAAAAACAAAAAAACCCCACCAATATTCTCACTAAAAATTGTTTTATTTTAGACAGTCTAGTTACATTTAATTAAAATGCTATCTCTGTTAACATATAATGGTTTTGTTTGTTTGTTTAAAGTAAAGCTCTATACCCAACATGGGGCTTTAACCTGGAGATCAGGAGTCAGCATGCTCTACTGACTGAGCCAGCCAGGCACCCCTTTTGTTATTTTATTTTATTATTTTTATTTTTTTTTACATTTATTTATTTTTGAGAGACAGAGACAGAGCACAAGTCGGGGAGGGGCAGAGAGAGAAGGAGACACAGAATCCAAAGCAGGCTCCAGGCTCCGAGCTGTTAGCACAGAGCCCGATGCAGGGCTCAAATTCACAAACTGTGAGATAACAACATGAGCTGAAGTCGGACGCTTAACCAACTGAGCCACCCAGGCGCCCCATATTTTATTTTATTTTATTTTATTTTTTAATGTTTATTTACTTTTGAAAGAGAGACAGAGCATGAGCAGGGGAGGGGCAGAGAGAGAAGGAGACACAGAATTCGAAGCAGGCTCCGGGCTCTGAGCTGTCAGCACAGAGTCCAGTGCGGGGCTCGAACTCATGAGCCATGAGATCATGACTTGAATCCCCAAGTTGGATGATTACGAGCCACCCAGGCACCCCACCTCTCTTGTTATTTTAAATGAATTAGTGGATAGTTAAAAAAATTCTCAGCTTAATTTCTTTTTTTTTTTTTTAAGTTTATTTCTTAGTACAAGCGGGAGAGGGGTGGAGAGACAGAGGATCCCAAGCAGGCTCCGCATTGTCAGCGCAGAGTCCAGTGTCAGGCTTGAACCCATGAAACTCAAGGTCATGACTTGAGCCATAACTAAGAGTCAGATGCTTAACCAACTAAGCCACCCAGGTGCCCCTCAGTTTAATTTCTAATATGGTAAACATCTATTGATATTTACCTAACAAACACTCTTTGGAGTCCTAAATTTTTAAGAGTGTAAAGTCCTGAAACCAAAAAGTTTGAGAACTGCCAAATTAAAGGAACAGGAAGACAGGTGCCTGACTGGCTCAGTCAGTAGAGCATGTGACTCTTGATCTCAGAGTCGTGAATTCCAGCCCCATGTTGGGCCTTGAGCTTACTTAAGAAAAAAAAAAAAATTAAGAATAAAGGAACAGGAACAGTTTGTGGTAATTTGATTATGGCTCAGTAAACAGATTGGTTGAATTGCATGACAAAGAAAACAAAGCCTGCTGGGGAGAAATGACCTAGTCTAGCATAATAGGCAGTTGTTGAAAGTCCTTGACATTACTTTAAGTTTTCCTCCCTCCTTCCCTGCTTCCTTCCTTACTTTGTTTTTTTCCTCTCTCCTTTTTTAGAGATCATGCATGATGTGATAAAGAAGGTAAAGAAGAAGGGGGAGTGGAAGGTAAGTAGAAGAAGCACAATTAATGGCCTTGACATTCATGTGAAAATAGAAGAATGGTGAAGGTTTAAGAAAGTGGAGTTGGAGGAAAGGTATATAAGTAGGAAATCAAAGACTTTGCTGTGTCCAGAGAGTACAGAAAAAGGTGATCCACTGTGCCTCATTATTATGTAGTCCTGGTTAAGAAATCTGGCCATAAGCTTCTCTTAAAGATCACCTGGTGGGACACTTACCAGAGGAGTTCTTTTATTCAAACAAAATCTTAACCCAGCACCCCTTCTATAAAGCAGAAGAAGGTGAAATTATTCTACTTGCTATGGGTGAGAAAGAAGGAAGCCCCTCTGGTGGCCCTGAAGCATCTCCATGGAGCCCAGGCAACTGGTCCATCCCCATTTATCTGTAACTACATAAGACCAAAAAAGGAAGCTTGTTTATTCATAGAACAGTGAGAGAAACGCTGGAGGCAAATGCTTAAGCCAGTCAGATTGATTACATCCTCAGTTACCGGAGTGGGTGATTCAAGTGGGAAAGGGTGCTGTGCTCCGTTCTGAAAGTCCCTTGGTTGTCTGAGATTGGGCATTATGCTGGCCAGGGGAACATGCAGTTTTACTTGAATTTCCCTGTGTGTCTTTGGAGGATTTATGCCAATCATTCTTGCCCCTAAGTTGTCCCACAGTCAGGAGCCCACACATTTTCAAGTTCACTTGGTCCAGGAACGACAGAGCTGCTTAGTACAGAAGGATTTTGGTCTCCTCTTCAGCCCTGTGAGATTCTGTTTTAGCCAGCACATCTCATCCTTATCACCCAGGGTGGAGGCCATCTGGCAGGAACTCTTTATACATGTCCTCTTTCTCTCTTACCCTTCCCATCAGGAATAGATTTACGGACTGGTGAACTTTGATCTTGAGAAAGTTGACTCAAAGTGAAAACTAATTGGTTCTTAGAGCTTTCCGCTCCACATTGTGTCTGGCTCCTGTTACCTCAGTTTGTATCATTAAAGAGGAAGAGAAGTAGCCTTATTTTAGATCCCAGCTTCTTCTTTCAACTGTGGGCTGAATGGAGATAGGAAGTTAGCTGACGAATTGCAGGGATGAAGCTTTTAGACCAAGCCTGGTATCTTCTCATTCTCCCAGTGTGGACTGAGGTAGAGTATGCTCCCAGACAGCACCCCTGCCGGTACATCCTAATGATATTGACAACAAAGGCCTCACCTTCCATGCCATTTATGTAGCACGGGTGTTCCTTCTTGTAAAAAAATAATCTCCAATACAGGTTTCTCTGAGTGTGGGTGCTGTAGATGAGTCAGTCTTTCTTGCCTGCTTTCTTGCTTTTCTATGAGTAGTCATTTTCTTAATCATGGAAAAACCTTAATTTTTTTAAGTTGATACAGTTAAGTCAAGTTACCAAGAACAAACTCTAACTCCTAGAAGGTTAGGTCTGGGTGTGGTGTGGGAGATAAAAGCTAGCATGTATCTCAGCAAACTTCTGGCCCATCAGAAATATATATAACTTAATATTCTGTATTTCTGGGGCGCTTTTTGAAGTCTGACATCATAAGCTGATGAGAGAATCGTAGCAGGTCCCATGTAGGCTGTAAGCTGTTCTTTCTGCTTCCAGGTGCTGGTGGTCGATCAGCTGAGCATGAGGATGTTGTCCTCCTGCTGTAAGATGACAGACATCATGACCGAGGGGATAACAAGTGAGTGCAGCTCTCTCTGTCCTTGAGTGACGGTCAGGCCTTCTCCTTGCGGCAAGCTTTCCTCCTCCCTGTTTGTTATTATCTCACTTGACTTCAGATTCTTCCAACAACAGGCGTAGTAAGACTGCAAATTCTTGAGAGAGACCCAAGGCTTTCTTGTTCATCACTAAATTCCTAGCAGCAGATGCAGTACTAGATGATCATTAAATATCCGGTAAAGGATGCCGAAAGGAAGGTTAAATCAAGGGGGGAAAAGGCAGGCCACCAATGGAAACAACGCACAAAAGACCCAAACAGTCACCTAACAGAAGAAATCCAAATGGCCAATAAATACATGAGAAATTGCCCGCCCACATTAGTTGGTTAAAACCAGAATGAGATCTTGCTATACACTCATCAGATTGGAATATTAAAATTCTGATAATGCCAAGTGACAGATAAGATGTAGAAAAATAGGAACTCCTATATGACGGGGTGTCCACTGATGCAGTTACTTTGAAAAACACAGACAGTGTCTAGTAGAATTGAAGTGTGTGTGCTCTATAAGCCAGATGGTTAGACGTGTGTCCTCGACAACCTCAGGCTTGTGTGCCCAGAATGCACGTGCACGGATGTTCACAGAGCATTGTTAACATAGCCCCAGATTGGAAACAACTAAAACACCCGTGAAGAGTAGGATGGTTAAATAAGTTATGGTATAGTCACATAGCAGAATACTGTATAGCAACGAGAATGAATGAACTCTGACTGCTCACAAGCACATGCATAGATCTAGTAAGTAATGTTGAGCGGAAGAAACAATATTTACAGTGTGCTTCAATTTATATAAAGTTCAAAACTAGGCAGAACTAAGCTATGCTGTTTCGAAATGCAGTGTACATGGTAAAACCATGAAGAGACATGGTCACATTCAAGTCAGGATGGTGCTTCCCTTTGGAAGGAGGGGAGTGAGCACGTAGCAAGTGCATTTCTGTGAGTGCTGGCCAGTTCTGTTTCCTAACTGAGGTGACGCTTATGCAGGCCTTTACTTTTTTTTAAGTTGGCTTATTTATGTTGAGAGAGAGAGACAGAGTGCACGGGAGGGGCAGAGAGAGAGGGAGAAAGAGAATTCCAAACAGTTTCAGCACTGTCAGCGTGGAGCCCGATTCGGGGCTCGAAGCCACTAACCATGAGATCATGACCTTAGCCAAAATCAAGAGTCCGTTACTTAACCCACTGAGGCACCCAGGTACCTCACCCACAGAGTGGTGACCCACGGAGGTGCCTGTAATTATTTGTATGTTTATGTTTTATTCACTCTTTGGAATGTGTGTTACAGTTTCACAACAAATAGGCTTTAAAAAAATTTTTTTTAATGTTTATTTATTTATTTATTTAATGTTTATTTTTGAGACAGAGAAAAAGAGTGGGGGAGGAGCAGAGAGAGGGAGACACAGAATCTGAAGCAGGCTCCAGGCCCGAGCTGTCAGCACAGAGCCCAACGTGGGGCTCAAACTCATGAGCTGCGAGATCATGACCTGAGCGGAAGTCGGACGCCCAACCGACTGAGCCACCCGGGCGCCCCTAATGTTTATTTAGTTTTGAAGGAGAGAGAGAGAGACAGAGTGTAAGCAGGGCAGGGGCAGAGAGAGAGGGAGACACAGAATCTGAAGCAGGCTCCAGGCTCTGAGCTGGACAGAGCCCGATGCAGGGCTCGAACCCATGAACTGCGAGATCATGACCTGAGCTAAAGTCAGACACTTAACTGACTGAGCCACCGAGGCACTCCAAGAGGGATCATGGTTTTAATCTTTGAAACAGCATTGATTGAAAAGCATTCTCTTACGAGCTATTGTTTCAAACAAGGAAGTTAACTTGTTTTTCCTGTAAAAAAAAAAAATGTTGGATGGAACACACCTGGTTTTTTTTTTGTTAATTTTTTTTTTCAACGTTTATTTTTGGGACAGAGAGAGACAGAGCATGAACGGGGGAGGGGCAGAGAGAGAGGGAGACACAGAATCGGAAACAGGCTCCAGGCTCTGAGCCATCAGCCCAGAGCCTGACGCGGGGCTCGAACTCACGGACCGTGAGATCGTGACCTGGCTGAAGTCGGACGCTTAACCGACTGCACCACCCAGGCGCTCCCACACCTGTTTTAATAATACATCTGTTTCAATGCATTTCCTAGTTTTTTTCCTTGGAGATGTGTGGCTCACAGACTGTTGCTGGTCTTTGTCAAAATTATTACCAAATCACAATTACAGGAGGAAAAACTAAAAGGGTTGAGATTTCGTTAAGCTAAATGAATTTCATTCAAAGGTTTGTCCTTTATTCTAAGATTATGTTGTTCCTATTATTTGGTGTTAAAATATTTTCAAATTGTGAAATTATGGTAATAACATATTGTGGGCTTTCTTATTGATTAAATGTAAGTGAAATATATACATATGCATACCTAATGTAATAATTTGGGGAGGTATAATCACACCTTGTGAGTCCTTCATTTTTAAAAACTTTTTCCAAATCCAGGTAATCTGTCATCAGAAACATAGTCCTATAAATGAGAATACATAGCTTTTAGTGTGACTTTTTGTCATTCAGTGATCTAAGACCAGGCATTGCCCCTGTTTTGAGCTTCCAAAGCTATTTTTAAAAAATTTTTTTAATGTTTATTTATTTTTGAGAGACAGAGACATAGCACAAGAGAGGGAGGGGCAGAGGGAGAGGGAGGCAGAATCCGAAGCAGGCTCCAGGCTCTGAGCTGTCAGCACAGAGCCCGATGCAGGGCTTGAACTCACACAAGATCATGACCTGAGCCAAAGTGAGATGCTTAACTAATTGAGCCATCCAGGCACCCCAAAGTTATTTTCTTCATTGAATTTTTAAAGCTATTTTTTTCTCTACCGAAGCGAAAGTTAAGGGGAGAAAAAGCCAGATGGAGCTAAGGAGCTTCTAATGAACAAGCAGCAGCACCCTGCCCCACTCTCTTCTCCCTCAGGGTCTACTCTTTCTTCTGGTTATTCTTTTGATATTTCTAGATGGAAACCTACACTGTTATCTTCGGATTCATCGATGGTGGATGTTATCTGTTGGCTTCCTGTGGTAGATGAGGGTTCAGCTCTCTCCCTACTGCACACAGACTTTTCCCTACCCTCAAACGTGGGTTCTAAAAAAGGTCCTTACTTGGCAGAATTGAAAAGTTAGCAGTCCTGCACTGAACCCCCAAAACGTCTGGGGGTGAAGTATTATGGGCCTATGAAATTCAGAAGTCTACAGCCACTGGTAAAGTCGATGGTTGAAGGATTTTGGTATTTGGACATTATTTGGATGTTCAAATATCTTTGGATGATCACAATATTTGAAAAGTCTTTATAAATGTTACAAGGTATCATCCTACAGTGATGCTTTGATTTGCTTAAACCATCTGCATGGGAAGATAGCACCAAGTGATTGTGCCGTTCTCTCTTCGCTAGAAGACAGTACAGTGAGGTGGCACGTCTTAAGCTTTATCAGGTGGCTGGTAAGATGAGGATTATCCCAGAAGCTCTTCTTTCCAGGTGAAGTAGCTGACATAAATAAAAGAAACAAACCAAATGCCCATGGTTTAACAAAATATAATATTTAACCTTTGAGAAGCACAGTAGTATGTAGACGGCATGTTTAGAATATCTTCATGCGATATACAAAAGAAAATGATGGAAGCTACCCAATTGTTGATAAACTCAACCTGGAAATTCTAAAGGAATTGGGATTATTTAGGACAGATGAGAAAAAAAAAAAATGAAGAGGCAGAATGAGGTAGGATTTTCCATTAAAAATTAAAAAAAAATTTTTTTTAATGTTTATTTATTTTTGAGAGAGAGCACAAGTCAGGGAACGGCAGAGAGAGAGGGAGACACAGAATCCAAAGCAGGCTCCAGGTTCTGAGCTACCAGCACAGAGCCTGAAGCGGGGCTCGAACCCACAAACTGTGAGATCATGGCCTGAGCTGAAGTCAGAGGCTTAACCAACTGAACCACCCAGGCACCCCCTAAAAAATTTTTTTAATAAAAAAAAAATTTAACATTTATTCATTTTTTTAATGAATTTTTTTATGTTTATTTGAGAGAGAGGGAGAGAGAGAGAGAGAGAGAATGAGCGGGGGAGGGGCAGAGAGAGAGGGAGACATAGAATCGAGGTGGGCTCCAGGCTCTGAGCTGTTGGCCCAGATCCTGATGCGGGGCTCAAACTCACAAGCAGTGAGCTCATGACCTGAACCAAAGTCAGGTCACTTAACCGACCAAGCCATCCAGGCACCCAAACATTTATTCATTTTTGAGAGACAGAAAGAGACACAGCACGAGCAGGGGAGGGACAGAGAGGGAAGGAGACACAGACTCTGGAGCAGGCTCCAGGCCCTGAGCTGTCAGCACAGAGCCTAATGCAGTGCTCAAACTCACAGATCACGAGATCATGACCTGAGCTGAAGTTGGACGCTTACCCGACTACTGAGCCACCCAGGCGCCCCAAGGATTTTCCATTTTTAATCAAGAGATCAAAGACGTTGCTTAAACTGAAATGGGAGATACTTAGTGTGATAAAATTCCAGGTTTTCTAACATCTCGAGCCTTGTGAGACCGTGGAATGTGGTCCCTGCAGGGAAGGGGCAAATGATTCCCACCCCACACCCCATAGCTTTTTACCTGCAGCAGTCTGAAGGTGGCCTGTCTAGATTGCTTCTAGTTTTATGGTCACCACTTATGTTTTCTTACTGACTGTGGGCTGCTGTTTGTTGTCTAGTTGTGGAGGACATCAACAAGCGCAGAGAGCCGCTGCCCAGCCTGGAGGCTGTGTATCTCATCACTCCGTCTGAGAAGGTAAGTCCCGCCCCCAGAAGAGCTTTGGCTAAGGTTGCACGTGCTGGCTTGGTGCAGAGCATCTGACATTTCTAGGTTAAGCGCGCATTTAACACACTGCTCTGATTAAGCGTGCAGTCCACAGACACGGAAGGAGGGGTACAGTGTGCAGTCGGGGTGCATTAAGCTCTCTCAAACACAGCTGCTGTCCAGAAGGCTGGGTCCGGGTCTCTCCAGTTTCCCCCACATGCAGTCCCTCTCCGGGGAGGAGACCCTCTGTGTCTGAGTAGTGACTCATCTCCGCAACTCTGGCATTCTATAATTTTGGGTCTGTTTTGTCAGTATCCAGGTTATGGCAAAATTGACCTGTCTTATCATTTTAGGGGGGGATTGGTTCAAACCGGTGTCCAGACCAGATTCACCTCCTTGCTTTTGTTTGATAGTTGCCTTAGGTCTCTTAATCTGTATAAATTCCTGCCAGTTTTCCATTCCTTTCTTTTCACTTTTGAAAACTGGCTTACAGCTGAGTTTTTGCAGATGCAACTAAATTGCCAGCACTTCATCAATGTGAGTTTCCTGGAAGGTTTTTGACCACTTTCCTCTTTTGTGAATATCTTCTCAGGAACCCAAGTTATAGTGGCTCCAAAGAACTGATGCGGTCTTCTGGAATGAGCTAAGGAGGATTTTGTTCATCTAAACTCTGAAACAGTCCTACTTTTAAGGCTTCAGAATTCTGTTGTGGCCAAACATGAATTCTACATTAAAAAAATCCCCTGCTGTTTTGTCCAGGCAGCTTGGATTTAACCCAGTTCAGATATAGGTCCACATTTGCTGGCAGAATTGGATTCAGTTCCTTCCTTTTCTCCCCCCTCTACAGTCTGTCCACTCTCTCATCAGTGACTTTAAGGACCCACCGACCGCTAAGTACCGGGCTGCTCACGTCTTCTTCACTGACTGTAAGTAGGGCTGGCAGTTCCCACCCCTGTCCTTCCAGGTTAGCGTCTCTGCACAGCAAGGCTGGTCAATAGGGAAGAAATGGTTCTTGCCACGTTTCTCCTGATCTTTTATTTTCTCTTCAGAAGATAAATTGCCTAAGAGAGAAAAATAAACACACGCAAATACAAACCTACTCAGTCATGCCGTCCTTCCTGATGAAAAATAGCACCTCTTCTAAGGACTAGAGGGCTGAGTGCTGAGAAGAAATGTCCGATGCTAGCTTTGATGTTTCACTGTATAGACTTCCAGATATCACCGTAAACTGTAGTGTATTTCCATCAGGTTTTCAGCTACAAAGATAGTCCAATCCAGTGGTGATTGTAGCAGACAGAACCTGCGTCATCATCCTGGGATTCATTTTCTTACTTTGTGGAGGTTTTTTGCACAGGGAGCCTCATGCAGAAGCGTCTTGGTCACTCTTTGTTAATAGCAAAGAGAGGGGTGGCCGAGCTGGCTAGCTAATGAGTTCAGCAACAACAGTGCACCCTCCGTTCCTCTCTTTAGGGAAAGTCCCACAGAACTCGCCACTGAGAAAAGGAGGAAGGGTTCTTACGAAGAATAATTGTTTACTATCTGAATTCGGGTGAAAAACAGAGCAGGAACGTGACATTAGTAATAATAAACCAAAAAAGCATTTCTGGGAATCCGAAGCCATATGTTTGGCTCGGGAGAGCCCTTGGCAGTCCTGGTTTCCCCACAGGTGGGTCTCGTGTGCGGCTGACTTCCTTCAAGGGTCCAGGAGAACTGCCTGTACTGCCTTTCCCGCCGGTTTCAATTTTCTTCCTTATATTTTTCATTAACATGTCAGATGTGTGGTGTTTGTTCGTATCATAGGCCCTTTTCTTATCCCCTTCTTAATCTCTTACGGGTTTTTTTTTTCCTTTCCCTGATATCAGAAAGTAGTTTATTAGCTCTCAAATCTCAATCTTATTGCCATTTGTTTCTCTGTTATATGTGGAGGGCCTTTTAGGTGGCTTTACATTCCCTTTATACCTGATAGTCAGTGGATATCTTAGGATGGGACGAACACTCCGGTTGCCTTCTTGAAATCCTAATAAAATAAAAACCCCACCAGACGTGTGCAACTGCTGAAATGAAGCAGCAAGCGGACAGGAAAGCCTGCTGTCTTTTGTCATATTCTTGCAGCTTGTCCAGATGCCCTGTTTAATGAGCTGGTGAAATCACGAGCAGCCAAAGTCATCAAGACTCTGACGGAAATCAACATTGCATTTCTCCCCTATGAGTCCCAGGTGAGGCTGAGTGGGGTGTGCATGGAAAATCTGGATCCTCACTGCTCAATCAGGAACCCTGGCAAATCCTGAGAGGGGTGTGTGTAGTGAGGAGAGGTGGGGAGGAAGATTGTGTATTCAGAATTGCCGAATGACGTGCATAAGTGGCTGTTGATGGAATGGAAGCAGAGTTCCTCAGGGGTCTGCCCGATGCCCTCATCTTACTCTCCGGTTATTTCTGACTTTTTTTTTTTTTGTCAGCCCTCACACCTTTCTTTGTATGCATTTCATCCTTGCTCGCAGCGTTCACTCCTGCTGGCTGACTCCTTGAATACCCAAAAGGTAGCCAGTCCAAAATGAGCAGGGAAGGAGAGCAGGGGAAGGGATCAGACAACACCCATCTGCTGCACAGGAGACTGGTTTTCGCAGAGATAACCTCCGCTCACACTCTGCTGGAGGAGCAGATGGTAGCCTTCGTCATTGGCTGTTAACACTTCAGATGCCAGAGCGCCGCCACAAACCTCTCCCCTTGGGAAAATTGTTAAGCTAGAAAAGGTGAAGCTGATTGTGAGAGAGTATACAAAATTTTTATCTTAGTTTTGCAAGATTGGTGAACGTGTCTTCTCCCGGCAAACAAGAAGCAAAAATAACAGGACTCCTAGGCATTTTGCAAAAGGTAAAAGATGACTGGCGTATTGCGTCTTTATAGATCAGCTTCTAGACACCAGAGAGTGACCTGTTCTTAAGTAAGGAGGGATGGAGAACATTCAGTGTGAACTTTTTTTTTTTTAAGTTTATTTATTTTGATGGGCGGCGGGGACTGGGTCAGAGAGAGGAAGAGAGAATCCCACGCAGGCTCTGTGCTGTCAGTGCAGAGCCGGACACGGGGACTCAGACTCACAAGCTGTGAGAGCCGAGATCAAGAATTGGTCTCTTAACCGACTGAGCCACCCAGGCGCCCCAGTATAGCATGAACGTTTAAAGACAGTGTCTTTCCCTTAGTGCTTGACATAAAGCCTGTTCCTAGCTTGAAGGCAGGAATTTTTTTTTCTCTGTGTGAGCCCACCTGGATTGGGCTCACACAGAGAGTGTATTCAACCAATATTACATTTCATGTATTTTGAAAAAGTGATAAATTTGTTTTTAACCTCAGGTTTTGTAGAAGATCAGGGTAGTTTATATAAGTGAGACTTCGAGAAAATACTGATAGCTGATAAGCTAGGTAATTTAAGAGGAGATGTTAAACTGCTAGAATAAGAAGAAAAATACAACATATTTATTATAAGGATAGGAAATTATTCAATCCATAAAAATCTTTATTTGCCCACAGTCACAGATAATTTCCAGCTTGTCCCTTACTTTATAAAAACTTACAATGGCCTATGAGGGTTTACACTACCCTCCCCTCCTGTTCTTCTGGCCTCATTGTTCATCAGACAGTCTGGGGACATGCCTGCCGCAGAGCCTTGGCATTAGCCGTTCCTTCCATGTGAAAGCCCCCTACTGGTCCTCACCTCCTTTAAGCCCTTGCTCCAACATCACCTTTTCAAGGAGGCCTGGTGTCCTCCCTGTCCAGTCCCCCAGGACTTCTTCCCCTGCTGAGTTGTGTTCTCACACACTTACCAGTTTCTCACATATCATGTAATTTACTTGTCATTATGTTTATTGTTTATTGTGTGCCTTCTCCTGTAAGACTGCAAACTCCTCGAGGACAGTCATGTTTTGGTCACCAATAGTTCCCAAGTGTTTAGCACAGTGCCTGGTCTGCAGCAGACACCCAGCACATATTTGTAGAATAAATGAAAACATGTTCTACAGACTCACTACCAAGGTTGGAGAAAACTCCCGAGAGCTCACCATTTTGCACGCTAACATGATATATATATATGTGTGTATATATATATATATTTTTTTTTTCCCCTTATTTCTTTTCCTTTTCAGGTGTATTCCTTGGACTCTGCTGACTCTTTCCAGAGCTTCTATAGTCCCCACAAGGCTCAGATGAAGAACCCTATACTGGAGCGCCTGGCAGAGCAGATTGCAACGCTGTGTGCCACCCTGAAGGAGTACCCGGCTGTGCGGTATCGGGGGTAAGGCAGCGGGCCAGTCTGCCTTCAGTGGCCTCTCGTGTGTCCACTGGGCGAGGAGCTTCCTTTTGCCCTGAGATTCCTCTGGCAGTTGTCCTAAGAGGGTTAAGATTTGAGTGTTCTTGCATTTATAATTCTTCCAGCGTTTTTGATATTCTCTAAATTTTATTGTGAAATATAGTGCATACAGAAAAGGTCATGAAATATATATATTCAGTTACTTAATAGCTAAATTTGAACCCCTGTGTAACCACAACCCAGGTTTCCTGTGGGGTTTTTTTGTTTTTTGTTTTTTGTTTTTTTAGCTCTTTCCAACCTTTAAAAACAAACACTATCTTTGCAGAAGGTGTCCCAGAGTAAGATAAAATACAAGGACAGTTCTCCAAAGGACATATTCCCCAGATTCTATAAGTCATTCACGTTATTACTTACCTGCTGTGTACTTATCCTGAAGACACAGTCCCTGTCCTTAGGAGCCCTGATCTGGAAGGGTAGGTAGCATGCTTACCAACACGTGTGTGTGTAAGCTGTGCACACCCAAACTGCGGCCCTGCAAGACCAGTGCTTGAGGGCAGTATAAGCTGAGGGCTAGGGCATCCCAAGTGGGGAGACCCCTTGGAGCTGAGAGACCAGAGGTGACATTTAGGCTAGGTCTTGAAGGGCAGGTTCAGATTCCAATAGACCAATGAGGAGTACAGGGCATTTTGTGTAGACAGTTGGCCCTTGCCATTGGGATGCGCAAATATTTGGAGTTGGGAAAACAAAGGATGAGTTTGAGGAGGGTTGGCAGTCTGGCACAGTGTCTGTGTAGGGCAGTGGGGCAAGATGAAGCCGCTCCTAGAGGCCCCGGATGCCAGGTTTGGGATTGTGTCGGTCAGTGGTTCTCCCTGGGAACCTTTGGGGGATTTGCACAGGGGAGCGAGTGCAGTGCTGTGGGAGTGAGAGCAGCAGTCAGGCAAGGAGACCCAGAAGGGGTGGCCACTGTAGGAGGAGTGCTGAGGATCAGCATGGCCCCCTGTCCTGCCTGCCTCCTCGTCTGCTGGAATGTGCAGCCATGGAAGAATACCTCCCTCTATTCTTGATGTTTCCTGACAAAAGCCTGTGGAAGTTCAGAAATGGGGGGCTAGGCCATAGCTTCTGACAGGGTAAGGGGAGCTTGGAGTTCATTTGGGAGGAATGGGGCTGGGAACAGAGCTGCTTTAGCGCTGCGCCTGGCCAGGTGGCAGCAGCCACACTCTGTACAATCGGGAGGGGCCCCAGGAAGTGCTGTCAGGCCTGGCCAAGGGGAAAGGCCCACAGGGTCTCACTTGTACCTTTCTGGCTCCGCCAGCAGAGGCGCCTGGTGGCTCTGTCAGTTAAGCACCAGACTCTTGATTTCAGCTTAGGTCATGATCTCACAGTTCCTGGGTTCGACCCCCCCTGTCGGGCTCTGTGCTGACAGTGCAGAGCCTGCTTGGGATTCTCTCTCTCCCTCTCTCCCTGCCCCTCCCTTGCTTGTGTTCTCTCTCTCTTAAAATAAATAAACTTAAAAAAATATGTATCCCCTGCAACAAAACAAAACAAGATCAAAGGAAATTTGAATTGTGGGAAGTGAGAGAATCAGGTGGGTCAGGCTCGGACAGGCTGATCACGGGAAAATGGTGGATGGCCGGTACCCTCTGTTGAAAGGTGGTCATTTTTCTGAAGCCAGTTGGAAAGATTACTTCTGTTTTCATCTAGATAGTTGTTGTTTTTTTTTTTTTTTTTAGGTTTATTTATTTTGAGAGTGAGCAAGTGAGTAGGGAAGGAGCAGAGAGAGAGGGAGAGAGAATCCCAAGGAGGCTCCACTCTGTCAGCACAAAGCCCAGCGTGAGCTGAAATCAAGAGTCTGACACTTAGGGGTGCCTGGGTGGCTCAGTTGGTTAAGCGGTGGACTTCAGCTCAGGTCATGATCTCATGGTTTGTGAGTTCGACCCCGCATCAGGTTCTGTGCTGACAGATCAGAGACTGGAGCCTGCTTCAGATTCTGTGTCTCCCTCTCTCTCTCTGTCCCTTCCCTGCTCTCACTCTGTCTCTGTCTCAAAAATAAATAAAGATAAAAGAAAAAAAAAAAAAGAGTCCGACTCTTAACCGACTGAGCCACCTGGACACCCCTAGTTGTTGTTGTTGTTGTTGTTGTTGTTGTTTTTAAGGAATTAGGAAATCATTTATGTTCCAGGCACTGAGCAAATCTTTTTATTTTATTTGTCACTTGAAATTATATACGTAATACATGACTATATTCTCAGTGTAGAAGAACAGTTCAGGTGAACCTCGTCTCCCTTGACCCTCCTTGCACTGTTTGGCCTTCCTCCCTGAGGCAGTCAGTGCCAGCAGTTGGGTGCACGGGCAGTTCACCCTATGTCACTCCTCCTTTGTCAGGGAATATAAGGACAATGCTTTGCTGGCTCAGCTAATCCAGGACAAGCTCGACGCCTACAAAGCCGATGACCCAACAATGGGCGAGGTAAGTCTGGACTTGGTCCACGTGGTTCTCTTGCCGATTGACCATAGTGTTTGTATGGCATTCCTGGGGACAGCTTGGTTCTGTTGCTCACAGAAAGTGCCTGGTGCCACTGTTCCTGCACATTGGCCTCCAGGGAGATGCTCAGGCCCTTGGGCAGGATGATAGAGATTTTTCTCAGTGTAGCCGCCGTGACCAACCTGTTTCTGTTTGCTGGGACTTTCCAGTGTTAGCACTGAAGGTCCTGTGTCCTGGGAACCCCCTCAGTAGTACAGTACCTAAACCGGAAAATCAACACCAGTACCATCTCCAGCCCTTAATCCCACTTCACTAGTTTGTACACGTGCTCGCACGTGTGTTCAGTTCTGTGCAATTATATCACATGTGTAGATTCATAGAACCACCACAGCAATCCAGACAGAGCTGTTCCATCACTGCAAATCCCAGGTCCTGGGAACCCCCTTGGTCCCAGGCCGACTGGATGGTGGGTCACCCTATTTGTACCCGAACCCAGATGGTACTCTCTTTCATAAGCTCACCTTGGAGCCCAGCCACAGTTTTGGACCTGCTTGAAAGGATGCTCATTATGAGATAGACACATTGGATTTTTGCATGGTGTGACTGGTGTTCTCGTCAAGCAGCAAATGGACTAGTCAGTGCTATTTTAGTAGGTTTTATCTCAGAGTTCACTTCCTGGGGCTACTTTTACAGGGGGACAGCCACGCCAGTGGGAGAGGCTGGAGTTGTATGGGTGGCTTGTGAAAGTCTTCCCCTGTGTCCATCCTTCCAGGGCCCAGACAAGGCGCGCTCCCAGCTCCTGATCCTGGACCGCGGCTTTGACCCCAGCTCCCCCGTGCTTCATGAATTGACCTTTCAGGCTATGAGTTACGACCTGCTGCCCATTGAAAATGATGTATACAAGTAAGTGTACACACCCAGTGTGGCTTTGCAGACAAACCAAACGCACCTCTTTCATCCTAGGGAATGCGGGTATGTTGATACAGTCTTGCTAATAAGCCTGCAAGCTTTTCTGTGGGTTCCCCAAGTCCACTTGGCATTAGCAGCCAGGAACTGGTGCCCCTTGTGGGGGAACAAGAGCTTTAGAACTTTAGTTCACGGCTCACATCACCTCAGCTCAGAGCCTGCTTGGAGGTGTTGATATGTTGGTGTGCGCGCGTGTGTGTGTGTGTGTGTGCGCGTGTGTGTCTGTCTGTGCATGCAAACGGATGCATATCTTATTCAGGGTTCAGACTTCTTAGTTATAGATCGTGAAATATGATGATGATAAAATATGTCACCAGCAGTTTCTTACTGACCTTTATTTGTAGAAGAGCTGTTTTCTTCATTATAATAAACATTTTCTTGGTAATAGTCATCCGAAACTTAATTTCTAAAAACGAGTATTTGTTTTTTTGGAAACAGACTGTATTATTTTCATGTCTTTTATTTTATCCTTTATTTTATAACATATTTTAATCATAAAGGTAGTGGTTTCAAAATGAAGGTTCTAAAAATATGACTGAATCTCAGTTTTCTTCCCCGTTGGTGCCTGTAATTCTTGCTTTCCTTTAGATGTTCGTGATTTCACATGTAAAAATACGCTGAGGACCTGTTGCAGGCAGCCGATTTTAAAACTGAAAATTTAGGTACCACACATTTGCGGATGGTATCCCAGTCCTTCCCAGGGAGGAGTAAACGTGATCTTTGCTTTTCCCTTACGAGTCGTTCTGAACCCACCTTTAACCTAACTTGAGCACGTACTAGCTAACCCTGAAGATTTTAAAACAGCTTCAAGTCCATTGCCTTTGATTAGAACTCTGGGTCTCTACCTTCCCGAGAAACTGCACCGTGTCAGTGCCGATACAGCAGACCTGATACGGACCATGCCCCATCGGATGGTCAGGGGGCCTGTGGTAAAATCCTCCGTGTGACAGCTGTCTGCTGAGGACTATAAGCTCTTATCTGTTACAAATCAGAGGGAATTGGGTACATTTTGTGGGGACATATCCTCTCTAGGTACGAGACTAGCGGCATTGGAGAGGCCCGGGTGAAGGAAGTGCTCCTGGACGAGGATGATGACCTCTGGATAGCGCTGCGCCACAAGCACATCGCGGAGGTGTCCCAGTAAGATCCCTTTGCTCCATCCCTCCCCAGGGACCTCAGCCAGACCTCAGCCACCCCTGCCGCCCCAGCTCCAGGGCTCACTCCGTAGTACAGGGTGAAACCTTTCCCCAGATGGCAGTTGCTAATGTGCACGTTCTGGGCACTTGCACAGAGCTGGTCAGTAGATGAATTTGCCAACATGCTAACCAGTGATGATGACTCCCTTCTGATCTCAGCTCGAGTGACACCAACTTCACTGAGTGAGAAGATCCATTCTGTGTTCAGGTTGCTCTTAGGATTTTTAGAAAACATCTGTAGCTCTCAGGAAATGCTTTATCAACACTGAACATTTAAAGCCGATTCCTTCCATTGAAACGCCCAGATTCTACTACATCAATTTGATTTTCTTTTATATAGCCAGTGTGTAATCTTCTTCCCCTTTTGTCTTACCTAAAATTTCTAAGGAAGAGCTGTGCCTTGAATCTGTGCCTATTGAATCTGTGCCTTGCTCTCAAAATGTTTCAAAATGTTTGTAACACCTGAATGTTGTTGTTGTTGTTGTTTTTAATGAGAGAGAGAGAGAGAGAGAGAGAGAGAGAGAGAAAATATCTCAAGCAGAGTCCACGCTCAGCTCAGAGCCGGACACAATCGCACAACCCTGGGATCGTGACCTGAGCCAAAATCAAGAGTCACATGCTCAACCTACTGAGCCACCCAGGCGCCCCATAACAACAGACTATTTTATAAGACCTTTATGCTATCGAGAACAATTCTACTTTTGCAAAAAGATATTTTCTGGCTGTTACATTGAGTTGGTGATAGTCTTAGGAAATTCACAAGGAAGCAAGAAAATAAGACAGCCTTGGATAGTTCAGTTCAGAAAAGTAGTCCCCAAACTTTTTGGATCACTCAACCTTAGGAAAATGTTGATTCACATTTCCAATATGTGAGTTTGTTTATGAATTTACTAGTTTATATTTTACAGTATATACAAAAACACAAATTTGAAAAAGATGGAGTAAAATAAACATAAATAGAAGTACTAATAATTCCTTCTCTTGAACCATCCTGTACACCTCCTCTGGAGACCCTGGTTGAGATATATTGGTTAGGAGGGGCACCTAGGTCGCTCAGTGGCCTAAGCATCCGACTCTTGCTTTTGGCTCAGTTCATCATCTTATGTTCTTGATATTGAGCCCTGCATCAGGTTCCGTGCTCACAGCATGGAGCCTGCTTGGGAGTCTCTGTCTCCCTCTCTCTCTGCCTCTTGCTCTTTCTCTCTCTCTCAAATAAACATTAAAAAAATAGAATATTAGGAAAACAATGTATCCCTCTCTCTCCTCTTCAAAAATCACTGTAAGTACATACCTTCGTGGCAGGAAAAGTCACCATGTATTCCTAAAGGAAGAATCTTGCACCACTAGTATAGGACTTGGTGTTGCTGTGAAACTTAGTTGCCTCCTTCTGTCTTCCAGGGAAGTCACCCGTTCTCTGAAAGATTTTTCTTCCAGCAAGAGAATGAATACCGGAGAGAAGGTAAATGCATCCTAGAGCTCCAGTGCCCTTTAGGCTAATCCCGGTCTTCCCTCTGGGAGCCGGCCGGCAGGACGCTTCCTTGGCACAGGATTAGTGAGCCAGGGGGTCATCGTCCCTGCTTCATCTAATACCGTTTTGTCTTGTTTTTGTATTCAGGATTGAGATCAGGTGCCCCTGTCTTTTGATGTTCATAGAGATCTTCATTTTGTTACTCTGAGGATTGATATTTACGGTTTTAGATCATGCGTCAGCTTAAGCCAGAAGAACCCTGAAACCTTTTTTAGCTTGTGGTGGAATTAGAACTCAACTTGCCTGGTCCTTTCCTTATCCTGACTGTTCATCGGAGGTAGCTTAGCCATCTTAGTCAAGGGAAATGCACCTCTGATTGTGTCACTCCCTTGCTTAAAACCATCTGGTGACTTTCTGTTCCCAGCAGAATCCAGCCCCACCCGTAGACACACCTTATAGCATTGGGCTATCAGGCCCCCCAGACTCTCAGGTCTGCCCCCCACTCTCTGGCACCCACGGCCTTGCTCCATCCATGCCTGAGTTCCTTGCCTGGGGCTTGCCTTGTCAAGTCCTGGTACTTTGGCTCAGGCATCGTTTTCTCAGGGAAATCCTCCCTGCTCCTCCCTGGACTAATGAGGTACCCCTCCACTGTGCACCCACACTCCTGATTCCCTCGAAGAACACTAATCCTCTCAGTCGGAATGACTCCTCTGCTAGATGGTAGCTCCACAAAGACAAGAATTTCTTGTTTGTTTGTTTGTTTGTTTGTTTTTGTTTTTTGTCTTATATCTCCAGCACCTAACCTGGCACGTAGTAGTAATTCAACAAATTTTTGTTGGATAGAGAGGGATTAGGTGAGTCACATGGTTACCAAGTAAACAGACCCCTGTGACCTGTCAGGATGCACATCCCGGCCCTTTCCCACCTTGCTCCTTCTTTCTACCTGTCTACACAACTGCAGCCCTTCTGCTGGGATGAAATGTGAACTCAGTTTCAAGACTGCTTGAGCTGAGTATGCAGAAGAACAGTGTGGAGAAGAAAAATTGCTCTTTCCTGGCAAGAATTATGCTCTCAGTAACTTTCTAGTCCAATAAATAAAACATAATTGCGACACTTCGGAGTTCAGTTCCCTACCTAGAAGATAGTCATGGTATTTGAATCAATAATTTTTTGAGCCAGAGGCCTGGAAGTCTAAACCCACAGTGATCTCAGGTTTAACAGATTGATTTTGAGAGTTTCCGAGCGTGCACTTGGGAAGTCTGGTGCTGGCTGCTGTCCTGCCCTGGACCTGCCACCCTTGCACAGCCTCTTAGGTCAGGGCCATTAGAGTGAGACCATATGTTTTCCTTTCCCTTATAGACCACCATGCGGGACCTGTCCCAGATGCTAAAGAAAATGCCCCAGTACCAGAAAGAGCTCAGCAAGGTATGACAATCCCAAATGACTGATTTGAATCTTGACTGTAATCAACTTCAGTAAGACCTCTCAGAGCCCCACTGCACTGACTGATCCGCTGAAATCACAGGTTTTTAATCAACTTCTGGTTTTATTAGGAAAAGCTGAAAGACTGGACCGACAACTTATTTCCTATGACTTTCTTTTCTCCTCTTCGTCTGTTTTCTCTCTTTATCCTTCAATCCCTCACCTCACGAGCCTCTCCCCTGGGCTGCTTAAGTATTCTTACGGCGTGGCAGCTGGACTCCACGAGTGTGAGTGACCGAGGGAGAGAGCCAGGAGGAAGTCACTGTGCCTTTTCTGTCCTGACCTGGGGTGTCCTACATCATGTCCTCCACACTCTCCTTTAGAAGCAAGTCACTGAATCCAGCCCACGCTCAAGGAGAGGGGAATTAAGCTCCACCTCCTAGAAGGAGGGGTAACAAAGGATTTGTGGACACATTGTGGAACCATTATGCCACCCTACCCCCATACAGGATTCCTTCATCTGCTTGACTCCTTTGGAATGCGGTTTGCCCCTACCTCTCCTGACACAGAACTTTCTGGCGTGTTCTGCCATGTTTGTCTTCTGCTTCAATGCATGTTTTACCTCCTTTACGAGGCTGGAGACTCCCTGGTGCATTGCACAGTGTTTATACATAGTAGGTGCTCAGTTTATGCTTCATGCGTCCGTGAGTGATTTCTGGATCATAAACTCTGCTTTTTCCTAGTATTCAACCCACCTGCACCTGGCCGAGGACTGCATGAAGCATTACCAAGGCACCGTGGATAAACTCTGCCGAGTGGAGCAGGTAGGACCTTTTCCTTCTCTTTCTGCCATCCCCGTTGACCCAGCTGAATTTTAACATGTGACTTTGAACATCCTGCAGAATCATAGGATAGAGAGATGGGGAAGTCTGCTAGATCATGTTGTCTCAACTCTGGAGCCAATGCACTTCCGCTCTCAATGGTAGGGATTAGACTGGTCTGGAATGCTGTGCTGTTTGGATTTTGCATGTCTGACTCTCCACAGGCTCCCTGGAGTGTCTGAAGAGAGATGTCTGGAACTCTGAGCCCTACACTGACAGGGCTGGCTGAGGTTTATATTCCGAGTGTATTTTCCTCCTGTGGTGGCCACACCGGTTTTGGAAACCTAGATGAGAGAAACTAGGGTAGTAGCATGTCAGAAACTCACCACAGCCTCCCTGATCATAAGTAGGACTGAAAGTCAGCAGTTTGCGGTTTGAACTCTGTCTCTGTCACTGGTTTGTTTGATGTGCCTGTTTCTGCTTTGCTTTCCTCATCTGCAAAGGGAAATAACAATGCTGCCATAGTTTCCAGGAGTGTTGTGTGGAGTCACTAATCCTGGCCCTCCGTTCTCCAAGCGAGAACTTCACTCAGCTAGGGTCTGCTTCCATGGGAAGGGAGGGCATTTGAATGTGAAGCCTCAGCAGGAATGAACAACTCAAGTCCTTGGTGTGAAGCTAAGATCTACACCGTCCGGTGTGATGTGACGAGCCAGCTTAGGTTTGTCAGACCTGTCCTGATTTCTTGGCTCTCTTCTAAGGGGCAGTGGCCCCCTAAAAACCCATCAGTCTCATAGCTGATCTTGACAGGTGCAAGGTCCTCTCCAAAAGAACTTGACTGTCCAGAAAACAGGTTATCCCTACATCAGTAAAAGTGAAGTTGGGATGAATCCTTGGAAGTGTACATTTTTTTCAGAATTGCTCCGTGGTATTTGTTGAACCGGTTATGTTTAATTTGACCTTTAGAGAGTATTAGATTTGGGTCCGGCTAAACAAACGGCTGTTGAGGCTGGCAGTGGCTCTGAGAGGTGAGAAGGCCTGGGGGCACCCACCTTCCTTGACCCAGACAGACCTGGGTAACCTCAAGGTCCTGATGGTTATGGACTCGTGGGATCTTAGAGAAAAAGGGAACCTTCAGGCGAGCCCTGTGTGGGTTCCCAAGGGAGTTGCAGCCTCTGGTCTCTGAGAACAGAGTAGAATGGTTGTTGATTTGCTGAGGCTGATGATGTGCCTTCTCCAGCCTGTCGACAGCCGGTCTGACTCTTGCCTGAGTTGGGAAGTGGGGCTGTCATTGTGCTCTCTCTCCTCTTCCTTCTTTGGCCAGCCCTTCTCTCCTCCTTCATCTGCCTGGGTTGGGTTTGCAGGTTCTAGAGCCCTTTTTTCCTACTCATCTTAAAAGTGGTTGGAGGGGCGCTTGGGTGGCTCAGTTGGTTGGGCATCGACTTCAGCTCAGGTCATGATCTTACGGCTCGTGCGTTTGGGCCCTGCATTGAACTCTGCTGACAGCTCAGAGCCTGGAGTCTGCTTTGGATTCTGTGGCTCCCTCTCTCTCTGCCCGTCTCTCTCAGAGCCATTCACCCTCTGTCTCTCCTTGAAAAATAAACATTAAAAAAAAAAAAGTGGGTTGGAAAATTAAAAACAGGTTAAAAAATGCAGAGTAGTTAAAACTCAAAAGGCGTGTCCTTCAGAGCCAAAGGGAAGCACAATGGGGAGAGTCTAGCTAGGCAGGCGCCCCTTAAGATGCCAAAGCTCTTCATGTGCGGGACGTGCCACTGACTCGGCCGCGATCCCTCAGCAGAGCTCTGTACCTCTAGAGGCCCCACCGGAACGGAGGCTTGACCTGAGGACGTGGCCCAGGTGCACGGACACTCACCCGAAGGGAGCAGCCTACTTTCAGACAAGATGGCAAAAAAATCAACGATGGTTTCTGTTTTTTGCAAATTGAACCCCGGGGCTGTCATCAGTTCTCACTGGCGCCACGGAACGTAGTGCTAGTGACGCCAGTGCAGATTGGTGCATTGTGGGAGCAGAAAGGACCTTCCCTAGTGAAGCGACCAATCCTATCTATGGTCTACAATCGTCTAATTGTTACCATCCGTCCAGACTGTCACTGGAGTGGGGCCAATATGGTGTGTTTTCTGCAGGACCTGGCCATGGGCACGGATGCCGAAGGGGAGAAGATCAAGGACCCTATGAGAGCCATCGTCCCCATTCTGCTGGATGCAAATGTCAGCACTTATGACAAAATCCGCATCATCCTTCTCTACATCTTTTTGAAGAACGGTAGGAACGACGGGCTGGAGAAGAAGGGATAGGTGCTCTCTTGGGCAAGTGAAGTGAGGGAGAGAGAGAAGACAAAGTAGGAAAGTTTAGGAGACACGGAAAGGTGTATTATTTAGTAAGGAGATCCCAGGGGCTCTTGACATTGGGGAAATGAAGGTAAATCAGTTGGAACTAGAATTGAATTCAAGAGTTAAGAAAGGTGAGGCGTCTATGGAAGAGGACGGGTGGGGGCAGGGAGAGCCCACTGACAGCAAAGCCAGTTTGTGAGGGCTTGTCCGCCAGGTGCTTTAACTTGCATCACGTTAGTACTCTCCATCTTTAAATAACTGATTTTTACCCACATCACAGTTGGGTTACCGTCCACTGTGCAGATGGACACGGAGACTCTTGACTTTGATGTGGGCAGGGGTGGGCAGAAATGGCTGGGAAGCAGAAGACGGATGGAAATACAGACCACGATGGGGCAGTTGCTGAAGGTCACAGCCTGGGACAGAGTGGCTTGAGTGGAATGGAAATCTTGATTTTGTCTTCATCTTCCAGTAAAGTTGATGCGGTCGGTGAAGACTCATTTCTACAAATCCTGAGGAGGAGAAGGGGCACCATCCCCCCTCAAGCGATTGGCTCTGCTTCTGAGTGTGTGATGTGCAGTGGCTGGGTGTGGTGACAAGGGTTTTGTTCTCTCAGGCATCACTGAGGAGAACCTGAATAAACTGATCCAGCATGCCCAGATCCCCCCAGAGGACAGCGAGATCATCACCAACATGGCACACCTGGGGGTGCCCATCGTCACTGACGTAAGGGGCCAGTCTTGCATGTGGGGAGGGAGAGGCAGAAGGGAAGCTGGCATGTCTTATCTGTTCTCCCCTGAATTACTTAAGGTGGCTTAAGATACATACACTCAACATTGAGGAAGAGAAAACATAAAATCAGAGGAATAAAGGGATAGATGTAGTAAAATAGAAGTGAAACTCCCAGAACCAAGACGTGCACATCCAGGAGTTGCACAGAGTCATTAAATCTGCGTTGAGCCAGCCCCAGCCCACGCCAGCTTCGTCCCCCATGTCTTGAGCTCAGTCTGGCCGTGTCTTTGCACACCTGGGCCCAGCATCTTCTGTGAGAGCGGGAGCACAGCGCTTAGCATCAAGCGGGTTTGCCACTTGGTTTGTCACTGAGCCAGGCCAGGGCAGGGAAGCCTGACCATGCAGTGCGCTCCAGAAGAGGCTGGGGGCCAGAGGACTCCAGAACTTGAGGAAGAGGCCCGAGCACTCTTTGAAGCTCTCTGCTAGGAACCTTCCCGTGCACCTGCTTCCTGTGAGGAGTCCCTCACTCAGCAGTGCTATAAAGCTAGAGTTGCAAATGCGCTTCTTTTGGAATCTCAGAGTCAGAAACTTTGTCCCAGAGCCCAGACCTGAGACCTGTAACGGGTGGTTTGGTGTTTTTTGACCCTTGTTCAAGAGGGACCCAAATGGGAATGGAGATGGCTTACCGATGCACCCCAGACTGTTGAAGCAGAAGCAAAGACCAAGTCCTACACAAAGCTGCCTTTTCTCCTATAATCAAAAACAAAACTTTTTTTTTAACTACCAGGATTTTTTTTTTTAATGGTGCTTCTGTGTTTGACCCGCATTTGCCGTTTTCCATGGCTTTAAAGAACCGAGTTTGCTCCAAGGGGCACATGCTGGACTTTTCCAGGAAAACCTCTCCCACTTAGCCTCTGCTAGCGCTGACTCTCTGAAGGGAGTGCTCTGGAGCGATTTCCAGAGGCCAGCAAGGTCGCCGGGGCCCAGGTGACCCATGACTCTGTCTAATTTTGCGTGTGTTTGTATTCAGTCCACCCTGCGCCGCAGGAGCAAGCCAGAGCGGAAGGAGCGCATCAGTGAGCAGACCTACCAGCTCTCACGGTGGACTCCGATCATTAAAGACATCATGGAGGTCAGCGAGGGAGGGGTGTGAGGATGTGTGTGGGACAGCCCGGGCCCAGAGCTCTTCACTTACAGGCCCAGAGGCCTCCAGCTTCACCTGATGTGGGGTGATGGTGACAGCCTGGGGTTATCTGTCCCTGAGGATCTGTACCCAGTCTCGGGGCTCATTTAGGCCCCATAGCCTTGTCCTGAGGGTTTAGGAAGAACAGCCCCCAGAGGCCGCTAGATGCAGATCCCCATGATCCATATGACTTAGCCCCATAGGAGAGACCCCTCAGTGGTGCCGTATCCAAAGAACCAAACAGATCCCAGCATCTGCAGGTCACATGAGTCACAAACACCACACTAAGGGTGCGGGTATGGAGGGGCTTTCAGGATTCACCCGAGCCAGCCCCTCCCTAAGCCTCCCTGTCAGTCAGGGACCCCGCCCTGCCAGGCATGTTTCTGCCTCTGCTCTTCTGTTCACATCCATCCCTTGCCTGCAGTGCTGTCCCCTTCCACTTCTGAGCCCTGCCTTCCTTCAAAGTCCCCGTCAGGTCTCACCGTTTGCATACACCGCCCCCGTCTGACCGCCCAGCACCACGGAGCCGCCCTGGACTCCTGTAGCATGTATCGGAGATGCCCTTTACGTATATGTATCTGCTCAGTGTTTGGAGTCAGCTCTTTATACCTTGGCCTGTGCCCTCAGCTGATGTGTCCTCTGGGCATAGCAGGTGTTTTGTATTTGTGAATGTGAGGTGTCCCTCTGCTCCTCGCCTATAGCATGAAGAAACCCTGCTTAGAATCCTGCCCCACTGGATCTCCAGGGTGGGTCTTAGAGGCACCCTGTCCAGCTCCTGCTGTCCACAGGCGGACAAGACTGGGGTCCGGACAACGAAGGGGCTTTCCCAGAATTCCTTTGTCAATCCACGCAGTCCAGGTGTTCTGCTGAATTATGAGTTAAAATAAGTGTATTTTAAATATATATAGTGAGTCAGCTTCCTATTTTTAAAACCCACAAACCAAAGGATGGGTGAACATGAGACATCTAGAAACCAATTAGATTTCTTTGTAATGTAATTAAAGCCCACCCCTCTGTCTCATTCGCTCCTTTGTTCTCTGCTCCCTTTTCCTACCCCGCTCCGCAGTCCCCTGGAGAGACATGTGCGTAGGCTTCACATGGTAGCTGCTAAGAGGAGTGGAGATTTCTAGGCAGCGGGAGGTGCCTAGCTGGCATCCACCCACTAGATGATTAGACCCTTGGAAAACTGAGGATGTAAAGTCTTGTCTTGCATGAGAGACAATGCCTGTGCCGAGTTTCTACAAAACTGGTGGCAAGTGTCAGGAATTTTTTGGAATGCAACATTTATAACCTCATATAGATGTAAAAGAAAAGAAAAAAATTGGAAGGGAAGCAAGAAAAATTAATGCACTTTTTTGGTCTTATTTGTTTATTTTGAGAGAAAGAGTGAGCGCTCGCAGGGAAGAGAGAACAGGAATCCTAAGCAGGCTCCACACTCAGCACAGAGCCCGACGTGGGGCTTGAGCTCACGGCCATGAGATCATGACCTGAGCCGAGATCAAGAGTCGGACACTTAACCGACTGAGCCACCCAGGCACCTCGTGTTTTGTTATTTATTTTTTATTTGGGGGAGAGCACAGGTGGGCTAGGGGCAGAGAGAAGGGGACAGAAGATCTGAAGCAGGCTCTGTGCTGACAGGCTGACAGCAGTAAGCCTGATGTGGGGCTCGAATTCATGAACTACAAGATCATGACCTGAGCTGAAGTCGGTCCTCAACCACCCAGGTGCCCCTTGTTATTTTTAAGGTTTATTTACTGGGGCTGCTGGTGTCTCAGTCAGTTAAGCACCCAACTCTTGGTTTCAGCTCAGGTCATGATCTCACTGTTTGTGAGCTTGAGCCCCGTGTCAGGCTCCGTGCTGGCAGTGCGGAGCCTCCTTAGGATTCTCTTTCTCCCTCTCTCTGCCCCTCCCCTGCTCATGCGTGCTCTCTCTCTCTCTCTCTCAAATTAAGATTAAAAAAAAAATTTTTTAATAGAGTTTATTTAGTAATTTCTATACCCAACATGTGACTCGAACTCACAACCCTAAAATTAAAAGTCACATGCTCTTCTGATTAAGCCAGCCAGGTGCCCCATTGCAGTTTTTGTTTGTTTGTTTGTTTGTTTGTTTTCTAACTGCAAGGTCGTTAAGGTCTTCTTCACGAGCAGACCTACGGACTTTTCTCCATGTCCATGCTGAGTGCCGTTTTGGGCCCCTGCAGCAGGCAGCAGGGCAAAGGAGCTCTGGTTGTTGCAGATTTGGCCATGTCGCTTTGCCAAGTGACTTGTTCCTTGAATCATCTCGCCTTGGTTCTGTCAGCCCTTCCCAAACAAAAGGCAAGCCTAGTATCTGTCTCTTTTCTTTCCAGGACACTATTGAAGACAAACTCGATACCAAGCACTACCCGTATATCTCCACCCGCTCCTCTGCCTCCTTTAGCACCACCGCGGTCAGGTGAGTGGGAGTGCAGAGCAAGCAAGTGGGAGAAGGGGGACCGTCGCTGGGTGGTTGTCGGCCGCACGGTGGTCCTGGTGTGACACAGCATCCACAAGAACCCTCCCCCGGCTTCTCGCCACAGCCAGAGTGCAGGCCTGGTGCTTGGAGCAGCCCATGAGGCCCTTCACTCTCCAGCTTCCCACTCCTCTCTGACTCATCCCTTACTCCTCCCGTTTTTCTCTCCACTTCTGCCACGCTAGCCGCCTCCTCTGCCCGTGTCAGGCATACTTCTGCCTCAGGACCTTTGCACTTGGCTTTACCCTCTGCCTCAAATGATCTGTCCCCGTACATTTTCAGGACTTGTCTCTTATCTCCTTCAGGCCTTTAAAATCAACCGTTACTTTGCCCTGTCTTCTCTAACTACCCTGTTTTAACATCGCACTACACCAGTGTTCCTAGCAGCATTACTCATAATAGCTCAAAAGTGGAAACAACCTAAATGTCCATCAGCTGATGAATGGATAAACAGAACATGGCATACTCATACAATGGAATATTATCCAACCAAAGGAATGAAATACTGACACGTGTTCCATGGATGAAGCTTGGAAACATTGCACTAAGTGCAAGAAGCTAGTCACAAAAGTCCACATGTTGTGTGATTTCATTTGTTTGAAATGTCCAGAATGGGCAAATCTGTAGAGATAGGAAGTAGATTAGTGGTTTCCAGGGGCTGGGGATGGGGGTGGGGTGGGGGAATGGGAAGGGACTGCTAAAGGGTATAGGGCTTCTTTTTGGGGTGATGAAATAGTCTAAAATTGATTGTGGTGATGGTTTGCAATTCTGTGACTATACTAATAAGCATTGAATTGTACGCCTTTTTTTTTTTT